>NC_136661.1:10930881-11530881 GCF_903797595.1 Erithacus rubecula
GTGACAAACTTCAATTCTAATGCATACCAAAGCAATTAAATATTAATGTGTCTAACAGGTGTAATAGTTAAAAACCAGCAAATGTCAAAGTGATAAGAAGAGGTAGGTAGCACTTGCAGCTTGTGAGATGTGCTTTGACAAGGACATTCAGGCACTCACTGAGAGGGATGGAGGAGATGAAATGCAATTAGTGATAAGCACACAAGGAAAAAAGCAAGAATCAAGTATAAGGTTTTAGGTTGGTGGTAAAAAGGAAAAAAAAAAGAGGGAGTGGAGGAAGCTGGCAGAGAAAAGACATAATAAAAAATAAGAGATTCTGCATCTAGAAAAATCTGGAAAGAAGTTTGGAATTGAGAACAAAATGCCTGCTCCAGTAAATAAAGAGGGTTGAGGCAAAGAAACATGCCTCCGAAAACAGCAGTTTCTCCTAGTGGAAGCAGACGAATATGAGTCAAGCTCTTGGATCCTGACCTACAAGAGCACACTAGAGCAGAGTCCCAAAGGGTTTCCTTAATCTACTGCGCTCCCTTCCCAAGCCGCGGTGTTGTTCCCAAGTCATTGATTCAGCAGCGACCAGGAGATGGCAGTCCTGGATACAGCAACCAACACAAACCCACCGACAGCGGGCTTGGAGCTCAGGAAAATGCTCCTCAAAGAATTCATTTCCGTGGGCTGGCATGAAGGTTTATCACTCTAACATCAAGTTTCATAGGGATTTCTGGTCCATTACAGTCAGGAGAAAAATAAGGCTATTTTAAACATTCAGAAGTGATACACTATACCCTTAAGCACTCAAAAACCTGAGCAAGTGCAAATGTACAGAACCATATTCCTGGATGTGGACCAAAAAGAACTGCATATTTTCTTTCTTAAAGATATTCTGTGTATTTCCTGGCACAGTGACTAACATTACGACTCTACTGAATATTTAGTAGCAGAGTGCTTATTTATGAGATGAGGCTATCTAACGACTAACTAACTTACTAAATGTAATTGAACAGCCAAAAGAAAGATAGCAGGTATTAAGAAAAAAAAAAAAAAAAAAAAAAATCCCTAATCTGGACAGAATTTTGCTGCAAAGTTGTGAAAGCATTTTATACTCTAAAGATATATCAATCCTGTTAGTGTCCCTTCACTTTTGTTAAATGGCAGCCCGTCCTGCTCATATGTGCAAGGAAGCAACTATAACATTAGTGAAACAGGGATTATCAGCAGACTAGAGGAAACCACCTAGAACAATGCCTTAGACAAAATGAAAACTGACACAGAAACCCTGTGGAAATGTGTTTACTTATTGTCATGTTATAATTTAAATCCTGTGAGAAAAGAGAGTCAGCTTCAGCTTTGAAGAGGTTTTCCTATGATTCATCACATAAAAATTACTACTCCATCTGTACATGAAGATGTATACACTAAATTTTCTAAACGCAGAGACCATCAGGATTTTATGGAGACTTTACATCTCTTCATATATATTCCCCAGATATTTCAATGTCATCCTGTAGAAATTAAAATTCTTTTTGATCGTATTTACTTCACTGGTATCTGACTCTTCATTCATTTTGATCTGTTTAGAAACAGTTTTCATGTTCCAAGACATTCAAGATTTGCGTATGCTGAAGTCTTTTCACAACTGTTTTGTGAGATATTTCAGCTGCTTGTTGCACAGTAAAAGCTCCAATAATTAACTGAACAGTGCCGTTTGGTTCTAATTTACACAGATATCAGCACTTTCCCCAGCTGAGGGCGCATGCTTAAAGGAATAATCCTTGTGGGGAGCTAAACAGACCAAAACGTGAAAAAGAAGTATTTAAGTATCTACCGCTCGTAATTTTTACGTAGTTCACCTTTTTTGAGGGGAAATTTTCCATAACAATAGCAACAGGCAACAAAAAAGTGTTTTGCTTGTGTTCAGTCATGGCAGCCTGTAAAGAATGGTGCGGTTTGTGCTATGCCAAATGTGTAACAAAACCAGAGGCATGGGACTCAAACTGCCAAGAAGGAGAGTAAATAATCTCACATTGCACTTCATGCTACAGTGTTTAGAGTGCTTCCAATAGCTGAATTAGCTCAGGTACCTCTGAAGTGTCAACATACAGTCACAACTGCCCTCATTTAAGTCAATAAAAAAACATTGATTATTTCCTTTTTCACATTAGTTCAGCAAAACTGGCAAATGCTTCAGGGCTGACACATTGCATTTCTGCACGACATTCATTCATGCCCATTTGTCTACAATGTGAGTACCTGCTCTGGAGAACTGCTCCAACTCTGCACTTCAACCATGCAGAGTGTGTGCAGAGCAACTAAGAAATCAAGTGCTTCTTGCACATTAATGCCTTCCTATGATCTTATGGCTACCTTGGCAAGGAACAGCTTTCCCTGCTTATGGTTGCTTTCCGACTTAGGCTAAAGGAAAGGAAAGAAAAGGAAAACAAACAGGTGTATCAAAAGGAAGTGGAAAGAAAAACAAGTAATAGTAAATTTTATTTGTTGCCTTTCCTTCAATTCTGCTAATCTCTCCTCAAGATGGAAAGGATTTATTTGTAAATGCAACTTAATTCTAATCTATAAAACTCTGTATTTCCCTTGCATGTGTCACTTCTTCAGATGAAGGCAAAATTGTATTACCAAATGGAGAGAGCTGTAACTCCACTACATGCAGAAACTGTCAGTGACATCCTTGGGAGTATCCTGCCTCAATCCTCCACAAGTTGAAGAATTATACCTTCTATAGACAGTTCAACTATGAGAGGAAAAACACCTTCCTGGGCTTGTTCTGTTATGGGCAATGAAATTGTCTTATAAATATAACATTTAAAATGCTTCTGTAATTCTTTCCTGTGGAAAATTTAAGGTTTGCTTTTTATTTAGAGCTGTAACTTAAAGCTTGGGATTCCTCTTATCAGTTCTACTGTGCCTCCACATAACAGGGCAAATATACTAAGAACCATTTATTAACATTTCAGGTATAAAGGGAGCATAAATAATAACAGTTTGTTGCTATATCACATTGTATCATTGTCAAGATTAAATGCTTTGAAAACATTTTTTATTCTTGATCTTCCTTATATACTTTAATTTACTAATTAAAAATTGAAGCAAAAGATCAAGTCAGAAATAGGCTGTCATTTAGGAACCTCACTTGCAATCTCTAGGACCAGATTTTTCATGTTAGAAATTTCAGATCCATTGTGCATACAATTACTGTTTGAGTTGAAGGAGTAACTGAGAACAGCAGATGGCTTTAGATATTCACAGATTTAATCAGATTTCATGAAAAGGTCCACTATTTTATATAGTTTAGACATATAATTTGTGATTCATTTGGACAGCAAAGAGAATTACAAGCAATTTTTTGTATCTCTTAAAACAGAATTTGAATTGCTAAAATATTAATTTTTAAGAAGTGAGGTGCTAATTAAAGGAAAACAAACAACATCTTTTTTTTTTACTGCACAGTTGAATTCAACTAGCTCGATTCTCTAACCTGCAAATCATATAAAGACAAGTTATGAGCAGAGGACCTCTTCAGAAATTTCATTGAAAACTAATTATTCTTTTAACCAATATACTAATTTAACTTATATTTAACTTATTGTTCAGTTGTCCCTAGCAGTTCTAAAAAAATATACTTTTCTTCAGTAATTATACCAGAGTGGTAGCCAGGGAAAAAACTGTAGAGATATTAGCTTTAACAAGAATGAACAGGAAGAATATTAACATAGTATGGACAGGTTTGTTCTGCTTGTGTGTATATATGTGTGTATATATATGTATTATGTGTACATATATATATGTGTATATACGTGTGTGTGTGTGTGTGTGTATGTGTGTATGTATATATACTATATGGTTACAAAAGTACATGAATGAAATTTCTCTCTAAAAATAAATCACGAAGAGTTATTTTTCACGTAGACAACATTAAGCATTGCAATTCCTTGATCTAATAAATAATTTTGATAGCAAGGAACTTGGAGAGATTTTTTTTTTAAACAAGTACTTACATTACTTTAATTACTTTTTAAATTACTTTATATTACTTGTAAAGTAATTATAATTATCATTGTGTCATTGATTTACTAAATCTATTTCATTTTCCAGCTAATGGTATTTTTCATGTTCACACACCTAAGGAGTAATCTTGGACATAATACAGCATTTTGAATATAATAATACATACCTTGTTTAGCTTTACAAAATACTCCAGTCCAGCTTCCAAGGGATTAGTGTCGCAGTTCATCTGTTAAAAGATATAAATTCACCATCCATACATGATGGACCATCATAGCTTTCAGATTGGGGGGGATTATTTATTCATTCTATAAAATCATTCTATTATTTACTCTTGTGTCATGGTTTTCCACACTGTGCTTGCACAACTTCTGTTTGAATACACTGCATGCTTTCAACAAGGGATTCAGAAAATGTACCAACTAACATGCCTAATATGACATAAAGATAGTAAACCAGTCACCTAAGTTTACATATGCAAAGTAAACACTTTTCAGTAAGAAATAGGATTTTTCATCAAAGCAGAATGGATCCTCAGAAGATTCAGTAACTGAGGGGTGCACACCATTTGCAACACAGCAGAGTGGCTTAGCTGGAGAGGGAAATAAAATGCAAAGCCAATTTTATTCACCACCTTCCCATGAGCTGTAGGGGGAATAATTTCTTAGGCAGCACTTGAAGAAAGAATGAAAATAACTAGCAGAGGGCAAACCAAAAGGACCCTTAAATTCCCACCATTTTAACCTCTTGGGTTTTTCATTTCTAAAGGAAAAATTTAAGGTGAAATGAAATTATACTCATTTCCCCCAAATTCTCTAGGCGCCATGAGTAGTTCTTTATTATGAATGAGCAAATTCTGCAGGAACAAGGTAAAGGGAAATGAAAAAGTTCCAAATACATTATGAAGCAAAAATAATTTGCCTCTCATGACACAGTTATTAGAGAAATAAAACATTTTGAGAACCTGTCAGCCAAATCTCCAATTCTGAAACACTAGAGCTAAGCAAAACCCTCATGATTTTGTTATACACAAGAGGAAAACCACCCATGAATCAAAATAAGTATTTCTTTGCCAGCAGTGAAACGGAGTATAGCAGTTGTTTTTATTTAGAAAATCACCAGTAAGAATTATAGAAGCTTTTCCTGCTTGAGGAAATTTTTCTTTTAAGGCTAAACTGAGAAAATGGTACAAATAATAGCTGTGCTAACTATGGCTAAAAAGCTGCATAGTCATAACAAAATCAAATTTAAAAAAACCGCACCAACACAACACCCCATGCTCCACAAAAAAAAAAAAAAAAAAAAAAAAAAAAAAAAAAGGCCCCAAACCTCCAAAAAAAATAATAAAGAAGTTTTATTTCCTGACCTCTGCACCCCAGGCTCGGAAACCTTTTTCCAGCCTCAATGCATTTAGAGCATATGTTCCAAAGTCATCAATTCCCTCTTTTTGGCCAGCTTCCATGATTGCACTGTAAAGAGGTACAGAATCTTCTTTTCTATGGTACAGCTCCCAGCCTAATTCACCTATTACACAAAAAAGGTTAGTATTTTAATCAGTTCAGTGAAATGATCCTAAAAAATATATGCCTATCTTTGGTGAAAAGTGAGGACCAATGCCATAAGTGTTAATTCACACTCTAGGGTCAATTCTATCAGATAGAGCTACCAGAGGATTTGTGCTCTGCATCTTAAGTAGTAGTACTATTAATCAAATTTAAACTGTTAACTGAAAACTGTGGGTAAAAAAACTAACAAAATAACTGATAAGAAAAGGTCATGTAACAATGTCACAAGGATAAATTAAGGACATTATAAACAGAGGATGACTTGGCAAGTGAACAGTAAATGGAACTGAGTGTAAATAAAAATGAGTGTATTTAACATATTTACCACAAGAGAAAGAGAATATGAATTGCAAGGACTTCAGCTGCTTCAGAATGCTCTGAATTCAGTCTATTACTCAAAACAGATACAAAAAGAAATAAAAATAAAAAGTAATTGGGAAAACCAACTATTAAGCACTCCAGCATTACATTTTCAAGGCACATTACAAACACTAATATACGGTAATCCAAAAACAATTCTTGACGTTGGTTTTGCAGCAAATACCAAAGAGGTTATCAGAACTGGCCTTTTGTTCTGCAAAATAAATATTTACACTATAGGGTATTTCTAGAAAAAAAGGTCTTGGAAAAACTCAGCACAGTCCCTGACCATATTACATTTGAAAATCAACATACTGTGTTGCCTCCCACACTAATATGTAAGACGTAGCAAACCTACACCTTATGAATACATGATGAGACATAGTTTTCAACATAATTTTAATGACATTTATTATTTTATTCATTGTCTCTTTCCTTAAGTGTATGTTTTTTCTACTGCTTACCTGTGTAAGATATCCTAATGGCAGTAACAGCAATATTGGAAAGTTTCAGATGTCTACACTGGAGAAACTTAAATGAAGCATCACTTAGGTCTTCATTTGTCAACTTCTGGAGGACCTGTCGTGCATATGGACCTGCTACACTAAGTACTCCCATCTCATCTGTCATGTTTTCTATTTCAACTTTGTATCCACCTCTTGCTATTTTCTCTTCTATCCACCTGCACATAAAACATAACACCAATGTTACACTTCTTATTAAAATAAATGAATTTAGTAAGATTTTACTAGGAATTCTTTTCTGTTAGTGTTCATATCTCCAGCAGCTCCCAGTCTCACACTCTCAAAACCAACAAAACTATGTGCTACATTAGATAGACAAATCCATAATTGATGTTAAACAGAGTTGTCTGGTAAGGCACTGATATAGGAACACAAGCATCTGAGACACAGCCAGGAAATAACAGCATTTAAATGGGTAGAACAGTATTTTTAAGGTAAGAGAAAGAACTGATCTCCTACAATGACAAAATATTTAGGTTTGGATCCTGAATGTTTTAATAAAATGTCAGCATACAACAAGAGTAAAGAATAAACACTATGAACATAACAAGTCTCTAAATAAATTTCTGTGGCAACAGAAATGGACAAGCAGGTTTGTTGCTTCCCGAATACAGCATTCCAAGTATTGGCAGGAAATAAATTTAGAATTTAATTAAAAACTACAGCTGCAAATTATCTTTCAGGAAGCTCAGAAATTTTTTAAAAATGGGTTTATTTAAAAATCTTACAAAATACCTCATTGTTAAGCAGCATTGTAAGATCTCAGGCCTAGGAAACTAGACTGCAGAAAATCTGTAGAATTAAATACATTAGCTCTGGCTCTGCCATTTGGTTTCTGAATATGCCAATGCTCCTACAGATTCCTGTGGAGCTGTTATGGAAGAGTACATTATTCTTTGCCTGTTAGAGTAGTGAATTTCACTCTTTAATATGTTGATTCACTTTGATAAACTGACTTGCCATCAAAATCCAATAAGATGAGCACTAGAAATGTCAATTCCAATGCTCATCTATGAGAAATTTAGTGAAGATATCATGCAACTGCTTTCTTTTCTTTCTCTTTTTCTGTCTCTCCTCTCCTCTCCTCTCCTCTCCTCTCCTCTCCTCTCCTCTCCTCTCCTCTCCTCTCCTCTCCTCTCCTCTCCTCTCCTCTCCTCTCCTCTCCTCTCCTCTCCTCTCCTCTCCTCTCCTCTCCTCTCCTCTCCTCTCCTCTCCTCTCCTCTCCTCTCCTCTCCTCTCCTCTCCTCTCCTCTCCTCTCCTCTCCTCTCCTCTCCTCTCCTCTCCTCTCCTCTCCTCTCCTCTCCTCTCCTCTCCTCTCCTCTCCTCTCCTCTCCTCTCCTCTCCTCTCCTCTCCTCTCCTCTCCTCTCCTCTCCTCTCCTCTCCTCTCCCTTCTTCTTCTTTTCTTCTTCTTCTTTTCTTCTTCTTCATCTTTTCGTTCCTTCCCTTCTCTTTTCACTTTGTGACCCCAGATCCCAAAGCAGAACACATTGCCACAGCATCAAGAAGACTGTACTGCCTATCTGTCTGGGCCAGGTCACTGCCTCCGGGGTCATCCCTGTTAAGAGCCAATTTTCTTTTTTTGCGTAAGAGAACACACTAGAAAGGAACAGCCATGCTGTGTTACATCATGCAATGCCAAAGACAAACAGGTCCAACAACAAAACAAGAACTACCTCCAATAAAGTGTATTACATAACTGTTAACAGGTTCTCCACCTTTTTACATCAGCAATAATTCAATATCCAACTGCTTATACTTCAGAATTCAAGTCAACCAAATTTCTAAGAAACTAAAATCAATAAGTAGCAAAAAAATTTGAAAAATTTGTTGAGTAATGACTGAGAATTTGAAACTCAGTCAAAATGCTTTCGTATTAATGTGACTATATAGCACTATGTACTTACTGCATTAAAAAATACACTAACCTCAGATCATGGAGTTCTGACCCTGACCCAGTTATAAGCATGAATTCTCCAGGATACAGTTGAGAGACTGTTAGTTCAGCATAAACTTTTCCTCTTGGTGTTAACATATGGCTTATATTTGTGGAACCCACCTACAAAATAAAATTTGTGATTATTAAAAATGCAAAATAAAACCTTTGAATTCTTAAACATCATTAAATATATTGCTATGCAATAGTAGGAGTGGAGAGATGTAAAATTGGCCAATCTCAAGCTTTGAAGTAGAAACTTCGCTTTTTCCTTTGTAGAAAAAATGAAAATTTTAAAAATAAGATAAATCAAGATCTTAATAAATATTTCCTAAATATGCATTACACAATGCATTCTTAAGCTACATTTGTTTTCATCTAAATAAAAAATTCTCCATGTAATTGACACGAATATTTCTGTGAATATTCCTAAAACCTGTGAATAAGGTTTTAGGTCGCAAGAGAATAACATATGCTTTTCCCCTTACTGTAAAGAGAGAAATATTAAGCTGGCTTACGTTTTTGGGTCCCTGATTTATGAACGCTTTTCTGTTTTTGTAGTTGCTAACTATGAATCTATATCTCTGCACGTTTGAATCAGATTCTGTATATAAACTCAATCTCTAGAGACAGAATTTCAAGTAACAGTTACTTAGCAGTAACCATAAAACACATACATGTTCATACATATATCATCCACAGAAACAGAAATGTGAATGTGGCATAACTGTTGTTCTGGTCTGATTCCAGAGGCAGAATTTAATCTCTCTGCTTTAATCATTCTGCTTTCAATGAAACTTGTCAATAGCCAAGTCAGCAGCCAGATACCATATAATGAACCAAGAAAGCAAAAATATTTGACATACTAAGATTATTTGGCAGGTCTTAATATATGAATTAATAATGCCATAGTTATTGGCATATTACAGGCATACAGCTGATATTTTAGGACCTGATGCTGGTCACTCTCAACCCAATTGCAAAACTATTATACCTCTGGTAACTCCACTGGATTATTTTATGATGGAGACAAGCATAAATGGGACTAAAAATCAGGCAGCTTAAATTCTGGATTTTTAAGTGTACTCATAAACTGTACCTTCTGCTTTGCCACCTAACTTTCCTTTAGCATTGCTGATTCAATTCCATAGGAAACACTTGTTCTCACAATTTCCTGTTTAATCTTGATTTCCCTGTACCATATAAATCAGCACGTATTATCCATACTCACTAATTACTCAGTTACTCTGCCTCTACCCCAAACTAGACTGAAGACAAACTTTCCATTCAAATTATTATCACAAAGTTAATACAGTAAAAATATCAGTACATGGCAATTCAAGTTCCTTTTTCTCCTAGGATATCAATCTTGTCCCTTCCCACTGAGTTGACTTTAACCTTTCAGAAGAGCTTGTCTACCTTCAGAACTACAGTGTCAGCATACTTGCTGTTTCCCTATGTTTTCTCCCTTTGAGCTTCTGATGCAATGAAAACTGCCACCTACTGCAAATACTTAATGAAATTCTGTGCTGAAATGACCGACCCAAGTCATCCTGCAACTGCAGGGTCACTTCAGAAAGGAACAATCTGCTTGCTGGAGGTGTATCTCTAAAGTTAAAGACACTGTATGAGAATGTTTGACAAAGTAGGAAATAAAAGGGACTCAGACAAAAACCTGAAGACAAATAATGAGAAATCTGGGGTAGTTTGTCACAATATGCCATTTTTTAGCACAAGATCATGCTCTGAGGATCTATGAACAACCACACTTGAGAAAAATTATATATGTGATGTGAAAGTGGAACCTCCTGAGTATTTGCAACCCTGTCTGCACCAGGCAGCCGGTGTGAAGCAGTCAGTATGAGTCAAGGAAAACAATGGGTTGGATTTGAAAAAAAAAGACAAAGCCGCTCCCTTGGGAATTCATTCAGCTGTGGTCAGGCAAGACCCTCTTCCATGTTCTGCTCTGCTGCTCTAGCTACTACTGTAAAGCACAATTTTAGGCAGGCAGCTGCCAAGCTATTCTACTGTAAAAGAATTCCAGCTAGGATTCACTTGCATTTTTTAGAAAGAGATTTGAAATGCAGGTGGCTTTCTGAACAAAAGGAAACTTTTTTTTTACTATAAAGTGCTAAGCATAGGAAAGAGTTGCCCAGTTAACTCAAAAGCCATTTGAACATATGCCTAGGCAACAGGCTCCAGGTGACACTTGTTCAACAAGGGGTTGGATAAGGTGATATCCAGAAGTTCCTTCCAACTTCATCCATTCTGATTCAATGATCACTGCCAAAAAGTACTTCTGTGTGGGACTAGTCTAGTATAAACTCCACTTGCGTGCTTTTGAGTGCAATATATCTGAAACAGAAACTTCTCCAAAGGATCTGTGTATTTGGTATCAAAGAAATATGGGAATAATACAACGGTTCGTTTTCTGTATCTGGAATAGAGCTTGTCTCCATTACAACGGTTACCACTGTCCCATTTACCTTTGGAACAACATTCGCAAACAGATGATCAAGCAGTTTAACAGAATCCGTGCCTTTTACTTTAAACTTGCCAAATGGTGACAGGTCAATTACACCAACTTTTTCCATAACCTGTTTGTACTCACGACCCACAGGGTCAAACCAATTTGTGCGCCGAAAACTGGGTCTGAAACAGAGCATTTAGACACATAAAACACAATTTAGAAATTCTGTGCTCTTAGCGGCAAAATGTAGTCTTCATTTTCTTCAGTTTAATAATCATCCAAAAGAGAGAGACTTTCCTAATTTCAGGTACCTTACCCAATATTTTCCTTAGTCTAACACAGCTTAATAATTAAAATCCTTTAACAACACAGAAAGATATGGGTTGATATTATATCAGCCACTGTGTATAATAAACTGTGTTCAAATGTTAGAATAAGTAGTGGTCTGTCATGAGTAAATTTACAGCATACTTTGTTGATGAATCATTTATTTAAGTTAAAGGTGTCAAAGGCTTTATTTCTGAACAGCAAAGTGTGTCTCTTCATTCCTTTATGAGCCTCATTTAGATCAGACTCCCAATATCCCCACAGAAAATATTTATTTGCTGGAAGCTTCCTGATGCAGGCAGGTAACTAGGTGGGCAGAAATAGAGAAGGGGAAACAAAAAACCAAAGATTTGGCTTCTTCTCTCCAGACACTTACACAGAGAGCAATGAGATTTTTCATAAAAACATTATACTGTGCTGCTGATCAAAGAGAAAGAGATGGAGAAAACACACATTTACAATGAACAAGTTGTTTACCAAGCTCTTCTTTGAGCTAGATTGCTTCCTGGTATCTCAAACCTAAAACAGATACAAGATACCTTGATGCATGCTTTGAAAAGTCTGCATTACCAGAATAAAATTCTAAACAGAATAAATTCTAAACAATGGAAAAAAACAGGAATGGAAGATCAATCTAATCTAACCTATTGCTGAAATAAGTGATAAATGCATGCTTCTCATTAAATTTAAATTGCCTGGCTCTTGCTACCATGACAATTTTTCAGGGGAGGAAAGAAAATTAATATTTCATTTACTTGTATCCAGTCTCATCTCCAGGTTTGTAGAACCAATGAGGTTGCTCCCATCCTGCATGGAATCCCATTGAACATTTTGACTTCAGCAAATCATACAGTCCACTGGTTCTCTCTGTTGGTCTCCCAGCAAATCTTTCTTCTTTAGGGTAACCAACTAGAGGGAGGGGGGAAAAAAAAATCAAAAATCACCACAGCTATGGCATGCTAAGATCACCACCCAACATAGAAAACATATCTATAATCAGAGAAATCTGGGTGCAGGCTTTGCTGGAATCCATCTTCAGGACATGAATGTATTTAAAAAGTATCTTCTTACCAATGTTATTAAAGCCATACGATTCTCTTGCTTTGGCTGCTGTGTATTCTGTAGTGGTCCACTTTCCATAGCGGTTTGGATCTACTTCTATCAGGTCAAATGGAGGTTCTCCCTCAAGGATCCAGTCACTGAGGTACTTTCCCATGCCACCAGCATGTATAATGCCATACCTTAAAAATAGGAAAAAGTCCTGCAGCACCAAGTCTTTTATGTTTTGCTTTTTAAAATTAGTACTAACATACACTACTAACACAAATACCAATGTATTTTAAATTTTTTTCCCCTTTTTTTTTTTATTTGTTCTGTTTTGGCCTATTTTCAAAGACTAAATTCTGTATTAATGGATATTTCTACAGCTCCACTGTCCGCAGCAGAACGTTATTGGTAACCTACAGCAGTCACACTTTAATGACAAATAATCATTAGCACCAAATGATTTAGAACTTTTAAATACTTCTATAATACCACCATGTCTTCAAAAAAAAGCCAAAACATCTTTCCATCTAGAAGATGTGAAAATTAATTCTTAGTTTGTGAAATGCTCGCATAAGCACAACAGAAAAATCCTTGATTAAACAGTAAGTCTGCCCCAAGTCAAGTTTAGATCAACATGAAGCAATTAAACTATAGACACTCATGCAGAATAATGACACTAAAACCAAGTTCAGTTGCTGGTCATCAGCTTTGCAATTTGAATTCTATGTCTTCAGTTAAAATAGGCAAGGACTTCACCAAGAAAAAAAACAAAACAAATAGTCGTTTAATTGTAATGCATATGCATAAGAAGAATGAATCCATAATAGCAATGATAAGAATGATACAGTATCTTATCCATTATTTAATTATTTATCTAAATAAAATACAAACATCAAAAAATTGAGTGAGTACATTAAATAATTCCACCAACTACAATCAGTACAGTGAAGTTCAGCACAAATCTCCAGACTCAGCACAAACTTCTATCACTGCAGTGGATGCAGGAAGGATAAGTGCTTGTAAACTGCCACTACAGAAGAGTTAGCTGTTGCTGGTGCCAATTCAATTAATCAGCTTTTAGTTATTAATGGGTATAAGCTTTAGTGCCATGAAAGCTTATGATGCCTTCAAGTACAGCTTCTGATGAAGTCTTGGTCAGTTTAAGTCTGCCTGTGCCAAAAGCAAAGGACAACAGCAAAGAGATTGTGTGTTGTGACAGACCAAACATGATGAAGACCTTTAGCTTCAGCTGAAGACTGCTGAGCTGATGGCAGGGTAACCCCTGGAGCAAGACAGTGCAGGGGAGGCTGCCCTGCTACTACAGGTACAGCCCTGCAATTGCACCGAGAGGTCTCTGCATTCTGCAGTTTGGCAGCACTGACTGCACAACCCATTGATTTTAGCACTCATAGCTGGGCCTAATTATCAGAGATTTTACATTACACAGGGTGCCCATTTCCCTCTTTATCTCAGAAAAGAGGGAGTTGATTGTGCAAATACAACCACTGCAATTCTACCGCACAAGAATGGAATAGGATATTTCAAAGGATAGGATATTACAAGTGGCTATGAAGAGTGGTACAGTGCAGGAATCTCAATGATCTTATGACGTAGACAAAATTTCCTAAATGAACTTGAACCATTTTTCTCCAGTTTTTCTTCTCTCCTTCCAATCCCTGACAGGTTAAGTCCCCATTTTGCCTGTCACATTCTTGTGTCTTACTTATGAATTGCTGCGTCTCACCCACTTTCAAGTCATTCCATTCCTATTCCTAGGAAGTCTGAGTCTCTGCACCCTGTGGTACCTTTTCTAGTGTCTTTGTCCCAGGTTATGGAATGGTTTCACTGCTTTGAATGAAACTTTTCTGAATAAAATCCTAAACTACTCTAGTTAGTATTTTCAAAGCTGTAAGTAACTAAAAATGGGAAGCATTGAGCAACCTTAATAATAAATAGTGCTACAAGCTCTGCTAACTATACTTACCTTCTTTCCATGTTAAAATGCCTAGCAAGCTGCTAATTTTAGATAATAAAAATCCTCTAATCTAAAAGCACTAAGTCCTCTGTCACAATGTTCCTGCCAGTTGACTGCAAGATAAGGATTTGCTAATGCACACAAAAAATTACAACACTGGTAGAAACACTGCAGTTACTCAGAAGCATAGAACAGAGTCAAAAGTCCCTGAAAAGCAGACAAAGTAATCCAATGAAAGCCACATAATTGCAACCTGTGTCCAAACACTTTGAGATTAATCAAACCTCTGAAATAACTTGTTTAAAGAAAATTACACAAGTAACACTAATCTTCAATTTTTTACATATGGAATTTGATTCTCCTCCCATTGATACCAACAAAGAAAAACATGCTCCAAAGTCTGGCCACAGAGTAATGAACTTAGGCAGTCTTTTTGGTGAACAAGGTCTAGGCAAACCGCTTTTGTAACTATAAGTTCTGCAAATGTTACTGAAAGATAACGTTATTTTTTTTTTAAATCCAAGCAGCAAAGGTGAATACCTTTCACAATGAAATCATTGCAAAATTACCAAGCTCTTTTATTTTGAGGGCCTCAGAAACCACGTTAGTGATACTGCCTTATCTTACAATCTGAGGGTTTGTTTGATTTGGAATGAAAGAAAACTGGAAAAAGCTGAGTTAGATTTTAAACAGCAAATTAGGCAATTGGAAAAACTATGCAAACAGAATGTGTTCGATAACATCTGCTTGGAATTGTATTTGGTTCATTCTACCCATCTTGAATCAATGGTCAAACTAAGACAATTAAAGAGACGTAGATGTTTTAACACTGGCACCAGTGCAGCCATAATAAGTAAGATGAAAATCACATTCAAGAAAAAACACCATAACAAGTGGGAGAACAATACCAGTAAACCACTTATTTCTGTTGTTGCACTGCCCTCTTTATTTAATTTTCTCTAATACCCAGCAATGTAATTTTTCAGCTTCACTTTCAACAGTCAGAAACACTGGATTTGTATCCTTAGAGCAGTCAGTCACATGCTGTACTGGAATGTCTTCTGTTCAATAAAGCTACAGTTCTTCACACAAAACTGTATACTGCACACTCATTTTTGTCCAATTTCAATGAAACCAATTTTACATACAACAAACAACTGTAAAATACAATGTAATTCAAAGCAAGAAATAAAATGAACTGGAAAACATACTTTCAAACCCAGTACTTCTCTGACTTCAAGTTGCTGCACAGACAGTGCAAAGTGCTACCATTTCTTGCTGCTTCATAAAGTGTCATAGGTATTGGCCTCCAGATTAAAAGGAGGAAACAAAAAATTACTGAGAGTAAAGAAATAAGAGAGAAGGATGATCTTACATCATACACACTTTAGTTATTAAGATTATTTTCAGTTACATTTAACACAAAATATGTGCAAAACAAATTCCAAACCTATAAAATGCACAAAGCTTGAGCTGACTACCATTTTAACAATATGACACACAAAAACTGTTACAAAGAACTTACCCAAAACCAATAGCTACCCAGTAATTTCTGACACCCTGATGTGGTCCCACCATAGGAAGAATATCTGGAGAATAGGTGATAGGACCTGCAATTGTGTTTACGATGTCTGCTTTCCTCAAAACAGGGACCATTTCCATGGCAGCCTCAATATGTTCCATTATTCTGTCTAAATCAGACTCAAAAAGCTCTTTTCCAAAACCTGCACAAATAATTCACCCTTATTATATATATATTTGTACAGAGAACACATACATTTTCAATACAGCTATGGTATCTGCATATAGATATAACTAGCTATACAATAGAGCTATCTGTATCAATACAGCCATCTATCTACATATGAAGTTTTATGGGAATAATCGTTGCATATGTTCAAGCCTTCACCATCCTACATAGGAAAAATGGCATGCATAAAAATCAACATACCTGCAGGAACAAGTTTATTTGTCACTGCAATTATACTATCCTTTATACATATTTGTTTAACCCCAAGGTCATGCAAATTCAACAATGAAGTAGAAAGACAGGGAAGACACATGGAAACTTTCTTCTGCATTAATAAGATCCACTCATTTTTCTCAATACACCAATAATTTGAGGAGAAGAAAAATGATACTTCCTGTGCCTGCTTATGATTTCCATGAAATCATATGAATTTCTGGATATATTTCACCCCTCAGTCTGGACTCTAAGCATGACTGAGCATCATTATATACAGGCACTTGCTGCTACTGGTGACAGTAAGTTCAGGAAGCTGTGACAGGGCTATCCAAAACTGAACCATGTTAGCTGCTCTTCCTTAGAAAATGTTTGCTTTTTAAAATAGCAACAATAATGACTTCATGTAACTTTCTGTCTGGAAGTGAATAGAAATCTGGAGCCTAGATATAACACAACCATTTATAATATATTTTAGTAAGCAGCTCTATGACATAGGATATTTTTGTATTCTATACATATCTGCACCTCTCTTGCACTTATATCAAAGCACAGCATTTTGTCTAAGACATTCCTTTGCTACTCCTATTTGACAGTCACATTATCTCAGTGGTGTCAATAAATATCCAAACCCCCCCACTTCCCCCCCCATCAGCATGCTGGAGAGAATTGTAACTTAGAAAAATTTCTACTCAGGCAAAAAGGCTATATATTGCAGATTTGGTGACTGCTCCTAATCACAACAGACAAGCAGCTCTTCAGAAGTAGGGTAAGACTACATTGTAGTAGGCTTTACTTGCATTACATTTGCTATCTTTTTCTGTTGTTCCGTTATCTTTTATTGTTAGTTAGAACTGTTCTTTGAAAAAAGATTTTGCATTACAATAATGCATTGAAAATATTTTTTATTTTCCACCACATAAGGCAGAATTACAGCCTGAGATTTCTGCACATTAAAATGTGTGCTGGTGCTTATTATGTTTAAATATTTAATGTTCTTAATCACCTGGTGGGACTCCATTTGTTACCCAAGACTCCTGCAACTTCATTTTCTCCTCACTTTCGTATGGACCAAATAAAAGGCCATCCCTTTCTTGCCTTAGATAATATGACCCTTCTAAGTCACGAATCACAGGCAATTCTGTTTTTAGGGCTTTCACTTCAGGGATAGTTGATGTTACAACATATTGATGATGAACAGGTATGAGAGGGTGCTGTAGGCCAATCATCTTGCCGACCTCACGGGCCCAGAAGCCTAGAGAGAAAAAAAACAACAAAACCAAAATATAAACATTCAAACATTAATTTCAGTGAACAGAAAATGACAGTAAAATATTTGCAGTAAACGTCATGTTTTTATGTGAGACAGGTTTTTTCCCTATACTTTTAATTTTCACTTTATTTCTTGTACTACCTACCTAGCCTATTTTTCTCTCCATAATTCTACGTACTTTTTTCCTAATTATACTACTATGTATTATTATAGCATGCACATATTAAAAATATAATTAGTAAATTATAGATTAGACTTCTAAAAGTTCAGAAGATAATGTAATTAACAGTTCCAGAAACCCATGGCTTATTTCAGTAAAGTAGGTCTGCAATATACTCCTAGCAAAGTTAGAGACACTTAAAACCCAGAACAAATTAACTCACATTGTGTCAACCAAAATTCTTCCTATCAACCAAATGAACTAGTATGCTTTACCAAGATACTAGTCAAGTCCTAACATCCCAACATACTAAGGTAGTACTTCTTAGGCAAATGACCTCAGGAACTGAAGTTTCTTTCCTCTTTCACATGCATCATGTGACTTGCATTAATTATATCTCATACAGCAACCACTTCATAATGATGCTTGTATTGGTGAACAGTCAAGTGTGTTCTCCCACAGCTGTCAGATTAGAAGTTCTGATACAGACTCTGGTCAGAAAATGCAAGCAGACATTTCCCTGCCTCTGAAGCTGGCTCAAGATCCTTCATGCATACAGCCAGATAGAAGTTAGAGAAGTTAGAGAAGACCTAATTCTCTGTTAAGGCTAAGCTGGTAAGGCACATTCACTTAGTGAGGCCCCTGTGTCAGAATGAAGGAGTGGAAGCCACTTCACTGTCACTCAGTTTGGGCTCTGCATCATGGTTTACATCTGCTGTGAGGCTGGAACATAACAGATTAGGGAATCAGACAGGTATAACTGCAGACAGGAATGGCAGCTGCTCTAATGTGCTTAGAATTTCCCTCAGCCCCATATTCCTGAATTTTATATCAAGGAGAAGAGGTCTCAAGAGTGGGAATGGAAGGGGAAAATCCAATGAAATAAGAGTTTCAGGGGAGTTTGGGAGTGAAGGTTGGAGGAAGACAAAATGAAAGATGAAAAAGAGATAGCAGGGCCTTCCAAATAAAAGGCTATGTGCCATATGGCACTGACTAAAGGAAGGCAAGTCAGCCTGGTTCCTGTGTAACCAGATGACTCCAAACTGCTTAAGACAAAATAGCTCCAGCAAGATTTTCTACCTAACACAGCTGTCCCTTCTCCTGGACATACACATCATGCTGCCCAGCTTAACATGCAACTTTGTTTTTGCTGTTAACTTGTCTTAACCAAATTCTCCCACCTGTCTCTTCAATTCTGTACTGTCCAAAACCTAGTCAAAACAGCAAAATATCTTAGTGCCAAGGACACAAAAAGGTATAAACGAGCTTGAATAGCTTCACCTGGGACTTGCACCCATACTAGTGGGCACCGGACTCCCATTCCAGGTCAGCTCAGGTCCTTCAGAACCTGTCTGAGCTGGTTTGATTGTGTGTCTGTTTACAGCTCTGTCACAACCAGGGCTGTGCCTGGCCATGGAACGCATTGATCCAGACCCTGATCCGTGGACTACTTCTCAGCCTGACCTCAGCTCAGTCTCCACTCTACAGTCCTGCTTATCGATTAGTGGGCACGGTTGACCACGGTTACCGTCACCAGGTCTGTTCCTGGCCTGTGCTCACATTCCTGGCTTGGCCTCAGCCTGGCTTCATCACTATGGATCTGACTGTGCCTCATCCTCGCAAGTCCATCTGGAGCCCTGGACCAAGGGCTGACCCCAGCTGCGTGTCCTGGGCCTTCCCTGCTGTGTTCCCTGTGCCCTGCCGGACAGAGCCCTTGCTGGCTCGGCCAGCATGTGTTACCCTGCTTGGCTCCCTGTCCTGCGGGGAGCAGCCGGCTCACGCCGCTTGCTGACATTAGGTGGGAGTACATCCTCTCACCTCTGGCATGGCTTAAAGCCAGGGCAATTAGGAAAGTTGAATTGGGCTGTGCTGGCCTTGTGCCATTCCCCCATGCCAGGATGGCTGTTCATCTCTTATTTAATGTTATGAATTAGCTTCAGGGTCCAACATTCACTTTTTAAAAAAAATGTGAAGTTTGCAAGGAGAACGTTTTCTGCCGTGATTCACTTAACAGTTACTGACAGCCAGCTAAGGCAAAGCAGCAGAGGAAATCCATCATCATCTTCAAGAGATCTGTTCAGCTAAAAGCCCCTACTAGAAACCAGCACCTGTTGCAGTTACCATGTGTAAAGCTTTTGCTTCTAAATAGTACCTCACCATTTGGAGGAGGCTCATTGCCAGACACTTGTTATGTCAGTTAAATTGGTTGAGGGATGTTCGTGCCATAGTCACATAGAGTGCCAAAATATCCTTTAAGGCTAATGAAACATGACTTATGTTCTCCTATACAAAAGACAATTTAAAAAAATGAATAAATCTGTATTCCCAGCACATATGCAAGGGTTTCCTTCATTACACAAGACATACACAAATGTGTATTTAAGTGGCTAACAATCTTTAGGGAACTTCTTTTGATTTAGGTATTTCCATGCCACCCACAAACAAAACTATTTTAAGATAAGGCCAGCTAATGATCCAAAGTGGACAGGAAAAGTGAAAGCATCAGAAAGTTAGATCTTTGAAACAGGTTTGTTCCTTTCTTAATCAGAAGAAATTTCTTAGCAATTAGATTTTCTGAATAACATTACAAACCAGCTAATTTTAAAATGCTTTTAAGTAAGAGACAAATAGTTTAGGTTTGTTTAGAATAAAATTTACACTACAGTACTTCTAAAAAAGTCACACGATAAGTGCTTTTTTAATTGTTTGAAATTACAAAAGGTGACGTTTACTGAAATAAAAATGTAAGTTTCTTTGTTTAAGGTCTTTGAACAAAAACAAAAATGTCAAAAGGAAGAAAATATTCTCTAAAATAAAATTCTAATTGGAAGTAGATGCCAAGTCCTGCCACACATAGTAGAGATAAATGAAGGCATACATTATATCTCTGGGACATTTGTGAAGATTAAATTGTAGACACTGCAAACATCTGATGCTCAAATATTTAGTGGTAGTGTTACTTAGCATATCTGCTGAAGTATGTAATCTGACTATTTCTTGGTTTTGAAAAAGGCAATCTTCTACCACTATGTATAAATGGTTGTATATATAGTGTATACATGTCGGAAAAAACATGCTTATACACACACACCCACACTGTGTATATAAACAAAATTCACTATTTTTAGAGACTTTAATCCAATACTTAATTATAAACAGACTGCAAATAACTTCAGCAGGCTCAGTATAGTCACTTCATGTCAGAGATTGTTTATTAGGCCTCTGCTTTCCTCTAAAATGGAAATCTCACATAAGGAACAGCTAAAGATTGGTTGGAACTAGTTTGTACCAGTTCTGCAGCAGATGTCAGTTGCAGGGTGAGGCAGGGAGGGGGAGAAGGAATGTAAAGAGCCTTCTGATGTATTTTTCTCTGCAACATGAGCCTAAAATTATACAAGTCATGATCTGTAAAGGAACCAGGAAAGGCTGAGAAAAATAATGAGTTTTTTTCTGAGAAAACATTTACCTGAGATATGTGTTATACAGTATTGATTTTACATCATTAGCCAGAATGTTAAGCAATGTGTGCTTCAAATATTCATTTTGGCTGAACAGTTAACTACACAGGAGAATTAAGTAAACATATTGTTGATTTAATAACTTATTAAATAACAAAAAAGACTTATGAAAACTCAAAAGGATGCATTCTAATATTTGCAAATAAGCTCTGAAAAGCATTTACCAGAAAAATCTGCCTAGTATCAACTTGATATATTAGCTGAAGAAAGATAACTACACTACAAAAACGTAAGGAAATTACTGAGTCTGTGATACTTAATCCACACAATGCAGAGCTAATAGGTAGGAATAATGAGTGTCTGGAAGTCTGTGGCCTAAGTCAGTCTGATTGCCAAGAGTGCTGCCTTTCCCTTTCCTAATCTTATATCTCTTCAGACCAATACATCCACACTGTGTAACAAATGGCACGGGGATCCTATTTGTAAGGGAGCTTGTGATCTTGTAACTGAATGCTGTTCCATAGTTCATGCCTGAAAGATATGAACTGTCAACCCAAAGGCAGTCAAATATTGACACCTCTCATTTTCCTAGTGCTTCACTTTGCGACCTATATAAAATTTTTCAAAGTTGGTTTCCCTGTTTATGTGGTTGATTGCCTTCTAAAAAGCATACTAAATTCCTCTAGTCCTCTTTCTCACCAAAATTCATTATGTGGCACTCATGAGCAAGCTCAGAGCCTCAGAGCCTTGTAATTTCAACAAGGCATACAGCAATAGCAGGTGATCATCTACATATGGAAGGCATATAAGAAAGTGCACTTTTCAATGGGTTTTCCAGTAGGTCTTGACAGAAAGCTTGGATTTAAGAGCTTGAAGTCTGATTCAACACAGACAGGGCTGCCTATATCCCAGACTCTGAAAGAAAGACCTGTAAAGCACATCCCCTGAGAGTGTCCAGCTGGTTGATCCCACTCTTTAAGTTTCTTCCTCTAAATTTCTAACTGGTTTTTTTGTTCTTTTCTATTGTCTCAAACTCTACTCTTACTCCAGTGCTTACATTCATGTGCAGCTATTTTGTTACCTTGTGCTAGCCAGTCTCCCTCATTTGTCGAGTTCTGTCCCAGCAGCCTTCTCTTCTTTCCAAACCATTCCCACCTATCCTTCCCTTTCTATTACATATTACACCAGTCTTTCACGCTTAAACAGCTCAGTTTTCCATTCAGTTTCCCATACAACCATTCCTTGAGTATCCTTACTAGTCATTTTGTCAGAAAAGCTCCTAGTTTCAGCTTCCTTAATGAAACACATCATATACCTTACCACTATCTCTCTGGTGTCACCCCCACTGCTGCCATCCCCTTCCAGTTTGAGCTTCCTTATCCCACAAGCCCTGTATCATGTAACTATTCCACTTGTTGCCAGTGCTCCTAAACACTTCCAGAAACTTTTCCAAGGCATTTTGCGCTCCTAACCTATTCCCTTTCCAGTCAAATTCCTTCATAATTTCCATTGTCACTTATGGTATTCTACCCACCAACAAGAAGAGTCCCTGTCTCACTGACCTTAATTTTCTAGTGCCTTCCACTAGAAATAGGTGATTTTATTTTTATTTTTTTCTGTTCTGCTGCAAATACACAGAAAGGGATTATTCTTGCTCTCAGTTCACTTCTCCCATCTGAGTAAGAAAGTCAACTTGAGATATCACAGCCTCTGACTGAAACCTGATTATTCACTGTGGTGGGAGTTATGCAGGACTAATGCCCTAAAATGCAGATACGATCCAGTTTGAGGCAGAGTCAGCAAAACTTTAATCTATATGGTAAATATTCAACATGCTTTCAAACAACTGAAAACAGAAAATCTTCTACTAGGAAGCAGAAAGCATGCCTCACATCAGACCTGCCAACCATTTATATTTTTCCTGCCAACCAAGTAATGTACTTTTCTACACTTGTATAAAGTAGCATACTAATAAGAGAATAAGTTTAGATTGAATACAGGTTCTTAGACTTACTAAGTTGCTCAGGAAAATAAACACAAATCCAAAGGACACTTGCCCAAAAGTTATTTGAAGTAGAAACATTAGTTTGGCTTCTTTAACACAATGAAGAATAACATGTGCATATGTAAATACAAGCTCCTTTGAGTTACGCAATTTTTATGACATACAAAAAATGCACTGTTGACCCAAGCACATGTTTAAAATATGACTGGAAGGACAACAAAAAAATCTTCCATTTCAAGGATATGTGGATAGAGTTAAGTCTTAGGGAAAGATAATAGTGAAATAGGCAAGGTCAAATCCTCAGTTTCTTTCTCTGAAGAAACAGAGAAGATATTTATTTCATATTCCATTTCCCTTCCTAGGTATGCTTCATTAGATTTTAGAGGACTGCATGGACAGTTCACCTACTGGGCACTGGAACAGGCTCCCCAGGGAAGTGGTCACAGCACCAGCCTGGTAGAGGTCAAGAAGAGTTTGAACAATGCTCTCAGGAACACAATGTGACTCTTAGGGATGTTGCTGTGCAAGGTCAGGAGTTGGACTCCATGATCTTTTTGGGTCGTTTCTAGCTCAGGATATTCTATGATTCTGTGACTCTAGACATGGACTCTCTCCTACTCAATTTCCTGTAGACCAGAAAAAGTCTCTTCAGCCACTAAAATCTAACAAGGCAGTCTGATTGCTAACTGCTGGTGACAAATCAGGGTAAATATTTTTAATGCCTACTTAAGAGCAATTAATATAACAGCTAAATTTTTACCATACTGTGAAGAAATATGTACAATCCACAAACCAAGTGAATCTTCAAAAACATAAATATATTCTTTATATATTTAACCCACACAATTCAGTAAGGTGCTTTATGTCAGCTAGTTTATAAATCTGAAAAGAACTCAAAGCTTATATTAAATCCTACCTGCAGTATTCACAATTCTCTTTGCTTGAATTATTCCAAGTGGAGTTTCAACTTCCCACGTCCCATCTGATCGGGAGTTCAGATTAGTCACTTGCACAGGATAATTTAACTGAGCACCATATTTTCTGGCTCCTGCAGCCAAAGCCATAGTTAGAGAGTAAGGGTCAATATGACCATCTCCAGGGTTATACAGGCCAGCTAAAACCTAAATGGAGGTAAAATCCCCAAAAAGAAAGAAATATTTATCAAAATTGATGTTTTTTAAACACTAGCTTTCTTGAATATAGTAAACTTTAAGAAGTAGAAACAAGTTTTCAAGATATATAATAGCATCAGCCTTTACCCAACATAACAATGGCCTATAAGAGTAAAATTGCTCAGCTCTCCCATGCAATCAAAGGCTGCAATGCTTTAATATGATAATATTATAGACTCGGTAACTAATAGTATGTATTCTAACATACAGTATGCACTAAAATTCGCAAATTATGATTTTAGGCTATGATACATCTTTTTTTCACTCAAAAACAAGAATCTGATGTACAATTTGTATAAAGAAATACACATGTACATTTCTGATAGACCAATATTTAATTGCAATGGAAGTTGTATTCCATAAAACTGGTTTCTTTACCTTATCCATGTTCAATAAGGGAAATAGCTCTTGTACTTTCTCAGGCGTAATTAAATACTGCTCTGTTGGGTGCCAACCAGTACGAGTCATTTGGTATTTGAATTCATCCACCCTAGTAGGGGTCGAAGCAATTCTGATACTTCCAGGCTGATGAAACCCCACAGGCTAAATCAAAGAGAAAAAACGAATTACTGAAAGCACCTTTACTGACTGCCATATATGTATTTTCCTGCACTAAGGGAAGTATACAGGAAATTTTCCACTATGTAAGTAAGCTATGGGCCCTTGAAGGAACAGGCCTTAGATATAGACTCCTAGAGAACATAATTTGTCAAGAAGTTATCAAATTAACTTCCTAAGTTAATGCATACTATTTTGAAAACAGTTGAAAGAAGCATTAATTGAATGCCATGACATTCATTTTTACTAACAACTAATTTATATTTGATATATGCATTCATAAGCTTTCAAAAATAGAATCTGATCCATCTCAAAAATAAGTATATATGATATACTTCATTTTAAAATCTATCATCTGCATGATTTCCTATGGTATGTATTTAATTAAGTACCTTTATAAACACAATGAAAAACCACTCGCCAGTTTTGTCTTTTTAATAAATTAAATATCCTTACAGAGCTGGACACTGAATGCTCACTTTTCTTCAACTTTTCTATGTTATCTCACAGAACAATAATAAGGTTGAAAAAGTCTTTCACTGGAATTTACAATGATAATCTGACGTGACAGCTTATCTAGTTGAGTAGCAGGAAGAAGAAAAAAGCATTTTATGACAAATATTAAAAAAATGTCTGCCATATATATATATTACATATATTAAAAAACCATAAAATGTGTAGACTAGTGCAGTGAGGTTCATTCAATTTCTGCTGCCATCCAATGCATGCACAAGTTTAGTAAATGAAATCTATAAGGCTGAAAGATGCCAAATGAAAGAGATGACTCCTGTTTATCCACATATTCATTCCTTAAGTCACTAAATAAAAACACATCTCTGAAAGGGATGGGAAGAATTGCAGCAATCTTCTCAAGTACAGACAGCATCATATCGTATGAATTTTTAAGCAGATATATTTAAGGCAGGAATGTATCATAATCAATCTGTTCATTCCAGATTCCTGATACTATTCTAGCTTTATCAAGTGAATGTTGAAGACTCTCTGCTGCGACTTGAGGTGTTTTATGAGCAGCATTTTCCTAAACTGCAGAAGAACCTGGGAAATCACCAACAATATGTAGTGACTAGACACGATGAAGAATGTATTTCAAGGAAAACTCCTACTTCATACAGTTATCAACTACACCTTTTCGTAAGACTATTGCTACAATTGGTATTGCTCTGAATTAACATTTCAAAGGTTTAGGGGATTACCTGTCCAGTCTCTTCTTCCAACTTCTCATAGAGTTTGATACTGTAAGCATGGATTTTCTTCAGGTTTATTCCAGGATGAAAATAAGTAGTTAAACCAGCCTCAAATAAGAAATAGGAACAGAGATTAGAAATCCTTCCAACTGTCATTTGAAAAGGAAGTGCCAAGATACTGTAAAGAAAAACAACACATGCATAGAGCCAACTGCTACAAAAATAAAAATTAAGTCCTTTCTCTACTCATGCCATTTCTGTTTTCTGCACAGGTGTTTTGCCATCTGTCCTTTCTCACCAAATATGCCAACCCAGGATACTGCTGCAGTTGTTCCCTCCTATCTGATACCTCAATTTATATGCAATATCATACTGCACCAGATTACTGAAATGCCCAGATAATCCAACAGAAGAGCATAAAGTTAATCATTTGTCAGTATCATATTTTTCAGCTGTATCTATATTTTATTCATAAATTTGACTCTAAGTATGTTTGGCAATGTCCGTTAGCTCAACAATCTGAGTCAGAGAAGTGATCACACAAACCTGTAGGAAAGAGCTTCATCTAGTTAGGGCCCCAACAAGAACAAAGCAGTCATGATAGTTTCTGAAGTCCCTGGGCTAAATTAATAGTCTGGAAAAATTATTCCTTGTTCATTTCTTATTATGATATTAAACCATTAGCATCACACAGGGCACAGCTGAAGACTAGATATTCAACTAAATGTGATTTTTATCTCATTTAACACATGTGCATTCACCTTATGAACACATTTATTTTAATTACCTTAGACTAAACCACAGGGCTGTTTCACTGCAGAGTTTTTAGCTAAAACTTGTTTGTTTCTCAAAAAATATATTCTAAGGGCTTTTTTTCAGTGCATACACAATGAAGAAATAAATAAGGCATTGAAATATTTAAATTTCTTTGGCCATGTACAATGCCTAAGAGTAATTAATTTACTTCTACATGCATTCTTGGTTATCTCATTTTGTTTTTACTGTATTCCTTTATTTATGTAAACATTTTCTGGCCTTCTGTTATTCTTCCAAATGTAGTAATACATCTTCCAAATGTAAGGAAATTCCATTTTAGTAGTCACTATTAGCGCAGTCATTTTGAACTAAATGAGTCACAAATCACTTACAAGTTAGCTACAAACCCATATATTCAAGAGCATTTAACTGCAGGAATTACATGAATACTTCAATCTCTTATACTTTCAAGTGAAGAAAAGAAGTTTAAATGCACTTGTTACCTTTTGGGTTGAGGTAATAAATGTTTCTGATTTCAAGAGTTCAGCTGGCTAACGACTATAACTTGACTTTACCATATAAAAATTAAGATAATAAAATCATAAAATAATTATAATGAAACAAAAAAGACTGAATGGGTCCTCAGGAGAATTCTTTTAAATTTCCTATCCAAAGCAGGGTCAGCTACAAGATCAGACCACATTTCTCAAGACTTTTTCCAGCCTAGTCTTTGAGAATCTTCAAAGACAGAGGCTGCTCTACTTTCCCCGCTACATATGGAACTTTGCATCCAGCCTTGTTAAACTCCATAAAACTGTCCTTTCATCCTTGTAGCCTGCCTAGGTCCCTCAGCATGGCTGCCCTGCCCTTGAGTGCATAGACTACTGCTCCCAGTTTGGTGTAAACTTCAGAAGTGGATGAGCATGTACTTCATCACCTACTCCAAATTACTGATAAAGATACCAAAGAGGACGGGTCCCAGGACAGATTCCTGTTCATTATTTCCAGGGTTTGGGTGGAGTTTGACCCATTCACCAGCACCTCTAAGACCAGCCATCCAGAGTCTTTTAACTCTCTAGCTGTCCAGCCATACAGACCATAACATCTTCAGTTAGGTAGATTGATACTGTGGGGAGGGTGTCTAAAGTCTTGCCAAAATCTAGGTAATTGACATCCACTACATCATCTGGTCTAAGAATTCAATAATTTCATAATATTCTGCAACCAGATTTGATCTGACATTATTAATTTTTGCCAAATTTAACTTGACTGTTCCAAATCAGATTTTTTCTCTTTTATGGACCTGGGACTCATTTGATGATTTTCTGAAAAACTGAACTAAGGCAAGCTGACCTTTAGCTGTTCTGCTCAGTCCTTTTGTGTTTTAGAAAAAGTCATATACGTGCTCTTCGCCAAATCTCTGACATCTCCAACAATTTCAATTGTCTTTTAAATGTGATATATCTGCAGCCTTGTGATGAATCAGCAGCATTATTGGATGCAGTCTGCCTGCTCCAACACACAAGCATGTGCCAAAATATTCCAGTAATCCCTGGTTGTCCTAATCCACTGCCAGTAGCTGCACTTCTTTAAACTGTAGGCCTGAGAAATCCTGTCAGAGAAAACTGAGGCAAGAAGGCACTGAGACCTTATTCACTGTGACTGAATTACTCCCTTCATTCAGGAACAGTTACTTATTTCAATTTTTCAGCCTTTTACTATTAATGCAGCAGTGGAAGCAGTTCTTGTTGCCTTTAATTTTCCTCACAAATCTTAAATATAGTTGAGGTTTAGCTTTCCTAACATCCCCCTCACATGCTCAGGTAACTTTTCTAAATTTCCAGATTTGCAGATTTTTCCTGCTCTATCACCAGTATACTGTGTTTTTCTCCAGAACTCAGTCATGAATTCACTCTGGCCCAGCTGGCTTCCCAGTGCATCTACATGTTTTCCTGAAATGCAGAGCCAACTAGTCTTGTAGTTGAAAGAGATTATCTCTAGGCTTTACTCCATTTTTCTAACAGCTTTTGTTATTTTACATAAACATGTGGGAAAATGCTCTCTTTGCTATGAGAATTGACACAAATATTTTAAAGCATTTTTATAGTTGAAATTTTTTAATGTTTAAATGTTCATGTATCAATTTTCTTCTATTTCAACAGTTTCAGATTTTATTCTAATGCCATTATTAAATTAACTTTCTAGAGGAGAATGTTTTTAACACTGTTATATAAAAAATTGTCTCTTATTGCAAGTGTGACCAAATTGTAACAAGTTATTATTTGACTTGTACTGTTTTACTGTTAGCAGCAAATCAATGACATGTTGCAAGAAAAAGTATAATGTAACATATAAAAACTTGCTCTGTTATACTTTTTCATAATTGGTAATATAAAAATGCATGACATTCTGCTGTTTTAACAGCACACATGAAAGTCAGCGGAAGTTATTGCAGACCTGAGAAATGAAATAAAGTTTTGTCAGCAATTCCGGCAGGAATATGAGCTATCTGAAACATGATTCTGAGCTCTGGCAGGACTACCTGGATGGTGAAAGAGGTAAAATGTGCAGCAACATCTGAACTAGACTTCCAACATTTGTGACTGCAGGCAACATGCTACATGCCATTTCATATCTTATGAGTGTGTGTAATTGTCATCTGTGTTTAGTACTGTATCACTGTGAGGAAAACACTGATAAATAAATAGTATCTGGTGGAACAAGGAACTCACAGTCACAGTTTTGATCTTCCTACTCATCTGAAACAGACATCACCAATCTTGTCACCTTCAGACAAAGCCCTCTTATACTGAGTTCAATGAAAGGAGACAATGAAAAAATAGCATGTAGTTATACATTTTTAACTAGATAGCTAGGTATCTTGCTGTTAATCACATCAAATTCCTGCTAACAGGCGTCATGAGGCAGCTCACTCAATTCTAGTAGTGGAGGCATTTTCTCTGCTGAGCTCCAAGTCCCTCCTTACCTTTGAAACTGAGCCACATTGAGGGCTGCAATGCTGCACTCGTGAAGTGTGGGGAAAAGTACTGGAGGAAGGTTATTTTAACACTGTTATGAGCAGTAAGTTGGGGTGAGTGAGTGTAACAAGAACAAATGAAACATTCAGTAACAATACCATTCAAGATTCTGATTCC
Organism: Erithacus rubecula; assembly: GCF_903797595.1. Taxonomy (NCBI): domain Eukaryota; kingdom Metazoa; phylum Chordata; class Aves; order Passeriformes; family Muscicapidae; genus Erithacus; species Erithacus rubecula. The sequence continues at coordinate 10,960,807 of NC_136661.1, forward strand.
TTACTGAACTAGGGGATTTCTATTGTTTTTTACAAGCATTTTTTTTGTGTATGCATTAGGCAAATAGAATTCATTCTGTGCCACACTCCTGTACCTAAGACAAAGTACTCTTTGACTATTTTGTAGTTATGATTCAATACACAAGATACCTGATCTGACACTCGGCATCATGTTGCTCTGTTTGCCAAATTGTTGCATGACAGTCTCACATAAAACTACTGAATGTTGTTTCTTCTTACTATGTACAGCATGTTTTCATCTGCTTCATTATTGAAAAGCGAGTAAAATGAAGTATACTACTTATTCACTGCAGGCAGTGATTCTTTTTTTATTTAATTTTTTACTATTGCTCTCTCAAAAAGCACCAAAACCAGAAAACCTCTGCACCAAGATGAAGCATTGCAGACTTCAGACTTCCTCCTCTGGGAGAAGTATGAGAATACAAATAAAATATAATACATCTGAGTCTTAACTGTCCCCCTTAATTTGTCCCTGAAAGGTAAATTATTGCATAAATATTCTGTTGTATTAACAGAGTAGAGTAAAACTTTTGGGTTTCTGCTCTTTTGTGTTGCTACACACACAGATAACTATCTTTCAATTTCAGTTAAAAATTGGAAATTAATTGGGAAAGCATCTATTACTATATTACTGTGGCAAGCTTTATTTAATTTTGTTGCATTAACTACTGCAGATATAGATTCAGAAAATATGTAATTATATAAATGCACATTGTGAACCAGTATGACTGACCATGTGATTACCATTATTAAAGGAGGTGACATTATTACATGTATGTCTTTTTAGTTCTTTTCCTTAGAATGCAGACAAATATGCAGGCTTAAAAAACTCACAGCATACATTTGTTATCTTTGCTTCTCCAAGATTTTATGTAATGTCAGCAATAGCAGGAAAGAAAGTGGGGGAATAAAAAGGTAATAAAACTTATATACACAAACTACTGTTAATTTGACACATGAACAAAACATTTCTTACTGCATGCCAGGTAGATCCTGCAGTGAGCTCAGATTTTTCAAGCAGGACAACATCCTTCAAGCCAGCTTTAGCCAAGTGATAGGCTAGACTCACACCAACACAACCACCGCCTATAATCACTGTGTCTGCTCTGTCTTTCCCTAAGGAAGGAGATGAGGCTTCTCTACTAAAGAAAAAAAAAAAAAAAAAAAAAAAAAAAAAAAAAAAATTTCAAGTGAAATTACAGATATTTAGAAAAAGTCAATTGCACTTTCCCCCATCTCTTTTGATTATGGCTTCAATCATAATACATGTGGTTTCTGCTTGGGAGTTTACATAGAGAACTTAAAACCTAACCTGTCCACTCATATCCACTTCTAAAGTAAATGATTTTTGAGGGACACATAGGAAAACAGTAATTATAAAAATAAAATAAAATAAAAAAAACAACAAAACAGGTTTGATTCCACTTGAAGCTTTAAATATTATTTATCCAAGGTACCCTTATATGTAGATTCTATTTCTCAAAAAAAAGCTAATGCCTAACATGACAATGTCAAAACTTGACTCTTTCAAAGTGCTGGATTATGTGCAAAAAAAAAGGCTTTAAAAAACATTTACTCAGTAGGACCTTTAATAAATTTCTAAAACCATTGTCAATGAACTACATCAGTGTACCTGTTCATGAAGAATGAAGCTTGATACTTACTTTCATATTCTGTCTATTTGGACATGTTCACAGATTCTCAGAATATTCTGAGTTGGAAGCTACCCACAACAACCATCAAGTCCAGCTTCTAAGTGGAAGGCTCATGCAGAAATTGAATTCACAACCCAGGTGTTATCTGCACCACGCTCTAACAGCTGAGGCATTCCTAGGGTTGACATGCCCTCCTTTGCTCAAGACAAAACATTACAGAAACAGTTTTTTGTCAATGGCTGTACCTGCTACTCCACACTGTACTTTCACAACTACCTGAGTCCAGCACAATCCAGAACTGCTGCTGCAAGCAGCCCTATTCTTCTGCAATTCATCTGGTCCTCCTCTCTACTGCCTCATCCACAGATAGCCAAGCAGCAAGCTATATGAGGAAATGTATTCACAAATTTTTAAGAAATAATTTTTTTGGATGTGAGACAAGGCAGGACATATTATGACAGTAGCAGTACAGACTACCATGAAACCACAGTATCTTTGTCTTCAGAGCAGTTAATCTATACTCAATTTTATCTCTCCTCTCCTCCTACACTTTCGACTTCTCTAGCAACAGACTTTCTAATGTGTAACTAGTCTTCTAGACTTCCACTCATAAATAAAGGCTACTAGTTTTATGTCTTACGAATGGAAATCTTGTAACATTTTAAATGTTTAATTGAAGGAAGAATATGCGCCATGCTTATACATGCTTATACAACAGGTGTTGGCAAATGAAAAATAAAATAAGAGGGAGCACAGACACCACAAGTGTTCTGTATTTGGTGCACCACTCACATGCACCGGTTCTTTCTTCTGATTACATATTAATTTTTGCAAGTTAACAGTAAGCTGTTCAACAGCCAGATGTGCGACACACCAGCTCCACTGCTGAATTTTGAGGCAGGTGGTAGTCGAGATCAAGCATAAAGACTTTTCTCACTGTTCTTTCGCGCTGTGGATTTGAGATCTCCTCCAAGTGCCTTTCAGCTTTTTTCCAACCTTTGCCCAGGAGCCTGGCAAGAATCGGGGGTTCACCTTCCCAGCGAACCACACAGTTCACCTGGATGTTTGATCGCGCCAGTTGAAACCGGTCATTATTTGCTTATCGGTATGGCCCAGTAGACACCAGGTCAGGTTCCGTCTCTGGCGCAGCAGTGCGAGGCGCAGAGGCACCTCCTGGCCTCAGGTGCCCCGGCCGCCGGAGCTGGCTCCCGGCACGGCGCCTTTTCCGCGCATCCCAACAGCGGCAGCAGGGGGCCGCGCCGTCGGGCCTTCGGACGGCCACGGCCGCCACCGCGACCGGCCCCTCTGCCCGCGTCCCCCGCCCGGCCCGGCCCGGCCCGGCCCGCACTCACCGCCCCTGGGCGCCGAGGGGCCCGGGCCGGCGCGGGGGCCGCAGCCGCCGCAGGGCTCCACGCAGCACCGCGCTCATCCCGCACACGCAGCAGGGATGGAGAGCGCTGGCTCCGCGCCGCTCTCCGCCGCGTCCCGTCCCGTCCCTGCCCCGCCGAGCCCGGCGCTGCCGGAGGAGGGGGCCGGACCGCCCCCTGGCGCAGGGGCACCGCGGGGGCGGCCGGGCCTCGGGCCGGGCGGGGGCGGCGGCGGGGCAGCCCCGCCGAACCAAGGCGCCCCGCGGGCTCAGGGGCCGGGCCGGACGGGGGTACCGCCCGCAGCCTGCCCACAGCGTCCCGCCTCCTCCTCGGGCTATAAACGTGCGGCCGGAGAGCTCGCCGGGGTGAGGTTCGTGCCGAGCCGTCGGGGCAGAGCCGGGCAGCCAGCGTCCCTGGGCGAGGAAGATGCTGCCGATCAGGAAGACCGCGAAACAGGGCAAAAGGGTAAATCTCCCGTCTCCCTCCCTCTCGCAGCCCCGGCCGCCGCTCCCCGCGGGCACGGGGGCCGCGGGCCCGGCGCGGTGCCCTCGGCGGGGCGGGGCGGGCGCGGCGCGGAGCTCCCGCCGCCTCCGCGGGCTCGGGTCCGCGGGCTGCCCAGCGCAGCTGCTGCCTGGCTGCCACCACCGCCGCCCTCGCCGATTAGCCTCCCACTAAGGTACTCGGTACCTCTGCAGGTAAGGCGATCTTGTGGAAGCCTAAAATAAAGCCATAATAGTTGTACCTATTCAGCTTCGAGACGTTAAAGATACCTGGACACTGTTATGAGGCAGATAAATTAGATTGATCTTAACAGTCACAGCCCACATAATGTTTGTGTTTCTCTGAACACAGAGTAGAGCCCCAGAGTACAAAAACATTTAGCGTAATATTATTTGATACACAGATTAAGCAGGACTCACAACGCACTGCAAATTAAAATAGTAAATATTTTAAGGATAAACTCTTGCTGGATGAGATTTGTCTCCTGCATCTTGTCTGCTTTATTTAAAAGGTCCAGACTACTCATCCCTTGATTATTATGACTGGTGTTTGTAATATCAGCACAGACTCCTATGCGTGCCCACTTCTCCCTCATAAAGCTCAAGAAATAAAGCAGAATAAAAAGTTATCCAGGCACAGCCATTCATGCCATTAAGGCAAAGCTATGAGCAGTATCTAAGTCAAACTCTCTGACATACATGGACTGGAACCCTGCCCTGCTCTATGAAGGTCAGCATAATCATGTATTCTGTCTTTTGTACAAAGGGCCCTGTTGCCATTAATAGGGCACATCTTTCTCAGATTAGGTTTTACTCATTTTTATGTGTAGAGCAAAAGAGCAGAAAGACATGGGAAGAAGCCTGTGAGCTCTAGGTCCTACAGGTAGATCAGTTATGAAAGAAAAGGTGGGGGTTATTTGTTCTGCTTTTTATACTTTGGCATATGCCACCTAATTTCAACACCTAGCAGAAGAAAACTGTCCTAAATTCCCCCTACAAACAGTGGACTTCTCTTAGGCCTTGAGATGTGAATAGTTGTTTCAAGATTTATTTTTTCTCCACTGATGAAATAGTGGTTTATCGGTTCACCAAGCAGGCTTTTCACTTAGTCAGTACAGTTACATGCCTGAAGATGGTAGTAGGAGTATCTTCATGGAGGCATTTGCACTCATTCTTTCTGTGTATAGGTGTATGGATCATGTGGTGCAACTTCATTCATAGTAGCAAAAGTAAAGAAGAAAAGATGGCTCAAAAAAGCCTTGGATAGCTTTTTACACATACTGTTTTTGTCATTTGACATCAGATTTGTCTCCTACCAGATACCTAGCAGTATAATTTTGATCTGGATTAGACATGAGTGCACGGCTGTAGGTCTCCGAACAAAACAATGTTGATGCTGAACTTTGGTTAGCCATATGGTGGTTAAAAAGATAGTATTTTGCACAGTATATAAATAAATGTGGTGTGAAGAGAAGATATCAGACTAATAATAAAATTTGCAGAAAGGTTATTTCCATTTGAATCCAGCATGAACTGACAAATTAGGTTTTGATTAGGTATTTTATGCTTTGTATTTATCTCTCCTGCCATTAGATACCCTGGTGCTAGACTTGATATATCACAATATGTTAAGGTGCCATGGTCTATTCAAACATGGCTTATGTTGCTTCTGTGTGACAAAAGCGAAGATTCACATTTCAAAAGGAAACAGAACTGTGAAGAAAAACTGCTATTAAATACGAGAAATGACCTTCTAAAATAAAGTTCTGTTGTAGCACATTTAAATACATATATAATAATAAATATAATAGCTATATATGATGTAATTTTGTGTCTATTGCTTAATGTTCAGTTAAAAAGCAGCAGCTGAGGCTGCCTTCATGTTAAAGATTTCTTTTTCCTCTGCACACCTGTTCTGTGCATATTAAATTTCTGAAGCAGGCTTCATCTACAAAAGATTCTTTGGCAGACAGAGGGAGCACAGATTCAAGCAGTGAGCTTTTGCTGGCGCCATTTGAGTCATTCGATTACAAATTAAAGTTAGTCTACTGCATGCACAATCTTTACAAAACCTCCGACATTTACACTAAAATAGTTTCTCCTTGGTTCTCTGGAAACAAAGATAAAAAACTTGCATACTTAAACGAAGTTTTAAAGTTAAACCAGTCAATATTTTGGCAAGTCCATGGTATGCAATGGAACATGATGTGGAGATTCGCAGGCCAACACTTGTTAAAGCTCTGCACAGCAGCAGAGTACAGAGCAGTCCTGCCATTTTGCTGGAATGCCAGTGCCTCAGCCAAAGCAGGTGATGCTCTCAGCCAGGCTTTGTAGTCTCCAAGGAAACTTGCACTGCTGTGCTTGGTGCTGAAGCCAGTACAGCTGGCACAGTGTTCCATACTGTTGGAAAGGCATACTCTTCTTCTGCCAGAATGGAAGTGCTGAGACGTCATAAGTGTTTGTCTTTGCTGGACATATGGTGTGAGATAATTGTATTAATTAAAAAGAAATTATCAAGAAAGATGATTACTGAAGTTTGAAAGGTAATTGTTAAAAAAAAGTCAATTCAGCATGAAAATCATGCTTAAATCTATGTCCATAAGGTTTTTCTTTTTCCTACTCCCTCAAACTTCTTCTGTTGAAATGCCATCAAGAAAACCATGGATGGAAGTTTCATTCTTACCTTTGATTAATTGTTATCCTGTACCTTCATACAGGTAGTCTTCATTCAATCACTTTTTAATATAGATAAATTATGGTTGCCATTCAATAGCAGAAATCAATCCTACTCTAATAGCACTCTAATTCTGCTTTTTAGAAATTTTGAACAAGTCAATGAAGTAATGAAAGGAATAAAAATGTTATGTATTTTAGGAGAAACCAGTATTTGTTCTCATGTTTTTCAGTTTTACAAAAATAAAATTGCCACTTTCCTTGAGTTAGTGTGGAGTTCAAGGGAGAAGCAAGGTTAATCTTGCATATGGCTCTGCAAGGTCATTTGGCACTCCAAAACATTCCAGGGCTACACAAAACAAACAGGGTTTTCTTCCATTTGGTAAATCTGGTTAAGTAAACCCAGGCCTGTGTAAAGACTGTCATAAACTGCAAGTCAGCTTTCTGAGATGCATCTTGTTTGGTAGGAAACTGTTGCATGACTATTTTTATGTGATGCCTGTTGTGCCATCTGGTGTCACAAGCTGCTTGTGGTACGGCTCTGTCAAGGTTGCATTGGAAGCTAGAGAGCAGATGAGCTAATAAAGGGATCGGTGGTACTAGTGTCTTATTTTAAGAAGTTTCTCATGTATTTTACTGGAGAATTTGAGATGGCATATTACTTTCATAGGAACAGAATTGGACCACTGACTTACAGTCCTGGGAACAATATCTCTGGAATATAACGTAACTGACTAATGAGAAGTCTTACACATAATATATGTGTGCATGTTAAAGCCTTATGCTGAAAAAGAGCACATCTACCATTCTTTAATTAGAATTTCAGAAAGGAAATTTATTACTTTTTTATTTTTGTGGCAAAAATATTTCTGCTAGCTCACAGAAATTTATATCTACTCTGTAAATATAGAAAATAGCCACCAAATTGAAGAACTGTGATTGTTAACCTGCCCTCATGCTTTTTCCAGGGTATTCTAGAACGCTTGGATGCTGGAGAAATTGTGATTGGAGATGGGGGATTTGTCTTTGCTCTTGAAAAGAGGGGATATGTAAAAGCTGGGCCTTGGACTCCTGAAGCAACTGTAGAACACCCTGAAGCAGGTCAGTTTTACTGGGAAATTATATTCCTATAGTGAATGTAAACAATGTTACAGTTGGCTAAATAATACATACATAGGAACTCATAGTAGGTTTTAAATACAAGTATTCCTTTATAACTGTAGAATTACAGTAAGAACAGCCTAAAAAACTGGTCACCTTACCTGTTTTCCTTGCTCCAGCACTGGCCAAAAGAAGCTGGCTGGGTAAGAATATGAGTAATGTAAACATCTACTGATATCTCTTTAGAATGCTTTCTCAGTTTTCAATAACTTTCAATAACTTTTTTTTCCAGGGACTTTTTGATGCAGATGTGTTTATATTTGTGCTTAATAACATTCAGTGATTTCTCATGGATTTGTCCAGTCTGTCCTTGTGCTGATCATTTAAAGCATGTAATCTAAAATATCTCATTAAAAGGAATTCTGCAGTTAACTATCTGTTTGGTTTAGTTCTAGTCATTCATTTATATTTATAAATTAAAATAGGCTTTTTTATTAATTCTTTCAGAAAAGGCAGTTTTAAATAAACATGATAATGGGAGTACTTAATGTTTCTGGCTCCACTGTAAAATGGGGGAATGATAAACCCAATAGTAACCTAAAAATTGCAATAAACATTTAACAGAGTAACTCTCTTAAAGTGGACAGAGAAAAAATGACCAACCATTCTACACCTTCCAGTGAAAAGACTGTAGTGTTTAGCAGACAGTGCAGAAGCAGATGCTATTATCTATTTATGCATGCTTCATTACAAGAAAGCATTTGCCCTAGTAATATGATGTGCACTTAATGCCAATTAAGCATTCAATTCAGAATATCTTGGGAGAAAAAAATTCTTTGTTCTAGGTGTTTTCCATTTAGAATTAGTCTTTTCCTGCTATACAGGAGAAGAAGGAAGAGGAGTGCAAGGAGAGATATCTTAGTTCTTTTGTATCACTTTGTATGCTTCAGTTATTTATTCAGCCTAATCCTTCTCAGCCTTCAAATGTCAAAATGACATTTATGTGTCGCTTAGCATCCTTAATTTAGGGTTATGAGCAGCTTTAGATAATGCAGAGCTTCAAGAAAGATTTAAGGATTGATGACCTAATTTGCTGATTCTCATCTCCCAAAGAGACATTCCATCATCTCTCTATTTCTCTCCACGTCTCCTACCTGCCCCTGCATGTTCCATCTTACAACTCTTAGCGCTTGTCCCACGTTCTTTATTTCCCCTTTCTTGCCATTTTTGCACCACCAAAGCCCTCAACTCTTTGTGCATTTCTTATAGGCTGTTTATAAATCCACCCTTCAAGGCAAATATGCTCATGTTTTTTTGTGCAGTGAGGCTGCTTTCCCTCCATGAGTGCTTTTTGCTCCTGCTCCATCAAGGGTCACGTTACTTTGAAAGCAGATGTAATAGAACACAAGGAGCAACCGGCAGAGCCAGTGGGTGTCAAACCATACAGCTACCAGAGCTTCTTATCCTTATAAGGAAAGGAAAAGAAAGGAAGTTCTAAGAAGGTGGCATGAAATAAAGGGAAAAAAAATAATTCAAGGCCATTAACTGTATTAGAAAAGAGATTTTCCAGACTGATAATTGTAGAAATTAGGAGGTCTAATTTTTTTTTCCAAGATGGATCAGATATTGCTCTCTACTGAGCCATATGCATGGGTGCTTATTGCCTCTATCTCCTTGCAGTTTGTCTGTGTCTTTTATGAAATGTCCAACTCGTGATGTATTTAAATTAAAAACTGGTGTTACACATCTGACTCCTAAAAATGCATCAAATTATTAATAATGGTTTAGCCTCATATGTGACTGTTATTCCCATTTCTCAAGTGCTGAAAGAAACATGCTGGAAGTCACACTAATGAACTACAGAGTGGTTTGGGTTTTTGATATTGCATAGTGCTATGGGTTGATAAATACAACAGTGTATTCTGCTGGCAAAGCCTATTTGCCTGAGGCTGAATGAGATTCAGGCTGATACTCACAATACTATTGTTTCCCTCAAAGTGTATCCCATGTCTCCTATTCACATGCTTGGTATTTTGGGGTATGAAGTTCCTTAATCATATGTGTTAGATAATATTTCATTTTCCTACTTATGTCACCATCCATATTCACACAAATCCCAGCCATTCTTTTAGGAATGGTCTACTATCAAAGTGTCATAAAGCATTTTTGAAAATATTTGTAGAATTTTTTCCCCTTTTCTTATTTCCTGATCAGTTTTCATTAATGCTTCCTCATTCAGCAACATAAAAAAAAACCCAGTAGAAACATACAGAGACAGCCTTTCTCTTTGGGATCAGTGGCCTATTGTTATGATATAGGGAAAAAAATTACTCCCAGCACTACAAATTCTTGTCTTTTCATAAAGATATAAAAATTAAATTTGTTCCAGGCATTCAGGCAGATCCCAAGAACTTTTTGAACAGTAGCTCTGCTATAACCTGTGCTCCTGGAAAGATTTTTCTGACTGCTATGTAAAGAACCACTGTGTTAAATCACCTATATAGCAGGAAAAGAAGCACTTTGTAGTTACCCAAGGTGGCAACTAGAAATAAAATACTGTGCTTGTAGAGAAAAGCAAAGGACACTACACCAATCCTCCACTGAAAGCAGAAATGCTTGAATGTATGCAGGTTGGTTCTAGCAACACAAAGTGCTGTTTGAGCTTCTCTGGTGTAGAAAGCTGTGTTTGTTGCAGCATACAGGAGTAATTTTGCTCTCATTACAAACTTGCATATTTTTTAGTGACACAAACTGTGTCAGTAGACAATGAGTTGGGATAAACTAGGATTTCAGGAAAACTTTTTAAAACATCTGCCACAGAACTTGCAGCATTCTTGTGTGTGTAGGTAATAAGTATCTTGTGTATAGTACATAGAGAATTCCTCTATTTGCTATAAGCTGTTGAACATTTAAAGCTGTTTTCCATGATCAGTAGCATTCTAGTAATTATTGTAATTATTATTCTCTGGGTATATATAAAATCAATTGAGAGTTCCTGTTCTGTTCCTGCTGTTGGAATTGCAGGGCACTGCTTACAGCCAGAAAGGCACAACTGCATTTAAAGAGTCTTTTCCCAAAATCCTAATGTAGGAAACTTGTCTGTTATAAGTAATGGTAACCTTTTCTTTAAAATGGGTGTTGTCTATGTAGTAAAATCATCTGGTGGAGACATGTGGGAAGACTGTGGTGTGAACCACATTTCTGGAGCAACAAATCTTTTAAGTAAGGGTGTATTTAGCAAAATAGAACTTTGTTTTGGGTTGAATAGACTCTTTTAAAGCTTTGTTGGGGAGAAAAGTAAAAAATGCAAAATAGAGGAGGCAACGAAACACTGCATTCTTTGATATAATTATCATCTTCTCCCTTAATTTGTTGCTATAATACTTTCTTCTGTCTTCTTCCTCATGGTATAGAAGCTAAGAGAAGACAGCTTTTTCATTGAAGAGCCTTTTGTCTGGTATTCCTGGTTATGCTTTCATGTTGTTTTGTCAGACATCTGTTGTCCCTTCTTAAATCACTATTAAAAAAGCTCTGTATCTCAGAGATGTGAAGGTTTGCAGAACATAGAGGATAGGCAAGGTGGCAGGGAAAACTGAATCTGCAGCTAAATTATATAGAAATCTTTGGACATTCTTGGCAGAGAAGAACTAAGGAGAAAATTTTCTACCTAACATTTTGATGGTGAGAATAAAGGAATTCGAGGCAGACTTGGGTACTGCTTCTAATTTCTCATAATGGGTCTTCTAGTAAACACAATGTCACTTATTTTACAGCAATATTACATCAATAAATAATGGATTTGGAGATAACACAGTAACAATTTTGTCTCTTAATTTGCAGTTCGTCAGCTTCACCGAGAATTCCTCAGAGCTGGATCCAATGTCCTGCAGACCTTCACTTTTTATGCCAGTGAGGACAAACTAGAGAACAGGGGCAATTATGTAGCTGAGAAAATAAGTGTGAGTAAAACAGTTCTGTTGGAGATACAAAATAGGCTGATGAATTTCAAAATGTTTGGCAGAGAGATTATTAAGTTTGTCCTAACAGTTTTGCCTATATTTGAGGACCAGAGAACAAGATGATGGAATTTCAGATTTTGAAAACAAGGAAAGGTGAATTGACAAAAAACGCTAAACCAAAACAAAAAATCAAACACAAAATGGGGTAAGGGTGGAGAGAGGAAAGAGAATGCCCACATTGTATTTTCTCTGTATTTTTATCTGAGGAGATGGGTTTACTGGAGTTTTGATACAAAGATTATAGGGAGTATAAATGCACAGAGAGCACAACTAGTGAAAAAACAGAACTGTTTTAATATCCAGAGAAATGACTGAACTGTAAAAATGGTGAAGAGAATAGTGAGTATCTAATGAGAACAAAATGTTTTTAGAACCAAATCTTCATTAAGTAGCAACTAAAATAATCCAATCTATATTGCAGGAATATTGCAGTCAATATTCCCCTTCTCTTGTGTGAAGGTAATTTGTTACTTCAGCAGAAGTACCATGTCAGTGTTTTCTTACCCCCTCCACAGAGGAACTGTAGGATGTTGGGTGTGTATACTAGACACAAGCCCAGGGTTGGAGCTTTGAGACTAGAGGGTTTGGCATTGAGTGGTTTCTCTGACCCTGTTCCTTTGGTCCTACTGTACATTTTATTTTCTAAAAATTAGAGAAAATTCTCCAGAGCTCAGTGAGGAAGGAATATCTGTATCTATGAAGATACCCTCAGAAATTAGAATAATCTGTACACTGGGGAAACACTTCAGGCTTAATTGAGGTCATACCAAAATGTCATGTGACCAAGTTTATCTGAAATGCTATAACTTTTACATTTACTAGATACAACACTGAAATGTCTGAAGTAGTCCCAGAAACACAGTACCTCTGGAACAAGCCATGCTTCAATTCTTGCTGACATGCAAAATTATAAATACTGGAGACCTCCTGGTACTGGGATTGCATTACATCAAACCTCTCAAAATTTATTCTCTACCAGTTCTAGAATCAGTTTCCTCCAGAATTTAACTAATTTATGGTTCCACCTCTCAGACTCCTCCCATGTACCCATGCACAAGTGCAAATGGACGACAATCTGTCAACAACAGCCTTAAAAATCAGCTGCATTTTTTGAGGCAGGCATGTAAAACTTCATCTGATAGAAGCCTATGGAGATTCTAAATAGTTTATGGACTGCAGAGAAACCTGCTATAATTAGATTTTTTTTCTTAGTTTAACATCTTTTTGAAAAGCTGTTCTGGTCATCCCAATTTAGATATAGAAGGAATATGACTTTCTGTCTAGGTGATTAATTAACAATATTTTTCCCTTTATTTAAGTTGGCAACTTTAACATCACAGAATTAATGATATCTTTTTAAAAATGTCTTAAATAACTCTGTATGAATATTATATTGGGGGCATTATCAGGACACTAAAATACATTTTAAAAAAGAGAAGTTGAAATTCCCATATATTTTGTTTTCCATACACATATTTCAGATTGAAAGCATATGCTGAGATTGTAAACTAATTTTCTAAGAGGCAAAGAAAATTCCACTTCACACCAAATACTTGCTTTTTATAAGCTATTTGTGTAAGATCTATTAAACGTAATGTATTTGGTAGTACTTGATAATATGATAACTTAGAGGAGGCAAGAAATTAGTTTCCTAATGTTTGTTACAGTTTGGATCTTATCTTCCTAACCAGTATTACAAAAACTTTTGATTTTAATTACATTTAGTTTAAATGTAATTAGAATTTAATTTAATTAAATTTACTTTAATTTTTAAAAAAATATGAAAAGGCCATCATGACTTTTGACTATTTTTGTCCTTCTAGGGTTCTGAAATTACATGCATACCTCTGGTAAGATAAAACTAACATAATCTATATTCACACAGTGCAACAAAGTAAATGAAGCTGCTTGTGACATTGCAAGAGAAGTGGCTAATGAAGGTGATGCTTTAGTGGCTGGAGGAGTCAGTCAAACACCATCTTACTTAAGCTGCAAGGATAAAACAGAAGTTAAAGCAGCCTTTAGAAAGCAACTGGAAGTCTTCATGAAGAAGAATGTGGACTTCCTAATTGCAGAGGTAAATCTGTAAAAAAAGTACATGCCTTCAACTGGCACAGTGTTGACTTTAAAGATGTCTAGTCTCCTTAGGGACTATCACTACATGTTGCTACCTCCTCTAAAATTTTCTGCTGTGCTTTTATCCCAGTAGTATCAGATTTTTCTAAATGCCCACCAGCATCTGCAGCTGTTCTAGAACAGGACCTTGAAACCTCAATTTCTATCTTAGTCAAGTAAAATTCTGTACTGATACAAAGAGAAAATGCTAATGGGATCTTGATTAATCCCTATTTCTTCTGGTGCATGGAAAGCAACCTAAGATGCCTAGTTGACAATAGTTCTTTGGTTAATCCTTGATTAACGTCCCATATGGGCATTCTTTTTCTGAAACAAAAGTATTATTTTCATTTTTTTTTTACTCACTTTTAAAAATCCTTTTTAACTGTGTGGCCAGTACACTCAATTGAAATATGTTACTATAAATAAAAAAGAATCAAATCATTGTATTGATGGTGGATTTGGGGTCTGGATTAGTATTTTTATATTTCACTGCTGAGAAACAAAATAGCTTTAATTTCTTTCAGTATTTTGAACACGTTGAAGAGGCTGTCTGGGCAGTTGAAGTTCTAAAAGAATCTGGAAAGCCAGTTGCAGCTACAATGTGCATTGGCCCAGAAGGAGACATGCATGGAGTGTCCCCTGGACAATGTGCTGTCCAGCTGGTAAAGGCTGGTAAGAATCCGTTTGAATGCACTCTTTAAGAGTATGGAACAAAGTAAAGTCCCTAATGATTGAAATAAATAGATGAGTATCTCAAGTAGGTAGCTTCCCAGTTGTATCTGATAAGAGTTTTGACTCTGTAGAAAAGCTTTTATATGTACTTTACTAAAAGAGTCTTGTAAAAACTTATGGAAATGCAGCTCTGAAATCTTGTTAATCAGTATGAAATGTGTGAGAGCAATAGCTGTAAACAACTGATACTGAATACAGCAAGATCCTAAACCTATTAAAATTTCATTGCAGACCCATCCCCAAATTCTAGAATCACAAGCACAAAGCTGCCTTTGATTCTCTGCTCTCGTTTTTGCACAGAGTTCAAGCTCAAGATGAGAGAATTAAGAGGTTAAAAGAAATAATTATTTAGCCTATCAAGGGGAAGGGGAGAAGAAATTAATCAGGGGAATTATGATTGAAGGTTTACATATCTATTCCAAACTGCTCTTTTTGTTTCAAGTTACAGGTGAAATCCTAAGGTAAAATTTGTGTTAGGAACCTGCTACCTGTTTGCATGTATGGCTCTGTGTAATCAGACTTCACTTGTTACACCCTGTAAGAAAAAACAACTGTAAGAGGGTAGAAGAAATGAGTCATCATTGGAAAGGTGAAGAGGAGTGCAGCTGAGATGTTAATGGCATGATCAAGCTCGGGAGAGTTGTGCCTGGCTCTAGCACAGCTGGCTTGTTTCCATAACACTGATGTAAAGATGGACAGTGCTGCTTCTAGAGTGCTGTGGGACTTTTATCTCCCACTTCCTGGAGAGTTGTGACTTGGAGTTGTTTCCCTTCTCCTAGGTGCTTCTATAGTTGGAGTCAACTGCCATTTTGATCCAGAAACTTCCATCGAAACCGTGAGGCTGATGAAAGAGGGCTTGCAGGCTGCTAAACTGAAAGCCCACCTGATGTGCCAGCCACTTGCTTTCCATACACCTGATTGTGGAAAGCAGGGATTTATTGACCTTCCAGAGTTTCCCTTTGGTAAGACAGGGATATCTTTTTTGTTGGTGGTGGTTGGTTGTTTTTGCTTAATGGGTTGTTCCCATCTTTTTTTTTTTTTTTACCCCAGCTTTTACAGCTGAAGCTGCAAGGTGTCCTTTTATTCAATACAATGAGTCTGAGCTATCCTGTCTGGCATTTTCTGGACAGATAAAAATGTAATATTGGAGTAAAGATTATCCACATGGTGAGAATACTTCAGTGGTATCACAGCATGTGACTCAATGTGTAATTATGCCACAATTGAAATTAATTTTATAAATGTTTTTCCTCATGCTATAGAAACTTGTTCAGGACAGCTGTAAGCAGTCCAAAGAGCAGCAGCAGTAAAAACCCCCATTTTTCTGGGTTGTGAAATCTATCCTACAAGTGCAATGTTAACCTGTGTAAGAATTTAATGTACAATGCAGTACAAAGGATATAGGAGCATTGTTATTGCACTCATAACAAGTGTGACACTGGAGACACCAGAAAGGGGACTTTAATATTGCTAACAAATTAGCCATTTGGAGAAGTCTATGACATGTATGCTCAGGACAAACTACAAAAACAGAAAGATTCAGCCATTTAATATTTATATAAGACTTGTGTATTTGGGGCTTACTTTCACATGAGTAAAGGAGCCCTTTAACATAAGGGCAAAATCAGCTTAAACATTTTTGGGCTGATGAGAAAATTCTTTCATTTTCAGATACCATACACAATTCTTTTCAAGATCAGAATAAACAGTATTAAAATGTTCACAATCTGAATTTGCAGCCAGAAAAAATGAGAGGATGTGATTGTCAGGAAGCTGGTTGTTTTCCTTTAAATTCCTCTCTTTACATAAATGAAGGAAAGAGAATAAAGCCTATAAGCTTGAGGCTTATCATTAAATGGTAATAACACGTCTGAGTCCTGAAAATATCTAAGATGTTTAAAAGTGTTAGGAACTCATTTATCCTATTCTTTCCTTCATATAGTTCCTCTGATTGCATGCAGAAAAAAAATCAAACAGATGCAGTAAGCAATCAAGTGAGTGGAAGGATTCACTCTGGTTTGTTATGGTTCTTGGCTTCTGTGCTATAAGCAATCTGTATGACATCTCAGCATTTAGAATTTCCATGAATAATTAATTGGTGAGGACTGGCTCTCTGGGTGAGTGTTTTCAAAACTCAGGAGCAGCAATTGATTACTTGACAGCAGATAATTTGTTTGGTAAATCACTGTTAAACTACCAAATTACCTGATTTTCATGAAGGCAATAACAGAGAGATCTTTCAATATCTGAAGAGTACATAAACTCTGTACAGGGCAACAAGATCTAAGTTTCTAGGAAAGCATTAGGAATGTTGTATGACAAACTCCAGCAATTAGATGCCAGAAGTATTTCTTTTTCTGAAGAACTTTCTCCATTTTTCTATGTTTTCTCTTCTGTGTTCCTGCAATTTCTCTGAAATGTCATCAGTTAAATAAGGACAATGTTTTAGAAAGAAATTACCTTATCACTGAAAACATACCAAATTATCTCAAGGGTAGACACATCGAGCGGAGAAATGTAGGAGCATGTTACAGTTTTTCTCAAGAACTGTTAAGGTAGAGATATTTAATTCTAAGTAAAGCCAAGGGAAGTATTGCATTGACAGACATGGAAAAGTAAAATGTTAGTTGATTTTGGGAAGAAGTCTCTCCTCTTTGGAAACAAGGATGTTGTGTGGGACATTTTCAAATGCTTTGTGGAAATCCTGGAAGGTGCTATTCATTGCTCTTCCCTTCTCCACCAATGCTGAAACACCATCATGGAGTCCACCAAATTTGTAGGCACAATTTGCCCTCAATAGAGCCCTGTCAGCTGCCACTAATGATATCCTTATTTTCCATGTGCCTTAGTACAGCTTCCAGGGGATTTCTGGGCTTTTTAAGACTGGCTGGTCTGTATTTCTCTGGCTTTCCTTTTCCGCCTTTTTAAAAGTGTGGGTTATGTTTCCCCTTCTTCAGTTACTAGGAACTTCACTGGACTGTCACAAGTTTTCAAATATGATGGACAGTGGCTTCGCCACTTCAGTGCCATCAGATGAATTCATCTCATCAAGTCACATGGATTGTGACAGGGTGATGAAGGATACAGGGGAACAGTCTATACTGTTACCCTGAAGTGGTTATGATGAAGACAGGGAAACAACCTGTACTATTCCCCTGAAGTTTAGTTGCTTATACAGGTGTAAGTTGAGTGCACAATGATGCATTCTTACTGTTGACCATTTGTATAAATTTTGCATTAGCTTTTAATGATATGTGAAAGAGAAGGAAATAATGCATTTGTGCTTCTGATGCTTTCTATCATTTCTGAGGACTGTAAAAAAGATTCTTTTTATTTAAACAGCTTTCTAAAATGCTTAATCTAAGCTTTCCATGCAATATTAGCCCACCTACTTTTCCTTTGTCCCATCTTTCTCTTTGAGACCAATAATTTTCTGTATAAGAATATATAATTGCCTTCCTTCTTTTTTGAACCTGATTCGTGAACCTGGTTCTTAACTACACAATGGACTTAGAGTAGATCTGCTTTATAT
The DNA here is from genome assembly GCF_903797595.1 of Erithacus rubecula. Taxonomy (NCBI): domain Eukaryota; kingdom Metazoa; phylum Chordata; class Aves; order Passeriformes; family Muscicapidae; genus Erithacus; species Erithacus rubecula. The sequence goes on from NC_136661.1 coordinate 10,978,524, forward strand.
CAAACTCTTGCATGTTAAGCATTTTTGGGACAGGACATAGTGACATTCTTCAATCCTACCTCTCTTTTGTATTGCTGGAGCTTTACTACCTCAACCACAGCTTCTTTACCCAGTAGTGTTGAGTGCACAGACATGATGCTGCACTTGCCTGATAACCATGATCTTTCACATCCTGCAGATGTGCCTTAAGAAATGGGAGAATTTTTATTTTTTTATTTCTTAAGAGTTTCTTCTTCAGTCCCCATTCTTTTCTTTATGCCACTCTTGTGCCTCCGGCTCCTTGAGGTGGGCTTTTCCTTGCTCTTTTCAATTTTTATTCCTTTGCTTTCACAAGTCTACTCTCTCAGCTCTTGTTATGCCATCACTGTGCTCAACACAACTTGCAACAGAGTGAAGGATTCAAAATAAAGATGGCATTTTAACTTACCTACACACAGAACTTCCCACAAGGAATGAGGCACCAAGCTGCTTATGACTGGGATTGTAACTAAGGGGTGGGCTAAGAAATAGCTGCAAATCCCAGCTGAAACAACTGACTGCTGGTATCTGATTGTGGAGAAAAGTATAATAAGCATTTGTGAGGAATGACGAGTAGGATTATTCCTATGCCAGTGGGTTGATACCTCCTCCTTTCACAGATTAGTGTGTAGTAATCATTTTTTCCAGGTATTGATTGCTTATTAGGAAATATAGCCATAACATTGAAAGTATTCAAATTCTTCAGATAAGAACTCTGCAGGATGGGAAACATGATCAGCCTCAGAAGGTACTGAGGCACTGTCTTGCAAGGCCAAAAATGTTACAAGCACAGGTCAGCAGAGCACTGCAGAATCTGAAAGAAAGCCCTCTGAAAGTTTCAATCACTGATTCTAGGTCAGACAATTCAAACATGTACATATATAACCACTTTTGCAAACAGCATGCAAAAGTTTCAATAACATAGTTTCTTACCAAAAAATGGATAAAAATTGAATGGACTATGGTGGAAACTTAAGATATGAATGTCTTTGCAGGTCTGGAGCCAAGAATTGCCACCAGATGGGACATTCAAAAATATGCAAGAAAGGCCTATGACTTAGGAATTCGTTTCATTGGAGGCTGCTGTGGATTTGAGCCGTATCACATCCGAGCAATAGCTGAGGAGTTGGCTCCTGAAAGAGGATTTTTGCCAGAAGCTTCTGAGAAACATGGCACCTGGGGTGATAACCTGAGCATGCATACCAAACCCTGGGTCAGAGCAAGGTATGTATATCTGACTTGGAAACCAAGATATCTTCTGCAAAGGCTTACTTTGCTTCACAGAGCATGCTTAGCTGAGATGAGCATCTAAATATCACTGTAAACATTCTGTGTTTAGAATATATTTTATGTCTGATAATTTCAAAGAATTAGAGCTGACCTAGGAGCAGGGAAAGGGGTGAAGGAGAAGTAGAGGAGCTCCTGTGAATGTAATTCATGACAATGAAAAGGAAAATTTGTCAGACTATTGTAAATCAGCTCCTAATGGTGGCTTGCTTACAGTCTTCCTTTCGAAGATGGAAAGATACTTTTAAAGCATGTAGCATTTATTTGCATAATTTCATTCATACTTCTATATCTAAATATAATGTCAATTTTTACAAGTTAGATGACCCTTTGCAATTGTCATTTAGGGCACATTTCCATCAATATTATGAGGTGCTGGAAAAAAAAACCTGAATTTCTTTTTCTTTATTTAGGGCAAGAAAAGAATACTGGGAGAATCTGAAGCCTGCTTCAGGCAGGCCATATTGTCCTTGCATGTCAAAGCCAGATGGCTGGGGAGTGACCAAAGGAGCCAAGGAGCTGATGCAACAGAAAGAAGCAACTACTGAACAACAGCTGAAGGAGCTCTTCCAGAAAAAGAAGTTCTAATCCACTGCAGTAAATCTTAAAATGATTTATCTACAGACCATCTCATGCTTCAGAAAAAAAATCTGTGAAGAGTACTGTGTTGATTTATCAGTTAAAATGTAATGAAAGAGACAAAACGCAGAAATAATGTGATTACTTAGTAAATATGTCTAACTTTGATAATAAAATCCTTCTCTGGATGAATAGTTTAAAGAATACAGTCAAAAGTAATTTTTGATTCTTATTATCACTGAGCTTCTGTTGGCTGTGTGCCATTAATTGGGTAGACAGAGAAATACTTGGAAAGTAATAATCGGCTCAATTCACCTGTGAAAAGAAAAAACCATCTATAAAGACAGTGGTGATGAACTTCAACTTCCAAGACTGTTTTCAGTTTGGTATTATTGGGAGCTTCCCAAGACCTCAAGATTTACTGAGGACTAGTGCAGGAACACACAAACTGCCAATTATTTGTGGTCACTTTCCTGGTCAAAAGAATAAAGGTAAACTGAAAACTGTATCTTATAATTGCAATCAAAACCAAGGAAAATAAGGTCTTGTAGGAATTTCTTATATCCAGAGAGCTTTTAGAAAAGACAAAGGGCAGGTAGGTAACTCAGTTTTTGTCTTAAAGTACCATGTATACGGTTTAGTCTTCTGGGGACCAAGAGGCTGTCCTGGTTTGAAGGACAGGTGTCTGCTGATAAAGGCAGAAGTTTTTCTTTGAACTAGAGACTTTAATTCCTCTCCCTGTAAGTATTATAATTGTTTGAATCAAGGACTCTGAGGCAGAGATAAGGGGATAGGAATAACAGCTCTTTTACTAATATATCTACCCGTTCAAGCAGAAACAACAGCAGTTGTTAAAATTACCAACAAAACAGATAACTCGGTTCCTGTCCCTTCTTTAGCCGCAGGCACTCTCTCTGTGCTTGGTCTTGGTGCTGCAGCTGAAACAAAGCCCGGAGCTGCCGAGGGCAGGCGGGATCGCAGGCGGGAGGGGGCGGCAGCGGCCACGCCGGTCCCGGGTGGGAACGGGCTGGAGCGGCGGCTCCTCGCTCACCGTGTGTATCCGGGGGATCAGCTGTGTCCGCAGAGGCAGGAGGCTGGGACGGGGCAGATGCAGGGCAGGTGATCGCAGAGGGTCTGGCTCTGCTGTGCTCCACAGCGGGGGCTGCAGACGGGGCGTCCTGCTCGGAGCCGGAAACACGAGTCCCCTCTGGTAGCACGAGAGGCCCCTCTGGGCAATTGACACCTTTTGTCTGGACCCATCAGCGACCCTGGGTGTAACCCGGCCAGCTCCATTGGCATGATAATGGGAAAAATTCTTTCAATTGACACAGTAACAGAAAAACACTCAACCCCCAACAGAGGCTTAAGAAATTACTCAGCAATCTTAAAAAAAGGTCAAATTAACTAAAAATAATACAATGGAATAGTACTGTATTGTCTTCACACTTTGAATTGTAAGACTCAAAAAGAATATTCTATCTTCAGTAAAAATCAAATTTTTAAAAGATGTAGTTGATTTCTGGAAATCTCACTTTAATTACTTGGTTATCTTTATAACAGCAAAACCTCTACAGGTTTCTAAGACACATCTCCTATTTAGAATAGTATAACATGCCTTTTTTTAAGCTGATTGATTCACTCTACCATCTTAATTTTAATAAATGAAAAACTCGGTTAGAAAATAGATCAATCCATTTCAGTTCAGAAAACCCATGGAATTTGTACATTGATTTGTTGAGAAGGTTTTCACAGGAAGCATACCACTATATTTGGATCTTTTAAGGACACATTTCCATCATTTATTTTTGCAAAGTACCATACAACTTCAATTTCTGTCTGGAATGAATTTCCACCCATCCTACATTAAGGCCACTACCTTTATGAAAATCTCATTCTCACAGTGTTGAAAACTTAAGTTAGTCTATTTTTTTTTTGTATATGCTTATTTTCTTTTTTCTATCCATGTTGGTATTCTGCAGTTCATGAAATACATATGCAACATTTCAATCAGAAACTTCAGGTATTCTTTTGAGACTGTTAGTGGTAGACAGGTTTAAGCCTCCCTTCTCTAGGTTTGAAATATATCACAATACTTACTACTTAGAAATTTTGCCTGAAAGCCAAAAGCAGACAAATCAAGAAATATTAGATATTTTAAAATATTTTCAAATGCAGATTATTTGCAAAGTGTCCATATATATAGATATATACTTTACACACTTTATAAATTCTTTTCCTTCCTAAATGCTTTTAAATGTTTCCTCTGCAGAGAGTGGAATATTGTGAAATCTGTAAAACAGGAATGCCAGATCTTCAATCATTACCAAAATGCATGTAGCACTAAGGACATATGCATGATTAGGTGGCTTAAAACAAAGGCGACAACCATAACAGAAGCGTTTTGAACAATCATTACCTCTTTAGGGATTTCTTACGGCATAGAATGCTGCTTGATCATCATACACTAACTATATATGTAGCTGGGCTGATTTTTTGGAAACTGTCATTACATGCAAAAATTTGTATTGAAATCAATGACTTCACAACATAGAATACTAAAGGACCTGGTATTTATGAAGTTATGATTCTGAAATTTTGATACCCAGCTTGAAAAGGATTAACTTTAACACATTATGATGAGAAATACTCAAAGGCCATTTGAAGACATGGAAAATGAGAGCTGGCCCAAGAGTGGGGTGAAACAAACATTCCCTATTTTATTCATATCACAGACTGGGTGTATAAAGGAATTTCCAGTGGGATGGGAACAACTTCAGAGTGCTTTATTGATCACCAAAAAACTGCAACCTATCAAAAAACCCAACCTCCACCAAAAAAATACAGCAGTCCCTGCTTCAAAAAATGTCCCAACCCTCACAAAAAAACAACCAGTAAAGCCAACCAAGTTGCAGGGCTTTCTTTCACATTTCTTTTTCTGTAACATCTTAGGCATAAGGAAACTGTTCAATTGCCATGTTTCTAATGGTTAATTGTATGTCTCGTTAAGGAAATAAGACAGGCCAACAGCACAGTCCTAGGAAATTTGTTTCACTGGAAAGCATGTCTGAAAACTTAAATAGGAAGTAAAAGGTGCTTTATAAGGTTAGCTCCTGTATTTGGTATCCTAAGGACCATTTATTACATCTAATGATGCAGCTTCCATGGTAATGCTAGGTTAGTCCAATGTCTATAATCACAGAAACACAAAATATTTGGAGTTGGAAGGGATCCACAAGGATCATGTCTGGTTACTTCACTCTTAAAATTTTTCTAATTTGAGTATTCCTTGATGGAATTTATTCTTTCTTTATAATTTTTATTGGATTTCTCCATTATTTCTTTACAGCTCATTAGAGACATGAGGACATGAAGAATTTCTTCATTTGCTGAAGTCTGTCATACACTTGAAGATTTACACACATTCCTTGTTTCTCTCTCAATCATACAGACCCTTTTCATTAATTCTTCCCTCTGAATGTGATTCATCATATAACCAGAAATCACCTCCATCAGATCTCTATCCAGAGATTCCTATCTCTTATGATTTTTTTTTTTACCTGTGAGCAGAAGTGAAGTGATCTGAACCTCAGAAGTTAAGATCCAGAAGTGAAAATCTAAAGTCTTTGACTTTGCTAAAATACTGAGAATAAATCTTACTCATGACACTGAATGTCAGGACAAGAGGCACCTGAACAAACCATAAACTTCAGAATCTGCTAGCTATCTGCACTACACATGAGGGAACGGCTATGTATTTAGTCAGCTCTGAAGTTTCCAGGAATTAAATGCAAAAAAATGCCTAAGAACCTGTTGATTTTGTTAATGGTCAGGTGCTGGTCTGATTTATCTATAAACCACAGAAATGCAGGGAGGGTGTTATAAAGAAGGAAATTTGAGAATTAGTAGCAAAACCCATGTTTTTTTTCAGAAGACACAGCTTTTTCCCCCCCCTTCCTGTCCTTTTGAGAGAGTTTTCTAAGAATCCTACTAAATCTGACATCTTCAGGTACCACAAATTTCTTCCTAAAGCAGTTTGTGGCTCCACCTTATCTTTCAACTCCATTCACAAATGCAATGGCAAGTTCAGTGACATTCTTTAAATCTAAACATCAAAAGAAATGTATTCATGTATCTGTCTGGTTCTACTCCATTGACTTAATAAAATATTGAACAGAAATGAATCTACTTTAATCCTATATTTATTTAAGTATAGACATCAGTGAAATAGTACACCGGAATGATGGTAAAATATGTTATTTCAGCAGCTTGTTTTGTTACAAAGTTCTTTGTTACCTTTTTCTTATGTTCCACTTTATTCAGATAGGCAGTGTTTGACATAAATTTTACGAAATCACAATACTGAATTTTGTCAGTGGTGTGTACTTCTTCACGTACAACTCCTGAGACAGACAGCGATCAATTACATCCCAACATTAGGAATCTGAACTTTCTATATACCTTGGTCAACTACTTTCAGAGTTTCTGTGTCTAGTAAAGTTGTGTGTCTGAAAGAAACTAATTTGGGTAATAGGACTTACTTGATGCAATCAGAGTGGAGAGTACGAATTTCAAAGCAGATTGAGAAATGCATGTTTGGAAGGGGGAGAAATATGACTTATCTCATAATTAAAAAAGCAACAGCAAACATACATCAATCAAACTAAGCTTTACCAATTGTTGCTGGGTGGTTCAAGAGTTTTTTGTATCAGTCATGTGCAAATATTTGCATGTTATTGTTTCTGTGCAATTGAATAAAGAGATCAAGTGACAACTGTAACACAGGAAGGATATTCCATGATCCATTTTTATTTACAGTCAGTCAATCAATCAATAATCAATCAATCAATCAATCAATCAATCAGACAAACAATCAAACAGTCAAAAAAAAGGTCAGTTCTACCCAAGAGAAAAAACAAGAATAAAAAGATTCCACCATACTTAAGGTCAAGCAGCAGTGTTTTTCTGCCCCATGCAGGAAATTTCGTTCTTTTCAATTATGTCAGCTGGTATGCTAGAATATCCTGCTGGCTCTTCCTACAAAGGTTTTTGTAAAAAAAGCACTTCACAAAAGCATCACATTGTTACAGATCCATGGAGAGTCAAAGGTGTACCCTATGAAGGCAACGGCTTTTTTAAAAAATCATGCTTTTTAAAAGAAATAATTTTTTTTTCTCAGTTTTTTTTCCTGTCTGTTGAAATCTCAAGAAGTTGTACTTTTCAAGCACAGGCCTGAAACAACCTGTGCAAACAGTGCCTCCAGGTGACTCTGTGCACAGCTACAGCACTCAGGAGGGGGGGCCCCTATATGGCTTTCAGATCCGCATACAAGGACAGAAAGCAGAAGAGCTGTTAATTACAATATAACTTCAGAACAGGCTTAATTCACCTGTATTTGCTACTTAGCAAGGAAGTGTCTTCTTTACGAGAACTGTAAAAGCTAATTAAGTCTCCAGCTGTGCAATGTTTTACTCTTATTTTACTTCCTCAACAAAAGGATGAACTGGACTAAAGGTTTTCCTTGAAAATGGCCAGGCTGCTCTCATCTTTTAAAAAATTAAACGGCATGTAGTGTAGACAAGCATTTTAAATTACAGAGATCGGGACAAAGAACAGAAATGTTGGAACAGGGACAGGGCAGAGGCAAAGAGGCATTCTGTGCAATATTAAATAATATGCAGCTCTGCATCTACCATGCAACCAGGCAGAATTTAGATATGATGGGCAAGAAGAGCTGTGTCCTCTGCAGCTGCTGCTTTCCGCAAGGATAGACCTTGAAAGGTTTCTCTCTGTTATATGGGCAAGAATGCCCCATAACTGAGCAGCAAATTGAGGCTATATTCTTTAAATCTTCTACTGCTTTTCCTAGTGTTATTATTAATATGAAAATTCTTGTCTCAGACAAATCGTTGTTATTCCACACCACTTTGATACTGCTACGTCTATGCTTAATGCGACTGGTTCCTCTGGTTCTTCTAGGCAGACAGGACTCTTACAGATAATTAGTATTTGCACCATTGACCTGAAAGACAATTTGCTGGGGGTGGGTTTTTTTTCAGACCTGAAGCTGTACATTCTCCATTCAGTTCACAGTGATACTGAGGCACAAAGGTGCACAAACAGGATTAGCTGTTTTGCCTAGGAATGAAGCAATCCTTGTGTATCCTAATGATACATGTGACTCTTACCCATCAGCTTCTTTCCATATGTGGGAATATAAAACATTGCAAAGGTGTGAGAGCATGGCCAGGGCAGCCCATACTTCAGTTACCTTTGGCTAGAAAAATAAAATGGCTTATCAGTTTTGTCATGTTAACTTGGGGAAGAACAGCTTCACAGGAGTATGAAAGTAAAGATTTAAATTAAATTATGTATTCATGCTTTACTTTTATGCTTGACAGAATTGTAATAAACTGCCCAAGGTGTAACAGCATAGCAAATCAGACTTTTGATTTTTATTTGTAATTTTTACCAGAATACTTAGCTCAGAGTGCCCTGAGGTATTACAGAAAAGCTGTGTCTCAAAGTTGTCCTCAGCTGGGGACAGAAAGGACATAGGAATATGTCCAAATAGTAATTGCTAGTATTTTTCAAAGTGCATGCAGAAAATAATTTGGCTGGAAAAGGATTTGGCCCTTGGTTCAAATCTTCATGCAGAAGTCCTCTGCAAACCTGATTAGCTATTCAGTTCTCACTATAATATGTGTGAAAAATCATGGATCTAAATCACTGTTCCCTTGGGTTGTTAACAACTCGGCAGATCACACAGGTGAGTATCCAATGCTGACAGACCAAAGTGCTTCACTCCAGCCCTGTGGGCTGGTGTGAGTCCCTGTAGCACATCTGAGTAGGCAGGATCAAAGCCAGCAGACAGTCACATAAGATAGCTAGCTAAAGCAGAGGTACTAGAAGTAACAATATACTGCATTCACTACTGAGTATGTCTACTGTTCATGGCACAAGTTTAATAGTCTGACTAGAATAGGATCTGTTTTGTTAGGGTGTCTGGTTAGTTATGTATCTGAAGCATACAGAGATTTCTGAATAACCTAGCCTATTCCATTAGTCAGCTTATCGGTTACAAAAAATCTAACTAATAAATCAAGGCTCTTCTCATTCTTTTGTCCTAATATCCTAGTCTCCTTTCTAAAAGTAGTGCCAAAATGTATGGTGTACATGTGACAAACTTACCCATTACTTCAATCTCACAGGTGTCCTACCATCATAAATGAGACTTTGCTGACGCTCATAGGACATACTTCAGGCTTTTTCTATTCATGGAGAAAAAATACATCAAGATTCCATAAACAAGAAAAAAATCACATTCATTTACAGGAGCACACAGTGAAACTTTTGTTATAATCTTCAGTGATCTGATGAATGGAATTTGTTAAAATAATCAAATGTGTAATACTCACAGCTCCAGATTTCCTTACACATGAAAGTTCATTTCCATGTGAAAACCTGCTGCCCCTCAGTGGTTTCTAAAGGAAACAACAGAATAATGTCATTGACCATGGAGAACAAGGAGAACCTGCTTAGAATCTGCTCCTGATGGTTGAGAATAAATTAACATTTAATTATTATAGCTTGCAATTTGATTAATACTAAAGAACAGTCTGATGCCAAGGAATAGTTTGTAAACAGTGTCTTGATGATAATGCCAATTTGTTCTGCTTACTACCTGAGCTTACAAGTACTTCATTCCATTCAAACAACGTCTGCTGCAATTCTTGCAGGGTGACAAAAAACTTAGAATTAAATGCAAGCTAGGTCACAGTAGATCTTGGAAACTTCAAGAGGAAAGAATATAGTAGAGAAATTTAGCATTTCAAAAAACTGGTCCTGAAGTTTAGAAGCACCCTGTGTTCGCAACTATAGATTAAATCTATGTGACTGAGCAGTTTGCCCAACTCAAAAAAAATAGTTCATTAAGCAAAGAAAATAAGACTGGGATTCATCATCTGAAATAACATCTAGTCTCTAGAACCACTAATAGTATGAATAAGCAACAAGGATGTAGCAGAAGGCTGTGGAAATGAAAGTGTAATTCATCTGAAGAAGCTTATATAATTAGATTACCTTTATATAACCTCCTCTATTGCAATATCTCAGTGATTAATATTCTTTTAAAGTCTTTAATTTCACAGGAACCCATTGAGGTAAAAAAATACTGACCATCTATTTTACATCTGGGAGGCCAAAGCAAAAGGACGAGCAGGGGCAACATTCAGGCTGGTGCATGTAAGTTTACTTCACTATCATGAATACTTTGTCCACTAGTGCCTCTGGAAGCTGGATCTTACAGTCCTGTATAAATAGTGCTCTGAATTGCTGAGTGATACACTCATAGGTAGATGCCACAGCAGTTGGAAACTAGAGGCTTGTACTGACAGCAAGAGGTCTGACTACGGCCCTAAAGAGCTTCTCCATCATCACGCTGAGTTTGAAGCAGAAAAGAAAGTTGCCACTGGATGCTTCCCAAGTCCTGCAGGTCAGGCAGGAAAAATCTGGGCAAAGTAGGATTTCTGAAAGTAGTTCTTTAATGTAAAAGCTGTTTCAGAAAGTCAGAGGAAAGCACAGTGCCCTTACCTAGCTTTATAATGTTCTGTAGAAGCTTCTGGCAAATATTAATATTTCCACTTTGCTCTGGGATTCCTTTTTCTCAAGATCCATTTAGCTCCATCTCTGTGACTTTATTTTTTCCTTTTTTTTTTTTTTTTTTTTGTTTTTTGGTGGTTTTGGTTTTTTGGTTTTTTGGTTTTTTTTTTTTTTTTTGTTTGGTTTGGGTTTTTGTTTTTTGGGTTTTTTTTTTTTTTTGTTTTCTTTCCCTATTTGAGAGACCAAGAGCTTCATTTTCAATTCAAGTGAAGATGATTATAATTGATGTGAATTATGCAAAGCCGTTTGTTGCATTTTCCATTCTGGCACATTGAAAGACTTGGATCTGATATACCATGTCCTTGCTGTTGCAGGTCTCAATCTATAGACCCTTCTAGTTTCAGAAATCTTTGTCTGGTTGATCATATTAGTAATTATGATTAATATGAATATAAGTCACTACTTTCAAATTTGGGTCAGTGGATGAATACCATCAGATGAAACTGTCCTTTAATAAGTCCTTTGCAATCCATAAATAACACTGATGAGGGCATAACAAAGGCCCTTTGTGTTATTGCACAGTGGAGCCAAAAATATTCTTGAAGCAAAGTTTGTTTTCAATATAATTACATACAGCTCGTATACAAAACAGCTTGCTGTGCTGAAGCCAGAAATGCAGTCTTTTAGATGCTATGAACATCCTCATTTATATTAACAATAGAAACAAATGTATGGCAAAATATTTCATGTTTCACAGGTTCTTTGTATTCTGTTTGGTATATTACTTCTTGTCTGAGGACACAATCCTGCAAGAATCTTACTTTTGGCACAAATATCTGCTTGTACAAACAGCCTTGAAGGACTGGGAGCTCAGTAAGTGAATGCAGGGCTGTTTTGCTGTCTTTTGCAGTACTGCATGTTGCTGATCCTCACTGACAACTTAAAAATCTTCAGAAAATGTAGCAAATCTCTTTTAAAACAGTGTAAAAAAAGTTGTAAGCAAGTACCTAGGATTTTCTTTTTTTTATAGTACATCTTAAGAGGCATTCAAATGTTCCAGTCCAAGTTAGATGGTTCAGATTTTATTTTAGGAAACTGAGTATGTTCTAAGCCATCTTTGTCAGCTGAAGCATCCTGTCAGAATGGTCCTTTTTAAGACTCTTCCACAGTTAAATAATCATTCTGGTTGGCATGATGGAAACAATTTTGGATCCCCCAAGTTTGGTGGGAGAACCAGACAATACCCCCTACAAGGAAGTACCATAATTCAGCTAGGAAAACTTGTTCTTTAGTAATTTGTCTTCACATCTCTGCACCCTTCTGTTCCACAGTATAATGACTACTAGAGCCAATGCCAATAATATCTGAATTCTCTATTGAGTTGACTCATGTATTTCAGCATTTAATCTTCCTTTTTGAGAGCACTAGTGGATAACAAATTATGATAATCCACAGTGCTGTCTCATTCCTCACTAGCATATGTTTCTCTGCCATTGCAACATCTGGGTTTGTATGGTTCTACAAAGAATCACTTCTTACAGAAAAATTGTCCCTGTATGGAAATTTGTAGTCAATAAAGGGCTGCTACAGTGACCTGTCCCACCTTCATCATTATTCCTATTGAAAGGACAGAAGAGACGTGATGCCTATCCCATAGAGAGAAGTGGAATAGACCAAAGGACAGAGGTAGCTGGAGTACTTCATATAATGCCATTCTTCTCTTCCGGGGACAGGTCAAAACCTGCAGGCCTTAGATCAACATAACCAAGATTTGTGCATAGCAGTTTACTTTGCTAGGAAAGCATGAATCAGATGTCAGCGTTGGAAAATTTCTCTTAGAAATTTTAGAAGAAAAATATCTTTCCGTCTTACTTTCTGAGGAATTCTTTTTCCAACAGGCAAAGGAGAGTTCTGATCCTGACACAACCTACACATTAGGAGCATTATGTAGCTAATATTTTCACCAAAAGAATCACATCATCAGAGGAATAGTACTCTGATTTTTCCCTTTCACTTTCTTGCTCTACTCAGGGAAAGAAAAGTACTTTTACAACGATGCTATTTTACTGCAACATAACCTGGCACCTCACCAGGGTGGAGCTAATGCTTGAGCAGCACCTCTGTCAGAGCAGAAGGTTGCAATCGAAAGCAGTGATTCTGCAGGAGTTCTGCAGTACATTGTACTAGTAGCTTTGCCCCCTCTACTGCTTTACTTTCATTTGCTCACACTTCATACTTTACTCACTCTACTGGTAGTAACACCTGGGGGCAACAAAGGCAATCCAAAACCCTTTCATATTTCCTGCACACACATATAGGCCAGACTAGTGTTGTCCTAAATAACAATCTAGATAAGCACAGCCTGGAAAAGACCCTTCAGATCACTGAGTCCAGCTGTTAACCCAGCACTGCCAAATCTGCCATTAAACCATGTCCCTAAGTACCACATCTACACATCTTTCAAGGACCTCCGGGGTGGTCACTCAGCCCTTCGCTGGGCAGCCTGGGCAGTTCTAGTGCTTGACAGCCCTGTCAATGAAGAAACATTTTCTTAAAATCCATCTGAGCTTCGTATCATCATGTTGTCATATCAACAATGACAACACAAAATTGTGACACAGGGCATAAAATAAATCCCTCACTGCCTCAGGGTTTCTGGCTTTGATAAAAGTAAGCAAAGCTCTAGAATGCCATTTTTTAGTGGAACTCAAAGACAGAATCTGGAAACAAACAAGATAAAAGCATATATATTACCTAGGCATATCTGACCTAAAATTTAAAAACTGTCCTCTCATTACCTTGCAGAAAGCATGTAAATTTAAAAAAAAAAGTTAATAAATACATAAAATATGTCTCTACCCATGATAGATAATATCATTACATGGAAAGTATAACTTTGCCTTTTCCATGATAAGTAACATCACAAGAGAACAGATTATTTTACTGGTATGACAAATAGAGCTCATCACCAAAAAGAAGACATGTTTCAATGATTAGTATGCATTTTATATTTATTGCTAAATCTCTGGAAATGAAATAGTTAAATAACTGCTTGTCTAAGCAGTTTCAAGCTATCTTATAATATGCAGTGACAAAAATACTTCTTCAAATGAGAGCCAGAGGAAAACATAAATCCAGCCATAAGGAGTGTTCTGTGCTAAGGAAGGAAACTTTCCTATACACGATTCAAATGTGTGTCATAAATAAAGGCTGGCAGAAAAGAGTTCCAAAAGAGAAAAAACCTACAAACAGTCTTCTTAAAATTCTAGCAGAAATCAAAACTGAAAAACTAATAGAGTAGATTTTGACTCTTGAAAACTTAAATCATGGGGAGAGTCTACCAAAGCAGAACTACCTGAAGAAAAATTTAAGGTAATGCTGCACTTAGTCTCAACACACTGTGACCATCTATATACATCTGCAAACTGGTAGCACACCAGCAGCCCAGGTCCTAAATCTATTCTTAAGCACTATCTGTCTGTAGTTCAATAAAACTACAAAATTAAGTAATGAAAACAATTACCAAATGCACTAGATGCCTAATGGAAAAAATTCGAAAAGCTGACCTGAAATTTTTACTGTAAGATGTCATTCCAATATGTGTCATTTATTTAGACAATCCAGTGCTCACTGAAGAGCAAGCCTGGCAGTAGAACCCATGTTTTACTTGATTTCCTAACATAGGAAATATTCTGTATTCTGCCATAAAGAATATTCTATAGTTCTCCATCAGCTAAGTTCCCAGTGAATGAGGCTTTGATCTGTGGGCAATTGCTTTGACGAAGTAGCCGGCAAAAAATTATCTTCCATCCAGCCTTTTTCAGGAAACAGTTTGGAGGGACTCTGTTGTTCAGCAATGGCTAAAACAGCAGCAAATCTGTCACACAAGGACCACGCCACTGAGGGTGGGGCAACCACTGAACTATAGGGTCCCATGAGATCTCCCCAAATGTGGGAAATGACTCAATGTACAGGATTGATTTGAATGTAGAACAATGTATATGAGTGTGTGTAGACATCCACACACAAGGGAACATGTGCTTTTAACAAACATAGCAGTGAAGGGAATCACTGCAGATGCAGACAAACCAGTTGGCAAAAAAAAGCAAGATACAGTCAGAAAAATAGTGGCAGGAATTGGACTATGAACAAAATCAAAGCAGCTTCTGGGCTGTCTGTGCTGAAAAAGGCTTGGAACTGAGAAAAGAGGAATTTGCTTTTGTTACTTGAGTTCAAATAGACTCAAAGAAATATATTCAACCTCTCTAAAATCCCTGAATTTCATCATACAATACCTTGCTGCATCTTCATTTTATTCTTTTAGTAGAAATAACCTGAAAAACTTTCCAAACTGATGAAATATTCATGCCAAAATGATGAAGCAATATTTAGGCAGAAAATTTGGGAAGCTGTACAGGAAGTGGAAATAAAATCAGAAGATTATCTGGAATATATCTGCAACTAGTCTAATTTCTGGGGTTTGGGTATATGTTTTTGAAACTGAAAGAAGGAATGCTTTCAACTACTTGATTTATGAAAGTTGTGCAATGCTATGTCTGTACTTTATATAAAATCATTGAATAAAAACTAGGTTGTAATTCAGTTTTGATTTAAACAGATCTTGCTGCCTTCTGTAGCAGCCAAAGTGCTACCTCCAGCATGATGTTTTAGTCTCACCTGCTCTTCCCTCACCTTGCCTACCAGAAAGCAAACCAAATGCACCAGATCCTGACAGCGTTAACAAGAACAGTGGAAATTACTATACTGGAAAAGAAACTATACCACATATATACTACAAATGAATTGCAGTATTTTCTTTATTTCCTTTAAAAGCAAACCAACCAACCAACCAACCAAACCAACTGAAAGCTAAAAAGAAGTGATTTAATGGTTGTATTACACTCTATTTTGGAGTATCTACACTGCTCCTAACACCATTTAGATGGAAGCCCAATGTTATGTGCATGGTGAATACTGGAATATACTCACAATATTTTTCTCTCTGTTGTAATTGCAAGAGCTTACAGAAGATTTAAATGATGCCCCTTTCGGAAAGATGACTCCATATTGGAAACAAAAAGTCTCATGGAACTGGGAATTGCAACTAGAAATCAAAAACCCCTGTCATGAGAAGAGCCAGTTACAAAATGGAAGAAAAAGGAAGTAAAAAGCATGCATAAAAGAGCTGATCAAAGATGAAGGCACAGAAACTATTGCTTTGATTTAAATGTTAGTAATTTTTAAAGGAAGAAAATGAGAAAATAAAAAACTTCTATGATTTATGTACTCAGAAACCAGTGGGAAGACAAGTTAAAACTATTACTACATAGGGTCAACATTTCAATTTAATTCTGTCATACATCAAAAACAATTAAGCCAAATTACATGGTCTCATAAAAAATATGGTTTTTTTCAATCCAAAAGTGTAGCTAGATTTTAACTGGGGCACTCAAAGGAGGCCAAGTGACAATTGATGGAGATAGAGAGCAAAGAAGAAAATAGTAACTAAATTAGGAAGAGAAGAAAATTAGGGAAAGTAGAACAGAAGGAAGGAGCAAAACAAACTACTTACCTCTTGCTGCAGCCCCCAGAAGCTTTTGTGTTCCACATCTCTTTCACACTAAGTGACCTCCCCAAGGATCTATGTGTTTCACTACTGTAGAGATCATGAAAACACATTTGCAGCACAGAGTATTCATTTCTCAAACTCCACTTTTCTTAACTTGCTTCACACCTCCATCATTGACTGCAGTCTGCTAAAATTATTTAGAGTGCTTTTCTGAGCCACCAATCTGTCTTCAACAAACCCATCAACACAGACTCCCACCCAGCAGTCTCCTGTTCCTCTACAGTTCCACCTTCCACTTCCCACCAGGCTGCAGCTGCTCTTGTTGATAGTGTTCATAAGTGGTAAAATGTATTCAGGTGTCTAAATTGGAGAAACCGCTTCTTCCATGGCAGTAGAAAAGCTAATTACAAACCAGTCCATAGCCCATAGCTAGGCACCAATTAATTCCTCTTGGGCCCCAAAACCCTTTTGTCTTCAACATTGAAGACATAAGAGCTCCTCCCATTGCTTCTTTGCACTTTTCAAGTCATAGTATTCCAGCAAAATAAGTCTGAAACTGCTCAGTATTTCACAAGAAAAGTTTTATATTATTTAAAAGATTAAAAAACTTTCATTTTTAAAATGCAATAAAAATATTTTCCTCTGACCACTGAGAAAGAAAAGAAATAAAAAGCACAAAACATATTTTCATTGCATTTCTATGTAATGTCATTGAAATATCTTCTATTTCCAGCTGAAAGACAAAACGTTTAACAAAATTGAAAAAAGTCTTTGGCGGTTTTTAAGAAATAATTTTGTATCAAATCATCTGGCATTTCCTACAAACCCAACAGAGTGAAGAGGCTGGGCCTCCCACCCAGACCCTGGCCTGAGGAGCTGAAACATGTCTCAAGTCGTTCAAAGTACAAAAATATAGCTCAGTTTGTATGATGAAGATACGCAATCAATCTGATGGGAGCTGCTTAGTAGGCTGCAGGACGGGAAATCAAATATATTACATGTAAGTGAAGAGCGCTATTGGCTTAAGAGAAACTCATGGATTGCCATCCTGTGTGGAAATCCAACCAGAGCAACTGTTTTGAACACCAGAGGGAAAAAAAAAAGGAACATAGAGACATCGTTTGGTCCTAAAAGAGATACAACTAAGGAAACGAAATAAACTTTCATGGTGCTTTTTTGTCTCTGTGTGTGTAGTTTTGGGGTTTTTTTTTGGTTTTTTGGGGTTTTTTTTGTGTGTGTTTGTTTGTCTGTTTGTTTGTTGTTTTTTGTTTTGGTTTTTGGTTTTTGTTTCTTGGGGGTTTTTTTTGGTCTGTTTTGTTTTGTTTTGTTTTGTTTTGTTCTGTTTTGTTTTTGCAGCCAGAATAGTGAGGCACTGGAACAGGTTTCCCAGAGAAGTTGTAGATTCCCCACACCTTTAAATATTTAAGCCGAGGCTGAACAGAACTTCAAGCAACCTGGTCTAGAGGAAGGTGTCTGTGTCCACAGCAGAAGGAGGTTTGAACTAGATGGTCTTGAAGATCCTTTCCAACCCCAATAATTCTACAGTTGTGCTATAATAAATATAATATAAAATAATTTTATATAATGAAATTAATGTTTCCTCTCAAGGTATGGAAGACAACGGTCAATAAGGGCCAGTGGATGTTTACCCTGTACCCTTTCCAGCTCAAATAAAAGTGTAATGGTTCTTTAAAGAAAAAACAGTCAATGGCATGGCAAATAATGGTATTCAAATGGTTATGAGTGACTCTCAAATTGTAATAGGAATAGCAGCTCAAATTGCATATCAAATGATTATTTGATATGCAAAGGCATTTGCTCTTAGAAAAGCTAAAATAGGGAAATAGTCAGGAAACATCAGCATTCAGCCAAGAGAAGATTAAAGCTAGAAAGTCTCCAGGTAGCTGTTCAAGCACCATGAAAAGACTTTGTGGCTAACAACTACACCCAATGTGACCTCTCTGGGTCTTCTTAACTCAGTTCTGAGTTAACACCCTGACTAGAGCAGTGCCTGGTGTGTGCATGATACTGACTCTTCCTCCAGCTTCAGCAAATGCAGCTGCTGGGAGACAACTTGCATTCCTGCCATCACATCTTTTTACCAGTGCCTCTTTTATTCCCCAACATCTTCTTCATTCTGGCTTTCTTGCTATGTCTTCAGCTTATGTCTTAGTTGGCTAGATCTTTTTGGCAGCACTGATGCAAGTCTAAAACAGGCAGAGTAAAACAATGGTTTTGAACAGCTCAACGCTCGTAAAAGCCAAATCCTGAAGTCACTGTGTCTACTCTAACAACAATGCTGTAAATGAAAGTCAAAGCAGAAACAGAAGATATATTTTCTAACTTGGCTTTTTTCCTCTCTTTTCCTCTTTATGTGTTCATCTCCTAATTGATCATTGAGGAGGCAGATTCAGGCTTTTACCACAAAAATAATAACATCAACTCCAGCTATTTCTTCATCCAAAAAGAACAGTTACTATCATCTTTAATACCACCTAAAATCTGCCAAATACAACAGTTTCCATTACGATAAAATACAAAACAAAATTAACAGCCACTACTGCAGCTATGGAAAAGAGAAGTTAGAAATGTGGTTAAAATCTCCCTCAACTGCTTTCCTGGTTGTTTTTTTTTGTTTTTTTTTTTTTTTTTTTTTTTCTTCTTTGTGGCTAATAAAGGTTTAAACTTCTGGGGTTCAGCTGGTTTTTTGTGTGTGGGGTTTTTTTGTTTCTTCTTTTTAATATGTGGGTGCTTGTTGACAGATGTTTGAGTGTCTCTGAATGGTCAGACTTTAATTACTTAGTACTTTAATTACTTGCAGGGGTCATATAAATAAATACCTTTGACCCTCCTGACTCATTTGTTCCAGTAAAACAGGCTCAAAGTTTGTAATTAATACAGGATGCCACTATCATGTCTCCATCCCTCAGAGAGGACTCTATAAAGATTGTGCCATTGTTTCTGCATTATTTCCTTCATCCTAGTGCTCTTCCTCTGACAACTTAGCTGCCAATCCCTGGGTTACCCCACTGTTCTTACAATCTTAGGAGCTTGAACCATGTCTGCTCTCCCTAGGCAAGAAGCTCCAATCCTGATATTCGTTACTGAAGTGAAAGGCAGTCCTTTATGCTAAAACTCAGTCTTCATTTTTGATTATATAAATCTGAGACTACATAAAAGGAGGTCTGAGAGCCCTTTATAGCTCAGGTTGCTCACATTCTTGCCTTCATGATTCTGGTTTACAGCTATGGTATAATTATTACACTGCAGCTCTACCCCTCTCTTTTGGCCTCAGCAGTCACTGCAGCATTTCCAATGCCTTTCACAGCACCCCTCTAGGTTGTCTTTTGTAGACACTTGCCTTGGAAAGACTCTTTATACATGACGGGCTTCTAGGCATCCATTCCCTCAATTTACTATTCCTTGTCACAGATTCCCATCAAATATAGAGCCAAAACACTTCACCCAGTATTGAAACAGCAGAAAGTAAATAAGTCATGCACAAGGAAACATCTTCCCATCATCCCATGGTGTAATAGTTTATCTAACAAGACTGAGAAATCTCTGTTGCTGGACACATCAGGAAAGAGAGGGCAGGGGTTGTCTGGTGAGGAGCGAGTAATCTGCAGTGGATTATGTTCTGGAAGAATAGATGTTCTACCTGATCTGTCAAGACCCTTCCAGACATAGCTGCAGATCTTGCAATAAAAGTATCAGAATCTGAGTTCTGTTCAAGCAGTCACTTAAAAGCTGTGGTCAAATTGCACTAAAGCTATGTGCTTGGTAGATGTTTAACAAAACAAGTATGTTGCCACCACCTATGGCCCAGTTGGAGGTTGCCTTTTCAACACCAGCCTTTTCCCAGATCCCATTCCCTGCTTTTCAGTGCCCGCTATGACTGCAAACATGACAGGACAAATAGCAGGAATATCTGCCATACCATTTGGAATGGATGATATTCCTTTCAAGCCAGTGAGACAATTCAGAGTAGTGAAGGTAAGCACATAATTTCTGTAAAATATTAGATGAAGATTTGAGGGATTGTGTAGAGTCACACTTAAAAAGATGTAATAAGGAATTACAAATCAACCACATTGAAGGTAAACTTTCAATGAGGGAAATGACATTAAAGATTTTGAAGCTGCACAAATTAAAAATAATGTCCTTCAGTAAAAAATCATTCTCATTGCTGCATAAAATACATTTGGTAGCATTCAGACTACTCCGGAAAATTCCAAATGCAACCTGTGAAATTTAAAAAAGGGTGCTAAACAAAAGCACCAAATGGGGAGTCTCCTGAAATCACTAGGGAAACATTTGTTTCCAGAAAGAAACTATCAGTATCTCACCGGAACAAAGGTAAACAAAAAATGAGGGGGTAGAAATTCTTGATTTAAGATGTTTAAACTCCCCTGACATATTCAACAAAATAAGAATGCAATGCAGGTGACTTGAATTAGTTGCAACTGGTGAAGTTCTTCAGTTGGTCCATTTCTGCTAGCAAA
Source organism: Erithacus rubecula (assembly GCF_903797595.1). Taxonomy (NCBI): domain Eukaryota; kingdom Metazoa; phylum Chordata; class Aves; order Passeriformes; family Muscicapidae; genus Erithacus; species Erithacus rubecula. The sequence goes on from NC_136661.1 coordinate 10,999,080, forward strand.
TGGATTCAAAACTTGGAAAACTATCAAAATACAGAACAGGTTGAAGTCCATCAAGTCTTAAGAAAACAGGAAGTCACTACAAAAATGCAGTTGTTAATGACAGAGGAACCAGTGATATTTTAAATAAGAAGAAATGGTGATTAATGCAATGCATAAATGAGTTTTCTGTGTTTGCAAACAAACAAGGAATTACCAAGCAAAAAATCAAGGCCATCTTTCAGTATTCAACAAATAGAAAATTACATAATCAGAACAAAATCAAAGTCTGCACTACTCCTGTACACAGTGTGAAGGGAAAGTAATAGAATTTAACAGCTACTGAAAGTATCAATCAACAATATTTTTAAAAATCACATTTTTCTTCAATTATATTTGTCTAATAAAAGGCATGTCTCACTCATTTTTAACCATTGTTAGCCTAATTTTTATAGTTATGATAATAACCGTGTGAATATCTCCAAAAGGAGTAAACATACAAAATACAGCTTTGATAAAATCAAATATAAATGGTTTGCCATGGCATGATGACAAGAAATTACCAACAGGAACTTTAATAACAACTTTGAATTCTTTAGATCTTGCATCAATGGCAAAGGATGTTGAGATGTGTTTGTCATATGATGTAATTCTAGGAATAAAGACTGGCTGGAAAAGGTGTCAGCTGGTAATTAATGACAAGCACATGACAAATCTTTAATAAAAACTGTTCTTATGGATGACCAGTTTCCATGCAAAAGGAAACAAGATCACAGTCATAAAGCAAATATACAATACCATAATAAGAATTGGTTTTTTTATGTCATTATTTTACATGTAATGTTAAAATATGCATGCTATATTATGTTAAAAGCAAACTGGTGACTGTTAGCATGTGTAATAACTTATAGAGTCATTAGGTTTCATTTCAGTAATGTCAGGTATGAATCAAATTTACTAAACAGATGCTGAAAGTAAGCCTGGGTAATATGAGATGCAGAGCCTGAAATGAGAGTCTTGCACACCACCACTGGGTGTCTGCGAAAACAAGACTTACACAATCACCAGCCATTACTCTGTGTCCCTGCCATTGCACACCTAGTAATACTTGAATAGGCTGACCAATTCTTTCACTTGAATTGCAAAATAATTCATATTGGACGAGTCTAACTGCTGAAGAATCCAAAGGTATATGAATTTTCACAATTTGAGCCACAAAATTATTTGGATTGGATTCGACCTCAAGAGGTCATCTGGTTCCACTGATGAAGTTCCAATGGGTAAATGCATTTTCCCTAAGTTTCAAGAAAAAAAAAAAGCCATTAACATATATAAGCATAAGCAGAGCTTACGTGTTCTATCAGCTGACTGACCAACTAAGACACATGTACCTGTATTAACATAGCTCTAGGTGAGTCATAGTGCATACCTATGCTTACCCTGGGGAGTGCTGGGTGAATTAGAGCATTGAATTGAGGATGCAGAACATAAATCTGAAAGACAATGGCTTTGAACATTAATTTCTCATAGAACTTAACTGTTTGCCTGAGGCATAAATGTAAGAACTGAAAATAGTAAGACTTACTAAATGGGCTACAGAACAGTAGCATAACATCTGATACAGGTAACCTTCTAATTTCAGTTTAAAAGGCCATGTTTCACTTACTTTATAAAGTAATTATACCAACGTTGCTTCTATTTTGAAGGGGCCACAATCAGAAGGTGAATTTTCGTGCAGAGTTTGAGATACTGCTTGAGGGGAAAAACACTTATTTCTAAAAATGGAAGCTTCTTATTATTTGCAAGATTGATTTTCTTTCTGATCATGTATTTACCAGCAGTTACATAAAAGTAATAAAGACTCAAAGAAACAATCACCCTCTACAAAAGCTGAACATTATTCAAACTTCTGATCAAGACTTCTCTTCCTCCTTCACCACTTGCATTTAAATCACAAATTATAGCTCTGTATGATCTCTCTCAGACTTTATTACTCTTAAAAATCTGATAATCTGAATTTGAGGAGGGATTTTATCCATCTGTTGGGAAGAATGGAGGCTCCTCAGCAGAAGATCTGTACTTGTTTTTAGCAGGACTGTTCTGCTTTCCTCAGCCCAGGCAATGGGATCACATGGCAATTTATCTGAAGATGGAACCAGATGAAGATACCATCTGTTTCTTCTGTACTGTGTAACTGGATCAGACTCAAGTATGTAGCAGCTGTGGGTGTAGCTATCTCTATAGACAGCAGCTGATGCTATCCAATACTTCTTCAGAAAAGTTTAATCAGGATGAGAACTTCTTTGGTAAGTCAAGTTAAATGTCAGGCCTTCTACTGCTGCACAGAGCAGAACACCTCTGTAGGTGTCTCATCTTTGACATGAACACTCGGGAGGAAGTCTTGACTGCAACATCATCAGAATTACTGTGACCTTTCCCTCTACAATATGCGTTTTGCTATTGTAAGGAGTGCTCTCCAGTAATCTGGACAATGTTGTTGCCAGAGTTTCTTACTCATGTGTATTTCTTTGCCCAGCAAATTGTCCTCTGTCTTGAACTGTCTCTAATCTCATTGGATCCCAAAAAATGCTGGAACACATATCTGCCAAACTACTGCTACTACCAGTAGCTTTTTCTGCCAAAAGCTGGTGAAGTTTAAACTTAACTATAACCTGCTGACTTGTGTTTTACAAGAAAATAAAATTTCAAAATGCTAGGAAAATAGCTGTGTTTAGTAAGTATCATAGAAGTCTGGTATTTTTTTAATGTTCTAAAGTCTGTCAATACTGATGTTTACTTCCTATTTTAGCTTGTGTCCCAGAGTTTTAGCATACTCTGTTGCTCTTGTGGTAACCAAACCCAAATTTTCTAAGATGCTCCTCCTCAAAGGCTTTAAGTATGTCTACACAGCAGTGAGAGATGTGACTGATCCCTGCACAGACTTACACAAAGCAGCTTTAACAGAAGCATGTTGGATATTTAGAAGAGTAAAGTTGAAATATGAGGGACATTATGTACAGGCTGGAGATACTCTAGTTTCTGCGGTGAGGCTAGCAAGTGACTTAAAAGGCACTGGACATCCCTGGGAGGGTAAACAAATTATAAAGATCACTAATTATTCATGGTCCTCCCGTCCCAGTATGAAAGCTGGGCAGAATTATACACATCATAATATCTTGGGGGAAAAAAATACAATGTTCTTATAAATCACAATTTATAATTGATACTTCTTAGAACTGTAAACAAAATAAAGAAAGCAATAAAGATTAATGGAATGGGGAAAGACAGATCCTCTGTCATTTACAGAAGGTATTGACTTGATTGATATCAAATTCCTTGCCTGGTAAGACAGCACAAACATTGCAAACAAATCCTGATGCTTTCTTGGATCAGTGCAGATTTTTTCATGTTAATACATTACATTTAGCAGGTTTGAGCAAAGACCTCTTGAGTATTTGCTAGAAGTGCCACACTTATCCCATAATCATGTAATTGAGCCATTACTCAATATATTCTTGGCCTTTTTGAGAAAAGCATTTAGAAATTTTACAATCCAAACAGTGACCCAAGGACAGCATTGGCTGTGCTTACAATAGTCTGTTAGGCTTATCTCGGCCAATATACATGCAATGACATAAACCCTGCAGAATCTTGCATAGGTCAGATTGCCTGGAAATGTACTGGAAATATAAGTGACTCATAATTGCTTAATTTTCCTCCCTCATACCAAAGAAAAAACAGCTTAAACATTTATGGGATATTCCACGGTTTACACATGAGAAAGATAAGAGGTTGCAGTGCGTTGATCTTAGCTGTCAGGTGGCCATCACAGCTCTCACTGTCTCTCCTCCACTCGATGGAGGGGAGGAAAATATGATGAAAGACTTGTGGGTCAAGGCATAGACAGGGAAAGATCACTCACCCATTACCACTATAGATATAACAGACTCATCTCAGGGAGATTAATTTACTGTCAATCAGACAATAGCAGGAAATAAGAAGTAAGAACAAAACTAAGGACACCTTCCCCTCTCCCTAATTATTGGGCTCAACTTCACTCTGATTTTTTCTGCTTCTTTCCCTTCAGCAGCATAGGGGACAGGGAATGGGTCTGCAGTCAGTTCAACACATATTGGTTTGCCACTTTTCCTTCTCACACTCTTCTCCTGCTCCATTGTGGGGATCCCTCTCATGGGAGACAGTCCGTCATTAACTTCTCTAATATTAATCATTCCCACACCCACATTCCCACTGCCCTAGAGTGGTTCCTTCCCACTGGGTGCAGTACTTCAGGAATCACTGGGTTCTCCATGGCTCCAGCCTGGGCTCTCCACAGGGACACAAGTCCTGCCAGCCAACCTGGTCTCCTCTGTCCATGGGTCCACAGGTTCAGCCAGAATCTGCTCCACTGTGGGCTTCCCATGAGGGTTACAGCCTCTTTTGGGCATCCATATGCCCCAATGTGTGGGACCCTCCATAGGAGGCGGGTGAACCTCCATGGGGTACAGAGGCACAACTGTCTCACCATGGTCTTCACCACACACTGCAGGGGAATCTCTTCTCCAATGCCTGGAGCACCTCCTGCCCCTTGATGGCTTAGCCTTGGCCTAAGTCTATCTCAGAGCCACCTGGCACTTGCTCCATCAGACAGAGGGGAAACTTCTCACTAAGGCCAACCCTGCAATGCCCCCACTCTCAAACCCCATATAAACCCAGTTACAGAGGCCAAAAGCTAAGTGGTCTTGAACACACTCTTTTTAATCTAAAAGACAATGCAGATTTTTTCAGATAAATCTTTTTCCATACATTCAAATAATTTTAGCACAGGCCTGGTATGATCTTACAGGCAAGAGAGATTGATCTCTCTATCAGCATATCAGGGATAGAGATGACACCTTCAAAACATCTCAACTGTTCTCTTATTGTACATTCCACTTACTACCAGAAGGCAGTCTGTATTAACTGCCACAGGAGCTATAATTTCCATTTTCAAGATTTGTGTAAGCATTTTATCTGTTGTAACTTGATGGCTGTTCTGTGGTTTGTGGCTACCCTTCCTAGTTCTAAATGTTCTTGATTGAGTTGAATTGTAGATGTGGCTAAACATATTGCTTCCTCTTTTCTTGAGCAATCTCTTTCAACACTCCTCTACAGTCTTGATATTGCTGCAGAGATCAATACACTGTATTCAGAGGAAAGCAGGCATCTTCTTTGTAGACAAATATTTTGAGATTCTTCAGGAATTACTTATGACTGCAGATTTTCACTCTTGTCCTCGAAGAAAAAAACACTTTTGGAAAGTGTTTTGATAAAAGTATCTTTTTTTAAATAAGGAGATATTTAGCATGACAAAAAGTATTATTTTTAATGCCAGAAATATTTCTTACATTTTTACACCTAAGGCAAAAGAAAATCTTTCTATGAAAATTTTGTATTTATCAAAGTTCCTAATTGCTCTTTCTGTCATCAGGATAAATTTCTGTGTCCATATATTTGCATAGATCATATAAGAATAATGTTTCTATCACACAAACAAGTTGACAAATTGTTTTGTAAACCACTAAAAGGGCTGCAAAAAACACCACTCCAAAATAATTCAGCTTCCAAGATAGGAGTGTTACAATTTTCTCTCTTGCTGAAAAATGTTTTCTATCTACCACAAAGACTACTGATATCTTTAATGCAATTTAGTAAAATTATTATTACTTAAGAGCAAAAACTAGTTAAATGGAAGGTTTAAATTGGTAACTTTAGGTTTTGCATCGTGATCTTACAAAGAGGGATTCTTGAGTGTTATCAACATTGTATTAATTCTGCCCTTTATTTGAACAGACAATCTGACCTTGTCAATGCACTTATTTGACTAGAAGAGACTTTCATGAAGCATTCTGTTGTGGGTTGATGCTTTGACTGGCTCTTCTCCTTGCTTTCCCCATGCAGCTGCTGGCCCTTCCTCGGGCTGTTTTATCTAGGCTAGTGTTTTTGTGGCTGGCTGCTGCTGCGTTTCGGTTTTTGAGCTGTTTGTTTTTTGCCATTGCTCAGCTGCTCCCCCCGGCTGCTTTGGCCGCTTTTCCCTCCACCCATCATACCACCAGTGCCACGTAAACCAAGTTAATTGTCCTGATCACTCAGCGCGCCATAACACATTCTTTTAAAGGAAAGGAATTGATTTATACTTAGACTACTGTGCCCTCTCAGCAGTAAGCAAGAGATTCCATTAAACATTCAGTTCATCACACATTTGTGAAGCTTACCATACAGTAACAACTCCACATGTTCTACAACTGCAATAATACTTGGCTACAGAAAGCCTTTCAGTTTAGAGCCAGCATAAATACTCAAAATATACAGTTGTCTTTCATAAAATGGATAGGCTCTCATATGCACTGTAGCTATACTGGTTCTGCTGAACAATCCAATTCCCTGTCCTCAGAAACTACCTGAAATGTTTTCTATCAAAGCGGCTAGGAATAGGCACTTCCAGAATATCAAGTGCAGATACAGCTATTACTACAAAGTATGCTTTTGGGCGGGTGTTTCATTGTTACTAAGACATCACAAAGCCAACAGTGCTTGTATGCAGCCAGTTTCTTGTCTTACTTTACACAAACAGAATCACAGAAACACTATTAAAACTTTCGCCAGAATAAAAAAAAGGACTCCAAACAACAAAAAATAGATGTTACTATTTGGCTTGCCCACACTAAAATTTGAATCATACTATCAACATAAAGCTACTAAAACACTTGTGCACCGTTCTATGTAAACGTAATACTTAACACCAATTTCAGGACACCTAAACATAGTCTTCATGCTACAGTTCTTTGAAGCACACAATTGAATTACCTCCTCCTTTCAACTCAATTGCTAAAAGAAACTGCATTAACTGAGTTAACTGGTTAACTGAGACTCTATAGTCTTGTATTCCAGCAGAAATCACTTTTCCACAGCAGGTGTTTGAAATTAATTAAAACTTAAACCAGGCTTCCCAGATGAGGCCTGGCTTCTCACGAACATTTTGTACTAAAGCTACTTTATCCAAGGAGTTCAAGGATTCAGATCCAGATTGGTATAATTTCAGCTCAGCCTGCAGCATGCTGCAGGATTCACAGACTAGGTGCTGGAATGCTTGTATAAACACTTAGACGAATATTTCTATTCCTGTTCATAACATCAGCATGCAAAAGACAGTTTAGGCAGCATCAGGTGAGATCACTTTGCAAGGGTTCAGGTTATTCAAACCTTTTACACCCAGCAATTACTAATCTACATCACACATGTGCCAGTAAATGTATATATGCAGTTTGGGATTTTACCAATGCAATGGGATTTTATCCCATTGCCAGCTCAGTTCTGCACTTATTATGTATGGATCAGCCTAGGAAGGTCACCTTTTCTGCCAGGTTTGGATTCCATAGTTTCCCTGTTCTTCCAACACCAGCCTGAACTGAGATCACACTGATAGAACCAGCAAATAGGGGCTCAGGGAAATGATACTGCTGGGCAGAAAAAGCAGAAAACTCCTGGAAATTTGCTAACCTACTCTTTGCTGGATTACTCGTTCAAGATTTTATTAAATATCACTGCTCAGAGACTGCCAGGGACAGCAATGACTCAAAGTACTCCCTGCCTTAAAAGTTCTGGCACTTGACCCACTTCTTACAGAGAAATAGGACATCAATTGAATTCCTAACTTTGCATTTCAGTTCACTAGCGACAGGACTCTTGTGGCCCTCTGTCATGGTTTGACACTGGCCAGGCACCCATGAGAGCTGCTTGCTCACCCTCTCCTGCCACAGAGCAGAGAAAAATTTAATAAAGGTTCATGAGTTGAGATAAGAACCAGGAGAAAACACTCCAAAGGCAAAACAGGCTCAGCTTAGAGGTACAAAGTGAGCTTATTGCTAACAAAATCAGAGGAGAATAATGAGAAGCAAAAATAAACCCTTAAAGAACACCTTTTTCCCCCAACCTCTCCCTCCTTCCAACCAACAGCACAGGGAGACAGGGCATGGGGATTTTGGTCAATTCCTTGCCCAAGGTTTTCTCTTGCTGCTCAGGGAGAGGAGTCCTCCCCTGTAATACCATGGGGTCCCTCCCAGGGACATGGATCTCCATGAACTTCCCAGCATGGTTCCAATCTCATGTGCAGCACTCCTCCCAAAACTGCTGTGGCATGGGCCACTCTTCCACAGGGTGCAGCTCTCCAAGGACAGGCTGCTCCAGCCTGGAAGCAGGGGACTCCTCTCTCCCCTGGGTCTCCCACAGGATCTCAAACTCCTCCAGACATCCACCTTCTCCAGCATGGGCACCTCCCACACGGGCTGTGGGTGGATCTCTGCATTCCCTGTGGATCCCCATGGGCTGTGGGTGGAACTCTGCAATTCTCTGTGGATTCCCACAGGCTGTGGGGGATCTCTGCAATTCCCTGTGGATCCCCATGGACTGTGGGTGGATCTCTGCAATTCCCTCTGGATCCCCACAGGCTGTGGATGGATCTCTGCATCCCTATGGATCCCCACAGGCTGTGGGTGAATCTCTGCATTCCCCATGGATCCCCATGGCTGTGGGTTGATCTCTGCATTCCCCATGGATCCCCATGGCTGTGGGTTGATCTCTGCATCCCCATGGATCCCCTTGGCTGCAGGGCACAGCTGCTTCACCGTGGTCTCACCACAGCCTGCAGAGGAATCTCGGCTCCAGTGCTGGAGCAGCTCCTCCCCTCCTTATGCACTGACCTTGGTGTCTCCAGCTTTTTTCCCCTCACATGTTCTCACCTCCTCCTCTTCTCTGGCTAGGAAAAACTGTGCCCACTTTGTTTTGACCTTCTTCTTAAACATGTTATCACAGAGACATTACCAACATTTCTCATTGGCCCAGGCTCAGCCAGCAGTGTGTCCATCCCTGGAGCCATCAGGGATTGGCTCTGACAATGGTGGAAGCTTCCAGCAGCTTCTCACAGAAGCCATCTCTGTGGCCCCCCCACTACAAAAACCAAGTTGTGCAAAACCAACACATCTTCAAAAGGCTTTGAATCTATAAACATAATAAGCCACCTTTTTGCTACTTCCAACAGCCCTCTTAGTAATGCAACCAGGCCTCTCAGGTGTGCAGTTTCCATGACAGTGGTAGGATCCCCATGTCCTGTAGTGTCATGCTCTCAGCAGCAGCATGGTAGCAGTTCCTTTCTCTCCAGAAACCTTTGGGTTCTTCCAGAGACACTTGCCAGTAGTTCTTTCAGTTGCTGCAAACTTATCATTTTTTTAAGGTATGTGAATCATTAACTCAGGTGGATTGAGTGCTACCTAACCCACTACTTTCTACTGATAAACAGTCCAGTACACCCCACCGCAAACAGCAGGCAATCTAGGTCTTTTAAAATGCAATTTTAATTTTTTTCTGTTTTTTTTCAGGAACAATCAGTGACATATTTCCTTTAACAACTCTTAAAAACAATTACCTAACTTCTGAAAAAACTGTATTTTTATGAAGTAAGAGTTATGAATGTCCTCCAATACAGAAGCTACTATGAAGGCCACTCAATGCGTACTATAATATAATTTTAAAAAGTTGTTACTTTCTTGCAAATCTCTTTCTGTAAGGGTACAATTTTAGTAAAGTATGACAGCTATTGAGAGGTGATAGTATGGTCTTTCTGTGCCCGAAAAGAGGCCTATCAGAAACTTGATTGTAGCCAAGTGATTTCAGACTAGTTTTCAGCCAACCCCTAAATGTCACATTTACCTAGCTCTTGCTTTAAATTATGCCAGTTTGCCCCTCTGCAGTCTGAGAACAGCCAGAAGATCTCAGCCTCTACACTACTGTACTTGAAATACCAGGTCTCTCATCCTTTGTCTGATGAAAAGTGTTCGATTTGTGTTAAATTTTTGTAAGCCTGGAGATGTAGGGAGAGATATACATTGCTGCATCTTCACTGTTTTTTCTTTCACATATTAAAAAGACAAAACTGGCCTGTTGATTACATTCCTCTCCAAAAATTTTACTTAAGAGAATAACAAAATCACAGAATAGCCAGGGTTGGAAGGGAATTCTGGAGGTCATCTAGGCCAACCCCCCTGCCAAGGCAAGGTCACCTACAGCAGGTGACAACCAGCACATCCAGGTGAGTTTTGAATGTCTCCACAGTGGGAGATTCCATCACCACACTGAATACTACAGAAAGACACTGTATTTTCTCCATCAATATATTCTTTGCTTGCTTGCTTGGCCACTTCTGGATGGGGTATAATCAAGTCTTTTTCATATCATTTCACAGGTGCTTTCATCTGATGCCTACATTTACAGTAATAGGAAAGAATACTACAATCCAAGATGTACAGATTATGTCACCCTTAACCTTAAGAACAGAGATATGGTACATCTTCGGGATGCTGAGCCATAAATTCCTCCTTTTTTCTAACAGCTAGGACTTTCAGATGCAACCTCCATTCTGCACACATGAGCTTGCTTGGTTAATGTGCAGAGAATGTTTGGACTGCCAGAGGCCCTTCTCAAATACTTCAGCCTCCAAGAACAGGATGCTAGTCAGTACAGTAACTTTAGAAAAAGGTTATGACTCACTCCGGCTTTCCTGGCATATTCTAATGAAAATTTTTTATTTCCTTGGTGCTTCCTCTAACTTGAACCAGGACAACAGTATCACCAATGGGCTGTATTTGGTACAACTGAAATGAAGTTAATTTTCCTTACAGCAGCCCTCACAGTGCTGTGCTTTGCACTGGTAGCTACAGAGGTGTTGATAACACACTAGTGTTTGGCTTCTGCTGTACAGCACTGGCACAGCACCAGCACTGTCTTCCTAACACTCTGCCCCCATCAATAGTCTGGAGGTGAGCAGATCTTGGAAAGGGACACAAATAGGCCAGCTGACCCAAACAGACCAAAGGGATATTTCATACCATATGATAAATAAATATCATAAAACATAAAAGATGTAAAAGCTAGCAAAAGCAGGAAGAAGGAGGAGGCATCTGTTGTTTATGTTTGCCTTACAGAGCAATGGTTACTCATGCTGAAGCCCTGCTTCCCAGGAAATGGCCACCATCAGTTGCTGCTGGTAAGTAGAGAATAAAATCTCTCTTTTTCCTTAGCTTGTATGCAACCTTTTGCTTTTGCTTCAGTAAAATACCTTATCTCAACCTACTGGTTGATTCTAATTTTACTTTTTCTCTTTTTTTTCAGGGGAGAGAAAAGCTGAAAAGGGGGAGTGATAAAATGGCATCCAGCCAAGGTCAACACACCATATGGGCCAATGCATATTGTCCACCAATCTTACTTTTGACGCAAATGTTTTGGGTTTGTTTTAATAAGAAGTATTTTTGTTAATTTGTATATGAGGAGAAATGGGATATCCCAAAGAGCACCAGGAAAAAGCTTCCCTTAAACTCAGCACCACAGGAAATTGATTGTTCCTTTTAGGCAGGCTTGTGAGAGTTGTCTGTCCAACCTCACTGAAACACAGGCGTTTTGCAATAAAGCTGGCAACATGGGAAAGCACTGCTGACACTGAAAATTCCCAAGGGATGGCCAATGTGTGCACAAAAGGCCAAGTCTCAGAGTTTCCTTCAGTTATAAAGTACGCAACTGCCTCATTGCAGCTATTTCGGAACATGCCCTTACCGCCAAGACTCATCACAGAAGCTGCGCTGTTTTGCGGACTAACCAGGAGTGCAGGCTTCATCGGCACGGCGTGCCGCCAGGCGCTCCTGACAACTAATCTTTAAAGTATTTTTCTTCAATCTCTAGTCAGAATTAACACACACAACAGGCACTGAACCACTCCCGCCCCGCGCCACCGCCCCCTCACCGCTCCCCGGCGGCCCCTCTCAGCGCCCCCTGGCGGCCGCTCCGCACGGCGCAGCGCGGGGGCGCCCGAACGGCCGCGCCGGGGCTCCAATGGGGGAAGGGGCGGGGCGTCTCCCTGCCACGCCCACCGAGGGAGAGCGAGCGTGGCGGCTCCGCGGAGCGGCCGGGGCGCGAGGCTCCGCCCACCGCCGTCCTCCAATGGGGGAGCGCGCCGCCGGGGGCGGGGCCGCTGCAAGCCGCGCGGGGGGCGGGGCCGCCGCGGAGTTGCCGCAGCGCCGTCGCTTGTAAACAGATCCCGCCCCACGTGACGCGCGCGGTGCTTGCGCGGGGGCGCCGCGCATTGTCCGCGTCGGTGACCGGCGGGACCCTCGCGGGAGCGGGGCCCGGCGATTCCCGTCCGCCCTTCCTCCCTCGTCGCTCCGGTGGGGAAGCAGCGCACCCTCCCCCTCGTACCCCGGCCGCTAAGATGGCTGGTGGTGGGCGGTAAGGCGGTGCGGGGCTGCGGAGCAGCTGACGGGACGGGAGCGCGGAGGGCGGGCGGCGTGTGCCCGTGTGCGGAGTCGCGCAGCGCCATGTCCGCCTTCGCCCTGGAGGAGACGCTGGAGGCCGACTGGGTGGCCGTCAGGCCGCACGCCTTCCAGGAGCGGGAGAAGCACAAGTTCGCCTTCATCGTGGCCTGGAACGAGATCGAGGGCAAGTTCGCCATCACCTGCCACAACCGCACGGCGCAGCGCCAGCGCAGCGGCTCCCGGGAGCTGCGCCGCGGCGGCTCCGAGGTCGGAGCCGTCTCCAAGGCTGGCGGCCCCGCGGTGCGCAGGGACCCGGGGCCGCCCCGGGGCTGCGCCCATCCCCGGGCCGAGGCGCTGCCGAAGAGCCCGCTGCGCGCCAAGGGCAGCCCGGCCCGGAGGCCGCAGCGCGGCCCGGACGCGGCAGGTGCCGCCGAGGAGATCGAAGTGCTGGAACTGGGGAAGGAGGACGTGGCCGCCGCGCTGTCGCTGCCGCCCTCGCCGCCGCGGGCGAGCGAGTTGGGCGCTGCCGACGCGGAGCCGGCGGGGGAGGAGTGCAGCTGGGCCGGGCTCTTCTCCTTCCAAGACTTGCGGGCCGTGCACCAGCAGCTGTGCTCGGTGAACTCGGAGCTGGAGCCCTACCTGCCTGCCTTCCCCGAGGAGCCCTCGGGCATGTGGACGGTGCTCTTCGGAGCGCCGGAGCTATCCGAGCAGGAGATGGACGCTCTCTGCTACAAGCTGCAAGTTTACTTGGTTCACAGCTTGGATACCTGTGGCTGGAAGATCCTTTCGCAGGTGCTCTTCACCGAGACCGACGACCCCGAAGAGTATTACGAGAGCCTGAGTGAGCTGCGACAGAAGGGATACGAGGAGGTGCTCCAGAGGGCCCGCAGGCGCATTCAGGAGGTGAGGCTACTGCGTGGGCCAGATGCCGCCACTTTAGTGTCGCATTTAGTTTAATTCGCAACATCTTTTTTAATCGTTCTTGTTCCTCAGTGAGAAAAATGAGGTCTAACTTTTCCAAGGTCTCTAGGGACAGGATTTAAAGAGGTACAAATTTCCCTACTCATCCGAGTCTCGCTCAGTACTTTTTTCTGTGCAACTAAATGTAGATATTTGCGGATTAATATCCGATGGATTTGGCAAGGTCTTGCTCCCATGTTTTTTGTTACTGCATTACCTTGCATCAGGATGTGTTGGGGTATGAATTTCTTTTTGTTAAATGAGAGCAGCAACATGTTGTGTTTATTTTGATAGTACATTTTAAGCGTTTGAGACCAAAAAAATTCCAGATTCCTAGAGGCTCCGGGTGCTGAATCTGGTATTTATATAGCGAGATTATATTTTCCTGTGGAGTTGGAGTAAGCACAACTTCTATTCAGCTGAGAAGTTCTCAGAGTTGGAATTAAAAAGAAAAGCAATCTGTCTGGTCCTAATGAGCATTTGTTGTGTTGCTGTTGTTATTATTTGTCAAGGGCATGTTTCAGGCACTTCATGTCTCTTATTACACCATACACTGTACTAGACAGAGTAGTTGAGAATGTCCCTCTAACTAGCTTGTAGCATCAGTGTATGAGAATTTTTATACTTTCTCGAGCTTCATGGACTGAGTTGTATGAGGACCCAGATTTCCCCGATATAAAATGAGAATTTGACACTTGTTTTTGTGCTTCGGTGGCCTTGGTCCAGAATGTACCCGGATCTATCAAGGTGTGACTATGAGTCAGGTTACACTGTTCTTTATTTTTTCAAACATGGTCTTAATTCTGTTTTGGATATAGGTCAAGTTTGGCTGCTTCAACTACCCACGTATATCCTGCCAATATTCTTTTAAAAAACGTGTGGTAGTGATTGTTTTTTCCTTGATGGAGTGTGAGCATATCTTCTTACTCTCTGATGGCATAGTTTTGAGTCTGTAGAATTCAGGCCAAGCTTTTCCTTGGTGACTGGAGTTACACAGTATTAGAAAATTGTAGTATCAATGATGTAATCGTGGTAAGAACATCCACGTATAGTGTTGCCAGGTAAAAGTTTATTTCCAAACTGTTGTGTTAGCGTATATAATTTTGATTTTTCTTCTTTTTTTGTGTCTATTTAAGGGACTGAATTGAATCTTGCTATTTGGTATACAATTGGTAATTAGTCTGACAAGATTCAGCAGTGGTTTTAGTCCACAGAATATGAAAATATATTGTCTTTCACTTTTTTTGACTGCATGAATGCTTGGGAGTGTACACTTAGATTAGGTTTGGCCTTCAGTTCTGCAGTTTTTAAAAGGAGCTGTGCAGGATTAGAGAAATTGCTGTTAAGCATGGAATTTGGGAGCTGGATACTTAACTCGAGGGATGTGGTGTTTTTGAGGAGATACTAGTTAAAAATTACTGAGCAAGAACTATTTGTTTCTTGGAGAATCTCAATTTCTATTTTGTTAGCAGTACTACTGGCAAAATAAATTGGTTCTCTAAGCAGAATAATTTTATTCTGTGTTAATGTTCTGAACTTGGTGCAGACAAAATGGCAGAGCCTGTGTGTATGTTTGACTGCTGCACAACCTGCTTTCCCATAGCCAGTCTGGTAGTGTACCTAAAGTCTATACAGCTGTACTTCTGTCAGTTGTGTAAGTTGATCCTTCTTTAATTAAAGGTAGTTCATGTTTAAGAAAAGAAACCAATGGAATGACCTGCTCTTTCCCTCTTGGCTCTCAAGTTTCTCTTCTTCTTACCTGTGAGGGTTTTACTTGGTCTACAGGAAATGTCTTTTCTTTAGGCAAATACTGATACTCTTTGTCATTACAATTCTAAGCAAATGAAGCAGTGGATGATGGGCACTGCTTGGTATTTCTGAAGTAAAGGTTTTTGTACTTTAAAGAAAACCTACTGAATCCATGTTTTATGTTACAATTTACTTTTCCATCTGTGCTGGAACCCTGTCAGCTGATAACAGCCATATGGATCCAAGCTATTTTAAACAATTTTGTCTCTTATAAGAATTTTTTGGGAAAAGAGGAGGTTATTGAGAAACATTCTCAATCACTCATTCTCATTGAGAGCCAGAATGGTATCAGGGAGGAAATGTGAAGGGTCTTCATTAATGTAAAATTGTGCAACTCCCAAGACTTTGATTTACAATCTTAAAATGTGCCTCTGTGGTTTATAGTTATTTAATATATCTCTTGTGTTTCCCAGGTCAAATTCCTCTGTGCAGTTAGACTATTATTTGTGAAATGCTTGCAAGCTTGATTTGTATTCTTGAAGTGAGCAACCAAACCTCATTTCATTGTCCCTTGCTTGGACATTCTTTGCTTCCTAGAAGTTACATGCAAGTCAATTTATTTTCATGGCAGTTAGTAGTTGTTGCTTTTTGTAAGAGTAATTTTTATCTCAGTCCAAATTTTAGGCCTTTAATAAATGATAAGAATGTTGCAAGTAGAAACAGATTCAAGATGAGTAAGTAAAATAGTTATATAGAAACTGTGTGACTTGGGTTTCATATCTTGTGCCTGATTGAAGTTTTGAAATCGCCTTTTTTTTTTTTCTGAATGAAACTATTAACTTTGAAATGGTTGTCAAAACTTGTTCATTAAGTTTATACCTGTTGACAAAATCTTCTGGTACTTAGATAAAACAATGTTATTTCGACAGAGAGTATACCATTGAATCTTTATTTGGGATTGCAGTTTCCTGAACAGTATTTCCAAAATCCTGAACTTTGTGTCAAGAAGGCAGAAAATGTTTGCCTCTGTACTGCCAGTTTCCTGTTTATGTTCTTCCTACATACAGAAGAGTTTTTCTAGGCTAAGTGTAGATGTTTGTAAATTTCTGTTTAGTAATATCAGTAATGGTGCTTGTATCTTTGTCCATTCTGTGTTTTCAAGAGACTGAAGATAGTCATGTTTTCCTGAATAAAAAATGGTGTTAGTGTAAACTGTGATCAAGAGGGATGGGTAGCTTAGTCATGCCTTAGACACATTTCATTGTGTGTTCTTGGATAATGAGTTGAGAGTTTGAGAAGCCTATCTGTACTGTTGCATGTCTGCTTCAGCATCTTTGCCTTATCAGCTCCTGGGAACGTTCATGTTCCATACAGCTCTGAGACTGGAATTTGGTCTACAGCCCTGGTAGAATGAAATTTGGTGGATGATAGTCTGTAGGATCTTGAGGGCGAGGTATAAAACTACTCAGAAGCTTGCTTTGGTTTTCTTTTTCTTTATAAAATCTATTAATTTCAGTGCTTGCAGGTAGACAAAGACCATTTTGTATCCCTGCTCTGTGTGTCTTCTTTAATTTTTTTATGTGAAAGTTCAAACACTTTTAAGTACTTGATTAAATTCTGAAGTAATTCTGGAAACATCTTCAGTGGCTTACTTTAGTCTGCCTTGGAAATGAGGACCTACTGCTATTTTTACTCCCCATCTCCTGTATAGTGATGTATTTGCTAAGCATGAGAGTAGTGCTGTTTGCCTTAATTTTCTTTTGATTCAAAGAACTAGGAGGGCTAAGGAAAAATAGGTCTATTTTGTTACAGTAACAATCTGTACTGGAAGAAAATGTAGCCTTTTTTAACTGAAAGCTGTGTGGTCACTTTATTTCCTTCATAGTCAGATTTTTTTTTTCTAAATTACTTTTGCATGTTTAGTAAGAAAGTGGTTTGTTTGAATGAATGAAATGTACTTGTCAAATTAGAGGAAGTGGTAAGGAATTGGTTCAGTTATATGTCATAGAATTTCACTTTTGTTACCTTCCAACATATATTTCTTCAATATTGTCACTAGTTTCTATCAAAAAAGGTAACTAATATCCAATAATGTTTTGTTTTTTATTTTATTTCATTGGTTTTGGCCATATGCATTCAATTCTAAAATAAATGTTTATATGGTATGTAGTGGGACCCTGTAACAAAAGTGGAACTTTTCCAAAAATGAGATGACAGGTTGCTGTTCACTGATCTGCATCTAGGCACAGTAAGATTTAAAGAGTGCTTCAACATCAGACTCAAAAATAATGGAAAAGTAAATATAAAATATTACAAAAAAGTATTCAGTGTTCCAGTAACATGGGAAAAATGTTATCAGCAGTAGTGTTTCCCTCAAAACCAATGTAACATCTTTCTACACAAGAAGAAAGAATAACTGAATGAATGCAGTAGTTAGGTTTAGAAGATATGTTAAGTGTTACTGAGGGAACAGAATCCTGGTTTGGGTTTGATGTTGGGAGCACAGAAGATTAAAATAAGATACTGTGGTTTTTGTTTTTTTTTTCTATTGACATGAGGAGAGCAGAGTTAAGACTACTGCTGAGTGTTTGGGGAGTCCAAGCTACTTTTGCTGGAATGCTTTTTTTGGTACTTATTGTTTGTAGGGTTAACATTTGTTTCCAGTAACACTGTTTGGATTATAAATCCTTTGTAAATAAGCTGTTTAAGTGCTGAACTAGTACTGTAAGTTAGTGCTAAACAAAATAAAATATGTCAGCAGCTGTAGGATATGCTCTGTAGAACAGGCAGGTAGCCTTCAAGCTCTTTGGAGACACCTTCATGGTATTAATACTCTGACTAGTATTGGGCTACTGCTAGAGCAGGTTGGCAGTGAGTACTGCAGCTGTACCCAAAAGTCAGAGTGCTTAAAACAATGCACATTTCTTCAAAACATGGGCAATTTATATGAGCACAAAGAAAAGGGCATTGACTTGAAAAATTAGATCTTTCATGACTGAATTTAAATCTTAGATGACATGTAAGAGTACATTCTGTAGAATATAGCAGTATTAGTTAGTAAGGACTTAATTTCTAGAAACTGAATATACCAATTTGCAAATCTCATAACTAATTTCCTTATCCAAATACCTGGAAGAGAAAAAAAAGAAAAAAATAAAGAAATAAAATACAGCGTATGGTCTTTTTAATTGCCTAAAGTGAGGTTGGGGAACCATTTATGTCTGTTACTTGGGAAGTATACTGATGCTGAGATTATTTCATTTAATATTCCACTTGTTTCCTTAGATGTCGAGATAAAATTTCCTCTGTTTTTTTGTTTAAAATTATTGGTGCCTCCTTGCAGCAATTTCATATGATAGAATATTTTGAAGAGGTGCAAACAACCTATGTAATTAATATATGTTTTACAATCCATTGTGCCAGTTAGGATTTACAGCTTCCTTAATTCCTTAGCTTTTAGAGATGATACTGGGTTGTACTTTCTTTGTGCTTACCTTTGTCTTGTGTCTTTTTTCTCATTTTTTTCCATTGTTATTTTTCTTCTGTTTCAATTAAATGTCCTCCCTTCAAGTAAATGCTGCTTAAAACTACTTTCTTAACTCTCTCCTTTCCTAGCTGGCAGGGTATTATTACCCAGGCAGGTGTTGAATTTGAAAGCAGATTCACTTTGATAGTTTAATCTTTTTACATTTCTGTAACATGAAGACAGTGTTTACTAATAGTCAGGGAGGATTGTGTGCTTTACATATGTAAATACTGCTACCACAAAGCTAAAGAAAGCATTGAGAAGCAGAGATTTTTGGAAATTACTAAATTTTTTTGTTTTGAGGATGTACTTTTAACATTTCATTTTTAATATTATTAGAAACATAGCGTTGCAGTGCAGCAGGATATTGCTGTTACTGGAGACAATGTCAGCTGAAGTTAGGGCTCAGTCCAGCTAAGTATATATCTACCAAACTTTATTTTTGCAAGAAGCAAAAATCTACTCAGAAATAAGATAGAGAGAGAAGGATGATAGGACAGGAGGAGAGGGAAAATGCTACTCTAAGGCTACAGAGCATCAGTGAGTTGGTCAATATGTGTATGTGTCTGTTCTGATGAGAAGAGAGTTTCCCTGGCAAGCCAGCCTTTGGACATGATCGTCTGGGGCCACTGACTGATGTAAATGCAACATGGGTGATATATTGGCATGTCTCCACTCACCAGTTACACAAATTTTGGCATATAAAGCTTTCAGTTCAAAACCTTTCAGTGGTAAGATTCTACCTCAGGGTTTCCTTTCCGTCTATTCTTTTCTGTGGTATTTTTGTAGGAATATCAAACATATGTGTGTGAGTTTTTTTGATGGCTAATGGCAAGCATTATCCATTCAGATAAATTTAAACACTTGG
Organism: Erithacus rubecula; assembly: GCF_903797595.1. Classification (NCBI taxonomy): domain Eukaryota; kingdom Metazoa; phylum Chordata; class Aves; order Passeriformes; family Muscicapidae; genus Erithacus; species Erithacus rubecula. The sequence continues at coordinate 11,018,494 of NC_136661.1, forward strand.
TGGCCTTTTTTTGTTAAAGATTTGCTTCTTGAAAGGTGTTACAAAACACGTAGAGTCATTCAGCAAACTTTAAAATTTTATTTTAAAGGAACTTGAGTACTTCTGATTTCTTAAATGCATAAACAACCCAGATTTTTCATTGTCTGCTGTTACAACTTTCCAAAATATGTTTGTAGGCAAGTGGTTCTGACCTTTTGGAAAAATGCTGTGATATTAGTGTGAGGGAAGTGGATAAGTTTGGGGTTTTTTTTTCTCTGAAAAATGTTATTTAAATAATCAATTAACATTTGTTTGTGAAGACTTGCAGACAATTTATGTGGGTCATCTAAAATTAATAGTAGCACAACTTTTCACATGACAGTATTGCATCAGAACTTGTTTGAGCTACTCTAGGGAAAGAGTGTTGTGAAAGATTTTCAATAACTTAGAATCATAGATTATTATGTTAGCTGGAATCTTAGTGTGTTTTCTAATTGAACCCCATGCTTAAAATAGAACAAGTTTTGATTAGGGCTTTCTTTTTTTTTTTTTTTTTTTTTTTTTTTAAGGAAACCTGAACTTTAAAATGTACTGTGTTTTATATTTTTTGAAAGGAAATTTTAAAAATGAAGAAGTAAAATAAAAAATTACAAAGATATGAATGTATTAATTAGTTGTGAGACTTGTGAGGGGGAGAATCCATGGATTAGTTCTAGAAGTTTCTAAGTTTGTAATTTTTCTACAGTGTAAATAGCCCTGTGGCTAGAGCCCAAATTCTTTAGCCTTCAGTAATGTGTTACGTGTTCATGATCGTCAGGTGTCCAAAGTTTAAATTGTATCATTTGTCATTTCAGAGTAGTATAATTCAGAAAAAAAGATCATATATGGGAGGAGGTTAAAAAATCCCAAACTACTTGATTGCTTGCAGTATTGGAGGTGTTCTGAAAGAACTGAATGAATAAGTAAATGGTGTGTATAATTTCAAATGTGTTTTATCATACTGGTTTATCACACATGGATTTTATTTCCCTTTAAGGATCCTTTCCCCTTCATTTCTCCCTAAGAGAGAGAATTCCTGTTCTTCCTAAGAACAGGAATAAAAGCAACTCAAACAATTAGCACCACAGAATACAAGTCTCTGTTCCCCTGGTGCTAATATAAATTGCTTTTGCCTGAAATACTGTTCTGTTATGAAAGTGATTTAATAGCTTGTAGTTTACTGTATTTGCTGTTAAAGTAGGAGGAAAAATGTGCATGACACAGTATCTAAGGATTTTCTTGGTATCTTATCTAGCGTTTTGTTTTTAATATTGGACTGTAAATATGTTCTGGGCTTTTTTGGGGGGGACATATTCAACTTTTAAATAAAATCCCCATTGTTTGGGCTTGGAAACTTTAGAAAATGCAATTAGGGATGCGAAATGCTATTTCTTAAGCTTGCCTTTCCATGATTGCACCATTGTGTAAGGTGCTATAGAAGCTAAACTCTACCAGCATTGAAAGAATACACAGGGCCATTTGAGTTACCTCTCATCTGTCACCTGGGCTTAAGGATGGTTCATTAGCTGTGTTGTTGAAGGCAGCTGAAGAACTGGATCATCAGCTTGCTAGTGTTGACAGGGATGCTATCACTTTCTGTCCTCCCCCTGTCAGCTTTGTGTTCCTTTCTGTTCTGCTTCTGTCCTTGCAGTAAGCTGATTCAACTCGGTAAACTCAGTAGATTACTCCAAGGGAGACCACAAGGTAGTTTTTTGCCAGATGCTGAGTTAGTTTGTTGAAGGATCTGAGAAATACTAAAGCCAGTGAAGTGGAGAAGAGAGCACCTGAGAGCAGAAGGAACATGGAACTGGAGTAAACTGGAAAGAAGAGAGGCAAGAGGGGATGGGAAGTGGAATCTCCTTTTGATAGGAGCAAGCTATTGGGTCAGCATTAAAAAGTAAATTCACCCACACAAGTACTTGGAATCTAGTATTGTCATAATGCTTTACTGGCTTTGAATTAGATTTTTAAAAGTCTAATAGAAGACTTATCAGACATCTGAGAATTATTTGCTACCATGCCAAATGCACTGTAAAACTGCTAAGAGTACTAATTCAGTGCTGCTGATCTAATTCCCATGAGCTGACTTCATGGTGAAATTGATTGTACCTCTTTAATTTTTTCTTTCCATCAAGTGTTCTTCTTTGCTTTCATAAAAGAACATTTGCTCTCTACAAAAGGTGGGCATTTGGCTAGGCCTGTGTCCTGATATGACAAATCTTATGTGAAAGATTTTAAGACTAACACTGTATTCTGCTAACTAAATGTACTTGTTCTATGCAAATATTTGTTTGTTTAGATAGTTGTCAGTTTTGATGCTCTTGTGTATATCTTCCTGACTAACAACATAGTTCAGAATGAGAGAAGAAGACAATCTGTGGACCAAAAGTTAAACTATTTTATGGGACAGCCTGAACACTTATATAATGTATGTTCTAAGTCTTCTGACCTCCAGAAAAAAAATACTTGGAACTCCTTAGGATAGGTGTAAAGTAAGTTCTTTGCCAAGGCTTCAGGGTGAGGTGTTGCCTAGAGGTCTTTTTTGTTCAGAGTTACCATGTTCTAACCAACCAGTGATTCATTAGTGACTTTATCTTTTAATTATTTTGCCCCTTTCCAAAGGAAAGGAGTCCCAAAATGCCATAATAACTCTGAAGTACAGATCTAAACAGATCTATTTCATTCATGAAATTGTTACAATGTAAATACCTGTTTCTGTGTCACTAACAGGAAAAGGGAAAAGTAGGACTATTGTATTATGAGTGCTCTCATGCAGTTCGCCCTTGTTTGCCATGATTTCTGTAGCTCATCTGTGGCTATCCTACTCTAAGTAACACACTAAATTCAGACTAATACTTGGTATTTACAGACACTCATTTGACATGACAGTCTGACTAAGGAGTGGCATAGCCACATCATACTGTAAGGTAAGGTGACCAGACAAGTACCAGCTTAAAAAAAAGCCCCACATGTTTGTGTTACATGTTTGTCTTGTTTACAGGGAAGGAGATGCATAGTTTTTAGTTGTTGACATCTCCTTGAGCTTTCAGAAGAGGTCTAATGTGCCATACATTGTTGTCAGAGCTGACAGCTTTATGCCTGAGCCTTGTGACTTTCCAACAAGTTATACATGTACATGCAGTTCTGCTGAGATTTCTATTTAGAATTTTGTGTAGGAGGAGAGAAGTTGCATTGTTCAGTAATGATGTATACATGGAAGTAGTGTTTTGGCTCACTTGGCTGCATTAAAATACGACTTCAGTTTTTCTTACTCAGTTCAGTTCTTTTTCTGTGGAGTTGTATTACGGGTAGTATGTTGAAATGAGGTGCATTTTGGTAGGCAATGTAAAAGAGCTAGACAAAGGTAGTTGTTACTGTCCAGGAGCTGCTAACCTTAGTATAAGTGAGGATCAGTGATAGGAGTGAAAAGAGACCAAGCAATCTGTGCTGGTCTTACACTCCTGGGGTGCGCTCTTGCAGTGGGTAGATATCGTACACCAGATGCCCACCAGAGCTGCTCTGACTCCCCTCCTCAGCTGGACAGGGCGAGAAAATGGTGGGGATCATGGGTCGAGATAAGGACAGAGATCATTCACCAGTTACTGTCCTTGGCAAAACAGAATCAACCTGGGGAAATGTATTTAATCAATTGCCAATAAATCAGAGTTTGCTAATGTAAAATAAAACCAAATCATAAACTATCTTCACACCAGCCCTCCCTTCATCTTTTGCTCAACTTTCCTACTGATTTCTCTACTTGCTCTCCCTGGATGGCATAAGAGGACAGGGAAGGGGGTTATGGTCAATTCATTATGTGTTTTCTTTATCACTCCTTCCTGTTCATGTTTTTCCCTTGCTGTAACATGAGGACTCACCCACAGGAGACAGACTTCCATAGACTTCTGGCAGTATAAGTCTATCTTGCTGGGTTCAGTCCTTGGGGAACAGTGTTCCAGTGTCTGTCTTCCATGAAATCATAGGTCCTGTCAGAAACCTTCTCCAGTGTGGGCTCCCTTGTACGAGGAGCCACAGGTTGCCAGGACCCTGTTCCAGCATGGGTTCTCTATGAAGTGGCATTTTACTTCAGGGCCCGTCCATCTGCTCCAGTGTGGGGTCTTCCACAGGCTACAAGGATATCTTTACATTAGTGCTTGGAGAACCTCCCACAACTTCTTCACTGACCTTGGTGTGCGCAGAGTTGTTCCTCTCACCTGTTCTTGCTCCCTTCTTGGGCTGTAGTTGTTCTGCCAGCACTCTTTCCCCATCTTAAGTGCATTATCCCAGAGGTACCATTGTGGTTACTGATGAATTTGGCCTTGGCCAGATCCTGATCTGGCTTTAGCTGTGTTGGACATGGGGGACACTTCTGGCATCTTCTCACAGATGCTACTGTTGTCCTCTAGTACAAAAGCTTTCCCACCTGCCCTGGAACATCTCTACACACATGTACCGAGGTCCCAGGCTCACTGTGTGCAGGTAAAGGACTGTTTTAAGTAATGTTTAAAGGGGAATAATGTGGTTCATTTTGTATTAGCAGCTCTTCAGAGGTCTCAATGACACATCTACAGAAGTGTTTTTACTTTTTCGTGTTTTAAACACCTTGCGTTTTGCTTTCCAGTATCTTTGATGGGTTTTCTTTTGTTTGCTGTTTGTTTTTTGGAATACATGTGAACTTGGAACTTGTTTGTTATGTGTGTTTTATCTGTGCTTTTCGTGTAATTAATTGAATTAGCTCAGCTTTTCTTTAAACAACCATTTAAAAATACAACCTTGGCACTGCATCAGTATACACTTTAATTCCCTGTCTGCAGAAGCCTCTTTGAAAAAAACTGGACACTTCTTATGCACTCAGTAGGTGGTCAATTGCTGTGTTGTTTCCAAATAAGTTAGTATGGAATTCACTTGTTTTTATCTCTTTTAAATCTTAAGAGTTTAGACAGATGTAGTGCTGGATCCAGTGCTTCCCATGCTATTATCTAATTTATTTATGACATCGTCCCTCTCTATCTATCTATCTGTCTATCTATTTTGTGTTCTCTTAGATGATTTCTGCCCTAGCAGTAAAATGTACTTTAGATGTGTGTGGGAGAGTCAGACTTTGGCCTGTTACTGCTACAGTAATGCAACAGAACTTTGTTTTTACCACAACGGTAAGGATTATTGATAACAGTGCAATCATATGAACAGCTGGATATCCTGGCAAGTCTTAATCTCTTAACTAGAACGGGTGACATTTAAGTACAAGCCCACATGTTTGTAAGAGTGAGAAAGGCAGTTTGCCTGTAGTGAAGATTTCATATAATTGAGACTTCTGCTTATTGTCAGGACATGTGGGACAATGATTTCGTTTGTTTGTTTAAAGAGAAACAGTTCTAAGCATGTTCTGATGCAAAAAAAAAGCCTCCTAAGTTCAGTTGCTAAAATTTTGTACATAGATTTTATGTAGATTTTACTCTCTGGTTTTTCTTCTTTATAACTCTGAAGCTCATTGCAGACTATTGCCAGTGCATCATCAGGAGGGTTGAGAATTTTGCTCTTAGGGCTGTTGTTCTCAGGACAAAGGATCTATCTGCCATACTGTTCTTCTGTCTGACAAGAGCTATCCATAGTTTTACCCGTGAAACTGAATATGCTTCAATAACTGAATATGCTTCAATTTGAATCTTAACTTGTCTTGGAAATGGCAGGTAATACTGTCAGGCTTCTGACAATCTGAATTTATAGGAAAATAGGATGCTCTATAGTTATATCAGAAATATGAAGGAGCTTAAGAAGATACTGAAAAAATATCTTGATGGCTGATTTTTGCCTTTAAAGTGATTGTGCCATATCCCAATGTTTTTATAAAAAAAAACAAAAAAAAAAACAAAAAAAAAAAAGAAAGGAAAATTTTGGTAGTATTAGCAAAGGAATTGTAAGATTTGACTCTTCTGTGATTTAATCAAGCTTTGGATTATGCATCCAGCGGAGGTCAACCTGCATATAATTACACGTCTGCTGTAAAGCTTTTAAAGCTTTCTGAACAAAATAAAAAAAATACAGAAGACAGAAATAATCTTTGTTATATAGTTCAAATATATGTCCTGCTAATTTTTTTTAAAAGTGTTTCCTTCTGGTTGGAGTGTATCTGCATAATAGTTGCCTAAAATATATGGATTCATTTAGTTGTGAACAATGTAACATCTGTGAAACATGATTCTTAAAATAAATGCAGCATTCAATGGGTATAGAGCTAGTCAGGCCTGTACAGGATGTTACTCTACTCTCCTCCACCCACATCTTTGAATAATGTAATTTAAAAATTGTGAAAGTCAAAAATTCATACTGAAACTGTTGAAGTAAATTAACAATCACACTGAATATCTGTGCTGAGAGCTAGTCTTCACTGGGGGATAAAACATGCCACAAAAACTGTTCATATATTTTATGCTAACACGTTGAACACTGCCTGGTTTAATGTTCTCAGTTGGTCTAGACACTTGGCTAGGTACTCATTTAGGTACTGCTTGTGTGAAAATGGGAGCATACCAGAATCAAACTACCTGTGAGTCTATGGAGGGTGTGGTTTCCATTATGGCATTAATTCTGTACTAGTCCCAGGATCCCAGGTATCTGGTAGTCTGAATACTACCTGGATGGCAGCCAGCTTAAAAACTGCTTCAGCTAACTTCAATCTGGGACAGGAAACCTCCATCAGACTGTTATAATGGGAGGTGCTCTGTGCAGCCAGTTTTACACCATCTGTTTCCCATGTCACTGCCCTTCCAGATTGGTGGCAATAAAGCACCTGGACTCTTCATCACACACCCATCTAGGAGTAGAATCAAAGCTATTGGTTTTCTGCTCATACCACACTGCATAGTTTGGTGATTGGTATGCACTCCATTTCCAAAATATGAGAGTGAATAGTTCTGTATTCCTTTAAACCATTTATATAGAATCATTTAGGTCAGAGAATACCTTTAAGATCACTGAGTCCAACTGTTAATGTAGCACTGCCAAGCCCACCACTAAAACATGCTTCTAAGTGCTACATCTGCACATCTTTTTAATACCCCCAGGGCTGATGGCTGAGCCACTTCATCACTGCACAGCCTTTTTTCAGTGCTTGACAATTTTTTCTTTGAAGAAATTCTTCTACTATCCAATCAAAACCTGGTAGAATTTGAGGTTATTTCCTCTTGTCCTGTCACTAGTTGCTTGGGAAAAGCGACCAATCCCCACACAGCTACAAGCTTCAGTTAGGTAAACAGTCCCCAATAAGACAAACTGTACATTTAGTGAAGGAGTAACACTCCATTAGGATTAACCACAGCTACCTACAGCCTGCATTAGTCAAGATTAGGGAAGAGGGCTGGCAATGATATTTCCAAGTGCCGTATTAGCTATACTGTCGTGTTTCCCATTGTTTAATAAATGGAGAGGTGATGTTTATAGTTAGTTCGTTTAGTTCAGGTGACCTTCCCTAGAAGCTGATCTGTTCATCCTGCGTAGTTGCTTAAATTTATTCAAGTGTGTTTTAAATAAGCTATTGTACCATTTTGAGAAGTGCTGTATCTGGAATTCTCATTTAGTTTTTATAGGTCTTTACCTCCATCTCTCTTCCTGGGGAAAGACACATTGCAGTGAAACACTACACCTTAGTGCCTTTCTTGTAATGAGGGTCCCAAAGCTGAACACAGTATTCAAGCTTTATGTTCAAAGTTAGTGAATAGATGGATGAATGTCCAAGTTTTTAGCAAATAGATGAATGGGTGTAGTTAGGCTATATGTAACAAGTGCTCTCAGCTTGGTTACTTTCCAATCTGTTTTGAAGAAGTGAAGACTACCCCTAGTGAACAGCTTTGTATTAGACCAAATAAGATGATACTCTTTGGTTTCTAAGTTATTTTTCATGTCTTTTTCTGGAACTGCAGATTAAATTAAATTTTGTCACCATTTTCATTCAGAAAGCCCTCATTAGTTACAGGAAATTGGTCCTGTATGCATCTTAACCTTAGGGGTTAAGAATGGAAGCTTACCTTGTGTTAATAGTTACAGAACATACATATATATATATATATATATATATATATATATATATATATATATATATATATATATAAAAATAAAATTCTATACTAGTTGATTATGAATAGCCTACCCTCACTTCTGTTTATCTTTTTTTTAATCGATGCTTTGGTATTTTTGAAGGAGTTGAGGATTAGGATTTTGGGTAACCTCAGTAGCAGACTAACACAGACAGGACCATGAAGTTTTCCCATGTACTTCCCTTTTGTATTGATAATTCATTATGTTATGCCTGCAGTTTTCAGTGATGGACATGATTTTTTCTGAACAGTCAACTAGTATAAGTAGATCCTAGTTTTCCATGTCCTTAAGATGTCTCTGTACTATTCTGATAGTCATAAAATTGAGTTGGTCCTTCATTTCTTGGCACTTTCAGTCCAGCTTGTGCACAGTTGTGCCCATCTACCAAAATATCAGATCTACTACATAGGCCTTAAGAGCAGTCTGTGAATTATAAGAAAAAAAGCCCATGCATTGGGTTGTTCTGTCCTTGGAATAAATATACCTAAAATTCCCCTTTAAATGATATTGAAATAATTGCATTTTCTTGAGTTGTCATTTTTTGTTGCCCTCTAGAATTTGTAGAGTAGGAGTGTTTCATGATGAAACAGCGGTGTAAATTTATTTAATAGTAAGATACTAATAGCCTAAGCAACTTAAAGGAAATTGTCACACACTGGTAGAGTTGCTCCTTCTTGCAATGGATGGTTTAAGAAGAAAGGTTTAGTAACTTGATGGAAGGATGATTACAGCTTTGGGACTGCAGAGGGATTTCTGATTGTGCCTGGGGAAAGTGAGAGAAAGCTGGTGCATGGCAACTCTGCTTTTAGGCCCTAGTCACATGGAGGGGGAGCTGAGGAAAGTGGTGCATTCTTAGACTAGAGGGTTAAAACAAATAGTGAGTTGGAATAATGTGTGAGATTCATTAAAGACATAAGGCACAAATCCAAGAGTATCCAGGTCTCTATAGTTTCAGGTTATGTTGTATGTGTCTAAGACTGAAAGTTAATAAAGTGCTAGTCTTTAAGACTGCAAGCCCAATGATTGTGTTCTTGATGAGAACTCAAATGCTACACAAATACTGTGTGCTACTGGAAGAGTGGAAGACCTTAGGCAATGACTTTGTGATAGGAACAATTTTCTGTGTGGAATTTTTTAGCTAACAAAAGGGTTAACCTTGTGCTGGAGTTTCCTCCTTGTAAGGAGTTTCACAGGAGTCTCTGACAGACCTCTAATAAACCTTAATAAGTGAAAGCTCTTACAAGCATCTCTGCATTCTGCTCTGCATCCTCTCTCTAACCTTCTTTAGTGCTTCAAAGGTGGAGTTACAGAGGTATTCTAAAACAAACTTTCCATTACAAAGACATTTTTCATACCCATTCTGGTAACTGAAACACCTATCATAATACAGAGAGTATTTAATGGATGGCTTGGCATCCAGCCTGAATGAACAGATAGAAGATTGGATGTATTTATTACACAGTGTTTAAATATGTTTAAATAAACTTGCACTGTGAATATATAATATATGCTTTTTGAGATGATAGTATGAAGGACAAGAGAGTTTGACATAGAAAATTATATAAAAGGGGAAATAATTTCAGATAATCTTGTCTTTGTAAATACATTAAGTATTCCACATGTCTATATGAGATTAGTTTTTATTTTAAAACTAAGTATTTTTTATTAGACATAGTGAAAGGTCCCCACCACCATGTGAAGTCTACTCCAGTAAATGACCAGAATAGATGCAAAATGAGCATATACAATGGAAAAAATCATACATTGTATCTAGTTCATACAAACAAGTAAATTTTTGCTTCATGAGAACTAAAAGAACAGACAGACTTTGATGTTGTATTTTCTTATATTGATTTAAGTACTTTTATGCTAACATCTAAGTATTTTTAAAAAAATTGTTTGCTTAGGTAATTCCAATTTCATTACAAAAATGAAATGAATGAGAAGTTCATACATTTGAAATTTTGTGATTGAACTTTCTAGGAAGTTTTGGTTCTTATAGGTTACTCTCTGTCTGAGGCCATACTGGTATAATGGGGGCTGTATAGATCTAAAGAACAGACTGACAAAATGCTGTAAAACCCAAACATCAAAAATTCTCAAAAATGTAGAAAGTTCAAAATGCAACTTCTCTTTTTCTCTCATCTCCTTTTCCCCCTGCTCTGATACCTGAAAGTGGTAAGTATATGAAGTAGCATACCTGAAGACTACCTTGTTGTGCTAAGTTGCTTTTTCTGCTGCCTTTGTGGTCATATTCATTACCTTCCAGAAATTTTTGGAAATTAAAATATCAGTCTGAGTGTTGCTCAGTTAAGATTATCAGAGATGCGCTGATACTTAACTGGATAAATTGAAGATGCATTTTGGGAACTGCGAATATTATGTTTCATCTGTCTGGTGATTTTGTAAGAAGGGGAAGATGATACAAGAGGATAGGCTAAAAAATGGTTTTAAATTACTTTCACTTTTAACAGGAATGTTCCAATATTTTCATTAAAACTCCTGTTTTTTTCTGCAGCTTCTGGAAAAACATAAAAATACAGAAAGTATGGTAGAGCTCCTTGAACTGTACCAAATGGAAGATGAAGCCTACAGTAATCTTGCAGAAGCAACCACAGAGCTCTACCAGTACTTGCTGCAACCATTCCGAGATATGAGGGAACTTGCAATGCTTAGAAGACAGCAGATAAAGGTAGGGTAAAGGTGACTTTGATTATTAATTGTGGAGTTCTGCTTTTTAATTCCTATTTACTAATTCTGTTATGCAGTATATTATAAGGTAATATTTTTCCACTAGATGCTGACCCTATTTTTCTGGGCTCTTCATTCAGATGAGTGCTTTTCAAGAGTGAGGATGTCTGACATATGTGCTAAACATCACCTGTTTATCTTACTGTCCTCCCTTCAAATGCATGGCTGATTTAAATAGGTCAAACTTAAAATTTTGTGGTTGCTGGGAATATTGAGGAATATATAAAATACAAAGTAAAAATATATTATTAATATACTAAATTACTATAAAATAGTAATTTATAGTATTAATTCTAGAAGATTACATAGGAAGTTACTTTTTAGTTTCCTGAGATAATCTGGTGAACTGTGGAAAGTCAGTAGCTTTTTACCTGATGTTGCAAAGGACTTAAACACATGGAACCATATCAAAATACAGGATTTGTTGTAACACCTGGACACTATATTTTCCTAAGAGCTAAAAAAGCCATCTGAAGAGTACTGCATTTTGGTAAAATTGTTCCAGAATGTGTATGTTTGTTATATTAGAAAGGAGTTCTAATCTTGAATGCTTATCCAGAACTAAGAAATGTTATAATTATTGCATCTTGGAAGTACTTTTGATAAAATTATTCATTCCCGTGCAGATTATTAAGACTGCAGCCTTCTGATTGTAAGCTAAAATTTTATTTGATCTGTATTGTTAATGTTGCTTTATCTCACCTTGACACCTTGTTCAATTAGTCAACAATTTTTCCACTGTTTTCAATTTAAAAATAGTGTTCTTCTCTGGTTTTGAGAAAGAATGAGGGAGGGAGGCAAAAGGATTTATGATGTACTAGTTTTATTTTGACATATTGCTTTGTGCCTAAAGTAATTTTTCAGAAAAATCAGCAATCTTAAATGAACTCAGTTTTATAATGTGATGATGGTTTAACTAAAAGTGCTTTTTCTTCTTGTGAGTGATAAATGTTGTTGCACAGAGAACTGGCATGAATATTTTTTTCAGACGTATTATACAATTGAAGCATATAAACACTTCATTTATTAAAAAGCTTACTTCAAAGTGTGGTGAGAGGAGAAAATATTACAATGATTAGAAATATGTATTAATAGTTGTGTTGTGTTCTGCTTTGTTTTGATTTTTTAAAACCTCAGTAATCTCTTGAATTCCAGTTTTAAAATGCATCATTTGATATTCTTCCTGAAAGATTAACATTGATAAACATCAGAGGTGTGTTCTGTGGTTGATTATTTGAGTTGTACATAATTTCTTCTAATGTACACTGTGTTCTCTTCGTAACTTGGCAATTTTTGAGTTAAACTTCGTCATCAGTATAATGCAGCAGAGAAAGATGCCATCTCTTGTTTTTCTTTCATCGTTTGAGAGAAAGCAGTACTTGTATCTATGATGACAAAACATATATTATACTGGGTAGCTAGGGCTGAAGAAATGTTTTATAAATAGAACTTGTGCATGGAATGGTTTGTATTAACTTGCTGCATATGTTTTTCTGGCAAGCTTTAGTGTTTTAGACCTTTTCTGAATTAGGTATCTGTTTCTAATTTGTGGGGAATTTGTTTTTGTTTGGTTTGGGTTTTTTGTGTTTGGTTTTTTTTTTTTTTTTAATAATTTGAGAGGTTTTAAGTATTGTAACCAATTTAATTTTGTCTGTTTTCACAGTGAGTTTTGAAGGAAGTTAATTACATCACTTGTAATCTTTGGGAAGAGTGTGTTCTGCTTTTGCAGCAGGACATAAAAATTGGCATATATGTCATCTGGTGTTAAATTTCTGCTGTTCCTGTGAAATTTTAAGGAGGAGACAAGCCTATAGGAGGCAGAGGAGAAACAAAAACTAGGCTCTGATCAGTGGAGGCTTTTTAGAGAGGGACATCTGTGTTGTATCCAGATGCCTCCTTTGGAAAGAAAACTCACCAAACAACAAAGCACAAATGAAACAACCTAGAATGAAAGTTCATAGCAAAGTTAAAAACCATGTGGAAGCTTGGAAATGTAGATTGCTGTTGCCCATTATAGACCTGATAGAATCTTGTTTCATTTTATATTTTGATTGTATGTTAATTTTTCAGCTGTATTTTCCTTCATTTAGTACAAAGGATGGAACATTCAGGTGTGTGAGGAGTCAAAGCTGTTTGTGAAGTACTTAAATATTTCTGGATTTGAAAAACAGAATGAAAACGGTATAAGATAATGATAGGAGAAAAGGGTGGGCTATACTGAAATGAAATGTCACTGTGGAAAAGTAACTTCTAATGACATTTCTGCTTAATTATGAGCTAGTCACCTGACCCGAGAACAATGTGTTCTATAAGAGATATACTTCTCCTTGCATCAGAAACCTGCTTTTGTTTATATAAAAGCTCTTTGTATGTAAGTGCTGCTGAAATCCATAGGGACTTCCCTCCAAGCATGTCAAGATGCTTACCAGATACCGTGCATTCTTGAAAGAGCTGAGCACTGCAAGCACAGCTGTGTTTTGGACTTAAATCTCTGTATGATATGGAAACAACCCTGCTTGCCTGAAGGCCATTATGAGGGACACAGAAATAAAAGCCAACTTGCAATGAGTGGTATTATCAAATTGAGAAATGCCTATCAAAGAAGCAAGTCTGTACTTATTTCAGGGATAAAATACGAGATGCACTTAGTAGATGTACTCTGTGTGTTTAGTATGACTGTATTTTGTAAGGTAAATGTGAAGAGTTGTTTTGATAAGCCAGCCAAACAGTCCATATGTTCACTGAATGCTGGAGAATGCATAATAAAGAAATTGAAGTATTATATTTTATGTATAAGTAAAAGCTGGGCTGAATTTGTGGAGGCATTTTCTGATTTAATTTCGGACTGTTGCTGGTTTAGTTGTAAATAAATGTAAAGACATCCAAGCAGTGAGTTTTAGCATGTTTATTTCACTATATGGGTTATTGGACTTTTTCTTCTGATTTCAGACTCTTGCATATTACACAGGCACCAGTCAAGTGAGACTTGATATTCAAATGCTGTGTTACATTTTTTGGGTTGTCTGTATAGGACTGGGAAGACAACTGTGAACATAAAACCACAGGACAAACAGTGTTCATAGATCATTTTATCTAGCATTAATGTGAAACTTTAAATGGAATTTAAGATACTCTTTTTTGCTAAGAGTCAGACTACTTTGGGAACTAAGAAAAGGTGTTATATTTTTGGTTCTAAAAATGTTTCACATTTATGGCCACAAATTTTTTCTTAACCAAAAGAAATAATTTTCCTATGAAAATTTTTCTTTTTTTTTTGTGCGTGCAGAAACACACATTGCCATAGCTGAAAAGTGGGAGGTAGTATGCATCAATAAGTGTAAATAAAAAGGCTAAGTGTTTCTGAAATTTGAAAAAAATCAGAGTAGATATCAATGTGCCTTTGGTTTCTGAAAGCTAAATCTAAACTTTGTGAGATCCTCTATCCATAGTGCTGTGTCCTTCAGAAAGTATGTAAGGAAATGACCAGTTAGTGGCTGATATTTGCCTATACAACTACTGTCCAGGTTACTGTGATCATGCAGAGAAACTAACTTGCTGCTTAGAATTTTTATGGCCTTGTAGTTGTGGACAGTACTTCACAGTCATGATGAATAGGCACTGGGGTTTGATCAAATGCCAAGTGAAATCAGTGGGAGGCCGCCTCTTTTCATGCTTGAGGGTTTTTTTGGATGTCCTTGATATTGGACTAAAGATAAAATGTAACAAATTGTTTTGAAACCTACATGTAGATGCCAGCAAAACTTCAAAACATGTGTTCTTGAAGGTCTGAGTTGAACTGGTTTTGCTTTACTGGAAACTGATAATATCTCGTTAGGGATGAAAGCCTAAAGCCAGCATTACACCTCAGCTCATCTCCAAGAAATGAGAACATTGAAAACTTACCATTTGTTAAATACATTAAACACACTCATAGCTTTGTTGCTTAGGTGTTAATTATTTTTATTTACATATTAGTTCATGAGAATGTGAGGAGGTTTTAAAGACTTAAGATATATTAATATTGATGTCTAGCACTGGAAGCTAGAGATTAGAGCAGCATATATGTTGACAATTCATAACGTCCTGCTTTTAAAAATTTTGAACTCTTTTATTAATCTGTCTGAAGATTTACTCCTCTCTCAAGCTCCCTTAGACAGATTCTGGTATATTAAAAATAGACTTCTGGCTCAACTCTACATGGATTTGTTTTTTTAATATATGGTGGTGAATTGCATAGTGAACTTCATAATTTCAATTCAACTTTGATTTATGCAAAATTAAATACTTAGACAAATTACATTGTATTGAACATGTAAAATTTTGGCTAAAAAATAGTTTCATGAAGTATGAAATAAATTCAGGGGAGAAGAAATTTAGCTATGAGAACAACTGGCAAAACTGAGAGAGTTACTTTAAAAAGTACTTACAGAATATCTGTTTGTAAGAGTCTCCAATTGCGTAAAGTTATTTTGCAGAAATTGTAAAACTTCAAAGGATTTTTAACTTTTAAAAAATCTATTTGTAGCTGAAGGTGTGCCCTCATATTTTCAGGAATAATACTTAAATAAATGTAGCTTTTAAAAAACCTGTAGACTGGAGAAGAAATCTTAAGTTTATGTCAAGTACTCAGAAACTTTGTGGAAAATATTGCTTCCTTGTTTAAGAATATGACCAAATATGGTGAATTGTCTTTATAGTTTGATTCAAAAGAGTTGTATGTCAGTCTCTGTTTATAATCTGAGCTATAAACCCTCTAGACTATTATATGAACTCAGAACATTTTGGTGACTTAAAGTCAGGACTTTATGGTCTTTCTAAAAAAAAAAAAAAAAAAAAAAAATTCCAAAGAGGCAATCTCATAGAAAGCAGGCTGGTACCCTAAATAATTTATTGAAACTTAGTTCCTGGTCTGAGGTAGCTGACTACAAAACTGTGGTGTGTATCTGATTGTTTAAATCTTCTTGTCTGCAAAATGAATAAAGACTGCTCTAGGTGTTCACCTATAAAAGTGATTAATAAGACTTTTAGAAAAAATTGATTATGTTTGAATGCTGAAAGATTTATAGTTTAGTTTTTTAAAAGGTTGCCTTACAAAAAGCTGGTCTGGATAATAAAATGGTAGGTGAAGTTTTGATAAATAAAAACTAATGCATATACAGAAAGTTGATGACAATCTCCAAAAACATGTATGCATACTTGAATGCACCTAATTTACTAACTATTGCTTTTGAGGAAAAATGTGTAAGAATTACCTTGAGGTTGCTGAAAATAGCTTGCTATTCAGCATTTTGAAAGAGCAAAGAAAAGGTTTGAATTATTAGATAAAAAAAGCAAGCGCCGAATATGAAACATCACACTGGTATGCATCCATGGTATATGTGCATCTTGAGCATCACAGTTTTAATTTCTTCCTCTCAAAAATGAATGACAGTATCAGATTAGTGACAGTATGGAATGTAAGGGTGTTTCCTTATTAAGGATTCTCAGTGCTAGACCAGAGTAAAGTAATTGGATTGCCTTAGTCTGTAAAGCACGTGGTTCATCAAAGATCAGAAAAATCTATTAATCATGAGTGTTAAGGGGTAGAAAGTATAAAAAATAGGGGTACCTCAATGAACCTGGGGTGCTTTAAAATGAGCTACAAATAAAGCAAAAACAACCTCTTAGTACACCTTATGTGTTCTGTGGCAATAATTTCCACAGTTTAACTGTGAACACCAAATAAATATGTGTTCAGAAAGAGAGTCATCAGTGACTATTAATGATTTGAATTAGCCATCAGCTTAGGAGGCCTGGAACAGAATTTGGGAGTTATCAATGTCCCGTCTCTGAGGGTCTCTTCAGGCTTGAGACCTCCCCAGAGAGGGCATGAAGGTGGTAAAAAGTCTGGTTCTCTCAGAGGCACCGGCGAGAAAGCAGCTTGAGACGACCTTGTGTTGTTTCAGGGCTGTTTATTTATCTTATCTTAAAAATGTTTCTGGCAGCCCGGCACAGGTCCGCTCTGCAGGTCAACTATCGCAGAAAGGTCTCCTGGGAGGGCTGTGCCAAGGCCTTTATACTCTAAACTATGTATACAATATTTACAAATTCTCCCCAATGCCATGCAACCTCTTTACAATGTCCAGTTCTTTCCCCATCCAGTCTGTGATTCCCAGGGTGCAACTTCAGCATGGATGACATGAAGAAGAAGGAGGAAGAAGCCCACCACACCCAGGATCCTCCATCTTGGCTACATGGCCCTTAATATAAACAATCTAAAAAACTACTTATACTACATTCTAACATTCTAATTTACACTCTACTCATCATTCTTTTCTGTGTCTCTTCTCTCAATGTGGGCAGATTCTCCCAAGGAGCCAAATCCAGCCCCTGCAGCTCCTGGGCAGCACTCGGGGGTCTCTGAGGGGTCTGCCAGGGGTGTTTTGGCATCCCCAGAGGAGCCAGGGAAAAACCCTGGACTCCCACAATCAATGTATTTCTTCTTTTTTTTTTTTTTTTTTTTCATTAAGTGCTAGTAGTGCAGGAAATAGTGCAGAAAAATGCAGAATCAGTGTATCCATTCAAAAAGGCATCTTGATCAAACTTTGAAAGGCTGGCAAACATGCAGAAAATTCTAAGTTGTGTCCCTGAGGATTTAGAATCAAGGAGGGTGAAACCTAGAAATGTCTGGTGTTCTTTTTTCTTTGCAGTGTTGGAGATAGGAAAAGAGGAAAAAAAGGAGGAGACTTGATGCAATGGTTTTCAAACTGTGGAAGTCAAGGAGAGGGACTGAAGACCCTCAGAGGTTGAAAAATTTGCTGAGAGAGTAAATTTTGCATATAGATTTTTTTACCTAAATATCTAAATATTTTGAAATCTAGTACTTTTTTTTTCAATCGTGCTCTGAAAAAAGCCCTTTTTTATGAGCTTTCATCTCATTTGCTGACTTCATACTGAAAATTACTGAAACCATGTTCATGGCTATTTATATGTGTTTAATCTGATTTCTTCTGGCTAATACTTGTGTCACTATTTTTCTTTTTTCAGAGTATCTGTATATAAAAATTGTCAACCATATTTTGGTGAACTCTTTATATATATATGCTTAACATTCTGTGTATTGTATGTATTAAGTTTTTTTTAACTGAAAATTTAAAAAATTCATCCAATCATTTTCATGCACAAACAGAATCTATAGTGTCTGGAAACACTCAAACCTACTTCCCTTTGAGTTAACTTGGCTTAAACAGCGTTTTCAAATAACTAGTATAATATGTCTTCTTAAAAATACATTTTTTTAAACATAAAAGCTTTATTTATGAAGATGAGCTCTCTTTTTGCTCTAGGTTTCAGTCAGGGAAGTTGAAATGTGTAGAAAGATGTTATGCTGTACAGATGAATAAATAAGGAAGGTGTAATGCACCGTACACTGTTTAGCTTTAATTTTGTCAATTGCCAATATAAAATACTGTAACTTAGCATTTTTAACACTCTATATGTAAATTCTTGTGTGTCTGGAGAAAAAAACACCAGTTAGATAAACCGAGTCTTTCCTCTTATGCTTGCCATAACCTGTATCTTCTA
The DNA here is from genome assembly GCF_903797595.1 of Erithacus rubecula. Classification (NCBI taxonomy): domain Eukaryota; kingdom Metazoa; phylum Chordata; class Aves; order Passeriformes; family Muscicapidae; genus Erithacus; species Erithacus rubecula. Next base: position 11,036,917 of record NC_136661.1, read on the forward strand.
ATGATTTATCTTCTAACTGCTTAGTTTTTCAGTTTTCTTTCTATATGGTTCCAGAGAAAACATTCACCACTGCAGTTCACAGTAGAATGGCATTATTATTCAGTTGTCTTTCTGTGTGTCCTAACATCTTGTTACCTGTGCAGTCTTGACTGAATTGTGTATGTTGTTCTCCTATGTTTTAAGTTAATTAAAACTTCTGTAGTTTGTATTTTAATCCCAGGTGCCAGGTATTTTGAGGAATCCAGACCATGCAAACTAAATGGGTTGTTATGTATTACCATTGAAGTTCATGTCCATATTTCTTAGGATAAAACTAGTAAAACTGTAAAGTCCTCTTTAAAGCTGAATGCTTTCACTTAACATATTTTAGGGTTGTATGTACAGGATTGTAACACATTTGGGGAAGTAGTGCTGGGTTTGTGTTTGTAGCAGCTTGTAACAGTTTGTAACAGCTGAGAGCACAGTTAAACTAACAACAAAGAAGTTAGACTAACTTTGAGAAGTCTCTGACTAGATGAAGCTGAAATGCATGTTTTCTGGCTGCTATGTCTAGCAAGCTGTGGTTGGAATTGCTTGTTTGACCTCTTGGACAAGGCAGATAGCTGAGCCTTTGATCTGAATAATACTTTTATATATAAAGCCATTTCTATTTTGTGTTTTGCCACTGTTGTCTACACTTCTCACTCAGCTTACTTTTTTTTTTGTTCTTATAATTAACTGACCTGCTGTTACATCTCACAGTTTTTTCCTTTTCTACCTATTACAAGTCCATCTAGGAGAAGGATAACAAAGGGACCTGGAGAGATTTGACATATGCCTGCCAAAGTTATTACATGGCCTGGGCCAAGTCTTATTTCTGTCAGTCTTGTCCATCTTCCAGAAAAAAAAAACAAGGAAAGTATTCAAAATATTCACTTACTAGATGTGTAATATATGTGTATATCATTGTTTCAGGCCTGGCGCTCCTATTTTTCTCTCAATGAGCTTACTTCAGTCGCTGCAGAACTTGCAAACTGTTCTAGAGAAGCATGTTTCCAGTACCACATTGCCTCTGTTGAGCCATCCTCTTTTGCTTATGGGCTAGTTTAGGAACCTCCTTTCAGTTTGTTTTCTTAGAGGTATTCATTTGTTCTCCTTCAGAAACATATCAATACAGTGTTGAAATGTGTTCTTTTATGTTCCATTAGTCTGAAGCAATAGCTGATGAAAATAGGTGTTTGTGTGATGTGTTGAAGTTAATGGCTTCTGCTGTTTCTATCCCTTCTGTTTTGTGGCAACCAATTTTGTGAAAGCTGTCATAATTTTCTTAGCTTCAAAGCATCATTTGAAGTAAAACTGGTAAAACATGAAAGTTTGCAAAAGCAAGTGTCATCATCAGGAAAAAAAAAAATCCCAGCAAATTTTACTGTGAAGCTTGGATTCCTCTCAAGGAGAATATAGGATTTTTACAGGAAGAATGGCTGGAGTGTTTTATTGAGAAAGTGATGAGTAGAAGAGAAACTGTAGATTTGGCTTCTGATCTAGTTGTGAGATGAGAGGGTTTTTCTGTTTGACCAGTCTTTCTCCAAAACTTTTGAGTCGAAATGAGCAATTCCAGGCCAAAAGGCCATTTTGAAGAAATATTAGGTAACTGGAAAGCCTTTTAGGTTAGGAAGAAACTTCAACTATGTTACAGTTTCTTAATTTTTAACTAAAAATATTATTAAATGGAAAGTAGATACACAAGTTTACAAGAAATGTCATTAGATGACAGCATTTTTTAGTTATTCTTTGTCTTCTTTTAGTCATATTTAGCATGGACAATAGTAATTTAAAAATTACTTGTTTTGTTTCTAAAATGACATCTGCTCTTTTATGAGCTATAAAAACTGAAGATGCATCATAAAGGTGAGCAAAATAAAGCATAAACAGGTTATGCATATATTGCAAACAATAATGGAATGCAGAAGCACATAAGAGCTTATTTTAATTCCATAATGAGAATTGTTGTCTTACATCAAGGTGATTAATTATTGAAGAGAGTACAGAAAACAAAGTCTTCAAAACTCACAAGCCTGTTCATGTTGATATTTAATGGTCTGTGGCTACTCCTTTTTCCTTTTTAAATTCTTAGCTAGGACAAAATGAGGGAGTGGTCACTTCTGTCATGGAGGTGTTTGTAGGTGGGGAGGAAGCCTACTTTTTCATAAGCTGCAAGATCCAAAGGCATATTCTTTATTTTTACTTGCCAACTTTTCCCCCTATTACAGCTGTGGTCTTCATTTAAACTATTTTCCCCCAGGGGCTTACTTTCTATTTCCTGAAATACTGTATGCTATCAATAACATCTATCTTGTATATAAATGTACCATAATTTTATTATTTAAACAGAATATTATGATTCCATATATATTTGTATAGATTTGCTCTAGTGGCACTTTGTTAGACTAAGATAAAATGTCCAGACATCCATTTGGCAAGGGAGACCATATCTATTTCACCCCTGTGTCTCAGTTGTTCCTCTCTGTTTTTCTCTGGAGATTGTCTGTCCTGCTCTGAAAGGATGGCAAGCATAAATTTAATTAATGACTAGTAGATGATAATAATTCTCTCAAGGTTGCACTTGAGAACTGGTAATTCTTCTAAATTGTTGGTGCTGTCAGTATTTGTACTCATAATATAGCTATATCTTTTTAATGTGTTTCCCCAAAGTGTGCCAGGTCCATGGCCAAAAATGACTTCATGTATGTCCTCTGTCTTCTAGTTTGTCATAGTTATTTGGTTTTGATTATAAAGAATGACTGTAATTACATTTGGAAAGGTTGCAATCAGTATTTTTTTTTTTATTGTTTCTTTTTAATACCTATTTTTCTTCTTTGCTTTTTTGTTGGTGAAATTGAATCTGTTGGAGTGAAGTGGCTGGATGGGAGGAGGTTGGTTTTCTCACAGGGAGTGTTGGAGTACCTTCAGGCCAATGGAGTGGCTCTCAGAGGCCACGGGGCGTGTCAGGCAAACCCAGCAAAGCAAGCTTGGGCAGAACATCACAAGCCTGGGAGTGAGAAACAGGGAGCAGCAGCCAGCTAGATCTGAGGCACAAAAGGGATCCTAAAGTTTGCTGTCACTCAGAAAGTCATTGACCTAATTGAAACACAGGTGGGAGGTGTCTTCAAGGAGGCAATGCAGATTCTATTCATTGAATACTATTCTGCAGTCTCCTTCTGACAAGTCTGCTTTTCCGAAAATTAGATCCTGTCTTTCATGTATCTGAAGAGGTCTCTGTGACTGAGAATTGTTACTCCAGCCTGGAAGCTTGTTCTTGAACTTTTTCATTTGGAATTTGTTGCATTGAATCTCAGGTCTCTCAGGCTGGCATAGCTGTGGAGAGGTTGTGGCTGTGGTCGTATGATCCAGCAGCCTCAGAAGTGAAGGGAACAAAATCTTCAGTTCAAGGTTCATCCTTAGCTTCTAGCTCTTCAACTTTATTAAGAGAGCATGTGGGATATTTCACCTGTCAGTTCCCCACTGGCACTTAGATTCACCTTTAGATTGAATGCTGCCTTTTTAACAATGAGAGTCTCATTCCTTGTCATAGTTTAACTGTGACTGTCAACTAAGCCCCGCATGGCTGCTGGCTTGATCTAGCTCAGTGGTGTGGTAGGAAAGGGCTGTATCCTTTTCTAACTTCTTGTGAACCCCCAGTCTCTCCAAGGTGAGAAGCAGAAAAGGCCTTGACTGTGTCAGCACTGCTTAGCAATAGCTAAAATATCCCTATATTACTAAGACTGTTTACAGCACAAAACAGAGCCCAGATCAGCTAATATGAAGAATATTAATCCAGCCAAAACTAGCACATCCATCTGTGTCTTCAGAGCCAGAAGGTTAACATTGTATGTGTGTGTCCCTTATCCGAGCTGCAGAATGCAAAGTCCAAATATGAATATGAGCTGTACCTTTGATTTTTTGATTGTATTGCAAGACGCTTAAGAACCATGTTCTAAGAGTTTGACTATCTGGCTAGATGTGTAGGGATGGGCAAGCATGAAGGCAGGTCAAGCAGTATTAGGGAAGTATTTCTATCCTTTTTCCTTTCACACTTCTGTTAAGCATGCCACTGTACCTGCAGCCTGAAGGCAAGTTGTTGATGTGTTCTTGTTCCTGCAGTTGTTAAAGCCAAGGCTTCTTGGGTTTTCTCTGTGTTGCCATGTGAGTACCTTTAGTACAAATGATGATACATGGATGACATACTTGGAATTATGGATAGCTAAAAGATGCTTCCCTTTTTTGTTTCTTGTAAATACTTGCCCTAGGGAACAAAGATACAATTATATTTTGCAATCATTAAACTCTTTAGCTTGTGTGTGAATAATGTTTTGGCAAAACTATGAAAAAATGTTACTTTGAGGCTTACTCTCCTAGAACTCATGCCTAATAAGAATGTTACTCACATTACTCAGTGATCCTGTGTCTATTCAGTGTTAAGTTACCTCATCTCTATCAAGGAGCAGAAAAGGACGACTTTTAACTGTACTGGTTTTTATCCAGCTTCACAAGTGAATTTTCTGTTTCTGAGTTTTGTGTAAATGGAAAACATTAATTTCACCAGTGTGTAATTCACTGATGTGTATACATATATATATATTTGTCTCCACTTCAGTATTTATTTGGAAACCTGTCTGTCCACTCACAAGTATTGCCTTTGCCTTTAGGAAACATGGTACATCCGTAGAATGACATGTTATGATGTATCTGGTAACAATGTTACTCACCTGCCACTTGTCCACATTATACTTAATCTGTTGCCTTTCTAAGAGTTTTGGAAATTTATAAGAAGTAGATTCAAGTACCTTATTAATGTCCTCTAAGCATTTTTCAAGAAATTAACAAGTATTTAGAAGGTATGTATTTGATTTTACTTGTGAAAATCATCTAAGAGGCAGGACAAGTGGATATGCTGAAGTAGGTCCTGAACAGTCACTTTAAAACCTTTCATTTGCAATTGAACTGTAGAATGGAATGGCTCTTTTAGACCAAATCATAGCTTTGTGAAATCAGGATTAATACTTGAGGCATTAGAACTTCAGGTTGAAGTATTCAGGAACATGTAAGATTATGAGGTCTTTTGGTTTCATTTTGTTTTGCCTATACTAGTAACATATCTTCTTGACTGATAAATGTGAAAAATATTAATAATTAATACTTAGGTATTGCATGAGCATGCTTAAATTTTTTATTAAGATATAAGATACGTAGTCTGTTGTAGTGTGACGGGTGTGTTAAAAATTCCCATGTTTAGGAGAGAAAGCCATGTTTTTTATTAATTGTGAAACAAACTCCAAGTCTTACTGGCTTCTGACAGCTGTGACCTCAGAATAGAATTGTCTTGGTCTTGGCAATGAGTGGATGTTTGAGCTCCCAGGCACCACGAAAATATACTTTAAGTCACCTATAACAAAGAAGAACTTCTGAAATGTTAATGATCACTTACTGCCACCACAAACATTGCTGGTTGCCAGCTTCATTCTGATTGAGGAGCATTTATTTACTTGTGAATGAAATAGTCCAGGCTGGAAGAAAGCCTGGATGAAGCATGAAGCATGCATATAATCTGCAGGTAGTAATATACATAATAAAAAGATGCTGACAAATCCAACTTATATATGTGGGTTTTATCTGTCCAGTAAGGATAATAATCATGAACTGTGGATGTACTTTTTCAAAAGGTGGGAGACCTTTCAAATAGTTTTTTACTGCTGAATAGAAATGGTGGTAGTTTTATCTCCTTTTTGTTTTATTTTCTTTCTTTGCCCTGAAACTGTTTGTTGTTGGCAGAACAGCTGCAATGAATTGTGTTTTTAATTATGGGCTGATTTATTTTCAGATCTCAATAGAAAATGACTACCTAGGCCCCAGAAGAATTGAGAGTCTGCAAAAAGAAGATGCTGATTGGCAGAAAAAAGCCCACATGGCTGTGCTTTCTATTCAAGATCTTACAGTTAAATATTTTGAAATAACAGCTAAAACACAAAAAGGTAGTTGTTTTCTGTCATCCTATTAATCACATAAAAATTTAAATTATTTAATATTTACCATATTCTGCGTTGTACTGTGAGTTATTTTTTTCATCAATCCTTCATGAGGAAAATGCAGTTGTCATTCCTATTGTTTTTTCTTCTGTGTCTCTTTGAATCTTTATCCTGTAAACCTTTTCAGAGCATCATCAGAGGTGAACAGAATAGAAATTTTAGGTAGAAGTTTTAAAGCCACTTTTTCAATGTAGTTGTATTAGCAGTACTCTGTATTTGCAAAGGATTTAGGAAGCATAGAGTCCCTGGTGGGTTCTGTTTTCTGTGCAGGATATGGCAGACCCCCATTGTAAGTGTCAATTATCTTTCAGTTTGTTTCCTTTTCTAGTGTTCCTTGCCTTTCACTAATTTTTTGCATAGCTCTAAAAATTAAGCAACACCTCAGTTGTTCAGAAGACTTCAGGGATATAACCTTGGTTTTTATGTGTTTGAAGAATGTGATAGTTTTAGTAAAAAGTGGTGCAGTAAAGCGAGATGAAATTACTTTGTATGTGCACCGTGTGCTCTCAGCCTTAAACCATTTTAACTTAAATAATCAGTTTAATAGGGCAAACAAGCCTTTTTCTAGTTCATTGACAAAGTTTGTCCTGGTGTCCTCCCCTGCCTGACTGCAGGTCCCTGTTTCTTTCTTTGCCTTGGTGATAGTGATTGTGCAAGATCCACAGGAGAAATCCTTTTTTGACTGGTAGGTTTCTTGTCATCTCTGTACCTGACTGTCACATCTGACTCAAGAGATGCAAGCACTGCAAATTTACTCTGTTCAGTGACAACCCAAGTTAAAGATAATGTGAAATTTAACCTTATTCTGACTGACTGACTTAATAGGTTAAAGCATGTTGGAAAAAATTTAATTAAAGCATATTCTAAATATACTAATCAGCTTCTCCTTTCTAGTATGACAAAGGCAGCCAGTAAGATACACTACTAGTTGATAATGTGTATATATAGATATTCACTTGTTGTTTTTTTGGTTTTTTGTTTTGTTTGGTTTGGTTTTGGGTTTTTTTTTTTTGTTTCCTTTGCTTTTTTGTTGGTCTTTTTGTTGTTGTTTTTTGGCTTTTGTTTTTTTTTGTTTTGGTTTCTGTTTGGTTGGTTGGTTGGTTGGGTTTTTTGGGTTTTTTTTGGTGGTTTTTTTGGGTTTTTTTTGTTGACGTGATTTTTTATGTACAGCAGTCAGGATCTGGGGAAAAACCAGTGGAAGAGTGACATGCCTGAAGGCTGATTGCAGCCACAAAGCTTTATATACAGGTTATTTACCTGGTTTTTGTATTTGGGGTTTTTCTTGGCCTCCTGGTGATCACAAGGTAGTCTTATATACCCAGATATTAATAGATGGCAGGGGAAAAACACATGAGAACATAAAGGTGTTTCTTATTACCTAAGAACAGCATGTAATAGCATGTGATGACTGAATGCCACCCCTCTGATTCCATTACTTTTGTGGCTTTTGCTTTGCAAAGCTAAGTATAGTATCACATAATCTATACATTAACAGTGGTGAAAATCTTTTATGTATCCACCTAGATGTTATCTGGGGCCCAAGAATAGTAAATCTGAATCAGGCAAGAGACTCCAGCATTTTGAGGTAAAAGATAGATGTTTTTTATAATTTCACGTGTTCTTACAGAATTGCACTTGAAGTGAAACTGAAATCTTTGTTTTAAATAGTAATTTTTTTCTCTTCAGATTTATTTAAATTTATGACTGCACTGTAAATGTTATGAGCAGCTGGAGATTTAGAATCTGTTAATTGGTATTTACAGAAAGATGGAAAATTTGGAATGCAGTTCAAGGCCAAATGCTTGTATTAATGAGATTTTTATTAATACAAACGTGTGCATTTTCTTTGCAGCAGGAGTGGTGGTGGTCTGAAGAGTAGACTAGTAAGATGCCTGCCTCTTTTTTTTCCTTTGTGTAGCTGTGTATGATCGAATGCGAGCAGACCAGAAGAAATTTGGTAAGGCAGCATGGGCAGCAGCAGTGGAACGTATGGAAAAGCTTCAGTATTCGGTTTCTAAGGAGACTTTGCAGTTGATGCGTGCTAAAGAAATTTGTTTGGAGCAGAAGAAACATGCGCTGAAAGAGGAGGTAAGTTTCCATGCCAGTAAGTGGGAAATTAAAGCATACAGAAAGAACCAGACAATGCAATTGAGGTTGCAGTGTAGGTATGGTGAGTTTTGTGCTACTTACGTATGTTTTCTGTTCACCTTTTCCTGGTTAGTCAACCAGAAAGAGAGTTTTTGCTGTTAATGTTTACAACTATCCACTGGGATGAGTAAAATGAAGAGAGATGATAGGACAGAAAGTGGCTGCTATGTAATTTCTGCAGTTTGAGTCTCAGAAGCATGACCACCTTTTCAGAATATGTCTTTACTTTCCAGATGGAAGATGTCTGACTGTTAGTAAATATAGGGGTAGCTGGATGGTTGTGTTGCACTCTTTCTCTGCTTACCTTAATTACTAAGGCATTCTTCCAGAGGGGGCTAGTTACAGTTTTCCTGAGGAAAGAGTTCATGCATGAAACTATGCTTAAATGCTTTAGCAGGAAGAAATCCACATTTATTGAGTTTCACGACTTCTCCTCAAAAGTAAAAATGCTATGAATTCTCTTTTAAACTTTGCTATCATATGGATGTTTGGTGTGCACATACTAATGTTAATGTGTATTCAATTAGATGATTAGATGATTGCAATGATATTACATTATAGCAATTAGATGATTTTTTAAAGAGAACTTTTTAAACGTTTCAGCAAAATTTACTAAACTGATGGTGCTGTTATGAAAAGGTTATCCAGAAAGTTTACAGTAACTTTAGCACTGCAAAAGCTGGTAGGTTTGTAAGGCTGATAGACTATGTGTCTATTTTAGGAGCATCTGTAGAAGACAGCTTGATCTGCAGGGAAGAGAGAGTACATGCAAGACTCAGAGCTCAAAAATAGGTTTTCTGTGTTTCAGTGCTCTTTAGATTTGGAAATCCAGGAGTTGTCTGAGAACCTGAGTTTATCAGGCTGTTGTCATCCTTAGCCAAGAGCTGATGAGACATCCAGTGGTACTAATTAGAAGTATATTGAATATTTTCACTTAGAATAACCATGCATCTTCTTTTCATGGCATGTCTTATTTTTCTCCCTGTAAAGACCTCTAAATTTTTGTTGAATAGCATTTCAGTCTGGTAAACGAGTGAGTGTTTGGTCTGATACGCTAAAGTATTGGGGGCTGCACAATAAAATGAATGATTCACTGTTGTGTACATTGGGATGAAAATGCTGAGCTCTGAGCTGGGGGTTTTTGAGGGCCGAGAAATAAGGAACATCTGATTGGCATGGTGCTTTGGGATGGTATATTACAAGGTAGAGAGAGCTCAGGTCTAAATAGAGTGATACGGAGATATGAGCACCAACCAGCTTCTGCTCTGATACAGATCGTGTGTTCTGAGAATGTAAAAGGCTTAAGTGTACATAGTTGAATATGAGAAATGTGGCTGGGAATCCCATCTTGGGGAAGAATGGTGGCAGTCTTATAAAGAAAATATTTGTAGAACTGAAATACCTCCTGGCAAAACATTTAGCTAAAATATTCTAAAAGATAAAACAGGATATTTGTTTAAAGAGACTAAAATGCTTAAGAAATAAATATATTTGGATTTTAGCTGAGAAGAAATGACAATTCAGAACAAAGACATGACATGCCTGTTTTCAAGGACAGTGTTTGTATTCAGCAGATTGTCTATAGATTTTTGAACATTTAGTCTTGGAAAACAAAGTTTTTGCTAGGATGTATTGTGGTAGGAGAAGGGGAAATGGCTTTAAACTGCCATTTTAAAGTGAATGAGTTTAAATTACTTATTAGTAAGAAATTCATTACTTTGACGGATCAACGGTGGACCAGATTGCCCAGAAAAGTTGTGGATCAACATCCTGAGACATGTTCCAAGAACAGGTTGGATGGACCTCCACTGGACCAACCTTGTCTAGTGAAAGGTATCCCTGCCTGTGGTGGGGAGCTTGGAACTTAGTGAGATTTCAAGTCCTTTCCAACACAAATTGCTCTGTGATTTGGTCAACTCTCCAGCTTGTATGAATGCAACAAAAAAGACTGAAGAGATTAAATTACTTGCTTTCATTAATGCAGAAAGTTGTGGCTTTACAGGAGCTTGAACTTGAATCTCTGCAGTTTAAGTTCTTTGTTCCATTGCTGTGGTGTTTTAACCCCAGCTAGCAACCCAGACCCATGTGGCTACTCACTTGCACCCGCACAAGTGGGATCAGAAGGGTTAAGAGCTAGAAAATTCATAGGTTGAGATAAAGGCAGTTTAAGAAGGAGAGCAAAAGCCACACACTTGAGCAAAGGAAGGAATTAATTCATGGATTCCCAAGGGCAGACATCTCCGAGAATTCAGGACCCATCATATGTAACTGGGATTTGGAAAGGCAAACATCCCACCCTTCCTCTTTCCTCATGTAATATACTGGGCATGGTGTCACATGGTCTGGAATATCTCTTTGGTCAGCTGGGGTCACCTGTCCTGGTTGTGTATCTTCCCAGCCTCCCATGCACTTCCATCTGCCCTGCTAGAATGGCTGTACCAAAGCAGAAAAGGCTTGGCTCTGTGCAAGCCCTGCTCAGCAATAAACATCTCTGCATTATCAACCCTGAGTTCAGCACAAATCCAAAATACAGCCTCATACCAGACACGGTGAAGAAAATTAGCTCTAGTCCAGCCAAAACCAGCACAACTGCAGGATGTTTCCCATACTGTTCTCATATAGATTTTTTGGGGGGTTCTTTGTGTTGATCAGCTTGAGAGCTACCAAGGATACAGCAAATTAGTGGTTCAGAATTGTACATAATAATTGTTTGCAATTAAGAAGATAATTTTTTTAACAGAATATACAGAAATATGCCCAGAAGTGATGATACTGTTTTGAATTGCTATGCATTATTAGTATCTTACATGAAGTTTTAACATAAATTGTTGAAATTCAAGGTCTTCATTTTACTCCTTCATGAGGAGCTATTATGTAGCTAAGCTATCTGCCAATGAACCATACAGCAGTAGTATTTTCCCATTTCTTTTGCATCTGAAAGCTGAGTAGTGTGTTGGTGTACCCCTAAAACAGGGCAGGTAACTAATCTATAATGGATGCTGTTTGTAGGGCTAAGATACTGTTGTCAGGTCCTTTATCAGGCAGACACCAGTGCAACTGAATAAAGTATTCAGCTGCTATAACTTGGTGAGCTGATACTTTTGAAGATGGTTTCTATGTGTCTTTATGTCTTTATTCAGTTTTTATATAGACTGTGGATTTAAATTTGGGATCATCTGTGTTTTATGAAAAAAAATTGTGAAGCTTTGAGTCAATTTCACAGTTCACGGGAAAAGGGAAGTTCTTGGGTCTAGTCATATTTCACACTACCTTAGTTTAAAAAGCAGACAAACTTTTCCCATACCCACTTCTCTCACTCCCAAACCCACCAAATTTTTCTGCATTTTTACAGTGAGGAAATCCTTGAAAAAATGCCAAATCCCATGAAAAATACTAATATCCTTCCTGAACAATAAAAATTATCCCTCTTATGTGGAAAAATAGGGGAGTTCAAGAGAATCAGTTCTTTTGTCTTGAAAAGCAGCCTGTAGTTCACTTCAATTATGTGATCATTATGTCATTTGCTTTTCTTGTCAAATTAGTAACTTAATGTGGATGCAAAGTAATAAAATGGCATAACAAGCCATTTTTGTGTAGCACTGGACTCTAGTGTATGCATGATACATTAATGATTGTAAGGTTTCTGGTGTTCACTTAAAGACTAACTGAAGTTTTCAGATTAACAGTTGATATACAAAAGACGTGTGCAGAGCTATGAAATACAGCAGAAGAAACTTAAAATAGAAGTTAACAAAAATTAAATCACAAATCTTCTCTCTAGCAGTTGTATATGGAAGTAAGTATAGCTCATGGAACTATTTGTGTTTAGCTGAGTTGTGAAATCCCTGTCCGTAGATAATGATGCAGGTGCTAAAAGCATGCATGTTTGCAAAAAAAAAAGAAAAAAACGGATAGGACAAATTTATGAATTAAGTGTAGTCATCTGTTTTGTATAAGAGGCAGCAGTGTGGTATAGGTTGTGCTATAGGCTGGTGAATAATTTTGGGAACATATCACTACACTGCCTGTTATGTTTCATTTTCCTGGACTTTTGCAGTTAACATTTTCCCAAAACAGGGTATTGAGTAAAATGGATCATTGGTTTAATTCAGTATAGATACCTTTCTAGTTCAGTGTAGTCATATTTAAATATGTATGATAAATAAAACTCGAGAAGCCCTTGAGTTTGTGGCTATTTACAGATACAGGCTGTTACAGATTCAGTTTTACGACTTGAAGATAACATGCTGATATAGAGGCCGTGCTAACAAATATTTTTAAATGTGTAGCTAAATAGGTCCTGTATTTTTGCTTGGTATGCATCCCTTTTTAATGACTTTCTGTCTGTAATATGAAACTGGAAGTTTCTTGTGAATAATGATGTAGACAGATCACAAATCTCCTTTAAAGTTTACCATTACTTTCATCCAGTAGCTGAGAGAAACTATCAGATATACATAATTTGAGCAGTAAAGAATTTGGCTGTGGCCCTAACTCTTCTGTGTGCAGGTTGTAGAGGTGCATGGATTCTCTCCAAACTCAGTACATAAGATTCCATTAAATGCTGGTATTTCTTAAATATGATCTGAATTGCTGATTGTGTTGAGCAGATAAATCTTGTTTGAATGAAAGAGGATGTTTGCAATTCACTTTGGTTGTGGGTTACTTTTCTTTTCAAATATATAATACAAATGAGTATTGAAATACATGTAAGTACTTTGATCTGTGTATTTATTCTCCTGTAAAGGATGGAACAACTAAATTGCCATTACAAGATGATCAGGTATAAATGTATTTATCCCTGTTTCCACATCCATTCACATTTTTCCTCAGCTCTGCTTTTACAAGTTCTAACTGTAGCTTTCAGGATTCCTACTTTTGGACTTCTGGGATTGAAGATAGGAGAATTCTAATTTCATTATGCACCTTCAGAGAATCAAGTGGTAGAAAATGTAGAAATGGAGAAAATGTAGAAAAAAATGTCAGATATTAAAGGCATCTTAAAGTGTGTGTCTGATGAGAATGCATCTTAGGGACTTAAGGTGTTCAATTTTAACATATTAAATTTACTGTACCAAACAGTATCTAGCTGTAATCATAAAATCTGTGTTTTGTTCTCATCATTATCTTGGAGTTGTAGGGTGTGTGTTTGTTTGTTGTTTTCTCTTTTTATTTAGATGCAGAGTCTGAAAGGTGGTACAGAAGCCTTAGCCCATTTGGACCACTTAGAAGCTGATTACTATGATCTACAGCTTCAGCTGTATGAAGTGCAGTTCGAGATCTTGAAATGTGAAGAGCTGCTCCTGACAGCACAGCTTGAAAGCATCAGAAGATTGATGTCAGGTGCTTTATTTATTTCAATTAATATGTAATCTGTGAAAGATAATTTTCTTTCTAAGAGTCCAGGGAAGCCTGTAGGAATGAAATGAAAACAGATTCTTTGCCATGTGAAGAGCTTCCAAAGTACTGTTACATTAAAATTTACACCTGTTTATAAGGCATATACATACAGAAGATCTGGTATGGTTCTCATTGTTTGTATTTGGAGGTTTGTAGATGAGATATGCAAGTTTATATATAAGTTTTGAGGAATTAAGATCAGAAAGAAGGAAATTACGTAATTACTGGACTTGGCTAACTAAAAATACACAACATGTTTGATATTACTAATTTCTTGAAAGTGACTGGTTTTCAAAAGCTGTATCTGCAAATTGAGTTCCTTTTGCTGCACTTGAAGCTCATACTATGATCTCAGATTTAGAGCAGCAATGCAAACCTTATGCTTCCAGACTATCCTGCTACACCTCATATGCTTCAGAACTGTGGAAACTGTACCTGTAAGTCATGCAGCATTTTCCTATCCAGTTCTGTCCTTTAGATCTTTCTGTCTTTAATGTTTGTAGTTAAGCCAGCTTTGTTTTCCTGATTTTTTAGTGTAGGGCTTGCATAAAAAAATTTTGCTATGGATATAAAATTCTCCTAAGCGAGTTTTGAAGCTGGATCATATTGAGAGTTGTCTCTGGAAAAGGAGAAACCATAAATATCACAGATTTTTCTCACTGTAACATCTCCACCTTTATGGCTGTTGATGGAAACAACTATAGCTGTATATTGGAAACTTTGTAAATGACTTACAGCAGCTTTGACTGAGTGCTTCTGTGGAGAATTAATTAGTGGTTTTGAGGTAGATAGATTTTGGGCTGGGAAATCAGACAGGTAGTTTTGGTACTGAAGACATGGTAGGGTCTGCTTACTTACAAACTGAAAGAATGGGAGACAGAAAAGAAATGTATATCAAAATCCTTTGTCTCTGGTGTAGTGGTAGTAAAACCTCTGGCCTGTCAGAGACCAAGTTGTAAATATGTCACAATACAATTTGTCATTAATATTTTCTCCAGAAATCTCAAAAAAGCCCTCAACTCACAGCCTAATCCAAAATAAAGCCCTCAGTCAGCTAAACCATCTCCCTGGTTTTCTTCCCTCATGGCAACAAAACAGCTGACTGTTCTGGCTTTCCTTGCTATTTTAAATTTGTAAGATATTGTTTAATAATGAATCCAAAACTATCCCATAGGATAAAAAATGAAAAATACAGTTCCTAAATGTATGGGAATTGTTCAATGCATGAAATTGCCTTCTCACATTTTGCTTAGGTGGATAGAGCAGTTGATGTCCGCAAATAATCAAGTAGCTGAAGTAGGAGAAATTAGAGTCTTTCTGAAAGTAGCTGATAAAGTTGAAATAAGGAAGTTTGGTGTTGCTGTGGAATAGACGCTTGACAGACATGCCAGCTGCATCTGCCTGTTTCAGACAGCAGTAATGCATTTCCTTCTTGGTGTATTACAAATATATCCTCCTTTGTATGCCAGTGGAATAAAGAACAAGAGGTCTTTGCTACTTCTTCATCCCAACATTCTTCAAGAATTTATAATCACCACTCTTTCCTGCTTGGCAAGAGATGAGAAGGCAGCATTTAAAGATGAGCTCAGTGTTATTCCAAATGCTTCACTCAGGAAGCTAAAAATCATAAGTGTTGATAAAACTATTAGTAATTACCTCCTTTTCAGGCCTGTAATGCTTTGAAGGATTGCCTTGAAGTTGCCCTCCCTCACTCCCTCCCAGGAGCAGTGACTGGGACATCAAAACCTATGAGAGGATTTTTGGTGACCTGTTGTCTTAGTCCCCTTACATAAAATTACCAGTAGGTTGTAACAGAAGAATCTCATGCCAGAGAATTCAGATAGTCTTGTCTATCCTGAACTGCATGGTGAAGACCAGAGAAAATTGTTATGTACCATGAGTCCCCTTGTGAGACCCAAAGACATGCATGGGCCTTCTGTTCAAATTAGGCTACCTATAACAGCTGTACTTTTAGAATTGCATTTGTGTTGCATCTGAGCTTGCCTAAATAGTAGGATGAGCTTCATTGGTATTAATTTCTGTTCCTCATAAAGACTTTAAAGCCATACAGTGCCTTGCTGTTTAATGATTTTCCTTTGATCTATTGATTTTTGGTAGTAGACTTCTGAAAGGGCTGTGGCATTCTTCTGCATCATGTCTTGTAACTCAGTGGGAGGATTGTTGTTGAGGAAAACAAAATGTTTCTCAAATAAGAACCATTGATTTGATTTTCTTATTGCTGACATCTTTAAAACAGAGAAGAGAGATGAAGTGGTGTATTATGATACTTATGAAAGTATGGAAGCCATGCTTGAAAAAGAGGATATGGCAACATCTGTACACTTGCAAAAAGAAGAGCTGCAAAAGTTGCAACAAAAAATCCGCCAGCTGGAAGCAAGGCGTGGACGTATTTCAGCCAAGAAAGCCTACCTCAGAAATAAGAAGGTACTGTTTAATTGCCTTTTTTTGGACATAATTAGTTAATTTAATAAAACTTCAAAAGGTTTTCTTTCAGATACAAGTTTCCCAGAATTTTTGTGGATTACATTCATTGTTTGCTAGAAGTTGTTATGCAGAATGCTAAATAAAATGGCATGTATTATTAAATTGATACATTTATGATTCTGTTTACCTTTCTTCTAGCTTTAAAGGAGCCTTCAATTACTTTGAAGTCAACAAATAAACTTATTTCTATTAACTAATCAGAATACTTTTATGTGGGAAGTGCATACTAGAATGAATTCTTTTACAGAGAGTAGTTTTGTATATGTTTGCAGAAGAGAATTTTCAAGTGTGTTTCTCACTAGTGAGTTCTGTTTTCATTCTCTTACCCCATCCTTTTAAACTTATATCATATGTTGTTGATACTCTATATTTGGCAGATCTATATGAAACCCAGTCTATATTCTTAATTTGTAATTCTAGGTGTGCTATTTAGGTCAAAATTCTGAGAGACCATTGTAACACTTATTAGAAAATAGGTTCCACCTCATACTATATACTATAAAACTATGCAAAAATGTCAGCTGAGGCCTCATTCTGGATTAGGATGACTGGTCGATTTGGTTCTGTGTTCTAAGTCACATCCCTTTGTGTGAAGGATGGCCCCTTCATAGAAGAGTTCTAGCAGATTGATGGTAAACCCTTCAGATCTTGCCTCTGCTTCATAATTAATGTATCTATTTCTGTACCTAAATCTGAAGCATAAGAGAGCAAATGGAAGGTTGTTGATACATTTTATATATTGGATTTTTTGTATTTTGTCAGCCACTGCCTGGTTTCTGGTTAACCCAATATGGAGAAGACTGCAAATTATGTTTTAGAAGAAAGGCCTCCTGTTAGCCAATTATATGAAGTAGCTTGCTTTGTTATTGTGTTTGTTTTACATTAGTTTGTAAAGAGAAAAAGTATCAGTCATCTTGTTAGTATTTTAAGTAAGAGAACTTATCTGTCTTATTATGCTAATTTACACAGGCTACAGCATAATATGATATTTTCTCCTAGATACAAATAGAAACTGCTGGCACCTTGCAAGGTAGACAAACCTGTTTAAAAGCGACAGTCTGTCACTTTTGCTGTTCTTTGCTTAACTAATTGTAGTTCACAGGTTAAGAAGAAACCCTGAAGCAGGAGTAGAGTTTTTTTTTAGCATGCCCATGATCTGTATAATGAACTAATCACCTTCAGTGGCTCATTTGTTTTAGGGTTATGCTATGGTAGAATACTTTGTTTAAGCTGAAGGAGTTGATTTTGTCTGCAGCAGGAGTAGCAGCATGCCTGGTTGTGCACTGTGACAAGATGCAGAGCTGTGTATGGTCGTGTTGCTTGTCTGCATCTGCATGCAGGAGTGGTACAATCACATCTTCTGTGCTGGGATAGCTGTGGCTATACTGCTTTCAGGTCCAGAGGTAATGTCGCCATGTGGAACATGGACATCACATCACTCTCAGAACTGGTTCCAGCTCTCTTTCTTATATCATTGCCCGGCATAGCATTCTCTGCAGTTGAGTGCATCAGGGAGGTACTTAGCTTTCAGCTTCTAGAAAAATCAGTGTAGAACAATGTATGTTTAAACTTGCAGGAGAGAATGAATGGTCTTTGAGTAAAAAGAAACAGCAGAATCTGTTGTGTGCCACTGTGTGGCATTTGTTGAGCAGAAAAGAAAAAGGTCATATTTTAGCTTCTCTTCTTCTTGCTGGATAACTCAGAGTCCTTCTAAACTTTCTGGCAATTACCTGAAAATCAAAACTCATAGATTGGTCTCATTTTTTAAGCAAGCTTTGTATTTTCAATGGCCTTTCTAGTGATACTGCAAAACACTGTTAAAATGTACACTATTTAATGTACCTCGTGTGAGTACTTGTATTTGTGGGAGAAAAAAGAGATTCTTGCTCTGAAGTGTTTGCAAGTTAAGTCAAGTATGCAGGACTAAGATACAGATGGGATACAAAATACTCTAGATGGTGAGAATGAGGGCAGTGGTGACTGAATGCTATGTCAACAAAAGTGACATTTTGAGGGTAAATATGGAAAGTACATACTGTGTGATAAATATCTTTGTCTGTCTCAATTAAGAAGCATTTATTGTTGAACTGAGATGAGAGTGTACTTAATACTTTTCAGATTGTGTTCCTTACTCTACGTGTTTCAGCAAAGTATCTTGAAACAGACTTATATAGGTGGTCTGTTTTGGATTGCGTTGGTGAGATTTTGGTGATGAATTGGTGGGGTTTTTTCTTCTTTTTTGTTGTTTTTTTTTATAAGCTTGTCAATATTGTAGTTGAAAGCAAAAAGCAAGCTATGCATTAAGTGGTTGTATAGGACAGTCTTATGTTTCGAAATTACAGTCCTTTCTCATTATCAAGATACTGGCAGCTGAAGATGCCCTTAGGAGAGCATCTCCTTTCCAGCAGCAGATATTAGGATTAAGGAAATGATAGGAATTTTTTTCTCTATCATCAGTTTTATTTTTTGGAAGAAGATAATGTCATCATCCAGGTATTTGAAAATCTTTTCTATTGAGGAGATAACATAGTAAAAGGAAATAAATAATTCTTTCTAGAGTAAGACAGTTTGTAATTTAAATATAAACTTCAGTGACTATAGTCTCTAATTAGTTTTTCAGAAATTCCTTCCCTAATTTTGAAGATGATGCATCAGTTTTTCAGTGATGTCATCAAATAATCCTACGAAGCTTTTATTTAGAAACTTTAATTAAAGGTGTGTTAGAAACATAATTCAGTCATGACTCGGAAATAACTGACCTGGCATTTTAAAAATTCATGGTTTTACAGAGTTTGGTATATTTTCACTGTACTACCATGAGTATAAACTCTTTATTCTCTTTTTCTTTTTCTTAATAAAAATCTATTTGCATTTGTTAAACAATCATTTCCTGATGTTCCTTTGTGTTGGTGACAGTGAGTTATTAAAAAAAAGTAATCTAATAGCAGTTTCACTGTTTTTTTTCTTACTTCTAGAGAGCTGGCAATAGATCTTTCATGTAGGAAATTCCTATTCTTATGCCAGTGTACCCCCTGCTGGTTACACATTAGTATTAATTAGATTATCATATGGAACAAACTGCTGATTTATTAGGGAGCTAGATTTATAGCAAAGAGTCAAGGTTAAAAAAAAAGACATAGAAGGTATCTCAAAAAATATCTTTATAAAAACAGAGTTGTTGATGAAATTAAATTATTTTGCACCTGGGAAGAGTATTCCTTATCACAAGCAGACTGGGAGAAGCAACTGGTTGATGAAGCTGTTTGGGGTATATTCATAATGTGTGCTTTCATCTAGGAAACTTCCTCATATGCTTTAGTGTTCATTTAATAGGACACCTTTAGAATTCAGCAAGCACACATTTTAAAGCACAGCTCATGCCAAAATGGGTGTTACGTCGATGCAGTTACAGCTAGCTTGGCATTATTGGTATTCTGTTATTACTGCTATTACAACAAAAGCAGCATAAGAACATAACTACACTGAATGTTTATAGTAAAATATGATTTCTGCACATGAAAAGCTAACCTTTTCATTGGGATGCTTTTTAAGCTGAAAGCAAGACTCACTGAAACTAGTTAGATATAATACTAATGCAGGTTTTTTTTACATAGGTTACATGTTGCTAATCTTAATCATTGTAATTTATCCTGTGGCAAAGGTTGAAATGGTTCCTCAGCTCTGCATTTTCGTGTCTAATAGAAGTATAATCTGATACTGTGAAATTAGTCAGTTGATTAAAGGAAGAATGTGCATTACTTCTTTTTGCTTTCCCAGTTCCACACAATTGGTCAACATATTTCTTGAGGTGTGGCTCTCACTGGATATAATTTTACAGGGAGTTGGTGAAATCACCCCTGGAGGTGTTTGAGAGATGTCTGGATGTGGTGCTGGGTAGTAATTTAGTGGTTGCAATGGCAGTGCTGGCTAGACAGCTGGATGGAATGATCATAAAAATCTCTTCCAAACTTGATGTTTCTATGATAACATGCCTGCATCCTAGTGCTTGGAAGTAAGGACTACCTTGTATATGCAATAGGCTGTGTATTCCTGCTCATACACCCAATTATTATGGTTTTGTTGTTTGGGGTCTTTTTGCCAGAGTTCACTGGTGTGTATTGAACTTGTCATGTGCCATAAACATCCAGTTGGTTTTCTTAATGGTACCATCTGGGTGTTTTTTATTTCATTCTTTGTTTGAAGTCACTTAAGTAGAACCCTGCATTTGTCCCTCTGAAATTGCAACCTTTCCTTTTTTCTTAGACCATTTCTGTAATTAGTTAAGATGATTCAGATTTCTAATCCTGTCCTGCAACATGCTCTCAGGCCCTCCTAGTAGTTTTTTATTATTTCATGTCCAAGAGATATAATTACATTGAAGTAGGGTTGTGATTACAAAGTCAGCACCAAATACGTTTTGGTTAGGTTTGTCCTCTTTGCATACTTAAAACATCTTTCATTACTGCATTTAATCAGAAAGGTTTAAATACTCTTGCTGTAGTGAAAGCATTACATAAAATTGTGGCCCCTGATTATTTGAGACATGTCAAAAAACCCAAACCATGATCAACTTACATTTTCTAATTATTTCATAATATTTGAAACCTAAATAGAGAATATACTGTAGACTAGTTAGGAGTATTACAGGAAGTTATTCAGATTCTCTGGTAGTATAGTGTAGCTTGCTGTGTCTACAGAGATGAAGTATTTTGTACTTTTGCAGCTACAAATTAAATTGATTGACTGTTCTGGTATTAACTCTTTTCACCAGGGGAAAAAAGCCTCCAGAAAGGCATGCAGGTCCAGAGTAGGTGAAGATCATCAGAGGGTTGGAGCACCTCCTGTGATGACAGGCTGAGGTTGTTCAGCCTGGAGAAGGCTCTGGGGAGTCCTCAGCACAACCTTTCAGAACATAAAGGGAGCTTAGGAAAAAAAGGGCGAGTGCCTTTTGATGGCGTGGACATGCCATCATGTCCATGGACAGATATTTTACATGGACAAGGAGGAACAATTTTAAATCAGGGGAGATTTGAATAGCTGTTGGAAAGAAATTTCTTTACTCTGTGGGTGGTGAGCTGCTGACAAAGGCTGCCCAGAGAAGTTGTGGATGCCCCATCCCTGGAAATGTTCAAGGGCAGGCTGGATGGGACCCTGAGCAGCCTGGTCTAGTGGAAGGTTCCATGTCTGTGGAAGGGAGGTTGACACTAGATGAGCTTTAAGGTCCCTTCCCACCTAAGCTGTTCTGTGATATACCTCAGGCATATCTGCACAGAAATCTTTGCTTTTGTCAGTTATCTGTATACAGCAGTAACATTGATGGTTTTACAGTCCTATACAGGAGCACTGTTTTGTTTTGGTTTTTTATGTGATCAAAGCATGTCCATAGGCAAATTGCAGAAGAGCAGCTTTTTCTGCATTTTTAAGCATCCAAAATGCATCCCTTTCCTCCTTATTTTTGTGCTTTACTTCATCAGCTCCTTCAAACAATGCTTTCAGTGGCAAAGCTCCTTCCTGGATCTGGCCAGAAAATGGTACTGAATGATACTTGGGAGCCCATCAGCTCCATGCTGTATCTGGAGTCACACTCCAACCTGCTAACACTGCACTTTCTTGCACAACTGTGAGACTTGTTTATGACTGTACATCTGACTTCTCTGTAGTTCTGTGTGGTGCTTATAGCAGGTCTAATTCCCTTGCTCATACTGTCCAATTTCCTAGCCTTCAGTATTGTCCAATGAAGTTGTCTACTTGAAGTTTGACTGTCATCTTCTTGTCAGTTGCTGTAACATGGCCTCGTTTTTAATTTTTTTAACCTATTCATATTTGCAGATAGTGCAACAAATTATTGTTTTAAACTAGATGTCAGAGATGTGAACTCAGTGTAATAAATTAACATGATGAATGGTAACAACTCTATTCTTGTCTGTGCTTGCAGACAGTACATGGAAAACTGACACCTGTAAATGGGAAGCTGTCTATTTGCATAAACAGAAATAAGTGGTAAATTTGAGAGTTAGTTATTCTCCATGTGTGCAAATACATAGGGTTAAACAAGGCCTTTGTGAAGTGTTGACAGATTGGTGTTTTTTACCACTCTTGTACAGTTGCTGGAGAACAGACTATCCAAGCAGCTGTCACTTGGATCTATTCTTTTGATAGTTAAAAGTAATAGATTTAGGGTTGTCTGGCTTGGTTTTTTTTTTTTTCAATTACAGTTCATTTTAAGTTAAATGCTTAAGACTTGTCTGAAATGGGCTCTGGAGTTGCTGTTTTTCTAGGTGCATTTGCTAAATATGACATTATGTAAATCTGTATTTAAATTACATGCTTTATAGGTTATACTTTATGTCCCTGCAGGAGATCTGTATAGCAAAGCATAATGAAAAGATCCAGCAGCGTCACCAGAGCGAGGAGGAGTACAAAATACACCATACTGTTCAGCTGGTAAGTTTAAGTTTTCTGCTGTTGAGCTTAGCCTGTCATTAATAGCTTGCATTCCTCATTATACATTAATTAGGGGAGCATTCAGAGTGATAGCTGTTTCAAAAGATGGTGTGTATCCCTGACCTTTGCACCATGGATTTCTGTGTCATATTCTGCTGCTGAGGGGGAATATATAGTTGTGTTAGGAAGACATAGGAACCAAGCAAGGAGAATGGTTCTTTATGCTAGGTTGACAGTCTGAGCGATTTGTTATGTTTATCAGCATGTTCACATAGATGATTCTGAACATCTCTGAGGACCACATCTGGTATGCTGATAGGAGAGAGGAAATCACACATATTTGTTCTTGAATCTTAATAAGCTTGGTTGTTACTTTTCTTCCTTCTATTAAAGCAATTACTGGGATTATGTTGTATAAGCTAGTAGGTCCAGGTGGATGCTCCACGATTTTTTTCATAGTCTTGTTGCAGAGAATAGACCAGCTGGTCTCTTACGCTGTACCTAATAGACTTATCATAAAGAATATTCAAATTTTAGACTAGGTTGAGGGAGCTGATATAGTATCAATATTTGATAAAGATCACTGACAAAGATGCATTGAAATCCAAGTCACTTTAATTCAGGCTTCACTTAGTGAAAGTGATTCTATTTCATCCTTATACATTTTTAACATTGATATATTTGTCCAGGAAGTCAGCTGCATAATTTATTTCATGGAGAGACTACTTGTCAAAGGCAGTATGTATTGGACTGTTCTTTCATGAATTAAAAAAATATTTCTTTTATCAGTTCTTGTAGTAAGGCAGAAGAAGTTATTGTGTGGACTGTAGCCAAATTATCAGTCAAATTGGATTTGACAAGGCTAAAGAACTTCCCTGTCTCTCAAGTACTGCAGAGCTTTATATTATGGAGTTGCCCACTTGGATGATACAGAGAATCTTAGGCTAAATTTTTTTAGTGGGGTTTTTTGGTAAAAATGTGACTGAAAAGTTCTAGCATTATGGTAAAATAGGTTTTAAATTGCTGAGTTTTAGTAAGAACTTTGAAAAGTTAATTCTTAGAAGACTTTCAAAAAGGGGAGTCCAAATTTGAAACCAAATAAGAATTGAAGTTTTACTATTTTACTTAAAAGTGAAACAAAATCAAATAAGCAAGTTGCCCAAAACTAACAAACAAAAAATCTTGATTTTGAGACTGCTTCAGGAAAAGTTTGATCTGAATACATATGTAATATTCAGGTACAGTGATAGAACTAATTTTTTTCCTTTTTTTTAATGCTTCTGTTCTAACTTCTTTCTCCATTGTTCTTATTTTCTTTTACCGCATGCTTCTCCTTCTCTTCACCTTTTTCTGTTTTCTGTCCTTATTATTTTTCAGACATGTTCTCATCTTTCTCTCCCTAATGCATCTATACTTCTTCCTTCCAAATCACAGGAGTTGGCTTTTTATGAAGGACACCAGGCCACTAGGTGACTTACGAAAATGGCAGGCAGACACTGCTTTTGTGGTGACTGAATGAGAGTAAAAGGTTCACAAAAGTGGTCAGAATTTTTGATTATGAAGATACGCTTTCAAAAGTAATATTAAATGCTGTGAGTTATCTTAAGAATTAAAGCTGTTTCTACTCAAGGTTTTTGCTTTGTAGTCAGCTGTTACATCACTTTTCCTGATAGTTTTTGAACTCCCATGCAGTGAATTTCACCTTCTGGTAATTAGCTTCCATTTCCAGCAAATTTTATGAGGATTTAGTGTTTGTTTCAAAGATGCAGTAACTCTGCTGAAGTTCTATAAGCAAGAATGATTAAGAAGATGTATCCAAAGTTATCTTTTCCATAAGGTAAAATCACTGTACAAGAAGAAACACAATTGTCTTAGGTGCGAGGAAGAGCTTCAGACCTTTACCTGAGTGCAATTACATAAAATCAAGCTGGGTTAAATAACAAAAGCTGGAGTAAATACACACTTATATTTTCTGTTGTAAATGTGTGAAAATATTTACTTAATTTGATCGCTACTGGGTTCAAAACTTCGTGATGCTGAGTTCTGTGAATTCTTTTACTTTGAAAATACTAACATGACTTGTTTAAAAGCATTTAGACTGTCATTTTGTTCTTGGAATGAGGGGAAAATGGATACTGCTTTGCTCTCTGGCTGATTTATGCAATTTTAATTTAAGGGGGCATCTCGAAGTATAGCATTCTGTCACTTATTTCTCATCTCTCAAAGTAACAGGTCTTCCAAGTATTCCTATTCAAGATTGAAATATTTTTTTACTGAACTTTGAGAAAACATACCAGGAAATAGATAGTATTTTTACGGGGAAACCAAAGGCCAAGTTTTGAAGTTACATTTATTTGAGAAGTATCTTTTTAAGCAACTTTTCACATTTAGGAGAAGAGTTTTTTCTAGTGAAGCCAAATAGAGCACTGGATGTAATATTTACATGTTTTACATATATTTTCCCAGAAACGGGATCAACTGCAAGAAGAAGAGGAAAGAAAAAGCTCCTGGGTTAGTCAGGAACGACAGAAAACCCTGGACAGACTTCGTACATTTAAGCAGGTAACAGACAAACAGTTGTTCTTTTCTGGCAGTTTCCTTTCCCAAAGAAATTTTCACTGATTCCAGTAATAGCATTCACTGTGCTATTAGCAATTCTTTCATTGTATCATTAATTGGTCTTTGGAACATTCACAACAAAATATGGCATTGGTGGTAACAAATTCCTCTGGCTGTTGCATTCCCAGAGCCATAATAAGTTTCTATTCACTCTTTCACCTATACCTTGTGACAAGACACTTGGCAAATGTTCCTGAAAAGTATAATCTAAAGATTACTTCCCACAAAGAGCCCTGTCACCTGACATGCCCCCATACTTCTGCTAGCTAGAATACCTCTGCCTTCCTATTACAATGGAAGCATCAGAAAATGCATAGAAGGTGGAATGAAGAGGGAATAACAAGGGAAGGGCTGAAAGTGAAAGGAAACAAGAGACTGTATTGTTTGGTGAAGACTTTTTGTTGAATACATTAAAAAAATTAAAGATATGAGAAGTTTCTTTGCCAGAAAGAAACTTAGTGCTCTTAGAGTATTCTTAGTAGTATACTCTTCATTTGCATATTGTTTGCAAGACTCTTGAATTCTTCCCCTTCTGTATTGAAGCAAACTTACTTATTTTAATCAGCAACTTTTCATGAGTTGACTTTTTCTATGAACATACTAATATTGATACAAGTTATTGCTTTAGGCCTACCACAATTGTGCAAAAGGTATTAGACCTGTCTTTCAGAAGCAGCTTAATTTTTTGCTTTAAAAACACTATGCATGAAACTAATATGAAAAGACTGATAAGGAGGCTGCAAATTCAAAAGTAAATTAAGTCTGAAAATCTTTGTTGCTAAGATAAATTTTTAAACAGTATGATTCACATATAAGGTCAGTGTATTATGTCAGATTGGCCTGCACTTGCAGAGGGAGCCATTGACCCTCTTAAAAGCAAAAGGGAATTTTGAATTTTAGTTTTCAGCAAAAAAAAAAAAAAAAGTTTTGAATGTGCAATCTGATTCTTAGTGAAATCCTAATTCTAACCCCTGTATTTCCCTGACTAGACTAATCATACAAAAATTGTGGCTTAAATAAGAATAAAAACAAAGAATATGAATAACTTTTTCCATAAAGCTGAGGGTATATTTGCTTTGGTTTTACATACAGAGCAAAATGAAAATGGTTTGCAGAAGTGACCGGTACGTAAAACCTAAAATTGTCCATTGCATGTCTTTATGTAATTGTCAATACCTTATTCACTTTAGCGATACCCTGGGCAAGTAATACTTAAATCCACCAGACTGCGGCTGGCTCATGCAAGAAGAAAATGTGCAGCCAGCTCAGTGCCCTGTGTCGAGCAGCCTCAATCTTTGCCAGCAACCATACCGATCCAAGAGAAGAGCGAGGAGGTGGAATTGGAAAAAGTGGTTCAGCCTTTGCAAGTTCAGGAATCCACAAGCCTAAAACAAATTCAAGATGTCTCTTTGCCTCCTAATGATGTTACCTCTGAACTGCCCCATGTTAGCACTTCTTCACTCACCAGTGACGAGCTTCAACCAGAGACTGCTACTGGAGCACAGCTTCCACCCCCTTTGCCTCCACCACCTCCACCTCCCCCTCCACCTTTGCCCTCCAAGGAAGATGCCACCAAATCCTTAGAGAAAACTGACAGCTTTGTTAAACGTCAGAGTGTGGAGAAGGGTGTCCAGCACTCTTCTGGTGTCCCACCAGCACATCTGTTTGATAGCAGTCAGCTAGTCAGTGCCAAGAAGAAGCTTAAGAAGACCGGTGATCTAGAGGGCTTACAGAGGAGGAGAGGTAATGTCTTAATTTCTGCATATTTAATTTAAAATTTGTTGTTATTAATTTAAAAATTGTAATGTGCATTAGTTCATCTTTTTAGTTGCTCTGTAGGAAAGTGTATGCTGTGATTAATTTAATATTAATGGGAAAGTTGTTAAATCCTTTTTAGCTGAGAGATGCTGGCAACATCGGCAGTATCTACGGCTTTTTATGACAGCGTAGCATACTTATTCAGTGGGAAAATGCTTGTGGAATTGAATCTACACTGTACCATGTTCTAGGTAGAAAATGGACCTGAGTGCCGATGAAAAGAATACTTATGTATCTACTTACTGCCGGCCCTGCAGATATTCTATGTTTCACCTGAGGATGCAGTGTTCTATTTAATAACAGAGTAATGATACTGTTTATGTAGTCCTATTGTTTATTTTACTGCCTCACATTTTATCTTGCAATTTTTTATAAAGCACCTATTGTGTGTGCAGTTTTATATGCATTATAATATGATAAATACAAATTCAAATCAATGATCCCTCTTAAGAATATTGTTGATTTCTGCACCAGCATTCTACCTGCCACTCCAAATCCCCTGAGATGTTTCACGTTATTAAGTGAATTCATGAATTTGTCCTCTATGACAGGGGCTTTAGAGTCCTTCCTTCCTCCTTCAAATATGAGATCGTGTATTCTTTTGTATCTCTCTTTTCATGGGGTCTTTTCTGTCTAGGACTTCAGTGGGATGGACAAAGCCTATTCCTAAATGCAAACCAGGCTTTAAAAAGCATGTGGTACAGTGTACAAAAAAGAGCTGGAGATGGATGTGTATTTATGGAGAAGTACTGCACAAATTACATGCTATTGTATACGAGGTGTTTAAACTTCATTATACTTTATTATAATGCATTCTCTGGGATGAAGATCCTGCCCACTCATGACCCTTAAAAGAGCCAAAGCCTGATTTTTTTTTTGCAGTAAACTAGTTTCAAAATTAGTTATAAAGGCAGGATTTGTCATAAAAAACTATCTCTGATGTTTTTGTTTTCATAAATTATAAAGGAAGACAATTTTAATAACTGTACTGGGACTAGATGCTAACAAATAATATGAACCCAGTGAAGCAGGAAAATACCTGCTCTTGCAGTTGACTACAATGCTGATTGCCTTGCTGGCTTGTAGAAATAGTGGGTAAAATTAGCCTGAAAATGCAAGTGGTAAGAGTGTATCGCACAGTCCAGTACCTAAGACACATCCTGAACTCTGAAGTAAAAAAAGATGATACTATAAATGCTTTCATTATGTTGAATTCCTTGAAGTTTATTTAATTTTCCTGACTTCAAACAGAAAAGGCACATTGTTCAGAAAGTTTTATTGTCTAATAAGAAGTGTTTACAAAATCAAAATTATATGTATAGACCAGTTTTGACCTGGTAATAAGGAAGATTATTTAGAGGCTAAAACAGTATTGGTGCTACCGTTATAGTATGGGAGTATCACATTAATAGTATGTAGGTACTTTTTGGTATGTAGCAGATAAAAACTAAGACTAATAAAATTAGTGAAAATAAACTGAAAGTCTTTTGATTTGCTGCAGTGAGTTCCCCAATGGATGAAGTGCTGGCTTCCTTGAAACGTGGCAGCTTTCACTTAAGAAAAGTTGAGCAGAGAAGTCTCCCTCCTTTTCCTGATGAAGATGATAGCAATAACATCTTGGCGCAGATCAGGAAAGGGGTGAAACTGAAGAAAGTACAGAAAGATGTTTTGAGAGAGTCCTTTACAATTCTGCCTGATA
Source organism: Erithacus rubecula (assembly GCF_903797595.1). NCBI lineage: Eukaryota > Metazoa > Chordata > Aves > Passeriformes > Muscicapidae > Erithacus > Erithacus rubecula. The sequence goes on from NC_136661.1 coordinate 11,065,612, forward strand.
CTGACCCTCTGACAAGGAGCATCCATGAAGCATTGCGAAGAATTAAGGAAGCATCACCTGAGTCAGAGGATGAAGAGGAGAGTTTGCCTTGCACAGACTGGGAAAACTAACGTGTAATTAAGCTACATTTAAAGAAAATATTTCTGCAGCAACTTTTTTAATGATAGTAGCAGCTAAGCTTCAGGTTGTGCATTCTAGGAGGCTTAACAGGAATGTGACTAAACTGTCTGATATCCAGTGTGGTAAAACATGCACATATGAATTGAATATCGCTGACTTTTCAAAGAATTTAAGGTTCAGAATAAGGAAAACTCTTTTTAGAGAGTATGGTAGCCTTTTATTGTTCCAGTACTTCTGTTGAATATTGACTAGACTTCTCCTGAATAAAAGCTCTATTTTATTTAGTAAATTTGAAGGGACAGTTCCCAGCTTACCAAAAAAGTTTAAAAAGCAGCACAATCACTCTTGGATGCACCTTACTTTCAGATTATTTCTAGCCTTGTAAAAACTGGGCATGTCTTATTTCAGACTGAGTAACTTCTAAGTGAAGGACAGTTAGGTTTGAATGCCAAAGACATTGAAATCTCATGGGTTACCCTGAGTGGCTGACTTCTTGATGGCTTGGTTTCAGTCTCTAAAATCTCTGACTTAATTGAATTTCCAAGCTATAAATATTTGTATTTGTAGATATACAAATGCAATTTATACTTCTGCTAGTAATATGAATTCCATGAACTTGCATTAATACTAAGCTACAGTGCCTGAAAATACAGATATGAGACTTCAGCAGATGAAATTAATGATTTTAGAACAAACCAAAAATTGGCAAGACATCAGTTTTCAAAATAACTGTTGCATCAGTAGCACAAAGAAATTTGTGAATGTGGAAGCAGCATAGAACACTTCTCTGTGGTGACTCTCTTCTACTGACACGTAAATGAACTTGAATATCAATGAAAGTTCCCACTAAACCTAAAATTTGAGAAACCAGAGGTATGACAATCTGTAAAGAAATTAAAAATCTGTTTAGAAAGGCTGTTTAAACAGAACGGAAGACAAATACATGTAATCCTCGTAACACAGTTAGCAGTAGGAAGAAGATAACATTTGGGAATGTTCACAATCCAGCATTTCTACCCTGGTTAGTTGTTACCATAGCTGGAGAGTGACTGTTGGTGAAGTGCTACAGCTGTTTAAAAACTGATTCTGACTTAGCATATCATCTGCTGAATGTTCTTGTGATTATGAAATACTGTCTCAATCTGTTGCATTGGTATAGTATTTTCAAATTATATTTTAAATTTTTGAAAAGGAAAATAAATGCTGCTGTCAATTCCTCATGAACTAACCACTGGCCACCCTAATGATTTCACACTGTTTAATTATGGCTTGCTCCTCCTATTCCCTACAAAATGTACTGCTGATTCTGGAGTTCAGACTCCAAGACTAGATATGTGCTTAACTTTGACTGAAACTCCAATTGAAAATAATTTTACATTCATGTAGCTTCTTTCTATCCTTGCATACTGAAAACTCCCACTAACACAGTTCTTCAGAAATCAAGTGACAGCTATAAGAAAAGACATGGAACTAACTAACTTGACTTTCTTAGTGCAGTTATTCTAATTTCTAGATAACAGATCAAATTTAAACTTTGTGATTTGACTGTGATTTTAGTAAATCTGTTTGACTGTTTAGGGTTTTGTTTACATTCTTTTGGCAAGATACAAAGAAATTTTCGATGACTGGCTTAATATTTTTTAAATCAAATTGGTTGGTCTCCTAAGGCCATTGGAAGTGCGTCTTAGAAATTTTCCATGGTCCTTGCCACACCATATAAATATATGTTTTCCTCTGCTATTTGCAGCCCCATAAAAGGAGTTCAGAATGCAGGCTGAAAACCAGTGCCACACAGTCACTGGTTGTTGTACTAAACAAACAGTCCATTTTTACCGGTCTACATCCTGCTGAAGTCCTGTGAAATAACTTGGACCTAAAAGCAGGATTCAGTATTGGTTCAGTTTCAGGAGTATGTGCTCCTTTTTCTTCACATATCTGGAACCTCCTTTCTCTTACCAATATATTTCATTATGAAAACAACCCTGGTTTCATTATGTGAGATTATTTAATACATAATCGTTTAAATTAAAAAAATGGTTGTACAAAATAGCTCTGAAAACAGCTCTGAAATGGCTGTACTAACAGCTCAGAATAAAACAAGCAAGACCCTTGCTATCCAAGCACATGAAATAATTTGGGACAACTAAGATAGCGACAAAGCCCTGGAAAAACTCAACTGAATAAATACTTTGCATATAGATGAGCATACTTGTTGAAGATACAGACTGGTTTACTAGCATTCATCACATAAGAGTAAAATAATGAAAATCTGTTGTAGAAATAGCAAGCTAGTATTTTTTACTGTAAGGTTATCCACTAAGTATTATGCTTTAAGATTGACCTACTGGTTTTTAACTTGTAAGCTCTACACATGCCAAAAACAGTAGCATAGAGGTTTTAGGTTGGAAACATGTTTATGAATGTGTGTTGGCACACATTTTATATGAAGTATGCTTAATTATATGTAAATGTGTATGGGCTAAATGTAATGCAGTTATTTGCCTTACAAAATGAAGGCTAAATCTGATACAGTGATGTATATTGTTAAGTGCCAGGAAGTTCCTTGATCTATTTGAAGGGAGTATTAGCAGTGCTCAGTGAAGTGGTTTCATTATTTATTGAAGACAAAACTAATAGTAACTAATTCTTGCAGGAGATCTAGTCATCTCTTGTATTGCCTGCTCTGTGAGTTAACCTTCTGCATAAAGTTATGACTAACCTTCTTAAGAGAGCAGTTCTTTCCAGACAGACGCTCTGAAACATGTAAAAAGATACTCAGGTATTCTATATATTGAAGTAGCTGGGCAAATAGTATATATATGTAGCAGCTTCTGTATGAAAAATTGAAGAGATTACTGGTTATCAAAAGTATCCTGAGAATATCTGTGTATGAGTACATAATAGTGCACATAAATCACCATAGTGAGCACATTAAGAGTACTACAAGTAATGCAGAACTTGAGTTCTTGTCAGTGGTGGACAAAGTAACAGATAACAAGGGAGGTTTTGTTCTCCATAGTTTCTTAATCCAGTATTTTGGGGCTCTTCAAACTGTAATCTGTGTTAACTGCCAGTAATACCAGAAGGCAAAAATAAGACTGGGTCATAAGTGTGTTCTGGGTCCAGAGTCTCTGTGTCATTACCTTGAGAGCAAAGGGAATCTTTGCTCAGTACACATTGCTCAGTATATTGCATGTTAGAATTGCCTAATGTATTGTTGATCAGAGAATATTTGTACAGCCGTTTAGCTTTTCAGATGTTCCTTTTTCTTTCTTCCCAAACAGGTGCTTGTCAGCCACCAACGTGCGAAAAGAAACCCCAGTTGAAGATTACTTTTCCTCTGCATTTCTGAGAATTCAGAGCCGGCAGTTATGACCATCAGTTCCACAGGAGGCTTTCTTTGGCAAAGAAATAGTCTTTCTTTGGCAAATAACTCAGTACATGGGAAAAAATGGCCTGAAATGTTAATTTTAGGTCACTTTTTTCTTTATTTGTTCAAATTCTGGTTTGGGCAGAAAGCTAAGTTGTTTAGACGTGCATTTTATACTATCAAGAATGCCCAATTCTTAAGCACTTTTTATATTTGCGTTAGTAATGTATGGCCAGTTAAGTGAGGGGGCCATTTTGAGCTGGGAGACTACTTGCTGTTAGAGTAACTTTGGGGTTCCAAACCAGCTATAAAATGGCCCCTTCACTGCACTGAATATCTCATGTGCTTGAAAATTCAACTAAATGGCTCCCTGCAGAGAATCTTGCTGTGTAGCAGTCTGATATTCCAGAAAGAGAACTCCTAGTTGCACTACAGTAGCTGAAATTCAGTAACATGCAACTAAGACTTTTTTCTTCTTAGCTTGAAGAAGCATATGTCAGTAGGAAAAGCAACAAGTGATCACAGCACAATGAGAATTAAGGGTTGAATTCAGTACATATTCAAGAATGTGTTTGTTTCCATCATGATACATTTAGCAAGACATACTGCAGCACCTTTTTAGAAGGTCATGTTTAGTCTGACATCTTTTTAAAGTAGACATTTTCATGCTTTTTTAAAATAATATTTAGCTATGCTGAACCAAGTTAGTTATACTTTTATCATTTGTTATAAGAAGCAATATTTTGTAATTTCATACTTAAAAATATTTTTCTCTTTTGGTTTAAAATGGCTTTTGATTAGTCTAAGCAGCCTTCTTTAAAAAAGATCAAAGCACTTAAGCATACTGATAATTGAGTTGTGAAAATCATGCTATTCTTGCTGGTTTTCATTATTCCCTTTAGTGGCTGCAGAAATGTTTGTATTTCATACCCAAAAGCCTACTGGCTGAAAAAAGTTTCTTTTGATTCTGACTGTTTTGTTTTTAAAGAAGAGTTACAATTTCCTCTGCAGTGAATACTTAGGACTAGTCCTAAACCTCATGACTAATGGCTGCAGGCAGCTACTCTTACGATACCACAGTACCAAGAGGTATGTCAAAACAGAGATACAAGTAGCCTTGTACCACCTAAAAACCTCATGTGGTATGAAAAAAAATCAGCCCATTAGACTTCTTGGAAAGCTGAATTTTCACTAGCATTTTGTTTTTACTAGTGTAACATACACTGTGTTTGAGAAATACACAGTCCCTGTCCTTTGTGTTGTGTGGTCCATTCACTGTTTCTCTTTTGACAGATAAACTACTATATGGGGATCTGGGTTCTTTTAAGTGGAGTTACTCATTGCTGCTGTCGTGTAATGGAACACATACTGTGTTAACATTTATAACAGGGGATTTCATGTCTTGCCGTTTACTTACAGAGAGAGGAGCAGGAGACCTTACCTTAGCAATAGGCTGTGTAATCTAAAGGAACCTCAGCTCTGGGACCCTTCAGTCTATTGAAGATGTTTTACTGTGGCTGTCCAAAAATTCAAGCTCTGTCAAACATCTTGAGAGGATTTTCTTAACCATGTTGCCTTACTTAATTAAAGTTAGTGAACATTGATTTTTTCAAAGCACCTGCGAGCAGTGTTACTGTAGAATTGTATAGATTTTGCTGTGTTAGTTGCCAGGTCTCTATTTTTCAGCTATGCGAAACACCTGATACTGGCTTTCCACAGGCCTAAAACTACATGATGCTTTTTTCTTATTCTCTGAATTCTGTGTTACATGGTATGGTTGTGAGCTGTCTGATGCTGTGTTTATGCAGCAATGGCAGCAGTTTCAAAATTCATCATGATCATTTGACACTACCCTACACCATCAGCTGTTTAGTTGTACATTTGTTTGTATTTTCAGTCACACCACACATTAAAACCAAGATAATCAAAAAGATTTTTGGCTGTAGCACGAAACAGAACTATGATGTAGAATGGTAATTTACATTATACATTTCATCTGAAACTTAGTGCTGAATTAACAGTGGTGAACAAGCAACTTTTATGTTCATTTTTTCCTAATTTCCAGCCTGCAGTTTCATTCCTTGGAGTATGCATACAAAACACTAGCAAAATTTCAAGCCGAAGAGAAATAGTGTAATTCTAAAGTATTTGTGCAGTGGTTCCTTTGCACAACATGTTTGTCTGCAGTTTACCACTGTGTTATTACCTAAATAGCTCCATGTACTGTACTACGGTTTTCAGATATGTTTGCCATGTGATCTGTCATCTTTGCCTTGAAAAATGTCTGCATGATTGATGAAAATTACTCTTCTTAATCTGTTTCATATTTAGCTGAAGTCTTAGACTTCTGTAGTAGCTTAGTCTCAATAGAAATGGAGTTCTCATATGAGCATGTATTTTATGGGCACACAAAAAGTAGTTGTTACGCTGAGCATAGAAGTAGGTATCAGTTCAAAACTGCCATCTTCTGTGTGGAAAATGAATGGGGATTTTTTCCACATCCTGCTCAAAAAAAAAAAAAAAAAAAAAAAAAAATCCTGGATTTTAATCTCCGTGAGTCACTAGATGTCACAATTTAATATAATTTTCACTTTGATAAAATAATCGTGCATATGTACTGTACACAGGCTAATGCATAAAAGGTACCATCCTGTGCCATGTGAAATTTTCCAGTGGGATGGCTACCGCAGAAAATGAGGCAAGTTTAGTATATTTACAAGAAACTTCGGGAATTTATGACAGTCCTGCATTGAGGGCAGTTCCTCCACAGCTGAGAAAAACTGTAATAATTGTGTTGGTCCGTGAGAAATCTTGGCAAGCATCACTAAGGAAAAACACGTAAACATGCGCAAGGAAAAAGAGCCTCCATTAAAAGACCTGCCTATTGATATTTTTCATTTTATTGTTGTGGCTGCATTGTTCTGTTGCTAGTTATTTATCATAAGTAGGTTCATCAGTTTTTGGCTTTTTCCATTTTTAGAAGCTTCCTTCTTTTTTCAAATTAAAAGTTTTACTATGGTGTAACTGATCGAGTGAAGTAAAGATTTGGAATGCATAATGTTTCTTGTACAAATGCTTATGTAAAGACTGAGAAATCTTTTATGAGTGGGAACAAGAAACTAAATATTCAGTTTCTACTAAAATAACCAAAATGTAAGACAGACAGCAATAGTCTTGTTCAGAAATTGAATTAGTATCAACAAGAATTTCATGTTCTCATTCATGGAGGTTCCAGATCCTTTACAAATGACCAATAGTCTTACTTTACTGTATTTTCATGTTAGTTATCTGTCTAGGGTAGATGAAGGCCTTTTTATTTTTCTCAATCATCACTTTCAAGTTTTGCCTGGTTTTGGTGTTGTTTTTTTTTTTTTTTTTTTAATCTTGTTTTTCTTTTTTTTAAATCTGACAGTCTGCATTCTACACCAGACACTTGTAAAATAAATTAGTATGATTATATATTGTGTTCTTTTGTGACTGAATTGGGGATAGAACTCAACATACTTCACTATGTTATTTGTAAAGAATCATTTTGAGTATAAGCACTATATTCTGTACTGTTTAATAATAAAGTAATGATAGATGCATTATTGAAGATGCAACTTATTGAGAAGAGGAGGCAGAAACTTTATTGGTTAATGTTACCCTTATTCCATTTGTTGCACTGAATTTCAGGAGTGTAATTTGTAAATCAAGTTTGCTCATGCGTGTAATCAGATTTTATTTTCATTGTAATGCTTATGTAATTAAATTACCTGGATGTATTTCTGGTAATGATTTCATAAGCATGGACAATATGTTGTTGATGTTTCGCACTACAGAATTAATGTTAAGAACAAGCAAAGCTTCTTGCAAAGAAAAGGAGTAACAGAAGCACCTTACTGGGAGAGCATGTTGCATGATTTCAGTCCTCTTGGAGCTGACAGACAGTGGGTCATCCTAAACTTGACTGCAAATTGCTCTTTGGTGTAATAAGCACATCAACATACTGCTATCAATGCTATCAACACAACGGCTATTTTTAACCTATAAATATACTGTAATTTAAGTTTTCCTACAAAGTGAATTTATATTTAATTGCTGCCTAATACATAAATACTTAGAATTTTTAGGAGGGTCAAGGGAGGGAGGGCGGGCATGCCAGTATATTTGTGGGAGGGGCTGTTGCATATATGGGTCTTTGTACTTCCCATTCAGTTTGACTGTTAATCCAAAACTCACAGCTCTGGCTGTGGTGAATCTGCAACCTAACATTTATGTATTTTTATTGTGATTCAGGTCTTCTATATTCTGTGGCTCAGAGCTTCAGAATTTGACAGAAAAGGTCATCTTTCCATTCTCAAATGTGAATGCTTTGTACCTCTGATAGGGAAAATGAGCAATGAATTTTATTCTGATGAGTTTTTAATATTAATGTGTAGAGCATTATCTAAAACTCATTAATCAGTAGCGTGTGCATTGGAAACAAGTAGAAAGGATGAAGACCATTTTGGTGCATGTAGTCCAAACCCTGCAGAGACATTATTCCAGAGACTGTCACCTGTCCAAGAATTAGTTTGCCATAAACTGGCTTGATTTTCAGAGTATAAACATAGTATTGACTTCTGAATTGGTAAATAGGTGTTGGGCATTGGGGATATTCACTTAACATCTTCCAGTGTGTTGTTGCTGTTGCTGTATGTTTTGAACTTCATTTTAAGTGTATAAAAATGTGTCATTATAAAAGGAAAGCTAAAGAAATACAGATGGCTGCAAGTTGTCTTTCATGAATGAAGCCAGCAAAGCTTATTGAAACTAACTTCTTTGTTAAGCCTGTTAAATAAATAAATAAAGAAAGAAAACAAATTTTCCATTCACTAGCTTTGTGCAATATTACCATTAGACTCAGACACTACTAGCACATTGTGCTTGGCTTTAAGAAAATTCTTTAATTCCATTATATTCAAAAGGACATAATAAATGCGTATTTTATTGTAAACAACTCTGCAAATTTACTATGCCTGAAAATGCTCAAAGTTATTAAGTATTAAGCACAAGTATGTTTAAAAAAACAAGGTTAAGGACTAAACAAACATTTCTAGCAATACCTAGAAACTAAAAAAAGTTTTAATTGCTTCTTGGTCTTTTTTTATTTAGTGCAGCTTTTCTGCAATGCTAGTTTATTGCTGTGTATTTCATGGGGTTTTATTATGATGATTCAGAAATTTAAGCCTGTACACAAAGTACTGCATTCACCTTATTGTATGTGCGATGTAACATCATACTCACAGTTTTGGTGCTTTAAAATTATTCCTCTTTTCTTTATTAAAGGATATTTATTTGATTACTGTCTTGGTTTTAACTTCATGTACTAGCATTGAAAAAATATTTTTGTACAGTTTGGTTCCTACGAAAAACAATTTCAGATTTAATTCATTTCAGTTCCCATTGCTATTCTTACAACTCCTCAAATGCCTTGTTATGATTTAATGGTAGGTGGTTGCATCTAAGCTATATTGCAGCATGGAATATTTGTTTTTAGGTAGCATCTTGTAAATGAAGCCACATGAAAAATTAAGGTATTATAGAAGAAACTTGCTTCTAAACGATGCAGGGTGGTTACGTGTAATTGCAAATTCACTTTCCATCTCTTAATCAAAACCCAGAAACATTCTATGAAAAGTAGTAAAAGTTTAGATACAGAAATGTTATAGAGTGTAGCACCCTTATTACACTTACCATGTCCCTAATTAGAGTTCCTGGTTGTCTATGGATAAGTTCTTCATTTTAGTCCTTTAGCTATTTTGTCTTATTATTTATGTAGACATAAATCTTGTAAAAGTGATATCTTTATATTGCATCTCTTTCCCCCGTTGCTTCTGTGTTTTTAGTGCAGTGCAGGTAGGTTCTATTTCTAGCTGGTTCCTTAACATGAGGAAAGAAAAATCCAGTGTGTTTCTGGAACACAAGCTTACTAGTGCCATTACTAGTGCCAATCCTGAGAAAACAAGAAAAAGGACATTTCTAAGACCAACATGAAACCAACTTTGCATTTGTGGTGCAAATCTACATTGCATCAGGTCTTAGACAAAATTCAAGGCTGGTCTGGCTTTGGTTTCCTAGTGTTTTTCATGCCAGGTAATAATGAATCTTAATTTTGGGTTATGGCAGAACATGTAGAACAAGTAGGAAACGTGTTTTGAAATAATCAGTTTTTTGATTGTTGCCAGCTTGAGAGAGAAAACAGTTGCATTTGTCTGAGGTCTGGTCCTAAAGCTCTGGCAGTGTGTGACCTGTGCACAGGTTTTGCTTGCAGGACAAACTGGTGCTCCATCACCTGATTCTGCTTGGCATTGGCTTCAGTGGATAAGTAGATGTTCTTTTATAACTCTACAGTATCCGTACAGGTTGGAAATGAATTTGGTGAATGCATCAGGCTTGCAGAGGAGTGAATATATCTGTAGGCAGACTTGAAAGGCAGTGGTATGCCATGCAGAATAAGGCCTCTTGTTTGTACAACACAGAAGATGAAAGATGTAGAACCATCTTTTTTTTCCTGTTTGTTATATGTCAGATGTAAATCAAAAGGACATTATAAATAAATACTCAGTGGGCCACAGTGCCTCTGAACTAGAGAAACTACTGATAGTTGCAGGGTTTGTCTCTGTTCCACAACTTAATTACATTAAGCTCAACATTACTGCTCAACAGAGGCAGTAGGTACAAGGGCAAGACGTAAAAATGGAAGGTGTATTTGGCATATTGTTTTTCAAAACCTATAACTGTTAGTTTTTTCAACAGTTCTTACTGCTGCTTCCCGTCATAGGGAGAAGCCAATTTTATAGGCTTCATTGTTCCTGTCATTGGAGGGAGCTTAGAGGAATCCTGGACTGCCACAATATCTGAATCTTGGGATCAGCAAGTCATCAGCATGTCACTGCCAGCACCACAGCTGGGGCTTTATGCTCACATCACAGATCACTGTCTAAATATACTGTTTCAGAGTTGTGGCACTGTGTTTTTGACATTTGTAAAGGAAGGTTATAATGTCTGTAAAAATGGATAAAACAGTGTCTTAAACCTCAGATGTACGATGTCAGCCATTTAACTGTTACAGCATCACTTTGCTTACACAAACTGCCCTTGAGCAGAAAACTATCCCAGAGGTGTTGCCAGGAAGCTACAGCATCATCACTGTGTAACCTACCTTGCTCACAGAAGTGCTGCCAAGTCTCTGTCCAACTCTCCATCCTGCAGAACTGATCCCACGGAGAAGCCCTTCTGCCCTTGCCCCCTTTGCACTAAGATTCTCAGTCTCTATTACTTTCTCTAAACTTTATGCAAATCTTCACCGTAGTCATGCTCACTGTCCAGATTTTCATCAGCTCAAAGACAGCACATCTCCCTTGAACTGTTGCCTCCACAGGAAGGGCTGGTGGATAAAAACAGGCACAGATTACTCTCTGTGCTGTTAAAGCTGCTGCCTGTGTTGTTGGTGGGGTTCACTCATCAATGATCAACCAAAATTCTGGGAAAAAAAGAACCTAAACCAAAGCAAAAGTTATATTCACATTCACAATGTATCTGCTGTCTTATCTGTGCTACCTGTGGGATGTTTGTTGGGGATACTTGTGCCACAGGCAAATCATCTGTATTGCTTTCTTGCCACTCTCCTCACCATGGAATGCAGAAGACTTGAATTTTCTGAGACATCCCACTATACCCCACTCTGCTTACATAAGACTAAGCACATTCACAGTCTTTCAAACAAAAGTCACTGTTTACTTCGTTCTTTCATCTTAACAACTTTTCTAATTAGCATCACATTCCCTCTGTACATTACTGTTTAAAAGTCACAGGAATAAGGAAGATTGCAGAATCATGCAATTCATACAAAGCACTTATAGTAACTATACTTTTTCTTCCTCAGTACTTTATTTTTATCTCATTCAATTTCAGTAAGAGTGTAACTGAGTTCTCAGTATACAAAATCATCAGTGCATGCTCAAACTGCCATGCATGTTAAAAGCACAATTTAAACACCATAACAGACATTTATGAACCAACTTCTTTTGAAGCACCGTAAAAGAATGGCCATTTTCCCCTGCACATGCACTTGCTGTGAGTAGAATGACTGCTGGAGTGAGTATAGTCGTATGAAAACAGTTTGACAGAGAAACCACTGGACACTGCTCTTGGTTTCTAATGACGTGTTAAAAAACCAAAAAAAAACCTAAAAACAAACAAGCAAAAATCCCCACAACCCAAAGTCCTGAAATGGCATTATAAAATCGTATTTGTAGTATTAAAAAAGAAAAAAGAAAAAAAAAATCACGTATCCTATACTTTTGTTGATGGCATACATATAGTTTTGTCATTCTTGCAATGGTTTCCTAAAGATTTCTGCTGCTGAAAAGGCTTCTCTTAATAATTAAATAAGTTGAAACATAAGGTTCCTACTTCTCCTCCTGCCTAGCACAACTGTAGGATCAACTTTATTTCCCCCACTTTGCAACAGTGTTTTATGTGTCCCCTGATACACCCATACCTTGTTCTGTCACTCAGCTCTAGTCAAGCTGTGGTCAGTGAGTCAGGCTGTTGGCTTTTGTGAGGTCTGGCCATTCATGTACCATTCCATCAGAGCTTGGCCAGCAGGCAGGGCTAAAAAAGCCCGAGTGATACTTGGAGGGTACCTGCTCTCATTAAGCCATTTTGGGAAAAAATCAGAGGAATGCAGAAAATTGTCCTCAGTCAAAGGTTCCATTAGTTAAAGCAAATCTCTCTTTAGACACTGGGTTTGCCACTCTTAAAAAATGAAAACAAAAATGAAAAGTATCTACTTGGGCTATGTATTCAGGGAAAACATGAGCCACACATTGCCTACCACGGCATGCTTCATTAATTTGTACACAAAATGACAAGTGTTGTATTTAAATACTCAAAAACAGTTAGTTACGTTTACAAGTTAGTCCTATGTCCCGTTTTGCAGAAAACACAACCCTTTAAGTATTCAGCTTTAATCTCTATTTGCAGTAAGAAACTTTGAACAGAAACTTTGTGTCCCAGGACAGCACTTGTTAAGACTGCACTGTCGGCAAACCTGGGTTCTGCTCAGCCATTAGCTGCCTGAGATAACTACAGAATCCATGCCTTTTGAGGCACAGATGAATGAACTTGCTGCAGTCCTTGGTGGAGGCTCAAGGTTGCAGCGATGCTTCTGAGTAAGGAAGCGCTCGGTACTGTCAGTACTACTGTCAGTAGTACCAGCTTGGCTAAGTGATTGAATGCAAACTTTAGCTTCTGCTCTCTCCCAGTGGAAGGAGCCTAGCTGTTCCCCAAGAGGGCACAACAATGACTTCTGTTAACTGATCAATGTGTCATTGCAATACTGAGCTGTGAAATTTCAGTTAAAAAACCCCAAAACTTACCCTGAAATATGTAAATTAGAATTTCTTCACTTAAATCTGTCAAGACCTTCCCACTGATGAAGGCCTGATCCCTTGACACTGTCACCAGCTAACTATTTTCCAAGTAGCTGCATGTCAGCATTTATGCCGTGTAAGACCCAGCAGCACTGTGCTTGTGGGGCCGTGGAGATCAGCTTACAACTGCCTCTGGTAGAGGCCTCCTCTTCTGCTGCAGCCCCTCACAAGAGTGACTTGAAATCTTAGGGCAAATTCCACAGCCACCTAGCAGCTATTGCTGAGCTCCAGCTCAGAGGCTGGAGAATCTGTTTGTTCATATCCCATGAGAGAACCCTCCTCATTGCCAGGTTTAGAGAGGGGATTCCATGTTTGGACACACCAGAAATTCCAGTGCAGTTGCTTGCTCAGTCACACAGCTGACCAAAGGAGTGCTCTGTGAGGCCTTATTCCCTTCTGGATTTTAGATACCTATGTCCTTGTCACAGCTTCAACACTGCAATTTGGCCCAAGTATCAAAATTCCTTTACACCTCTCTGAAATGATGGCACTGTTTGCCACCTGCTCAACCTGCTAGCCCAGACTAATTCTCATACCTGGATTTCCCAGCCTGACTCAGGTACAGACAACTGTTCTCGTCTTTGTACTTGGTCTGTCATGGAGCGTTCCAATGTAGCTATAATTTATTTGCAAAAGACCTGCCACCTATCCCTGCTGATTAAAGAAATCCTCTACCTTGATAGGAACTTTTGCTGCCAAACCTAACACATTTTTGCATTTTGACTTTAGGAGTTATATGTGCCTTATGGGTATTTTCCTTTTGTGCAATACAGTCATCATCATTGGTGAAGAGCATGAAAACTCATGTCTTCTGAAAATACTTGCATTGCTGTCTTGTAGACAGCTCTGATTCAAGGTATTTCCTAGTAGCATGCTTCAGTAATGATTGTTTAGAAGATCCCCAATGCTTCCTTGGTGAGGCTGAGATGTTCATGCACAACAGTCAGCACCTTATACCCACAGGTATTTTTTGTGTGGGTGGGTTTTGAGGTTCTCTGGGTTACGGATGTCCCTGATGGGTGAGCTTGACACTGAATATATTTCTCATTCCATAAGCAATTTAGGACTTATATTGACTGTAAACATGTCTGGTTGCTCCATGTTAATGCAAGAGAAAAGAACACAGAACAAAAAGAAAAATGCAAGAAATAGACGATAATCAAAGTTTTGACTGGTAGGTTCACATGGTAACAATAACCACCTCAAATAAAGCTTTCATAATTTCTTTTCAAAGAGGTGGGGAAAAGCAGCTTATATCAAATCAACGCATTACTCTGCTTCTTTAAGATATTGCATTTAAGAATGCAATTTCCCCTTTTCTCTCCCTGCAAGCAAAACTCTGAATGTGCGAAATGCTCTGGAGCAAAAGGGCTCCAGACTGGTAATGACAGAGCCACAGTTTTGAAGCAGCAGCTTCTGAACAAAGGACAGCAACTCCCCCTGGGTTGCTTCTGGGACAGCAAGTGCAGCTGGCAGGGTATAGCAGTGAGGCTGTGCAGCAGGGACTAGTTGCAGGATGCTCACATGAAATACCACTCGAGGCTACGTACTTCTACCCTGGCTCCTCTCACTAAGTGGAAGTCAGAGAGCTCTACCATACACTGATAAGATTTCTCATTCCCACTGCTGTGGATTCCTGAGAAATAAAACTGCTGGAATTATAAAAATAATCATATATTCAGATGTGGAGAAAGTAGATTTAATGTTTAAATTTCCATCCATATCTAAGGGCTATGATCTTTCTCCTGTGGGTAAGTACAAGGTAACTTTGCTTCACATTTCTTTTGTTTTGTTTAGAGACAATTCCACTGATCATTTAACAAAATAAAAGCTAGACTCTGAGAATTTCAAAAGTCTTGTTCCCTCTCTGCTAGTATTTGCATGACCATATTTAATTCAACAGGAGGAAATCCATATACACAGATTATATTTACACATACCTTTTCAGTGTAGCTCTTCCTCTCCCTTAGCACCTGGATGCATGGTATTGTTTGTGAAGGTCCTTAGTTCTGCCCTCCTTCTTGATCTACTGGGAAACAATCCTTCTTCTTCAAGAATTACCACAGTCACAGAAATGCAAGTTCTCTTCTAAGAAAATGTCTATGTTGCTATTCTCAATCTAATAGTAGCAAAAGCAGCTGACACACTGCTGGATCCATGCAGGGAGATTAGACTTGGATGAGAGCAGATGAGAATCCCCAAAGCAGGGAAAAAGGTTGGAAACTACTTCCAAGTTAAAAGAAAGAAAAAACCCCAAACCCAACTCAGAATTTCATTATGTAAACATGACAGGTGATAGCAACTGATGGCAGCAGAAAAGGGAGCATGGATGGCTAATACTGGTACTAAATCTCTAGAGTTGTGAAGGTAAAAGACTGAAAGGATGTGGGGTTTTCAGACTGTCAGGACTTCAGCTGTGTTCATGAAACACACCCCCAGTGCTGACCTTGGGAAGCCTCTAGCAATCAAGAGTGGAGTTTTGGGGCAAGCCAGGTATGCTCAATTTCAGCATGATGTGAGCACCTAAGGAAAGTGAGATCTTTTCAGTGGTTTGTCATTCCCTATGCAAATAATTCTCACCCATTTTACAGCTACACAAGGGTTCCACACTAGGGAATATTTTTGAAATCTGTGTTGCCCCACCCCCCCCCCCCCCCCCCCCCCCCCCCCCCCCCCGAATTTAAAACACTTTTGATGATTACTTTCTTTCCAATGTCTTTATCTGAAAATACTAAGAATTGCCAGATATATTGTTCCATCTGAGCTCTGCTTCTGCAAGGTCCAGCAATGAGGGGGAAAGTAGGTATATTGTGTTTCTTTGGTCCTATCATGAGCTGCCAGCAGTGCAGAAGCAGAACTGGCCAGTACAGGTCCCTGAGAGGTTGTGGCGGGCAAGCTATGAGACCCCTTATGGTGTGAAAACCCACTTCTGTCTGTAGTGTCTAGAGGTACAATGACATTAGACTCACACCTGCTTTCTGGCTAGGCATGGCCAGAAGAGTGGACATAAGCTGAACTGACCCTAGGATCTAACACAAAATTCCGCTCATTGTTCCACAATGTTTAACAAAACAGGGAAAATTCATCCATCTTGTCTGAAATAAGTGGAATAAAAAGAGGAACTAAGGCTGCTAAGCAAAACCAGAGATTTCAAACAATATGTGTTATTCTGTGATATGGTCTCTGCTTAGCACTGTTCAGAGGTAGTGCACAAATGCAGCATTACTAAGAAAATGTAAACAAGACAATTTGAACATTGCTTAGCAGAGTCAGGTCCATTTTCTGAAAAAGAAACCCCAGTGTATAAGGTGTGCACTTAACTGGCATGTTCAGTTACTGAGACTGAACTATGCACATTGGGATGGAGTTTCTTGATGGTGTTTTTAAATTGTCTTCTGACATCTAATTAGATCATCTTTGGCCTTAAGATTTTTGCAATTAACCAAGTTAAGTGCTTTTACAGATATCTGCCACTCTGCAGAGAATTAAGGTCTGCAACAGTTTTCCATTCCTCTTTCCATGCAGAATTCCAAAAAATGGCTTTGATTTTGACTTTTGAATGCAGTGTTCACAGAATGCTCTTCAGCAGCCACTTCAGTACAGAACACATAAGATGATATAACAAAATGAGGTTTAGCCTCTTGTTGAAGGCAAACCTGAAGTTAATCCCCAACTGGTAGAAAAATGAGCAGAAATCAGAAGCCTTTCACAACTGACAACTAAAAAGACATATCCCAATATATTAATCTTTAATTGATGCTTTGTTAATGCTAAGTTTTTCTTTAAAGGAATTATCCTGGGAATGCCACCGATAGCGTTAAATGATACTTATTTGTGTAACAACTGGTTTAGCCCTTTATTTATTTATTTATTTATTACCTGAAAATTATTTTCTTAGAGACCTTATAACCACATTTATGCATTATCAGTTCATTTTGTTCTCCTCTTTCCTGGATATACGGCCAGGAGAAGGAACTTCCAGTCTATAATGGACAGTTTAATTCACATGTTTTACTTTGTCTACATAGGAAAATGCAATTTCTGGATCATTGAGGCATACGGATTATGAACAACACACTCCAAAAACTATCTATCCAGACGGGGATATACTTACAAAAATCTTTTATGTCAAAGTCAGGATTTCACAACATAACACACTAATGCAAAATTCAGTAGCACCTGAAAGATTAAGGTAGCTGCTGCTATCACTTGCACATACTTGATAAAGATTTAAGGGGGGGAAAAAAAGAGTAGTACATTCTCAGAGAATAGCAAGTGTATTTCAAAATAAAAAAACTGTGGGTTTGACTTTTTTTTTTTCTCTCAGTCTTTTTTTTTTTTTTTTTTTGCCTGTATTTCTGTGAGGCTTATGGTAATTCTTTTGTTGGCTTTTTTTTTTCTTTTTTTTTTTTCCAAAACTGTAGTTACCATGTAACAAATTATACACAAAGTGAACTGCTCTCCTCTCCAGTGCAAGTTCATGGTCATGTTTTCAGGTTATAGTACTGAACACTTATACTGCATATTCCCATAGTTTCATTAAAGATAGATACAATGTACAGTACTTGTCTCTGGGACAGTAACATTTCAAATGGGAAAACCTTTACTTTGAAACAAATGGAGAGGCTACAGTAGGTATAGCCACCTAAGTATGAACTTTAGATCACAATTTCTAAACACTTGCCTACTGTACATAAGCATTAAAAATAGTCTTAGACATAGGATTTTATTTATATGTGCACGTATGTCCACCTCATCCCATTTTTATGTTTGGCAACTATTTGGGAATTCAAAGGTGCAGCCCTCAGTAATTGTATTATTTAAAAATAAGAAATGAAGCTTATCTATTCTATGAGAAAAAGAAATTCTCAAATATCAATTTCCAATTTTAAATTTAATTTCAATAGGAAAATATTAAAAATGTGCACATCTAAATTTTTCCATGTTCTGTATATACATATGTGTGTGTACTTATACATAGAAATGCTCATGTACCACACATATTCACAAAATTTAAGTGGAAATATTTCTGTCCACTATTTTCCCCACACATATGACATCATATCTTTAAAAATGTCAATAATAATATCATTAAAAATAATATTACATTTATTCCATCATTAAGGTTTTTTTTTTATTATTTATTCTTTCTTCATCCTTATTATGTCCACTGAGCATTAACAGGCTGAATTCTCCTTGCACTTCCACGGATGTTATGCCAACGGAATGTTGGTGACATCACATCAAGGACACATCTGGTTTACAGCAGCACAAGTGACAGGAGAATCAGGCCCAAATATCCCCAGGAAAATTAAAAACTGGCTGTATCTGCTCATATGGACCTGATGAAGATAAACACACCACTGTCTAAAATCCCCTGAATGATTAACATGTAGCTCACCACAAAGTTTTCAACCAGTAGCACAATGAAACAAGCTCCCCCCACCCCTTTAATAAATGTGAGAAAATACCCTAAAAAATATGGAGAAAGCGTAAACATTGTGTATATTACATACCATATAATACATGACAGTTTTAGCATTTAACCTAAGCCACTTCCCTGACTAGTCAGGGGAGACCTGATGAATCACCAGTTAAGGGAAAAGAAAAAGGTATTTCAGAAATAAAGCATGTCTTTCCAATATAAATAACAACCCGTGTGTATTATATGGTATATACACACAGTACATACATGAAAACAAACTTATCTTTTCTAGTTTTGAATATCAGTCTCTAAGTGAAGAAAACTGTGTTCTACAAATTTAATAAGCAGCTAGATTTCATGTTTAACATTCAAATTAATTTGGGGAGCAAACAAAGGTTCGTGCATCTTTCAACTCTGAGGTCTGATACTCATTCATACATTTTAAAAAAGCCCTCTTCAGCATTGCAAGCAATTTATGGCAAGAATGCACTGTGATGCAAGACACACTACAATTGGCTTACCTTTCAAAGAGCTGGGTTTTTTTAAATAAATCTATTATATAAAGAAATGTGAGTTTGCCAAAAGTCTGTTAAAATTACATCAAAACAACTTTAAAACCTGCTCATTGAGGATAATTCAATTCTTTGTCCTGTTTTGAAACACTTAATTAACAGTTCAGAATATTGCCTGGTGTAGTTTTGATAAAGATATGATATGAAGACCCATAAAAGAGTAAACATGTCTTCAGTTCAATTTGCTATGACAACAAAATTTCAAGAAACAGTCTTTTTGGCTAGACACGTTCAGTGCCACGAACAATGCCTTGTGGTACCTCTGTGCCCTTAATGAATCTGCAACAGAACAATGCTCCCCATAAGCCATTATTCACAGAACCTCTATTTCATGTCACATTCTGAAAAAGTCTCCTGCAGAACAGGTTAACAGCAAATTGAACATTCAATGTAAGTATCAAGGCCAGAAAACAAATAACTGGCCATTCATTATTATCTGTGCAGGTCAAATCTAAAATTTTAAGTTTACATTTAAAATTCTTGGGGGGGCGGGGGTTAGGCTTTTTTTTTTTCGGTGGAACTCACCTTCTATCACTGGTTGGCTTCAAAATTTAGTTCAGTGGAAGATACTATCTCATTGTAATTGCAAGGAATTAATATGAAAAACTAAACCTTATATTGGACAATATTGTAGAACACCAAAGTAAGCTCCATAAGGAAATACAGTATCTTCCAGTATATATGTATACCTATTAAAAAAATCAAAAAACCAACCAGCCAACCAACCCCAAAAAACCAAAAAGGAGTAAGTTTATACAAGCAATTATAGTAGATTTGTTTCCATTAAAGATGCAACTCTCTCTCATTCCTGGCAAGAATAAATTTGTTTTGGCACTGATTCTTCACAGTGCAACATATCCTGAGAAATTATTAAGAACAACAAAATACAGGGCTGTCATCACTAAGTTCTTGCACAAAACACAGCATTTAAAATCTTAAATAAAAAACAGCCAATAACCTATATTGTATCTGTCACAAAATGGGGGGGTGTCCTGGGACACTACTAATTTTTCTATCACTGATTATTAGAAAAGGATTGCATTCAATTATTGTTACTATAACTTTCAAGTTATCTGTGGCCAATAATGTAAAAGGAGGTAATTTGTAATTCAAGTTTTTTTGTTTGTTTGTTTGTTTTTCTTCAACTGGCTACAAGCTGAATTCTAAATTTTACATTGAATTACAAGTCAAATTTAAAACAATCCCTCTCAGAGGAGTATTTTCTAATTTTGTGCAACTTTGATGCAGAGCCCAACACAGTCCTATGAAGAGAGACAGTACTGCATCTTTAAGCTGATTGGCACTGAAATCCCATTTTTTTTAACTGCATTCTATTAGTTTGGCCAAGTTATCTCGTAATTCTGTTAGTTCAAATATTTTTCCATCAAGGATTTCTAAAAGTGTCTTCAAGTTATTGCGAAAAGCTTCTTGCTCATTCTGACTTTTCTCCAGACGTTGCTCTAGATCAGACAGCTGTCCTTCCAGGTCTTTGTTTCGAATTTCTACTTCCTTCAGAGAAAATACATAACATGTTAATGTGTTGTCTGCAAACAGAAAGCAGTCTAACGTCCTGCTGGTACTCGTGCTATTTTTGTTGAGTGCTTTTTAAATAATTTGTAACCCTTTACAGTTTTCACTAAGCCAAAACCAGAACCTGAATTTTTACTATGATTGCATATGTACTGCCACTTCCTCCATTCTTTCATAATTATCTGAAAGACAGAAACTTTTGGAGAGGGACAAATTTCAGCCAGTGAACAAAAGATAAACTTATCCATGTGTGTTATCACTTCTATCACTCAGAAATGTAGTGCCTAATGAAAACACCTTCTCAGAGTGATGTTCAAGTATGCCCCAATTTAGACTACATGAATTGCTCAAGGACATGGCTTTCCATCCAGAGTTCTCCTGCAAGAGCCCATCCAGAGCGCTGCTTTAGAGACAGAGCAGCACCGCCTTGTTCCCATCCCGCGCTGCGCGCTTTGCGCTCTGAGATTAGGGCAGGAACATTAGCGCCCAAGGGGACGTCAAGGTGACTGTAACAGATGTAAACCAGCAGGTGCAAGCTGCACATG
This sequence comes from Erithacus rubecula, assembly GCF_903797595.1. Taxonomy (NCBI): domain Eukaryota; kingdom Metazoa; phylum Chordata; class Aves; order Passeriformes; family Muscicapidae; genus Erithacus; species Erithacus rubecula. The sequence continues at coordinate 11,086,635 of NC_136661.1, forward strand.
GTGGCTCCCTCCACCACCTGTGGAGCAGGGACAATGGGAGTGCCACCAGCGCTGCATGGACACACCATTCCCATGCACCGGGGAAAGATGAAGCGGCGGCGTGTTGGACACAGTCCGGGGGATCTGACCCTGAGCCAGCTCAGTTCTCACTCACTAGAAGCCCTTGGCATCAGCCCCTGGACTTCCTCACAGCTACAGCTTGCACCTGATGAGGGACAGTGCCAACTCCTCTGCCCTGTGCCAGCCAGGTGCCCTCTCTTCAATCAAATCCCAAATGGAACAGTCATCTGAGTCTGCAATAGCATATTGTTCATTGTTCCATTCATTGCACACTTCATAAATTCATGCCAAATTTTGTGATTTCAGTTGCAAAAATCGCTTCCAAAGGCAGCACAGTGTGTTTAGCACGCCATAGGCCCTGTACAGCCATGTCTGGAAAAGTGCACAGTGAGTTAATATTTATGTATGGTAACAAGTTTCTCAACACCTCTTCTGTTTACAGTGGCTTTGTGTCACACAGCTTTAACAGGCCTGCTCTGAGATTTTACTACAACTAGTTTTTCAAATAGGAAGGGAGATTTGGCGGCAGCCAATGATTGCAGCATGAGCAACTCCTCTTTCAGCCCTCTAACTCTCTCACTGGTTTTGATGTGATTGTTTTGTCTTCCTCAAGGCTAAGAAATACATTATGTTTACACTGGAGAGATCTCAGCTAACCATAGAAAATTATCTGACCTATACAGAAAAAATACAGGGTCATTCAAGAGTAACAGGTATGTAATGGCAGCCCTGTGTCAAAGTCCATGGCCTGAGAAAGGTATCCCTTGTGAGGGGTCTGGTGGCAGCACTGATGGTGCTGCATCCCTGGCCAGAGAAGGGATGCGGTGACTTGGCCAGTGCTCAGTTTCAGCTCCCAGCCTCTGCAGCAGGGGAGAGTTCTGGGCCCCCAGCAGTGGTGCAGAGGGAGAAGACAGAACATCCCTTCACTGACTGATAGCTGTGGCTGCATGTGGAGCCAAGGGTTACCTCTCAGCCAAACTGAAGGCCTTCCTTAATTCTGGTTTGGGAATGGGCAAGTGAAAAACTGGAGTTTTTGGGTACCAGTCTTGAACAGCCAGCACAACCAAGTGAGGAATTACCCCTTATTGCCAGGATCAAGAGAATAATTAGTTTGTTTAGCACTGAATAATTTAGTTGTCAAAGCACTAAAAGAAGCTAACTGGATAGAGCACTTGTAGAAATTATATAAATAAAATGTGTACATGCTTATAGTAGTAGTGAATAGCACCACTGCTGCTACAAATGAAGAAGAAAGCTGGTTATAACCCAGTCATACCATGCAAAGGCTCTCCTTCATTGGGGCTACTCCTTCCTTCCAATGCCAAGTACTTACAAGTACTACCAGGTGTAGGGATTGGACAGACTCAAGACACATTGGACACTCAAGACACTCTGAGGGCCAAGTGATTACAGTATAGAACATAGAAGTGATAACCAAGATCCTCTCTGATTGATGTTTTTCAGTATTTGCCCGTCCTGTCATTGCTTCTCTTCTAGTCAGCAGATTTTGTGCTCTAGGAATCTCCTTGCCACTGCTCTTACCTCAGAGAATTAATTCCTGTAAGAAGGCAAGCCAGTGATGAAATAGATGACTTTGGGACAAATCTGTGGATACTTATATGGATTTGTGCATTCTGTTGGCCTGTATCTAGCAGTGAAAAGCACCTTTCATGCCCTTCTCAGATACTTTTAATGACATACTCCAGAAGCTATTGCTTTTAATTCATGGAAAATGATGCTTCTTAAATTTGACCCTTAAGCATATTTACCCTAAATTAGTAATAATGCTTTCTGCAGTGTTATTGCATTATAAGTTCATGTCTAGGTCATGTTCAGTTTCCTGTTTCAAATCAGTCAACCTCAAAACTTGCTTCTTCATTGGAAGAGGTGGATTACATGTAACATAATCTATTCCCCTCACTGTGCCATCTCCCTTTACTGGCAGCTGATCTCATCCAACAATAAATTGACTCTGATGCATTCAGGCCCTTTTCAGAATGTGTTTTGCACTTGGTGTTTTTACCTTTGGTTTTTTCAAGCTCTTCTTTCATCAGATATAATAATTTCTCATGTTGTTTTCTCTTACAGAATAAATAAATCATTACTAGTTATGTTCATTGTTTGCACTGTAACAATATCTCACAGAATTCAGTGCAAGGATTGGAATAAAATATTCAAACCACACACAACAGCTATATTTAGGAATCAGCCATATTAATAAGGATATTCTGACCTACTGTGAGAGTCACACTGATCATGACTCATTATATGACTTCTCTACATTATTAATGGAATTAGTAAAAAGGACCCCAATACTTAAGCTTCACAGTGATAACATATTGTTTTTCACTAGAGTTTCCCAATCACTGATATCTAATTAACTCCTGATGTGCATGTATCGAAATGTGATACAACTTGAAATACGAATTTCTTTGTATAGCATTTTTCATAGGGTTTTAACCAAAATATTTTAAAGTTACATAATCCACCTGTGAAGTACAAGAGGGAAAAATAAAGCACCAGAACAAATAGTGAGAAAAACAGATATGAGCCCTGGAGAGAAACACTCTGAACATAATGGATGAGTCAGGTAAGTGAACATATATGAGACAATGTGAAGCTATAGCAGACAATGTGACAGATGTAGGGTGAAGTGGCTCCGAGAACACCAGTGTAATCAAAGCAGGAAAATTACAGCAAAGCACACACCCAAGTTCTTTTTCCTGGGTAGTGGCATCAGGGCAGTAATTAAGTTTAAGCTTAGTAAAGGTAAATTTTAACTCAGATCTTAAGTGATCTTTTAGGTTTACTTGAATAGAACCATACAGAACCATTTCCAGAAACAGATCACTTCAAATGCAACATACAGGCATATTACAAAATATATCTACTTAGTGATTAAAGCATCACAGAATCATAAAATGGATAAGGTTAGAAGGGACCTTAAAACAACTCAACAAAGGGTTTCAAACTTTTGTCATGGGCAGGAAACTTTTCCACTAGATGAGGTTATTCAAAGCTCCATCCAACCTAGCCTTGGACATATCCAGGGATAGGGCACCTGTAACTTTTTCAGGTAGCCTGAAGTAATGCCTCACCACTGCCACCATGTAGAATTTCATCCTCGTATCTAATCTGAGCCTATATTCTTTCAGTTTGAAGACATTACTCCTTGTCCTATCACTGCAGTTCCTGATGAAGAATCCCTCTCTGGCTCCCCTGTAGGCCACTTTCAGAATCTCTAAGGCTGGTCTCCAGGAGGTCTCACCTTCTCCAGGCTGAAGAGCCCCAACTTTCTCAGCCTATCTTCATAGGGGAGGGGCTCCAATGCTCTTATCAGCTTCATGGCCTCCTCTGGCCTCCCTCCAGCAGGTCCATGTCCTTCCTGTGCTGGGAGCCCAGAGCTGGTGCAGCACTGCAGGTGGGGTCTCAGCAGAGCAGAGGGGCAGAATCCCCTGCCTGGCCCTGCTCTGGATGCAGCCCAGCACACGTTTGGCTCTCTGGGCTGGGAGCACACACTGCTGGTTAGTGTTGAATTTTTTCATCTACCATCACCCCAAAGTCCATCTGGGCAGGGCTGCTCTCAGTCACTTACACATAAAATTATCAAAACAAAACTACTGACTCTATAAGGTAAAATTTTAATAAAAATGTGCCATTTTCTAATCTTTCACCTCTTACTAGTCCATAATTCTGCTTGCTAAGGATAGGTCATTCCTGGCTCACTGTTACTTTTCATATGATCTTACAATGAAATTACTGCATTTGCTACTGCTAGAACAATTTCCAACACTCATTATAATGCTTCATTTTAGTCTCTCACATAAATGCCTTTTCAGATGAAAATTTTTATTTTTAGCCTAAAGCCAGCAACAATTTTTGGAACAGGCAAGGTCAGGTGTACTCAAAACACTCTTTAAACACTGTTCAAAGTAATACTTTGTACAAACAAGTTGATGTAAGAACGGGGAAAAATTAATAGACCAATTTTGCTCTTTAGTGGTTTATTCTGTAGGTTGAAATTTGATTCATAGAGGTTCCAATTCATGTCATGCATTTCAAAGAATACCTGCCTAATGATTTTTAAGTTGTGGCTGTGATCTGATGGGGCTTGCTTTCAGCATGCTAAGCCACAGAACAGAGAGGATCCCCTTTCAGCACCTTAGGGTTGGAGCAATTTAATGCCTGAGGTTACAGTCCTTTCAAAACTCTGAAGGCTGAACCCGGAGTGTAATCCACCTAAGCTTTTGGTCCACCTCATTCCAGAGGCAGGTGTGACACAGAATGTGCTGGCTGGTCAGCGCAGCAACAGACAGGCAAGAGATCAGAGGGAGCAAGAGAGGATAAAATGAGAAAACATCAATTCCAGCAGCCTCAGGTATCTGGCATTACACACAGAAAGAAAAAATAGGTAAAAACAAAAAATGCACAAGGTTTCTAAATAATTTCAAGAAAATGTCGAAAGAGTGTTTTTAATATCTGTACTATACAAGAACAGTTTAACTCTTACTTTCTCAGGGCATGTTTAAAAGCTGAACACATACTCATCCCAGGCTGATGATACACAGACAGTTTCAGTGGCATGAAAACCATGGGAAGACACCACTGTGAAAATGAAATCAGAACTGCCCAGGATATGTATCAATGAAGGAGGTTTGCTAACTTGAGAGTATTTCGTGGACTTGTAAAAGCAATGTGGATCTGTTTCCTCAGATAAAAATAACAATTTGCAGCAGGTAGAAATTTTGAAACAAATTCCTAAGGGTCATTCCAACCCAGCCTTTTCAAGAAAATCTAACTTACACATTCATCTGGCAGGTTTAGTGAATATAGAACAAGTTGCACATGTGAACTGGTCACTTGCTGACAATTTTTCCCTTTTCTCTAAATTAAGATGGTGCACTATAACTCACCTGTAACTTCTGGGTCAGAGAATCCCTCTGTGCCTGGAGCTCTCTGGCATTTTCAATTTCTTGTTTCAATCCTTCTATTTCCTAAGGGAGAAGAAACAACCTTGTTAGCAATGTGTTACATGGCTTGGCTTGCTTCCTCTTCTGAGAAAGTTATTGCAACAATACCAAAACTGGCAGTGGCCCATCAGAGAACACGGAATTCAAGCCCTGCTCCCAACTTCTGAACTACAGTCCCAAAACAGCCACTCCATTGTGAATGAAAAACAATAGACATAAGCATTTTCTTTTGTAAAAGTACAAGTTTTCTCCCGAAGAGTCATGAAATAATTCTTGCCCAAAAAATTAAGGTCCCTTGTAATAAAAAAAATCAAATTTATACTTTAAATTCCATTAGAATCTACCCTTCTCCATTTTTTCAAGAAGAAAAATCCAGTTTTCAAATGCAAACTGCTTATCATGGCACCAGTAGCAGGGCTAAACATAAAAACAAACCTACCTAAGAATCTAAAAGAAATTGAATCTTTAATTTAGCAATTAAAAAATAACAAGATGTAAAATAAGAAATATAGACAAAACAATGAACAGAAGAGAAAACTGTTCTTATCTTACTTTCAGGAAACAAGAATAGAAACCATTAACTAAACGAAAAGGTATCAAACTTAAAATTATTAAGTACTCTTGTCCAGATGGCCACATTCACCTCCTAGAACTCCTTCTGGCAAGATTTCTCTGCAGCCAATAGCTCAGCCTAATTCAAAATTGAATGGGCAACAAAATGGGAAGCATTACCAAGCTGAGCCTAATCTCTTAAGTACAAGGGAGTTTGGAAAAGGCTTTGTTCCATTTTGAGAGGATATTCTGTAATGACTGTGCCTCTCCTGCCTCCTCCTTGGAAATACCTCACAGCACTGAGGGTAGCTCAGCAAAACACTGCCTCTCCAAGCACACAGGCCAAAGCCCACAGCTTCTTACATGGGGCAAATAATTCCTCCTATGCAGCTCCTTCCATCTCCTTTTTCCATCCGAACAGGGGTGATCCTTGATCCTTCTGTGGCACAGGTATGCTTTTCTCTAGAACCTATGCCAATGCAGGTGTTACTGCAATTTATTTACTTGCTGCTGGTGCAGGCCAAGGCACATGGCAAAATAAATACCAAGTTTCAGGCTGGGGGCTTGGCATGTGTTTAAGGAAATCGCTGATCTTATGGACCAGAAAGGCTGTATGAACAGAGCCTGAAAAATAGACTGGCTGGATAAAGACATCGATCTATTACTTATTTCAAATGCTATCCTCAAGAAAAAAAGAAAGAATGCCTACAACAGCCTTATTTCTTAGGGAATTTGGACTGCATCAGTGTGATGACTGCCATTCAGAAACCACTTACAATTTACTTTTACAAACAGAGATGTTTGGTAAAAGCAAACAGGAAAACATGATACTTTTTTTTGTTGCTATGCAGATACCAGCTCTATTTTGGACTAATGTAATGATGTAAGTGAAAAATACTAACAATTTCGAAGAAGTTGAAGAAGAATTTACTTTGCAACATTTATAGCAAGTAATTCAGTACCTAGCAGTCATCACAAGCTTAATACTGAAAAGCTTTAGAAATGATGTAATAGAAAAGCCAAAAATAAATGTTACCTCTTCTTTTTTCTTCAGTGTTGACTCTAATTCCTGTATTGTCTGGTTTAATTCTGTTTTATGTGTGTGGACTGCATTGGCTTGACTGCTCACACACTCTAGCTCAGTCACCTGTTGAAAAAAGTAGAAGAAACACATACAAAATTACTTTCAACGTATTCAAGGTACTATTACTTCTTTGCATCAGTAACTGCCTTTGAAATACACCCTAGCTTCAGGATGACTTCTGTTGATTAAAATAGAGAAAGTGTTCTTTCAAAGTTAGCATAATATTGCATAAGATATTGTTATGTAAGTGGCTGCTATGAATTCCTGGAAACAAAAAAAAAATCATTTGTTATAGGCTGAAAATAACACTAATTAAAACTTATACTAGTTACTGTAAGTTTTAAGAAAGTTCTGAATTACCATTTCAAACACAGCAATGGCTTGATGACTAAACACAGATCTGTCTGTCTAACTAACCTCTCCATCTGACATGTTTTAATGTTGTACCACCTTACTAAGCCACAATGTTCACACACTTCCTAGAAAGCCAATTAACATTTCACAGCATCACTTTCTGACTCGGCATCAACAATGTAATAGCAGATACTCAATCACCAAAACACAGTTGCCAACTTCTAACTTCCCCTAGTAATGGAGCTAATCTCTCAGTCACAGAGATGCCACAATTTGGATTTGCTCAGTTCCCCTTTCATTAATAGACAGCAAACATGCTCCATATGCCCTCGGATACCTGGCAGTGGTATGCATTTTTGTTTTATCTTATAATAAAAAGGATACCAATACTTTGCCACTCACAGATAAACAGTTTCAAAAAACACCTTCTGCATCAAAGGAACAAAATCCGTACAGGTGTCTATGCAGAAAAGTCTCTGTTTATGTCTGTCTCACATTACAGGTCAGAATATTAAAGAACTCTCTCACATCATCTCTGCCTGGATGTGTGCACCAAAGCATTTCTGTTTAATAAGTAAAACCTAATAACAAATTTTTCTCCAGAAGTTATGGGTCTGCCAATCCTAATATATAGTTTTCAACAGAGCTGCACCAAATACCTACAAAACTGGCCCAGAAACTCCTTTGAACAAAGTGCTAATTAATTCTGCAACAAAAACCTGTAACACTCAATTTAACATTCTTGGAGAGGTAGTCATTAGACAGGGGGCAGACATTTTCCAAGACAATTTTATTTTTTAGGTAAAAAAGTATCTCAGGTAATCAAGGTTGCTGCTCTCCAGCACCAATGTCCCCCAGCTAATAATACTGTGATATCAGTAATTTCAGACTCTGAACTATTTGTAGGCTCAAAAGGTAGATTACTGAATCAAGTCCAAGGGAAGTCAAAATGAAATACAAGGACATTAAAACATCTTTTCATTTCTGAGTCAAAGGCCACAAACCTCTCCTCTGCTATAGCTATGATGAATCTAGGTGCTTCTACTGGAAAGCTATTGGTTAGACATTTTTGCATGAGGTTTATAATGGAGAGAACTGAGATTAGAACAAATTCTTGGCAGGGGATAAAGGGAATGAGGGAGTATGATATAACTTGGTAATGCAACATTCCCTGTCCACCCCAAAGAACTTTATTTGCTGGTATTGTCCCAAAAGGAATACCAGTGCCCATGACAAAAAGGAATAGTAATTTGCTTAGTTTTACATGCCACATTACAACTGAAGTCTTAGATGATTTTCTGAATTATACATGCATATCTGTATTTACATTTTTATAATACTGTTACAGTGTTCACCACTGCAACTACACAAACAAGAATTGGAGCACATCGATGAGGACAAACCCATGTCTGCACACTGTCTGACCTAGCATCTAAAGAGAGCAAGAATCAGAAAGACACAGAGCAATTTAGGAAGGAAAGGGACTGGTAGTTATCCGGTCAAGGCCTCCTGCTCAAAACAGGGCCAATTTTGAGGTCCCATTTGCTTGCTCAGGGTCTTCAAGAATCCTTCACTATCAAGCAGAACTGCGATAGTTCTGACATTGCAGGTTTATGAACAGCTCTTGCTCCTTCCTGACTTTTGATGGAACTGTCAAACTTATTCACCCCTTTCACCTTCCGCCCTTCTGATGTTTAACCTCTCAAAACTTTCCAAGCTTTCTTGCTGAGATGTTGAATAGTAACTTCCAAGAAGACAATCCCTGTTTTAAAGCTGTTGCACTCAGAAAGATCCACTGGCCTCTACCAAGCACCAGCACAGAATGCTCACTTACACAAAACCTCAGCTGGAGAGACAAAAGTAAGCCCAGTCCCCAAACTACCTCAGTCCTAAAACCTCATGCCTTGAAGCAAGCCTGCAGAGGTCTCTCATCCTGTGACTAAGGGAAGCACTTGGACTCCCACTGTTCTTCATATGGTTTCCTCTTGGCTGGTACACAAAGGGAGGACATATGTATTGGTGCAAGCTTGGAATCCAAGGGGCTGATTAATAGCACTGTTGGATGAAATGTTACTCTTCCAGGTTGCATCTCTTATTGCTGGTTAAAAACACCTCTTGCAGGACTCCTGCCCTCTGCACAGCTCATGTGAGTACTCCCAAGTACATTCTGGTCCACACTAACTGAACACACAAATTGCTTAAGCAAACATAGATGATTATTCTTAAGCAGAACAGGCTGTGCTCCCACAAACCTCCTTGCCAACAGAGGCAACTGCTCTCAGAAGGACAATTAATTACCAGCACTAAAAGGGCTGTGATGTCTTACTCCAGTCCTGCTTTTCTCTGGGCAAACATCCATCTCTCACTGATTATGCAAGAAAATAATGTTCAACTGTTTTATCCTGTTGTTGACTGAAAACTCAGTAAGTTAAGAAGAAAAAGAACAAACTCAATTAAAAAAACTGGGTTACTGTAATCAGTTTTATTTCAATGCCCATTCCTAAAGAGATCTGAAAAGATGTCAAATATCTTCATGTTTTTATCTTCTTGAATGTACCTATAAAGAAGAAAAAACATACTGTGACCCTTTCAAAAAGATGTGTAGAGTAAGATGGGCTGGAAAATTACATGATATAAAGAATATGCAACTGAAAACAGAAGAAACAAAAGATAAAGCTCTAGGCAAAAATCTGGATAGCATTTACTTGTTCTGTTTCTTGTTTGAAATTGCATTTAATTTTCTCATGACCAGTGGTCCAAAAATCATTACAAGTAACTGTTTATGCATTATGCACAGAAGGGGGCATAGAAGGAAGTTAAAGTGCTTTAGTCTGACCCTCCTACAGGCTATTATCAGGGACACCTCCTCATTCAGTGTTTCAGGTTTAAAAGCAAGGTCAATCAATCCTTCAAACCCTTGCACAGCAGTATTGAGCAATGTACCTGTGATTACAGCTCATTTTGAGTACAGAATTCAGACTGAAAGAACAGTCTTTGAACAGTAACTGACTGAACAAAGTCCTGCTATTGTGCTGCCATAAGACTGCACTGACTTGCATATCTGAAAATGTCAATAATTCAGGCTTCATATTTGAGACTACAAAAGAAAAATGTACTGTTCTTAGACTCTGTTTCTTCATTTTGAATTTATCATCCAGGTAAGGATTGCATGTATAGAAAATATTCTGAAAAGCCTTTTTAGTGTCTACTTAGTGTGCAAACTCTTCTAGCATGTGGATGGCATTATACTGAACTGCCTCCTTCAGTGTGAAATACATCATGAAGTAAGACAGCAAGGCAATTTCTGGTAGAGCCTAGGCCCTCCTAGCAGATACCATTCTGAGTTTTCTGGAAATTTTAGTCTAGGTCCAAGAACCTATAAAGGCAGGAGGATTCGGATTCCAGGAAGATGTTTTCATTGCAGCAGACAACTAGCACAATGAGCTGCTGGCAAGACTGGAGCAGTGAGGCTTCAGGCCAAATAACACAACAAGGAGTAACAGCCTTGGTGTGAGCTTAAGACAGTGACTGCCCAAAGCTTCAGAAAACTGAAAAGACTCTCAAGAAAATCCTGACCACAGAAAATTACTTTGCAAGCAGAGACTTCAGGTAGACATAAGAAGTGGAATGACATAAATATTTTGAGTGGTGACTTGCTCCAAGCAATTATTGACTAAGTGATTCTGCCCTGGGCTTGCTCCAGCTGGATTTTTTCAAACCACCTTCTTGAGACAAATGGTACAATTGAGCACGAACAGATAATGAAATTCCTTTTTAACTACATGCAGAAATTATTCCAACTTCTACAGAAAAAAAAAAAGCAAGACAGATTAGAATACAGAATCCATCTAGAACACAGAACCTGTTACACAACTGTAGAATGAGTCAGGTTGGAAAAGACCCCTAAGATCATTGAGTTCAACAGTCAACTCAGCACTACCACCTCCACCACTAAGCCACATCTCCAAGTACCACATCTACATCTCTCAAATACCTCCAATGATAGTGACGCCACCACTTCCTGGACAGCCTGTTCCAATGCTTGATAACCCTCTCTATGAAGATTTTTTTCCTACTAACTAAACTAAAACTGGTGCAACTCAAGGCAATTTCCTCTGATCCTCTTGCTTCTTACTTGGGTGAAGAGACCAACCCCCACCCCTCCTTTCAGGCAGCTGTAGCGAATGATAAAGTCCCTGAGTCTCCCCTTCTGCAGGATAAACACCCCCAGCCCTCTCAGCTGCTCCTCACAGCTCTGGTGCTCCAGACCCTGCCCCAGCTCCATTCCCTTCTCTGCACTCACTCCAGCCCCTCAGTGTCTCTCTTGCACTCAGGCCCAGAGCTGGACACAGCACTCGAGGTGTGGCCTCAGCAGTGCCCAGGACAGGGGGACAATCCCTGCCCTGCTCCTGCTGCCCACACTATTGCTGATCCAGCCAGGATGCCATTGGCCTTCTTGGCCCCTGGGCACTGCTGGCTCATGTTCAGCTGCTGCCACCAGCACCCCCAGGTCCTTTCCAGCCTCTCTGTCCCAGCCTGTGGCACTGCCTGGGACTGTTGTGACTCAAGGGCAGGACCCAGCACTGGCCTTGTTGAACCTCACACCACTGGCCTCAGCCATGATCCAGCCTGCCCAGATCCCTCTGCAGAGCCTTCCTGCCCAACAGCAGATCAATAACCCACACAGCTTGGTGCCACCTGTGAACTGACTGAGGCTGCACTCCATGAGATACTAAACAAACCTGGCCCCAGTTCTGAGCCCTGGGGAACAGCACCTGTGGCCACCAGCTGGATGTAACTGCCCTCACCACCACTCTCTGGGCCCAGCCATCTGTAGCCTATTTTTTATACCTGACACTAACTTGTTGTTTTGTAAATGTCTTTTCTCCTTTTTATTTACTGTAGATGCAATATCCAAGATTTACTAGCCCAAGTTACAGTGCAGAACACACAGACTGCTCACATGCAAGACTAAATTTAAGTATTAATTATGTATTTTTAACTGATTAAGTTACATCCCTAAAAGGATTGTAACTATAACTGTGACAGTATAGTTCCATCAATAATTGAAGATGAACTTCCCACAGAGAAAAAAGAGCCCTTTGCTTTGTGTGAGGAGAGAAACACTATTTCATAGGTCAGCAAAACTGTGGATAACTGCATAAAGTTTCACAAAATTTATACAGAGAAAACTTCTCACTTCTTATTGGTAGACAGTACTAAGAAGCACAACAGCATGCCACAATCTAATAATAAAAATTATTCCAGTGTAGCTTTCAAGAATAAAAAATTCTGGAAAGATTTTTCACATTAAGAAATGTGAAAATGCAGAAAACAAAGAAAATTGCTTTTCAAGGAGGATTCTTAAGGAACAAAAAGCACACAGTGGTATTATTCATATAAATCACTTCTGACAGGAAATTAATTACAATAGTTTTCCAAGATTTACCCATAGATAAATTAATAATCTGGAGAAGAATGTTGTGCACTACCAGCAATTTTTTACTTTTTTCAACAGATAAAACAGTTCAAAGACTTTGCTGAAAAAGACACATTTCTGTCTTTGGGCAGTGATGCCTTAAGCCATGGAAATACCAAAATGTTTTCCACATTTACTAATTTCTGTACAGATATAGGAATATGAATAACCTATCATCTTTTTGTGAAGAAAGCAGTGAAACTCTAGTAGCAATCTTTGAAAATATAGCAAGTTTACCAGAATTGATGATTCGAGTTTTAACCATGCATTATTATTCACAATTGATAAGGTAATACTAAATTTGAAGCACATTCCTTTCCCTACAATCTAATTAGCAAATACTTTTTCCAGTCAACTGGACAGTTCATGAAACACATGCAATGGCAAATACTGTACAGATATAATCCCTCAGTCCTGAGAATCTAAATCCAGTAATTTTCTTATTCTCCTGTAGAGTTTTGAAATTATAGGATGTATTTAATTCTGCAAGCTTTAACTATGTAAACATCCTGTCGCATGCCTCCACAAAGTATGCATTTTATAACTTGCAGATAAATGTATTTTAACACTTTTCTTAGGATTTTCTAGAAATAAGATGGGGATGAGAGAGCTCTGCTGTGAAAAAATATTTTATTAGCCAGATTAAGAGTAGCTTAGAGTTGGTAGTTTGTTGGGATTTTTTTTTCCTAATTATTATCATATATATGACACATTCAATGAAAATTAATTCCCAGGGGAAAAAAAAAAAGAATCCTTACAAAACAGTCTTGGGCCCTAAATGCAAATTTTCTCTAAGAACAAATTAAGGCAAACTGAAGAAGACCAAAAAGACTTCCATCTGCCATAAACTTTTTTAAAAAGGCAAATTCACATTATGATATGAGGAACATAACCTGATATAGCTGGTCTGTCGGAAAAGAGACTGTCTTCTTTGTAAAGTATAATTATCAACCAAGGGTTGAATCTTTGTAAATGCTAGATGGATTATCCGTATTACAAATCATGGACACAAAGGAAGAATAAAATAAGTGCTGGGTTTCTGAATTCTTCTCCTAAGAAATTCTCTGATAATGCAAAGGCTGACAACATCTACCATATCAAAAATAATAAAGCACTTATGATAGCTGAAATGGATATTCTAGGAACTAAAATGTACATCTGAAAAAAATCCCCAATGTATTGTCTGAAATAAAATGCTTGTATTTTTTTCCTTTGGTATCCCTTAATGTCATGCAAAAAAGGTGGCCATCTATTTTCATTGTAAACAAAAAGTACAAAGCTGCTACCCAACCATATGCTAATTACAGTATCTTAAGGAGAAGATTACACTTGGTTAACTTCCTTCTGTCAATCAATCAAACCTAATTTATGCAAAATGCATTCAAAGCTAAATTTGAATTGTTCAGTAGGAGGGACACAGTCTTAAAGGGAGAATAACAAGAGATAGGCATCACATAAGAAAAGGTGAATTACCAATAATTTTTTGGATCAGAACTCCATTCATAAATTTCTTGTTAGCATCCTTACTGTCACCTTCCTTCATATTTCCATTTTTAGAGAATGTTCTTCCATGGGTGTATAAAGCCAAACAGTTCTCTGCAGTAACAACAGGACTGCTAACAAGACTTCTCAGCAAACATGAACTCCATGGTATGGGCTCCAATTCAGAAGACAGCTTCATCACATCATATTTGCATGTTCAAAAGTTAGTTTTGGTTATTCAAGCAAGAATGCAGGTGATGGAAATGTGGAGCTGACTTCTAAAGTGTCTGCAAAAATTTCCTATAGGATAATCTGAATAGATGGTTTATACAGCACTCCACACTTCTTGTGAACTTTTACAACTCCTTGGACAGACTGTTGTTTTTTAAGCGACACAGAAACTACCCAATAAAATGACCACAGTTTTATTTTGGTATGCTCATGCATTTTTTTAATATCCATTTTAAAATTTCTTTTAACAGTAGGAAAATCATGATCTGTTATTTGTCAGGTGGTTTCAATAACTGCATAAGACATCTCACACTTATTTCATTAATTGAATGAAAGAAACAGAATACAATAGCCTAATTTTATCATATTTTCTGGGAAATTCTTGTAAAATAACAAGCTAGAATTCAAGGGTTTACCTCTTTATTCTCTCATGAATACCTAAGAACTTGAACACTACTCTTTATCTCTTTTTATCTTAGGCTTCTAATCCTCAAGATGAATGATCTTCAAAGGCTGCTGCTCTTATTATTATGCACTGGTGTTATTGCATTGTGCTCTTGCCCAGTGTCAATGGATAATTTAGCAGATAGCGTACACGAAAAAAAATTCATAATTTTCATTTTTAATGTGGCAAAGACAGAACTTCTCATAATTTATATCATCATTCAAGCCTTTCCTCTTTGTGGTATCAGGATTAATGTTAGGGCCCATGCCATTCTATTTGTCTGAAGTAGCTTACTTCAGGGTTTTTCTTTTTGTTACTGAGATATTCTAAACTCCTGAATCCCTTTTGATGTCAAAAAGCTATGCAAGGTGTGTAGGAGTGGTCACCAGTCCCACTTAAGGGAAATCTTTTGTCACTTCTGAGCAGATTAGAGAAGGATGAAAGCTCCAAGTTAAGCTCGTGACTGGGCATCATATTTTCATAGAATTATCTCTTTGTATTTGAGAGGGAAAAATCCATACACCCATTTTTTAAAAAATAAACCCACAAAATAGCAAAACACAGTGTTTCTGAATTAAGCTTACAATATATCAGGAGAAAGCACAAAACTTTAATTTAATTTACTGAGAATGTTTCACTCAGCCTGAATCTCAGGTCTAGGCATTATTAAGGCAGAGAACAAATGGAAGAATGAAGATAAAGGCCTAAGAGAAAGCAAACAAATGTAGGTTAACACAAAAACTGAACTGCTAATGAGTAAATCTTAAACTTACTCAGAAATGGCAAAAGATTAAGTGAAATTATTTTTAAAATGCAATCAAAATCAAAGAAAAATATGCAACCTTAGTTTCCTTAAGAGGGCACATTTACTCTTCATGCTTTTGTCTCCTCAAGAGTTGCTAGGAAAAAAAAATTACTATCTTAGACTTTGACAGACTGAAATTGTCAATGGGTAAACATTGCTAAAATCGTTGGAGGGCTTTTGCCCACTATAGCAAACTGCAAAAAAGCAGCTGCTCATCTATGACCACCAAAGCCTATCCCCCCCTAAACACACTTACTGACCTCCATTTGGATTGTGACTGGAGCTTGAGGTAAGGCAGGGGGAGTGCTGAGGGGCCATAATGGCCATATTGAACTCATCTGCACTCCCATAATAGGCAGTTGGAACGACTTGGACCACCAAAGACCTCTGAAGTATCCCCCCACTCACAGTGAACCTGAGCATTTAAAACTCATGAAATCTCTTGAGTTTTGTGGCTTTTCCCCACCACTGATGGACCAACATCTTCACTTCAAGCAACAGACATCAAAGTTGTACCAAGACTTGTTTCTGGATTCAACAAGGGGAGTTGACTATAAATCTTTCTACATTTGCCCTTTTTTCTCTTTCTTTTCCTTACACATTTTAAGTGCTACTTTTATATTTTTATAATGCTATGTTACTGCAGATAATAACAACTAAAATGGCTACATAACTGTCCTTCTTTCTAAACAAACTGTTCTAAAATAATCTGTGTGCATACATATATATGGATATATATATACACACGTGCATTTGTTTACAGACACTGACTATTCAGTGTGGTTTCAGTCTAATCTGCCCCAAGGGATTTATTAACAAGAACATGGGTTACCCTTCCTTTCTAGGGCAGGACATAACATAGACTTAATGAATCTCAGGTGAGATTGGGGGTGCAGTTTGGGGACCATTTTTTGCATCAACTGCAGCTAGATACTTACACTGAACAGATAAACTGCAGAGAAAAATAGCACAAGACAGGGACTGAACACTGCTTGGTGCCACATGTGTTCTAATCAGTCTCCAGACCTGCCATTTCAACAGCACATTTTTGATCTGTGTAGGAAAGAAGCGTCTGACTTGCAATTTATTTTCGAAGTGAGGTACTAATTCATCTTGAAAGATCAGTCTTCAGCATGCTGTTTAGAAGAGTTTTTGCACTGCACTGCACTGTATGGTAATAGATGGAGATAGAATTTTTTTTAGTATTATATGCACTTTCGCATATAGAATTTAATTCATTGTGTTAGCCAAGTCCACATTTTCTAAAAGAAATTCCAACAGAGGGCAGTACTCCCAATGAACTTCTCTACTCAAATTTACTGGCATTCCCAGTATGTTCCTATATTCTTTGTGAGATACCAACAAGTCCTGAGGTCACAGGTTAGAGAACCATCTTATAAAGGCATGTAAACAAGAGTATAGGATACATAATACCCTGCTATGGATTTTGTGTTTCCTCAGAAATACAAATAATTGCAGGAAATTTGCTAAGAAAAAGGTATGAAAAATCATCAGCTAATAATAAATATAACCTGAAAGACTCAATTGCTACTGTTAAATGTAGTATCATAAAAGCAAAATAAAATACTAAAAACTCCTATATTCATTAATTTTATTTTCCAATAACAGATTTTAAATAAGATTTGACCAAGAGTGGGAATAACATAAAAAACTAAAGGGATCTTTGCCTGTCTTGTCCAGTTAAGTCTCCCAAGGCAAACACAGCTGCTGTTATTGTGCATTACTTTTCTTTCTTAGGTAACAATTTTATTGTCTCAGCTTTGCAACACAAGCTGCACAATTTTTTAGGAAGAATGCTACCTATTATGTCCACATTTTAGCAGTGAGTTCTTCACTATAAAGCTTATCTAGTGTTCAAATTCACCCGAATATTTGCACTGTAGTAACTTTAATACAAGGCTGCAATTTAAATAATTTTATCGACAGTGACTGTTATCATCTATTCACAAACCTGGAGCACAGGCTACAACTCCCATTTTCCCAAATGAGAAGCTTAAATGAGATGACAGACAAAGTGGCAGTCTCCCTTTGTACAAACACACATGACAAGCTTCTGCTTGACTGGAACATTTCCGAAGCAAAATTTTGTCAGCAACTGCCAATTTCTTGAGCTGAAAGAAAAAGCACTTTGCAAAAAGCACCAGTCTTAATTACATTTCATGCACTTTGTCCAGTCAGCTATGGCACACACAGTACGGTCTGTTGGAAGTTGTTTTTTCCTATCAAATCCTTTGCCTGGGACTTCAGGAGTGCCATCTGCAAGTCAGTCTAGGTGTAGGACACCCCCAACAATTTGCCATTTCCCTAGGTTTCTTAAACTGCAGGGCACTCTTGTTTCTCTTTCACTCAGGTTAGGCGTAGCCCACTGGATTATTCATACTCAGATGAATACAGGATTATTCTTGGGATTACCTAAACAGCCTCCAGTTAGACTAGTCCACCAAAGGACTGAAAGATGGATTTTGTAAGATTTGGCTCACTGTAATTATAATAACTTTTTTTCCTATAGGTGAGTACTTCACAGAAAACCAAATTGTGAGGTCTGCAATGTTGACCCTTCTTTTTCAACATATTCATGCATGAAATTGCAATAGTTTAGTTTGTGGTTTTTGCATTTTTTTTCCTAAATATGTATCGCAGAATCATAGAGTGGCCTGAGTTAGAATGGACCTTAAAGATTATCTCGTTCCAACCTCCCCTGCCATGGGCAGGGACATCTTTCACTAGACCAGGTTTTTCAAAGCCCCATCCAATCTGCCCTTGAACACTTCCAGGGACGGGGCATCCACACCTACTCAGGGCAATCTGTTCCTGTGCCTCACCACCCTCATAGTAAAGAATTTCTTTCTAATGTCTAATCTACATCTAGCACCATTCAGTTTGAAGCCATTCCCCCTTGTCCTATCACTAGTAAATAGTACCACTCCAGTGTTAAGTACACCTCCCTGACTTTTTGCTAAGCTAACTTTTATTAACAAAAGTGATAAAGCTTCATCAAATACATCTTTCCTTCACATGTTACTCATGCCTTCACTTTATAGAGAAATGTGCCCTAAGCTATGATGAATTCATATAGATAAAGATTGATAGACTATGTAATATAGAGAGTTACATGTGAAAGGAGAAGTGAAATTAGATATTGCGTATTTGTTTTCATAACTTAGACTTCAACTTTGCATGTTACATTCCTTCCTCAAACATTGTCCTTCCTTCCCCCATTATGAACTTCTGGTTTGCTGAATGACCTCTGTAAAATTTGCCATGAAGGCAACAAGACCCAGTCTCTTCTGAGACTTTTTATGAAAACAAGTACAGATCTCTACTTGCATATAGTGACCTTGGTTTCCAGTTGTGTTGGTGCTGTTCACAGTTCCTTCATGCACAAGGAGAAGAGTAAGCTGTTCATCTTCATTACAGGAGGGCATTATAATAAGGTTTCTTGAACTTACAGATTTGATGTCAAGTTTCTGAGGGCTTAAACGCAGAAGGGACTGGATTTCACTGCCATGGAGAATGCAATGAAACACACATGATGGCATGAAATAAGGAGTTAAAGCTGTCAAACTTGTCATAAGGTTACATAACTTCTTGCAACAATAACCTTTGCAGAAAAAGAATTCCTACAAAGCAAATAATTTCCAACTGGAGGAAATGCTTTTAAGGAAATCATCAATTTCTGTCTCAAAGATTAACCTGAAGCTGCAACAGTAAACTTGCTTTACTTGAAAATGAGTGAATACAGTCACTACTACTTCCACCTCAAGGATCCTGGCCATTTGCCTTGACTTACCCTCTTATGAAGACGTTCTGCTTCCTCCTGATATGCAGCAAGTTGCTGTTTCCATTGTTTCACATTGGCAGTGGACTCCAGCAGGGCTGCTGTGAGCTTAGCATTATTACCCTTGAGCGTGGCCAGCTCTGCCTCCCAGTGCTTGCTGATTGTCGAACTGCACAGACAGAATCAGAATGGTCAGAACTCACAAATCTCTTCCTTTATGCTTCTTAAATGTCTTATATATTTTTTAAATATCCAGCAAAAAGAGAATTACACAAAAAGTTATATAACTAAGCAAATATAATATCTATTTGGTATATAATTAATATAATAGAATAGCCAAATGAGAATTCAAATACTCAAATCAAAGCTATAAATTAGGAAAATATATGTAAAACCATTATTGGAGAACAACATCTACCTTCCCAGTTCAACAGGGTGTATTTAAAAATAAAAAAAAGATCATGAAATACTCATCAGCTTCCCAAAAGCAACAGCATGCACTTCAAGAATATGTGTATATGATTAGTCACTCTTTTAATATATGCACATTGAATGTAAGTGCTTTTTAAATCCACTACTTTATTAAACGTGTTATAGGAAAATATTTGTTTTTTACTTGATTAAAGAGAGTTAATTGTGTCCTTTGGAAATGCAGCTTTGTTGTCTTAATGTAAATCTTCTATTCCTGAAATATATTTTCTTTATTAAATACCGTATTTCATTTGTTTTTGCAAATTCGAAGACCTTGGGTTTCATAATACTGTAATATGTTTTTCCTCACTAATATCAGCAAAGACAGTAGAGATCAAGTAGGATGGATATACTACTGCTTTACTTAAAGTGGAACCTGATGTTGAGGTTTACTGAAGTAGCCTCTACTGAATAGAGGAAAAATTCTGCTTACAATTTAGTTGTTCTGTTAGCAAACACAGGTTTCAATTTTCACAGGTAATTAATCTGCCATCACCTGCAGACCATATCTTTACACTCAGTATGCAATGGAAAAGTATCTCAAACACATTAGGTGAATGCATTATATGCATCATATGCAAATAGCTCATTAATGTGCACTCATATAATGCTAAGAGCATGTGAGGAGCACACCTCCATGGACAGGACATACAGAAAATTAACTCACAATTAAAGCCATCAATAAAAACCAAAAATCTATAACTCTGACCAAAAGTATATTGCATGAAGAATGATTATAACACAATTGTATATTTAAATATATCTGTTAATATTATAACATTAATTACAATTCATTATGATTTTGAATGTAAGTTTACAGATTTATTTGAACTTTGTACACATATATAATGAAATATTCTGTCATAATTTTGTCCAGTTTCTTTCTTCCACTTCCTCATATGCAAAGTCCATCCCAGAGCATATTTCAAGAACATTATGACACCTATAAATGCTCCTCAGGTGTTCAAAATTAGCCAGACACTGGGGAATATTCATTACTTGTTCAGAGCACCTGTACTTTTTCACTAAAACATTATACCTGATTCTTCCACAGTCCAGCATTTCCTTCCAAATAGGACTTTGTCCCCTTGAACAGGAATGTAAGTTCCTCCAGAAGAGGAATGTGCTCTAGCATTTAATAGTACAATTAATTACAAGTTCACCACTGGAAATTTTAGATCTTAAAAGACTACACTAAAATAGTGATGATCCTATTTCCTCAGGGAACACAGACATACACATTCAAGAAGATAAGCATGAATTTCTCTAACCATGTCCTCTAATCAGATTTAAGTTTCACTTACAGTAGGCCAGAATATCAATAAATTGCATTAAGAGAATGCTCCAAATATCTAGTTCATTATTATATTCATAATACCTTCCTGATGTTCTGATCTGACAAATATCCAATTCAGTAGTTTCATACAAGTGAATTCCATTTACCAGTCCTGCAGGACTATTGGCAACTACTAGCTACTAGCAAACTTTTATATGTGGCACCACTACTCTCTTACAAAATGTGCCTTACTACACATCTTTGCCCTCAGAAGACACATGCACACAAACTGATGTAACACAGCTGTATCTGAGGCAGTCAAAGGCTGAGAACTGTTTGATCATTCATTATCCTAAAGAAGTGAAAGGATTTTTGTAATCTAATAATGTGTGTATCTACAGTGGCATCCTTCTAATCCATTGAAAACCCAGAAGTTGGACTCTTAGGCAGTGATGAGCAATAATATGAGGGTGATTGGTGCTAAGTATCACTTTTACCTTTGCTTGGTGCCCCTACTGCAGTGCCTCCCAAGAAAATAGCCAGGAGCTTTTAAGTTATTCCTTGTATAATGGAATGTCAGCATGAAATATGAAGCACATATTTTCTATTACTGCTGTGGTTACCCCAGTTCAAAAGCTGCAACGTTTCTTTGATCTGATTATTTTTCATTTGGTTATTGTCAATAGGAATGCATCAGTATTATTTCTCAACTGTACTCTTTTTCCCTTAGAGATCTACATATTCTGTTGCAATACAGGTGTGACTTATTTGTAGCATATACTGGCTTTTTTTCTACAAGTAATTGTACTGTATCTTCTACAGATTCTACTATAGCACCATAAAATGAAAGCATCTTACTTAATTTAGTCTTATTTTGTATTTGGTAATACACAAAGACTTCCTAACTCATTAGACTTACCCTATTTCTTCTTAATGGATATTATACTGCGAAACACAGTCCCAAAGGTGTGGATATTTTTGTTTCATAAAATCTTAATTTGATTAAAATAGCCCATAACCACTCCTGGCTGTTCTGACTTCCTTTTCTCAAATACTTTCTTAAGATTAAAAAAAAAAAAAAAAAAGAAAGGAAAACAAATCCAACAAAGAAGGTAATGAAATTATGTTCTGTGGATTAGTTTGGTTAAAACTGGATTAAGATTAATTGCTTTAGAACCAGATAAAAACACATTTACAGAAGGCTGTTTTTAGGTTAGACCGAGAGTATCTGAATGGAATCCTGTATCTGTGGAGTGACATTTAAATTTACCAACACTTCCTGAGCAAACACTGGGAATCATATAATTCAGACACAATGAAATTGTCCCTTGGAGGGGGAGATGCTAACTCCTGTGAAAGGGAACACAGAGATCAAGAAGATGACAGACACATGGGAAGTCCAAAGAGGCCCCAGAAACTGCTACAGTCCCTTTGCATGGGTACAGGAGAGCTGTACATACTATTTCTCCCTAAAATCTTCTACTAAATTCTTGTCTGAAAGGCCTGCTGCTAAAAGGAGTTGATTTTGCCCTCACTGCACTAGATTCTGTCATAGAAAATACATACATAGCCCTGATAGATTGTCTTAACAGCTGTAAATATCTAAACCTAATCTGAATCATCCCTCATGTGTTCTGAGACCATGTACTCTACAAAGCACTGAAAATAAGCACACTTACTCAGCAATCACACTGATCCAAACAGCAATTTCTACCAGAGCATTTTCCAGCTCTGCACTGTGGTGGAAAGCTGTTTATAGACACTCAGGGACACATAGTCATACACATTTGCACTCCTGTGGTGCAATAATTCTACCTGCATACATGCATTTTCTTCTTAAAATCACCCATCCCTTTGAAGGTACTGTTACAATTTTAACAGTTATTTCTTGAAACCTGTCAGAATTAACATCACTGACTGCCTGACAATCCCAAAGTTTCAAGATGGTCCTTCAAAAAAGAAACATTCTTAACACTCCAGCTTCTTGCCTATTTTTCAGCATGAAAAGCTACACAAAATTTTTAAAAATACCCTAAAAGAGAATAAAGCCTGGTCATTTCCCTTGTGAAACTTCAGAACATCTGAAAACACCAGGACAAGCTGTTCTGCATACATCCCATTAAAGCCAAATACAAGAGAGGGAAAGGGCTCCTCTAAAGAATATTAGCAAATTCTGAGTTTTATTTGGTCAACTACCATGATAACACAAAACAAAAAACAAAACACAAAAAAAAAAAACCCAAAAACCTCCAAAAACAATCAAACAAAAAACCCAAACAAAGAAAAAAATGACGAAACAAAACAAAAACAAAAACAAAACCACCCCCAAAACCCCCCCCCCAAAAAAAAACCAACCAAACAAAAAAACAAAAAATAAAAAACCAAAAAAAAACCAACAACAACAACAAAAAACCCAATAAACCAAAAAAAAAAACCCCAAACCAAACTGAACCAAACCAAACCATAAAAACTAACAGAAGTTTTCATAGCAGTGGTTTGGGTCCAACAATGACAACCCTTTGTGGGATTTCAAGCACTCCTTAGTATGCAAAAGGTCAAAACTCTCCTGAATCTCTAGTCCTTGATTTAGGCCACAGTATGTGGTACATGTGTAACATATATCTGGTACATGTATAACATGACCACATGCCCACAGTCAGAATACCACATGGTGCCCCACTGTCAAGGCAAAGGATTCAAAATCAGATATTTAACATCTGTGACATCCAGTAATTCAACCACTTTCACAAAGCACTCCTAGAAAAACTGCTGGCTGGTACCACTCAGCCTAACTCTGATACCCTCTGAAAATTAAAGCAGGAGTCAACGATCTTCCTTCCATACATTTAGGCATTCTGGCCAATTAACATCAGGCCAATCTCCTCTCTCACTGGGGATTAGTTACAAGCCCAGTAAGTCACTGAGGAATAGCTTTGGTATCTGTCCATCTGTGACCTGAATAGTGTGCCAGAGGCTATAAATGCATGATTATCTTTCTCTGCAAAGTAGGTCACTTAAGGAAAATTAATCTGAAAAGCTCCAGTCACCACATTTAGCCAGTTGGAGAAGGCTTGCAAAGGGAAGGGGGGATAAGCACACATTGATGAGTTCCATTCAGAATGAAGTTATTTTGAGAAAACGCTTTCATGAAACAAAGAAACAAAAGCACTTCAAATTATGTTTCTGCTTTTTGAATCATTATTGCTTATTCACTGTTCACTTGAACGCAGTACCAACACTGTGAAACATGGATTAAGGTTTATTTCAGATTTATAGCAATAAAGGTAAAAAGAATTCCACTTTATTAATATTTAGAGGGCTTAATATTGCATCCATTGCATAAAATTAACTAGGTTAAAATTTATTGTATAGTATAGTCACGGTTTGAAGAAACTACTGTTATTCAAGAGCAGGTAAATTATTTTCTTCAGGTGTCACTGTGATCTCCTCTGCAGGTATGTGGCGAGCAATCCTATTTTGGGACAGCAGATGTGAAGAGGAATTTAGCCAAGTAAGAATGCAGTACTTCCAACATAAAATGTGGATTCTGATATAATAACTAAATCTGTAAGACTTGTCAAACATGAACAGAGCAGAGTCCTGATAGCAGCTGCCCAGCTCATAAATAGTGCCATGTGTTGGACACAGCCCAAGAGTCTGATGGAGTGAGCATTATCAAGCAGAGGGAGTGGTATGTCAACCAGCTGGTAACAATGCATGAGCTGTGCTGGCAGCAAGAAGTGACCCCTCCTGACAGCCGGGCTGGTGAGCTTCACAGAGCTCTGTAAGGCTTCATGCTCTACAAAGCACAGGGGCATTTTGAACCATTTGGTTCTGTTGCTGTGGCATCCGAGAGATACAGTGAACACAAAGCATCACTACTTCTCCTTGGAAGGGTAAGGCAAGTGTTTGGGCTTATGTAAAAATTCCTGGTGCATTTGGAGAGGAATCCTGAAAAAGGTCCTTACAAAATCTCCCGTATCAGATAAGCTTCAGTTAATGCTGAAGGCTGGAAGGGCACGATCTCTGCCATAGGCTATGCTTGCTATTGCTCACATTGAAATGAGGTGACTGCTTAATTTGATGGAGATGTTGACCCTGCTGGTACAGCAAGGCATTGCAGCATCTCTCCAGGGATTCCTAAAAGCTCACAAGAAACCTCCTCTCATTCATGCTGAAAATGAGACTCAAGCTCCTCAGCTTATGTCCTCATGAGGAAGAATTTTTAAACAAGCAATTTGGGAATTACAACCCTTTTTGGAGATTTCAAAAAGTATCTTCTGTGGCCATCTATTAAATGTCCAAAACAACTTTGTGATGGAAAGGATTTAAACCTGATGGGTTTTAGGAGTTTGTGCTCTTGCACAAAGAACCATAAGCCCTCAGTAAAGATGTGGAAATCTCTCCCTATCTCTCTCTCTCTCATATTCAAAGCAATAGGGAACAGAAGGGAGTTTTGTCTTCCATTATTTTACGGATGAGGAAGAGCCCTGCAATGAACCAGAAGCTGATGAAAGAGCCATGAAATGGACCAGGTCCTATCTCAGTATTCCAGGAAGAGGAAAGAATGAAGGGGTGTGAGTTGGGCTGCCATTTTTGTCTTTCCACAGCGCTGTCTGCTTGTAGGGACCTAACTCTGAATTTATGTACATGTGGGACAGAGTCTCTCAGTTAAATAATTAAAGAACAGCAAAATAGGGGAAGCTACAGTAAAAACAACAGATTTTGTAAGAAGAAAACTTAAGACACAAAACAATTGCCTCTTCAGAGCCACTGCTCACTGTCTTATATGTACTTGTGATTAACTGTACACATACAAAAGGAAGTCTTACTTGATAAACAGGAATTTATTTTTAAAAAAGTAAATCTTCTCAAAATTATAATCCAGAGATAATTACCAGGAAATCGCTTTGAGTTAAATATTTTGAGTTCTGCCAATGAAAAACTAATTGATATTCAAAGAGATCCTTATCTTAATTGGAGTATTCAAAAGAATTTCCAGCAAAGGAGGATAGGTCCCCTAGGGAGAGAAAGAGGAACATTAACAGACCATGAAAGATCTGTCCTTCCCTTTGGGATAAGGAATATCTACATGATCTCAATGGAGTTACATCAGCACAAAACCAGAGAAACAAGGCTGTGAATCAGCTCACAGCAAAAGAGATGAAGGAAGCCCTTGAAGCACATTGTACTTCAGGTGAGGTGCCTAATATCAAAGCCACCCTGCTAGAAAGCAAGAAAGGCAGCTGAATGGATGAAATGAGCAATCAGCAGGTGAGAGAATTATGTGTCTAGGAGTCTATCGGTCTGTACAAACACTGAAGGTAATCCTACTCCAGGACATGTTCCTTTGTTCAACTTGGAGCTATAATATGCTTGAACTCACAATTTCTATGTCAGAAGACAAATGTCAAAGCTTCTTTCTGCAAATTTGGACAGCTACAATATATTGAGAGAGAACAGATTTCTCCCTCGAGGTGTTTCACTTATGAGCTTTCACTTTCATTTAGCCTATCAGCTTGGCCAATTCTTGCCTGGACTCTCAACCCCCAGAGTACCCATGCAGCCCGTGGACAGGAGAAGACTTGCCTTTCCAGTTCTGTTACAGGCAGTACTGCACTTAGGCAGCTCTTGTACAGTGCCTTATCAGCTCACCGGGGAAGGATCAATACCTTTGTGGACTTAATGGATGAAAATGACAAAAGAAGTTGAGTAATGACACAAGCTCTTTCCACTACAGAGCAGACCACTATGCAATGAAAATGGGTGGCCATACCGTATTTTGATCCACCACTTAAGGTCATAGTCTGTATGTTGCAATACAGCCTTTATTCATTACAGGGCTATAGAAACCATCGTAACACCAACTGCTTTCATTATGGGATTTATGTTTGAGGAATAGACTGGATATGACACTCTTTTTAAGAATGGGAATTTTCACATAAATAATACATCCAGTAATCCAGCACAGTATGCCTGCAAAAGGCAACAAAGCCAGAATTAAAATGGCTAAGTATATGTTTGCTGCTTAGGGAAACACTAAGAGTTAATAGAAGAGAGGAGCTCTTGAAAGACACTTCATGGGATGCAGAAGATTGGATATTAACACAAAATTAATGCTTCAGCAATGATTTTAGTCATGTGGGACTTAGGTCCCAGTCCTAACCCAAGTTAAAGGGAGGAACAAAGCAAAGACAAAACAATTACATTACTTAGTTTCCTGTACTGCATGTTCATGCACTCTGGATGTTTTTACATAGGTAACATTTAAAATTTGTTTCTTATTTCAATTATGCTGTTAAGCACAGTTTTAAGCATGATTTTGTACACTGAATCACTAAGTGAAAACCCTGTATTTAACCTGAGCAAAGTCCCTGATCTCTCAAGGGGCTCGACCTCTAATTTTATGCTTTTAAAGAGGCCTCATTTTTATCTTTGCCACTTAATTTTATAAAGTAAACAGAATTTTATGTCTTAGTGAAAGTCATAGAGTATAAACAAAGAACAGTAACTCTTTCTTAAAACTTTAAGCCCTTTGAAGGTACAAGCATGGCTAATTAATTTCTAGATTTTTTGCAGTAATCCCTAAAACCTTATTGACCTAAAAAGCATCACATATTCTGAAAAAGTAAAAGAAGAAATTGTCCTTGTTCTCTTATTGAAATAGCATATTGATATAGCTGGAAGTAGTTTACTCTCAGATCTGTAAAGTATTACTGATACCCAGTAAGATTTTTAGTGCACTGAACATTAGGCATAATTCCTTGCTGTTGCTATGGTGCTGAATACTTCAAATATTCCAACGAAATTACATTTTTAAAATCAACCAAAGTTATTTAGGAATGTACATCCTGTTTTCTGAAATGACTAGGTATTTGACTGCAGAGAAAGCAAAATTGACTCTGGCATTTATGGCATTTAATCACTTTAAGAAATCAATTAGATGATGTGGCTATCAGCAAGTCAGATACTAGGACATGGTAACCCTGACACTAAAATGATGTGAATTATGGACACCTTCATTGTGGAACTCATCTGTACACACAAGAATTTAAAGCAGTTTAACTGCAAATTCACACTGAATTAGTATGGACTAATTCTGCTAGGACCATGGCTAGGCAAAATCCCAAGTTTCTTTCAAAAATCCTACCAATAACAATAATTTGGATGTGCACTGAATCAATTTGCACTCTATCAGAAATGTAACAGAATAGATTATTCGACTTCCCTACACACCTCTTATCTACGTTATCTTTTATTGGGTGCTATTCAGATTTTAACAGTTTCACTGAACTGTGCTCTCAATTACACCTCAGTGAGTTTGAAAAACTTTCCTAGCTTTGACACAAAAATGTTGTGGTAGTAAGGACAAGGAACAACTTCTTTCACAGTGATCATCTCCTCCACTTAGTACAATAGGACCAAAAGCTCTGAGCTTCCAAAGGTGTATGGACTGAGGAGCTTGGACTCTCTGCAAACTGTCCTCCTCAGTGATATCTGGCCAAGGAGATTCTAAATACAGTTTTCCTACAGTCGGGTTTAGCATCTTCATCTCCTCAGTCACCCAAGGCTTATGGCATCTGTAACCCTTCCATTTCCATCTGAAACACTTCTGAGCAAGCAGTGTTCATCTGTGTTTTAGTGCAAGGAGAATACCATTTAAATGGGTGGCAATTAAGCCCTCTGATCATTGCAGGTATGCTGGACTGGAAAAATGCCATACAAAACACAGTGACTGTGTCCTATGGCCACAAGGACACTTGGGCATGGGCACAGAAGAGAAAACATGAGGAAACAACTCAGCCCACAGACCTCAGTGCCAAGGTACATTTTATTTAGCAGTCTAGATGTGGCTCAGAGTGCTTTGACAGCTGAAGGTCGATTCTACAGGACACAGCACAGATTTTCAGCTCTGCAACAACAGAGTGAAGACAGTAAGACCTATTCTACTGGCAACTACCAGCCACACGCAGAGGAGCAAGCTGGATAAAGAGATTTCTCCCAACCCTGTAAGCCTGACATAAACCACAGACAAGTAGTGGAGATCCTCAGCCTCTGCTGGCATTTATAGATGCTGTCACAGCTGTAACTGGGTTGTGCTGTGCCTCTGCTGAAGCTGGAGCAGCTGTTACAAGTGGTTCAATCGGAAAGACTTACAGTGCCTCTTTTAGTTCTTAGCTGAACCTTCTGTTATTGATACAGCAGGACAACTCAGCCTGTAAGACCCCTTAATGCTGGTTCCCATCTTACTTTCATAGCAAACACTGACCAGCAGAAGACTAAATGCAGCTGCAGGGCTTTCACAACTTCACTACCAGCAATAGAAAGGCATTTTAATAGAATGACCTACAGAAACAGTTCTTTGTTATCTGCATAAAAATTCAGATTTATGACTACTGGGCCTCCGCCCAGGTTATCTTATGATATCAAATAGTAACTACTAATGCAATTCATTTCTGCACTACAATTGCCAGTTTGCTTATCCCAGTAAATACAAGGACATGCATTAATCACACAGGTAGTGCCAGAGAGGGACAGTCAGTTTACATGCTGACAACAAAATAAGCTTATTCCATTAAGGGAACTGGAGCTACATGGAAGCATTGAAAATTTAATTAAGTTTCATTTATCTCCTGTGGTAGCCATGCAATTACTTAAGAGTCAATAGCCTATATATAAAGTTCAAACGAAACCACCTATGGAGCTCTCAGAAGAACTTCGAAGAACAAGCAGTAAGTTGCATGATGTGATCACAGAAAAATATTTATTGACTGTGTGTGTTTGAACAGAACAAATCACAACTGAGTTGTAACACATGCGGATACTGCAAATCATATTTTTTTCCATTCCAGTTCTTTAAGGGAATGGGAGTACTACATTTGCTTTGTTTAAAACAAATCTGAGTCCAAGAAGAGACTATATTGCTTGCACTATGTTGTCTCCAAAAAAATATTTACTAAAACCTAATTAAATTGATAAATCAAAATATTTCATTTAATAGATGAGAAGTCTCTGATACTGATACTTTTCCCATTTACAGGTTAACACTCAGAGGAAGCAGTCCCTATATAAGTTTCTCTCCCTAATTGCAAAAAAATCCATTTTTAAAGAAAAAAACTATAATAGCACTTGTTTTAACTAGCTGGTAGTTAATAGTTTTTATTTTCTTAGTCTAGACTAAGTGATTTTAGATTTCCTTCATCTTCTTTTTGGAATAATGCAGATAATTAGGTTATTCAGCTGGAAGGTAAAATAGAATGTTTTATAGATCCATTCTTTCCAATTCAACACTTAATTGATGTAACAGTTTCAAAGAAGAATATAAAGCTTGGCTCCCCTCTTATCTCCTTGTCCCATCTTATTTATTCTTACTTAACTTATCCCAACTCAATAGGGAAAGAATGAAGTTGCACGAGATTTCCTAGTTGTGAGTTCAGAGACAGCAGAGCAGAGACTGAGCTTTCATCCTTTCATGAGGCTGTGCCTATGTGTCAGATTTCAGCATGTTTGTTTCCTAGTATTGCAAGCTCTATTTCAGTCCCCTGATAAGGCCTCCAGACAAGGGAAAAGATAGGGCAAATACAATGATGTGAAGATATTTAAAAGCCAGCTTTCTTCAGCCTCCCACTATGCTGATCATAAGTCCAGCACAAATGATTCCTAAAGTGTTAAAGAATAATTAAACCAGAATACTAAAACCTCTGGAGAATATAAAAGGAAGGATTACATGATTGGTGTTGTCATGTAATTACATTAGTTTTACATTTCAAAGCATTTCCTAAATAAAGTGAACAGGTAACAGTCATATGCAGAGATCAGTTAGAATACACTTCACCCACAGAGGCAATTATTTTGGCTATTTTCTTAAAATAAGGCCAAATTAATCTGAATGTGTTGCCTACATGCATTCAGAAAATAAAACAGTATTTTTCTATCTATTTGCATTATAGTGAAGGGAAAACCCCTTTTATTTTTCTTCCTTTTGCAAACTACTAGAGATGAATAACTTAGTAGGATTCAGTCAATTCACTTTCAGGGTATTGGCTTGGTTTGGGTGTTTTTGTCTGAACCATGTTATTTGAAGAAAATTACTTCTTAATTACCTGTGGGATTGCAGTCTCCCAGAAGAAGGTTTCCACTACTCTAACTTTAATTTAGAAACCAAACCCACTAAATTTCATATCAGAAAGACAGAACATCACTACATCACAGTGCCATGGAGTAAAATCTGCAGACAACAGCTGTACACTCAAAGCTGATCATGAGATGTGGACCCACTCATATGTACTCATAATGCTTTATTATTGTGTACTTGAGAAAGCAGAGTTCTGGGCATCCCAGACATTTTATTTCAGCATGTTCACACAGATCTAGCTTCATTTGCCAAATGGCTTAAGAGCTGATTAAAAAACTCTCTTATATTCTAGTTCATTGCTTATATTCTAGTGTCATTGCTGTAATGAACTCAATTCATTACAGACAAAACTTGAAGGCTATTTGGTGTCACAGTGACATACTCTTAACCTCAAAAAGATAATAAGAATAATACATTAACTACCTATTTTTGACAGACAAATTAATTGTGTTTATATGTGCCTGCTCCTAACCTCTATCCATGTCTGCCAGAATAAGGCTGACACTATAGATGCCCCACTTCAAGGGGTCTGCCTACTACAATGTGACAGAAAATTAACATGTCACAATTATGCTTAATCAAATGACTTGTTCAGGTGCAGACTGAATGCTGTTTGCACATTTAGGCACATGCTGAATTGGCTTAGAGGAAAGCAGCTTTGGTTGTTTACTTGATCAATGAGCTTCTACTCTCGTCTCCTTGGGGCTTACACTATCTGGTCAGGAACCTTGACCTGGAGAGTAGAAAGAGTGATTGAAAGAGTCCATCAGGGAGCCATGGCAGGGTGACCACAATCCCAGGGAACATCATGTTCTGTGGCCTCCATAGAAAACAGAAGGCAAAACTGTAGATTGCAATGCTGCCAGGAGGTACAAATAAAGGCTGCATCTGGGAAAGAGGGTTTAGTGGATGACATCTATCTTCAGCAGTTTTAGATATTTAAAAGCTAAGAGAGGTTAAATGTCCCACTTCATCCACCCTATCCTAGGTGCCTGTCTAGGAGGAAAGGCATCAGGCAGTACAGAAGCCCCTCTGGTGTTATTTTTTGACCTCATTGTCACATGGATTTGGCAGAATTTGCTGGTTCTCCACCAGAGAATTCAGGCCACAACATCCTCCAAGGGAACTAAAGAAGGGAAAAATCTTTAGCAATCTTAATTTATTTGACAAGATCAAGACACTTATAAAGTATCATATAAGTAAAATAGCATGGATCACTAAGCTTTTAATTTCATGTAAAAATCAAGAGCTTCTGGTCCTTGGTCCATTGGTCTTGCAGGGATGTAAAATGATCCCTCAAAGATTATATAAATCTTATATACATATATATACATTCATACATACATACATACACACATAAATATTTTATGAATTCCAGATGAATTCTAGAAAAAGCAACTTAGATGAAAGCTATTTTTTGTATAAGTGGTCCATTTAAAAATAAAACATTCCTTTTTAAAAATACACTATGTTAGTGCTCTTTTAATATAAAGAGTTTTCTAAACTGCTTTTCTTCATTCAACTTCAGCTTTTATATATGCATTCTTTCAAGAAGTGGGCAGAGGTAATCAATTTGACTGAATCCTATCAATAAATATCTAAAACCATCAAGTGGCTTCATAAACATGATCTTTTTGTGCCACACAGATGACTGTACGTTGGCTCTGAACTGGTGAAGTCCAAAGGCACAACAAAGTTAGCTCCTAAGACACATGTGCATGTGAATGAAAAATATTCCAGGGACAGAAGTGTTTTTGCAACTTCACCCCATCCTCCTCATTCTGTATAACTGCTGGAGGAGCCTGTACCAGCTCAAGATACAGTTGTAAATTCTGAAGATTTACTCTGGACTCAGAAAGGTGGCAAAAGAACAGGAGCTGCATTCATACTTCCTGAATTCATACACCATTTCTACCTCCTCTTAATCCAAGCAGGAGTTGGTATATCAACATTTCTACCTCATATCTTCCATAATAATAAATTCATAACTTAAGCAACTCTTGCCAGCCCTCCTTGCTTTTGAATTTCCTGCTAATCTCTAGTATTGAGATAGCAAATTGTCTAAAATTAGCTCATTTGAAGTCCTTATGGGCTTCATTAACACCATCTAAGCACCTTATAAATGGCAAAGCCCATGGAGGAAAAAACCTATGTTGTGTGTTTTAGAGGAATCCTCAGTTAGCATTTCACCAAGACTCAAAGTAGAAATGTTTTGTGATTGAAGATGCTTGGCATGTTGCAATTCTGGTGAGATGTAATGTAAATTGCCCTATCATATATCTAATACTCATAAATCATAATATCTAATATCTAATCCTCGTAAATGACATCACAAACTAAATGAAAGACTGGCTCTTAAGCATAAATGCTTGCAGAAGATGGTGATAGTCGTCCCCTTTCTGTTTTCAGAATGTATCTCTGGTCCAAGCAGAGAGGGCAGATAGGAAGGGAGTAATACAGCAAATTCTAAAAGGAATATAAAAATCCATAGACTACATTGGTCATTTCTTCTTTAACATGAGATGTTAAAGGGTGAAATTCCATTTATTTATTTTCTGCTTGAAAGTTTGGGAAAAATGAGTTCTGCACTGGTTCAAGAACAGGAATTAAATAGTCTTTCTTTAACATTGCCATTATAGATGTTCGTATATCTTCAGGCCTACTGGATGGCAGTGAAATCATAATCACACAGTAAGAATAAAACTTCAGAAGCAAATATCTAGCTGTATGTGCAGCTTCTTATAAGATGTGCACATATCTCATGATCCACCACACGTCAAATAACACAGGAGGCACAGTAACTTGTTGGTATCAGTAAAAAAAGATCTAAACTGATATATCCATCCAATGGAGCTTCACTTTTGCTAAAAAGTATACTCAGCTACAGGCTTTTTCTTGTCCCCTCCCTCTTTTAAAAATACTTTCTTCAAGTAATTCTACTGGGTTTGGTCTTACTGCCTAAAAAAATGTAACATCCCTTCTCTTAGAATAAATCAGATAAGAAACAGTAACCCAGGGAAGTTTCAGAAGAACATGGGAGCTGGCAAAACAGACACAGTAACTGATGCAGCGCAGAGGGACCAAGGCGCTTGGAAATACAAACACCCTACAGTTGAAAAGAGCTTCTAGCTAAAAGATTCAGGCTTGTATTATTTGCTTTATCATAGAATCACAGAATGGTTTGGGTCTTCCACTAGACCAGGTTGCTCAGAGCCCCATCCAACCTGACTTGAACACTTCCAGGGATGGGGCATCCATGACTTCCCTAGGCAGCCTGTTCCAGTGCCTCACCACCCTCATTTTAAAACATCTGGGTGAAGTACTTGATCGACTGAACAGCTGGAGGTGTTTCCTCATTAAAAATATACTCTTCATATTCAAGAAAGTATGGCTTGGGTGGCCAGGTTTATGTAGAATAAGGAGTAAGCTTGAAAGTTATATTTTGAAACTATATTGCTGTGATGACTTGGAACATAATTTAATATAAAAAAAAATGAAAAAAAACCGCCAAGTTTTCTCTTGCTGAAGTTTTTTTAAAGATATTTTGATCTTGTGGACTTTGAACTCAAGACTCTTTTGCAACACTTGAATTTCCTCCACTAAGTGTCAGGTTGTGGTTTTCTTTAAAAGAGTTGAGCAGCTAATAGTTGCTATAAAGTTGTTTATTGTAAAGGCGAGTCAGTTTCGAAAGGCAAAGGGTCCTAAGCTTTAAAGTCTATGCTAAAAGTTTTTGGTACAGAGTTCTAAATAGAAGTAAAGTCCTAATTAGAAGTGGAAGCAACTCCTGGTGCAAGACCTTGGAGGGTCAAAGTTGCACAGTTCCTATCTTCTTCTGGGCAGTGGTGATGGCAGTGAGGGGAGAGAAGAAAGAGAGTGCAAGAATGTGTCTCTCTCCAGTGCACAGATTCTTACATACAAACTACCCAATAAGCTAAAAACATGAACCCAAACTATTTCTTTTCAATCTATTAGAATTCTAGTTTCTTACCACGCCAGATAATGTATAAACTATGCATATGGTTTAACTTGTTCTATCTAAAAAAATGAAAGCAATATACTTACTATGGTTTTATTATGCCTAAAACTATATTCCTGGAACCTACACAAAAACTTGTTTTTAACACTAGTGTCTAAGACTATGTTTTTCAACAGAACTGGTTCTTCTACAGTGGTATCTAAAACTTTTACTCTTTAAAGCACTTAAAACATATTTTGACTTACTTAAATATTCTAAAGCTTCAACTTACACCTTTACCTTATGTGTAAGTAACTTAATATACTTCAATTCATACAAAAGTTTTAATTCAATTCCTGCACTTTAATTTCTCTCAGAAAAATTCAGAGAGGCCTCTGATTTACAAACTCCAATAACTAAGGCATAGAACAGAGGCATTCTTCCACAACTGACTGTAAGCTGTGTATCTGATTTTACTAAATAAAACAAAACTAACATGAAGTGAACACTGGGATGAGCAAAACACAAAATAATTGAAATATGACAATGACGGAGAGTGTTCCGCACAAATCTTCAATTCTCTTTAATTTTTTTTCTCTAAAACTGTATAATCTTTTCAATAAATTCTTGGATGGAAATATGTACCCTGAAACACAAGAGCAGATCATTCTTGTGTTTCACAGAAACACATTATAATGACAGAATCAATTTAGAGACAGAAAACAGTAAATTAAAAAGTCTGGAAATGTTTCTTTAGCATTTGCCTACCCATATAGATGGTTGCGTAAGGGCTGTATTTTGTGTTGGCAAAGGTAAGGGAACTGTCTTGCACTTGAAATGAAGCAGCTACACAACAGTGACTAGGGGTCTTTATTTTCTAACATACAGTTCTGAGTGGCTGCTGGGGCAGAAGATGGGGCACTGAGGAGGTCTCTTTGGTGAGGCAAAGTGTGTGTGTGTGTGCTCAGGCAAGTGCAAACTGTGATACTCTTACCTGCAGAACAAACTGCCATAACAAAGTCTGATTACAAATGGTCCAAATTTCAGGTTCTAAACAAAAACCCCAGCTTTCTCATCAAGAATGAATCCTAGTCTGAATTTACAGGCATGAGTGGTTCTGTTGGTCTTGAAATACTTTCATGTCTCATTTTCACATCTCCTTTCCTAGCCAATGAGGAGCAGACTGTGTTGAGTGATCAGACTTTGTGAAAAAAATGTTTGTCCTGCAAAACATCCCCTGTGTCTTTCTTTTTAAAAAAGGCTTCTCTTCTCAAGGTCAAGACTTTTGGAAAACCCATTGAGACTCAGGAGATCAATAGCTATGTGGCTGTTCTAGCTTTTTTCCCTGGGAATTTCAGGTATCATTGGCCTTATGGTTTTGTTTCTTTAATGGGAGGCTGAACAATGGTGAAGTTTCCAATGTGAAGAAAGCGTGACATTTGTAGTTTCAAAGTGCTAAGTCTTTCCACAGATAAGTTCAAAAGGAAAAGCAGCTCTACACCGTGATTATTTCCTCTCTGGGTTTTTTTGTTTGTTTGTATTCTTGGAGAATAGTGTGTTGAGACCTGCAGCATTTCTTCAGTGTATTTATTCTCTTTGATATTAAAAACAATTTTCAGAATTGAAAAAACATTTAAAAAGATACCTCAAAGAAATCTCTCATATATTATGGACAGGACTTTGGTCTACTTCATGGTGCTTCAAGAAAGATCAGTTTGTATAGATATTGATACTGATATAATCATAAAATCTCATAAATCTCATAAAATCTCAGAATGCTAAGAGTTGGAGGAAACCTTAAAGATCGTCTAGTCTCAAGCCCCCATGCCATGGACAGGAATACCTCCCATTAGACCAGGCTGCTTAAGGCCTTGTCCAGCCTGGGTTTGAACACAGACACGTTGGGACATCAATCTCCCCGGGCAATCTGAGCTCCAGTACCTCGCCAGATTCAAAGGAAATAAATTTTTCCCTAAAATCGAATCTAATTTCATGTAATGCAATTTGCAGCGATTACTCCCTGTCCTAGCACTACAGTTCCTGATGAAAAGTCTCTCTCTAACTTCCCTGTAGGCTCCTTCATATAATGGACGGTTGCTATCAGGTCCCCACACAACCTTCTGTTCTCCAGGTTCAACAGCCGCAACTTTTTCAGACTGTCTTCATAGAGAAGGTGCTCCAGTGCCCTTAATCCTGATCCTTATACCTAATCCCTTCTTAATGGCTGAAAGGTTTCCTGTAATGACACTACACAATATGAAAAACAATGATGGAAGCAGGACTAAATAAGACATGAGGTATCAACTGTCTACATAAGATCTTCTGAAACTACAATTTTAATTATGCTTTTTGAAAATATGATGGCATGCTTTAATTTATAACTCAAAATCCATCCGATTTTAAATAATATATGCCCAAATCATACCATATACAAACCCCACAGACACTGCTCATGAATTTAAGCAAGTACTCACTCTGGTATCAAAATTCACTGTAGAAAAAGGTTGTTACTCAATTTGGAAAATCAAGACTAAAGAGAGTAGCTCCTCCACTACTAAAAAATGACCAAAACAGGTGACTTCATGCTTAAAAGTAGATTCCTAAAATGAATTAATGCAGCTCAAAAACTGTATGCTTGAAATCATTAACAAAAGTAATGATTTTTCAATAATGGGTGCAACAAAAAAATCCAAGCCAAGCCTACTTGAATCAGATTTAGTGTTAAGTATCACATACCCAGTTCACAAAGCCAATGTTTACAATTGCTGAAGTAAAAACAATGTTTGAATAGATTGAACCCAATGGATATACTTCAAAAATAAATTCAATTCCTTAAGCAAGATAATTTTTTATTTTATTTTGGTTTTAACTATTTTGGGGTTTTTTTCTGTCATGTATGTGGTTAAAAGAGAAAAATCACATAGTAAAAGTAGTACAATTTTGGCTTGTTTCGGTTTGTTTTTTTTAATATAAATTGTATAAGCATTACATTCCACCTCTAAGAATGTACTTGACAGGTATGTTTCAGGAACGTTTTCTTGTCCCTGAGGATGGTATTTATATCATCTAATTTCAGACAACCAGCTAATATAATTTACATCACTGTCTTGGAGTTCTCACTAAATAAACCTCAGGAAGTAAGTAATACACATGCCCTAAATAAGAACATGTCTAGGTGCACAAGGGAGATGGTGAAATTACTATCTTAAGTGCTAGATTAATTTTAATTTTTTGCTTTCACCCATTTCCTCAGCTATTAAAATTAGCTCTGTTAGTTCCAGATTTTCTTAATTTTGAAGTTAAATAACACATACAACATGGACATTCTTCCTCTCTACCTCTCCTTCCATTACTAGAGATACCTTATAAAAATGGTTTACCATGTATTTCAAAGATATCTTAAAGAATCATCAAAAAGAATTGCCAAAATCAGGGAAGTCAGATATAAAAACACAATGTGACACCTTTCTTTCAAATTATTAATTTTCTAACAGGAATTTTATTTTGAAGGAGACTGTACTTGAGCTAGCTTCCAGTAGCTTAGGCAAAAGTGCAGGAGCTCAGGAAGCAGCAGGAATTGGGTCAGGGAAGGAGGGAAGAGCACTGGGCTCATGCTAGTGGAGCACAAGAGGCCAGAAGAGCAGTACAGCTGGCCTTCACAACATCAAAAAATGTTGGTTGAGGGCAAGCAGATCTAGGTCTAAGTTCCTATATTAACCAGTTCTTTGCTTTCACTGACAGCTGAAACATATCATATCTCTGAGTTTCTGCTCTGAATGTGACATAAGAAATAATAATCTTGCTCAACAGAGCAATTGAATTTTGTAGAATTCCTCAAGTGTGCCCTAAAATGTCACAGGTCACTATAGTACTGTGCAATGTGAAGAAGTTGCTGCCTTCCATGTTATACAGAAACATTTCTAAAAATGTCTGATTTTACACTTTTCCATTCCAGAAAGCTTTCAGTAGATAAAGTAGATAAAATTTACAGCAGCTTGATCTCCTCCCATCTCATGGCTGTTCTTTGGGCAGGAGTTTGATTAGAGAGCATATAAGCTTCCTCACAACAATAAATTATCCTCAGATCAGGTTAAATAACATTCAAACCAAATAATGTTTTATAAAGCAATATGCATCCCAGGACTACCTGATAAGGAAGCATAATTCTATAATAAACATCCAAATACTAGGATTTCAGTTTAAATTCAAATTACAAAATATCCCAATAATTTTCAACTCAAAGATTTTCCTTAAGGCCAAGTTAACTGTTCTGCCTGATTCACAAAGTACCTGTACTATAACACAACAATGTTTAAGCTTGTAGAAGAGAGAAGTTTTAATACACACAGTGAAAAAATCTACCAAAGAGATTTCTATATACAACTTTTAATGATAACTCAGAGAAAGAGTATGACCTACCAGAAAGACTTTTTGGTTTTTCTTTGTTGTACAGCATTGGATTTACATGCAGCATTATTAAATGGTAATCTATCTAGACAATAGCACATCGAAGATACAGGCGTCATTTGAATTAAGTCCATTTTCACTATGGCAATGAGTCAAAATTCCC
Source organism: Erithacus rubecula (assembly GCF_903797595.1). NCBI lineage: Eukaryota > Metazoa > Chordata > Aves > Passeriformes > Muscicapidae > Erithacus > Erithacus rubecula. The sequence continues at coordinate 11,126,303 of NC_136661.1, forward strand.
TATTAAAAACTTGAATACAAAACCAAGAGTTTTAACTAACAAGCAACAAACACACACTTTATATATTGTCTGATCAAAACATTATGCAATAGAAATTCCAAGTTTAGTTATTACAAAATAAAATGAGGTAACAGGTACAAGTCATGGTTGACAGGAAATTGAAGACTTTCAAAGTTTGTCCCAGTAGAATCCTCTTATATTTTCTTTCTGAAAATGTCTTTTATCAGCTTCTTAAGGTGTCAAAAATGGAATAAAGCTTGTTATAAGCAAACATATTTTCTTCAAAAGTGAAAGAGCAAGTTCAACAGTTATCAAAAAGCAGCACTTGCAAAGTTCACCAGATACACTATTCAGCTTTAGAATATAATTCAAGTATTAAAACTGAATAGTTTAATAAATGTTTTAATCCTCATGGTGCATAGTAGACAATTCCTGGTCACTTTAAAAGTCACTTTATAATCAACAGTTTTCAGTTGGAGGAAAAGACAAAAAAATCACAAATTGAAGAATGTGAAAAATATTTTTAAACAGGAAATTTATCTGAGGATATTAAATTTTACTTGTGAACAGAAATATGTACATAGAACAAAAATACGTATATTTTTTATTCTTAATTTAAATGTTAGATTTGATTGCCTAGATTCTGCTAGGAAAACAGTCTCCTTAGACTAGCAGTTGTTCAGAAAAGGACCAATCAGTGTCGCAAACAAGACTTCTAAAAATTGTAATGCCATTCCTTACTCTATCCTTTTACTTCATTTATTCTGGCAACATCTACCCATGACAGCGCTCTGTCTATAGGATATTCCAGGATGTGGGGTTTCACAGCAATATTACTACATTGTTCAACATTAACCATGATACATGGCTTTAAAAAAAGCAAGATATTTAATTACAAGAGTTTATTTTTGGTGCAGTACTTGTAACTGTAGAGTACACTTATTTCTCAAGCAGCTGATCTGAGTTACACTGCTTGTGAAGAGCATTACCACTTTCTAGAAAAGAATTAAATTGAAGCAGCTAGACTTCACCACCATAGTGCTCAAGGGATATTAATGGAATTTTAGACATTCTTGGGAATGTTAATTTCAATTCTTACAACTACTTATTGAAATAATAAGACATTTGAATTCTAGTAAAACTCAGGTGACTCGAGTTATGCTGATTTTTGGGGTCAGAAAATAACTGTAAATACAAAAGTAGTCTACACTGCTGAAATAAAAAACCTCAGCTATTTATGCTAAGACCCAAAGGGCAGAAGAAAATGTATCTAGCCTGTAAAGACACAACAAAATCCAACTGAACATTTTTCAGTTGTGCAGATTAAAAATTACAAACAGTAGGATATAAACTAAAGCACAACCTTCAAACCTGTAATTTCTGACCTTTCCCACTCCTGTCAGACTTCCATATTATAAAGGGCATGAAATCCCCTCCTTGAATCACTTTTTGACAGCAGCCCCCTTCAAACCTTTAGTTCTCCCTCTCCTCTGCCACAGCGGCACCTGGCTCTGCCACAGCTCTCAGCTGGCCAGCCACTGCTGCCACACAGAGCTGCTCACCTCATCCTGCACATGAAGCCACAACATTGTCCCTTGACTGCATGGGCTCCTTCTGTGCTGCCCCACACACTGAGCACCACACCTTTTCATTCTTCACACAGTAAGCATCTAGCGTTAATGCCAGAGCAGAATAGAGCTTTCCCATTTATTGAATAAAACAATTTTCCATGGTAGTGTTATTTCAGCACAGTGTAAACCAGTCTGGGTGACTCTCACGGGCCCTACAGCCAAAATCATTGCAGGGAAATCCACAATGTCTTTTATTCTGAAAAGCACCTAGAGACTGATCAGCAGTTTCTGGACTAAAGGCAAATAAGTGAAAAGAAATGCCACAAGCAGACAACACTCAAATGCCCTTGCAGCATTACCCTCCTCACCCAGAAGTGCTGACTGAACTTTACCTTTGCTGAAATGCAGGATGCAGAAGGAAAAGGCTCAGGATCAGCAGAAGTTACCAGGGTGCACAAGGAAAGGGCTCAGTTCAGCAACTGTTCTCCATCACACATGCAGTGACACATACACACCACATCATCAGAAAGGCAGGGAACAAGGGGAAGCACAGCTCTTTTCTGTACTCCTGACATGAAAAGTCCAGGGAAGTCCAGTAACTGGGACATAAGGTTTCAATCTTTTTTTCCTTGAATGTCAGGGCAAGCAGACTGCCTGCAGAGAGCAGGACCCTTTTAGATAGGACAAGCAGCTAGGTGTGTCTACCTAGTTGCCAATCTATTATTGTGAAAACCCTTTGTCCATTTAACCAGGATTAATACAGTCCTGGAGGCTTCACTTTCCATCTCCTTTGTGCATGTGCTTCATGCATCTTTATTTATTTATAACAAATAAGTAATACTTATTTATTAATAATAAAATCCTTACCTATTCCAATATTTATTTCAAATAAGTTTATAAACTTGGGTTTTCTCGAGTAATAGTTCACTAACAAACTTGAAGCTATCATTAGCAAAACAAAACACAGGTCTTTTGAGAATGAACAAGAAGTAAACCTCAAAAAGAAGAATTATTGTTGGAAGATTAATTCTAGCTACTGATATCTAACAGAACAAAACCCTAAAACTAGGCATTCACACTGCATACATTAAGTAGATTAAAAAATGCAATTCATGTAAAAGTTCTGTAAACTCTATTCTACATCATTAAAAATGACAACAGGGTTTCAAGTGTCTTCAGTAATGCTCAATGGATTGCAAACTTAGTTACTACACTGGCATACCAGAAAACATATTTACATTTGCAGAACCAGAGGGGACATCTTCAAACTATAGTTTTTTTTAAAGAACAAAGCACACTAATCATGTGTGGACTTCATCACAACCCCTTTTCACAAAAGTATTTATGGAAAGTTTCAATGCTCAAACAGTTTAAATAAACTCGTTACAGAACACAGATAGATCTGCAACATCTGTAATACTCCTTCACCATGCACATAGCATTCTCACAATGCACCATTTCTTCTGAAATATACAATGCATGCACTAGTGACAGTATAAAAATAAACAGAATCATTCTGTTAAAAAAAAATAGTGTTTCTCTAATTTGAAAAACAGGTATTATTTTTTCCAGAAGCTTAACAATATTTTCTCTTACAAAAACAGAGATGTTCTGCACAATTTTGGTTTCACTTGTGCTCACTTATGAATTGCATTACATATCTGAAGTATTAATAATCCCCAAACTTTGATCAACTCTACTTAGGTTGAATTACATAATGTTTAAAAAATAGATCTAATATTTCCAGCTATGTTCTAACTTTATTAAATGTTTCCCTTACTCTTCATGGTCCCAATAAATTTTGTGTTTTATTGAGAGTGACTCCTTTACAATTACTTCTAATAGGCAAGACATATCCATTGTAACTCGTCACTTGTATAATTAAATAAAAAGTCCTACCTTTCTCAAAGAATAGAGAACAGCATTCCTAGTGCAAAACACTGGAATTCAGTTTGAAGCAGAGCTGCGCTTTTCTTGTATTTTGAAAAAAAAGTTGACAAATTTTACAATTGTCAGAGAACTGTTAAATTAACTAAAACCTGCTTTAAACTTCATAATCCAAAAATGCTGTTAGGAGTCCCTTTTCTTCCAAGACCTTGTCAATGAAAGGTTGACATCCAGTCCCACCAGCCATTTAAAGAATGTGTATAAAAATAATTTAATTGGAATATTCTATGAAGCAGGTAATTTTACTTAGAGCTCAGATATTGAAATATTGATTCCTGTTAAAGGGACACCTACACTAAGCAGTCTTCAAGGGCTGATTGAACTATAATGTTCCCCCAAACCTTATTCCAAGAGATTTTTTTTTTTTTTTTTCAATAGAAAAAATATTACAAATCCAAAAGTTCATTTTCAGGGTGAGAGTTGGTTTTGCTTTGTTTCCCCAAACAACATGGGAGAAGGTCCCTTTAACAAGGAAGGAGAAGGTATCACTTAATCAGGATGTGGGAATGGAATCTGTACCTATGGGTAAATGGCAATGCGTTCTGTGTTGGTTCAGCCCTTGGTTCTGAGTTCTGCGTCACTTCTGGCATCGCTCGCTCGTCATCTGTCCCGTTAATGCTTTCCGGAGTTAAAGGAGACTGAATATCCCCTCCAGCTGATTCCTTCAGTGAACAAACAACACATTAAAATTACAAACTGATCTGCCCAGAAAGATTATGCACATAAAAGCACCAACATCCATTCTTAAATAATATGTAAGTTTTAGCTAGTATTAATACAATGTTCAGATTTCCAGCATTCCTCATGGCCACACTTCATAATGTGTATTATTCAGTATAGCAGTATATAGCCAAAAGATTCACATTGTTTTATACAAAACACAAGTGGCCTATGAATCCTTTGCAAGATCCAACCTTCCATTTATTACAGACCTCTCTCACCTGGAATTACATTCCACTCTCATTCTGATACATGGTGGGTGACTCTTGACCCTTGGAACTCCTGCCTCATATTTTACATTCTAATGCAGTGAAATAAATAATTCTGGTATTTGTTTCAAAATCTAGCTTTTGTGCTGTTTATTAACCAAAGTGAACAGTGGGAGGCCTACTGTGTGCTCCCAGTTTAATCTATGAGCCATCTGTAAGAAACACTTGTATAGCAAAGTACAGAAAAAATTTTCATAGGCATGATAGCCTGGCCCAGCTCTTGCTGGTCATGCACTTATCTGGGAAGGAGAATACTCCAGCTACACCCAGGTGTACACATAGCCATGGCTATGCCATGAAGAACTTAATGGTTGCCTCCTAGCAGAAGGCACTGCTGTGGTTTTCATTACCCTTCATCACATCAGCATGTGTATTTGTGTGTACATTTAAGTAAGAAAAAAACCAGAGTTGACAATATAAAGAGACAAATGGATTATTCTATACGAATGGCATGGTTTTGTCTTATCATCATCACCATCCTATAGGATAGACAGTTTCCAATGACAATAAATGAAAGGCTTTCTGGATCTAAAAGGTTTTCTTCTACATTTTCTTCTTCTAAAACTATACTATGTATTCTAAAAAAATTACATACCACAGTCTAAAAAATCTGGATAGCTTGTATCTTTAAGATAAAATTCCTGCAACACTACTACTAGATACATAAAATCAGAAGCTATTATTAAAATATAAATGTGAATGCACAAAAATTAATCCAACAGAAGGAAAAAAAAGTACAAGTTCTATCTAACCTTATTTTTCAATAAAGAACGTCCATAGACTTCTAATATGAATAAAATTAAACTAACAAAAGTTAAGACAGAAAAACATCCCAGTCTATGTAATAGCTAAAGGACCATGGCCTGCAAATTCATGAACAAAAGAAAGATCAGTTTCTAGTGCATTTCTCTTCCACAAAAAGTACAGGTTAATGTGCTTTCACACATTCACAACTACCCCTGCCTAATAAGTAATTTATTTGCAGACAACTCTAATGGACCTGACTCTGAACAAAGCACCAAATATAATAGAAAAAGCACTTACACTGAAAAGATTTTTCACAAATGTATAGAAATAATATGTTCCCATTTTATATTAGAGAAGTTAAAAGTATTTTAGAAACATTTTGTGCGATCTGCATCTGTAATTAAGTTTTATTGCATACCATTATAACTTCACATATTCACTCCAGATTTTGCAAAATTGGGAATGACATTGTGTTATTTCATACTTAAACTGAACATAATAGTGGGGTATTCATCAAAAGACATTTTTAAGTTCAATATTGTAAAAAAAAACTGCACATGCATGAGTGTTTAGAGTAAGAGTCCCCAAAGTAAAACAAGCAGACATTACAGCACAGAACAAACCACCTTTTAGTGATAACAATAAGGAACAGGAAAAAAAGGAGAGGTCAGCGGTTCTAAAATCATGAACAAACACAAGTCCAGCATGGTTAGTTGTTGAGTATTATAGTGCCATCTCAGTAAGGAATCCACACTTCTCCCTGGCACAGCTATTCTTTATAACACTTCTCTGCACAGGCTGGAAATGGCACAAGTCTGCCGGCTACTGTCATCCTAACACGTATGAAACACTTGCTGCAACATTTGCTGCAGAAATTCATGTAACATCCCAGAAAGTGACCTTTTTCACAAGCTCACAAGTAAATTTTGTACTTCTGCCAAGAAAAAGCAAAAAAAATTATAAAACAGGGTCATTTTGTTGAAACCAACCATTTCTTGCACTAATAATTATGTGATCGTAAAACTTTTCAGGCAATAGTTATTCCTAATAATTTGCATAGAAGGAGCGCAGAATCATAGACAAGACTATTTTGACTAAATTACCCCCCTCCACACACACACACAATTTCAGAAACCAAAAAGACTCTTAATCTGAAATGGCCAGGGTTAAAAAAAACCAAAACAAAACACAAAAAAAAACCAACAAACAAACAAAAAAAAACCAAACAAAAAAAAACCCAAAAAAAAGAAAACATCAGAGTATTGTCATCCTTAGAAAAACAGAACTGAGGTTCAGATGCCAAGTGATTGGGGTGAAACCACTCAAGACTGATGGGGTGCAGCTGAAAACCATACAGACTGCTCTATTTGATTCCATACTTATATCTAATTAAGGTTTCTTTTAATTAAAAAAAGGGGCGTGGGTAGTTGGACACAATTGTCAGGCTATTGTTTAATGCAGCTCAGTGAACTCCATACCTAACTGTAAGTGAATGGGGAAGCTTGCAACTGAGAATGGACCATGGGTGGTTTGCCACTAAGATCCATGAGTTTATGGCAAGAGCAAAATGATGAATCTGAGAAATAGGAGGTGGCAGAGCAGGGGAGCCAGCATTTCAGTTTTATATAAACGTGCTAAGAGGACTGCAAGTTGTTATTACCTCAGGCTCAGTTAAATGGACACCAGATGGTATAGATGCATAGGTGGTCTTAGAAGTCCCGAAATAGACAACTTCTTTCTAGACAAAAGGCTCCAGACATACCAGATATAGATAAATTGTGTACTATTATATGAATCTGTCTTCATACAGATGGCTTTAAAGTACAGGTTCTCTGACAGAACCAGTGTGTTTCTCTTCATCTCAAGAAAGCCCAGTGCACCTAATGGGACTTATGTATAACATCTCTCTTCTAATTTGGTGGTACAGGCCACTGTCTTTCTCTGAATAAGTTAAGTTCCCTTTATAGTTAAGGTAAATGGTGATTTTATCTATTATCTGATATTCTGGAAAATTAAAGCCTGCTGGTAGACAGGGAGAGAACAAGGAGAATGAAAAGTTTAAAAGTGGCAGCAGCATTGCTTAGGAGAAAAGGAACTCCTGTTATTAAGTAACTACAAAATAGGCTATGTATGGTTTTCTTTCTACTGTGCGTTAAAAAAAAAAACCAAAATAACCCAAAAAACAAAAACCAAAAAAAACCCCCAAAAAACCAGAAAAACATATTACATCAAATGAAACAAAATATAATAAAAACCCCACAGAACATTTACTTCCTGGCCATTGAGGCACTTTATAGGAGCAACACTTTGCTAAAGCTCATAACACCTGGCAGAATCAACTTAATTTCTGTCATCTTCTGTGGACTTTCGGCAAAATTGCTATGAAGTTTTAACAAGGCTAGAGTCTGCTAAGTATTTGAACTGCAAGTACATATCCAATTTCTGAGATATTTCTGCTGATCTCTTAATTTCTATTTCTCTGTAGTTTCCCAAGATTTTGCAGGGCATTCAGAACTGAAACCCACATGTAGCAGAGGTATTTTCAGGCTTGCATCAAACAATAGTGCACAGCAAATGTCTTGTGCAGTGTTTTGTTACATTAGTTGTAGAGATATTTCATAAAGATTCAATGTGTAAAGACATACTGAGGCAGAAAAGCACACTTTTACTCTTTTAGGATTCTGAAGTAGAGAGGGTGGGAAATGTACCATATCCAGAACTTGAATTAAATGGCAAATAACAAGGACATTTTTTAAAGCTGTACCAAGAGAAATAAAACATTCTATTTAAGTTTGATGTGTGTATTTTTCATTTTTGGTACGCAATATTGTCCTACTTATTACTAATTTAATACAGAAAGATATCTGCATGTCCAAGACCGCAGAGGGACTGACCCTTTTAGATAACTGAGTTACCTTTACAGACTTAATTTGCCTCCCAATGTCTTTCCTGTCAATGCTGTCAAAGCTCCATTAAAAAAGTCAGGTTTCTGCAAAGTGTTTATTGACCCCTAAAATGTTTCCTTCCTCTTTCACTCTCCCCCTCTTCAATGGATCACTGTACAAAAGGGAAAGAAGAGCTATGAAACTATTCAGAAAGACAACAATTGAATTGTTTGCCTTCAGCTGCCTTTTAGCAGATGATGTAAATGAGAGCAGGTGATCTTTCAAATATCTCTACAGTCCCATCTTCCATCCCTAGTACCAAGCACCCATCCTCCTGCCAGTCATAAATCCCATAAAGTCATGAATGAGCCCTGTACCATGGAAGTGCTGGAGTCTGCCATGATGCCACTGCTGCTTACCTGTTCTAGACAAGGGAGCTAGTATGTGAAGACTACTATGCTCATGCGTCAGCACTTGCACTAACTGCATTAGTCAGAATAATACACTACCTTATCAACACAGTGAAAAGCCAAGAGAAGAAAAGTGTGGCCTGAACAGGAAATTATTCTTAAGTGTGCCATAACAAAATCGCAGCCCTCAACAGGCATTACAGAATCACTCAGAGTAATATTTCTGTAACTGCCTACAGTATGTTAGGTTTCAAATGTAAACCCTGTACAGAAAAAAAAAAACAACATTAATAGCTCACACAGTGCAAGAGAAAGCTTTAACCCTGATGAGCTGCAAGACAAAAGCATTTTGTCTCTGAGTGAATAGCTCAAATTTATGTCCAAGCCACGTAATAAGTCACTCCATGTAACAGTGTCAGATTTCATTTCTGAGTCCAAAATATTAATCAACGTGTTAAAAGAGAAGCATAATATTTTTTGCCTACAACATCAAGTAACTAGAGGCCTGGGTGAAGCACATCATTGTTTCTAAAGTCAAGTGAATACTATTGACAAGTGAGTAATACTGAAATACATACTTCCCATTGTCTCTGTGGAATTTATCAGAAATTTAGAGACTGTAAAGTAAACTCATAAAACTCCCTGCCTTTCTTTTTTTTCCATTTCAGTGAAGCAAGCAGTTTCCCATTAACAGCAAGAGCCAGCCTAGTGTTCGGGCAAAATGCCTACTGGGGAAACAACACAAGGCTTGTTCATTGTGTATGTTCTGATTTCCACTGACTTCTCTTGGTAGGACACCAGATGTAGATTTCTGGTAGCAATAAAACTATTCATGCAGCATGCTACAAACTGCCTGCCATCCTTACTCCATCAAATAGAAGGAGCCTATTACAGTAGAAAGCACTGAAAATACACTGATTCAATGAAAAAAGGCTCCCAGAAAAAAAGGTTCAGTCTACTCAACTCAGGAATCCCTGATGTAGTTTTAAAGCTGCTGCGTTCTCCAAAAGAAGGAATTGCCTTTGCCTTCACTACTGCTTAAAAAAAAAGCGAACAGCTAACTGAGTAAAAAATCTTGGGCAGGAGGAATACTGGAGAGATGGGGAATAAAAGCCTCAAGGAATTTCTTTTTCCAAAGCAAATTCAAAGTATCCATAATAAATTTTAGTCATAACTAACATAAATGTGAATATAGTAACTGACTCTCCAATTAGGTCTAGATTAACTCAGTTCATATTTTGATATAAATTTATAAACTCTTCCTGTACATCATGGCTAACTGTAATAAAACTGCAGAACCAGCCTGTGAATCTATTGTCTCTCTTCAACACATCTCACAAAAGAAAACTACATAGTAGAAAGCAAAATTAGTTCGCTGTTTCAACATTATTTCTGGTGTATTGACCTTTTTATAAAAGTTATTTACAGTGTACCACCAGAAGCTTTGCAGATACAATAGGAAATAGTACAAAAAGTGTTTAGTATAGTTCATTTACATAACCAGCTTTATTCATTTTCTTGCAAAAGCTGAAATAAAGGAAAAGAGGAATAAAAAAAGCATCCAATTTTATTTTAAAGCAAGCCCTTTTGACTTGTTTGTAGTATATGCTAAACGTATTTTTAAGACTTCTTGATACTCTTGCTGACTGATAAGAGAATTCACAGCAGCTGAGAAATTGCTTCTTAATTTTGAGTACATATGCATGTAAGGAATAATACAGTTAGTAGCACAGACAAGAAGTATGATGCTTGAATCAGGCAATAAGACTCACTTGAGAGGGTGTACTTGTTAACTCCATCTTTTCATGGGATTTTTCCTTTGCTATTCTTGCAGCTTCTTTGAACTCTTGAAATTTTTCAGCAAACTGAGAAACATATGTTTAAAGAATAAAAAAAGAGAGAAATAGTAGGCGTGAAATAATACATTAAATGCAGAATAGAATACTGTACTTTGCATTTCACAAAGTCAAATTCTGTCAGTAATTTAAATTTTTTTCTTAATAGATACTCAAATGAGTTACACAGTGACATATCTTTCAGACATAATGCATACTCTTTACATGTCAAGAAAATGGCAATGCAATGAAGCATGATCTGTTGCTGGTAGTTTTAAGATACCTCAGAGATGGCTAATAATAGCGACAAACTGCCTTGCATAGCTGCTTTCAGATTCAGGTTTTATTCTTCTCAAAAACAAATAATCTGCTTCTGAAAGCCTAATTGTGGTCACCATGAGCCTAGAAAGCTTTCAATGTACTTTGTTCTTTCATGACTGAAACAATAGTGATTTCTTCCCAAATTTTATCTGCATTTATAATTTCAATAGCTAATTAGAAAAGCAACAGTGGAAATACTGTGTTCATCTCTAGAACATTCACTGACATCAATCAAGTTAAAGAACAAATTAATTCAACTAGAACTGCTTATACTGAGCACTAAATCATGAAATTCCACATGGAACTGCCACAGGAGGCTTTATTTCTGTGCTACATGTACTTCCAGAAAATAGCTAAAGCAGTAATTTAGAAATATAAGCCCCCATAAACCTGAAAGGTTAAATCAATTAGTTAAGAATAGGGCCTGGTTTCTCTGGCTAGAAAGAAAACTGGATTCACAGCTCTCATCTTTACACTACACTAATTGCTAGAGTAGCCACACATTTGTTTTTGTGTCCTACTGCTTTTATACAGAACATTATCTAAATATGATCAGTTTAAGAGCAAAATGATGTTGCAGAAATATCAGAAGCTTCTCCAGCAGCTTCTAAATCTCTTTGTTTTGTACTCAATGTGTATACAAGGTACAAAGGCTATCTTTTGTGTGGCACAACCTCACCAATTATTTTCAATCAGAATTTCACTTACTGCACAAGACCTAAAAAACCTTACTGTCTTTAAAACTTTTTCTGGTAGTCTACTAGTATCTGAGGAAATGTAATTTCTCTCCACTTGTATCCTGTATTTTATTTGTTATGTATTTGAAAGCTTATTTTTCCTGAAAGTTTAATCCAGCATCAAAAGAAGTCTTAGAACAGATGATGAAATTGGCAACAGATCACCAGAACCAGATAAAAATACTTTTTTAAGACTTGTGCCTAAACCTCAAAATCTCATGGGTAACTTATTATTTAAATCAGGCTTAAGACCAGAGAATTATTAAATGCCAAATACAATGCTGAAGTTTAGAATAAATGGCTGGAGACAAAGGCAGTAAATATGACAGTCATAGAAAAGTTTAAAAAAAAACATAGATCAATAGACAGCATTCTAAGAAAGAACCATAAAAGCCCAATTTGGTTGAGATTTTCACAACGTTTCTAGAATTCTTTGAGACAGACAGGTGATGGGTAATAGCTATCTCTTGATAAAATTCCTGAATAATAAAGATGAGGTCTCATGGTAAGAAAGATGACATTTCTGGAAGATCACATTTTTAAGGAAAAGATGAAAAGTTATGCATGGAGACTACGTAAGGCTGCTGCCAGTATCCATGGTGGCACTTCCCATTTAGCATATTCTTTAAGTTCTATGGAATAAATCATGTCAGCTAACTCAAGAGGATAAGACAGCAAACCCTAAAAGGAGTATTTTTTCTCATACATCAGGATACTACCAAAAGCATGGACATATTCTAAATGAGAAAGTAGTCTCTATTTTTCCTGACAGTGAAAGGACATTCTGTTTCTCCTACTGCAGCAGCAAGAGGGACTCTGCCAACAAATCATGGTCAAATCATCTCCAACTCTCCAACACAGGTATCTTTCAAGTATCACTGACATCTGATGGACCAGTCTTGAGATGAATTTGTGGTCTAACATTAAGAAGAGGCCTAGTGAACAGAAATAAATGTTTAATTAGTTTTCCTCTGTATTGTTTGTATGTAAAGTTGATTAGAGTGCTTTTACTTTTCCATCAGACAGTTTTACTCCACTAATTCCTATTCACAATAATTGTGAGGTTTCCATTGTTGCACTCTAGCAATTAGTTCAGAAGGATAAGGGGACGTGAACAAAAATGGTACAAAAGTCAAATGTACTATAAGACATGCAGAAAATAAGGTGAGAATAAAATTTATCTGCTGTGATTATTTATATTATTAAACTGTGGAAATTGGTCACAGACTAGACCAACTCTTTTTCTGTGGTTCCAGGAGCTTTTTGCTCCCTGGAACTTAACACAATCCTAAAGTGCTAGTTGTGTCAAGAGTGCTATGGTAAAGCTGGCTATGATGCAGAGAAGTGAGAGTAAGTAATCTGAGGGAGACACTAAACAAGAAGGAGAATATAGACATGATTTCTCCAAAGGTACAGGGCAGATCTAAATCAAGTCTTCTGATTCCCAACCAAACATACCTACCAGCTCCAGTGGCTGAACAGCTTCTAATCTAAAGAAAAGTTTTCTTTCCCTATCAATATGCTTATAACTTTTTAAATACCACAAAAAGTTTAATCTTTAGGAATTTTAGTAAAAACAATTGGCAATTGCCACTCATATGAACATCAGTTTAATAATTAAGATATAATACAACAGGAACAGTACGCTGAAAACAGCCCATGAATTCACCATAATCTTCAGAAAAGTGATTGTACTTTTCTTAATAAATTTGCTTATTCTCCACAAAACAGCAATCTGAGTAACTGCTTAGCAAAAAGTAAATTAATAAAAAATGCCTACTGTAGCCTTTCAGATTAATTTTTCAACAATGTCAAGGAATATTTACAAGTCCTAGACATCTGCTTGAGGGCAGTGAAAAAAATGGGATTGAAAGAACTGTAATTAAGAAGGCAACAGAGGGAGGGCAAGAGAAGAGATGAGGACAAAGCAGGTAAAATGCCAACGGATATTCACTGGCAAGGACAACCTAGAGCTTGAAGTCAGGCAGAGTGTGCATGACTACAGCAGGATGCTTTTCCTTCAAGGAATCATCTGTGAATAAGAAAACAAGCTCGTCTACGAGAGTAGCAAACTAGATCAGCATTTGTGTTAAAGCCATTGAAACATTAAGAAAACTTATTACCATGTTGGTAAGCAAGTGCTTCTAGGATATATACACCAAATTAACTGATGAGGTTTCCAAGTTCACTGAAGCAACAATAGGTGTACAAATGCACATGCAATACTAGAATCACTCAGAATGTCCTGTGTTTGTGTTGCTTTGTGGAAAGGAAAACCAAGTGATTATGAAAGGAAGAAATCTTACAAGTTTGATGCTTGCCCAACCAAAGTAGCTAACTTTAATGATTTTCTGGCAGGTCATGCTTATCCTTGGATAGTGACAAGTACTTTCTCAAAAGAGCTGCTATGATTACTCTTCCTTCAAGCAGCTAGCCATGGCTTTCCCTTCCTGAAACACATATTTCGCTTATTGTGCTTCAGTGTCAAAATCTTTTCTTTATGCCAAATATGAAAATTATTTGCTTAATACATACACAAGTTCTTAAACTGAACTGAAATTCCTCATCTGAAGAAAAATCACACTTGTACAGGTTCCTGCACTCATCTACCAGGGCAGTAGCAAAACCAACAAGTAATGTAGAAAGGATGCTCACAGGATCTATGCCATCAGTTTGAGAAATGGAGATTACTGCTTTCCTTGGAATAAAGTCTATTTCCTTTCCACAGAAGTAAACTAGAAAAGAAACTCATGCATGACACATAAAGCTTTAGCAAACATTTCAACTTTTGCATTCCAGTAGAAAACGTATTTTTCTTTTCCCACTAGCTTTACTTTAAGGCTGCAAATTTTGAAATAACAATAATTTGATGTACTACATAACAGAAAAGTGAAAGTGAATGTAGCCTAAAAGACAAAAAAAATCTGAAGACTACTAGCAATTTTTTCTAGGAAATCTGAATACGCAAAAACCACTAAATTGTTTACTTTTTAAGATTCTATTATGAAAAACTGTAACAGAAGAACAGTTTTTAAAAAAGAAAACCCTAACAAATTAGTAATAAGAAAACATTTTTACAATGTAAAGTGTAATAGGTTTTAATCTCCCTCCTTTTCTTAATCAGTTAAAAGAAAATCTCCAGATATCACTTACGCTTGTGCTTTTACATTACCAGATTGCTACAGAATATTTTTTTGTAATTTTTTTTTAAATAACAGCAGTAGTGAGTACTGAGTCAAGATATAGCGAGCAGAAATAAAATACATTTAAGTAGCTTCACTAGCTGAAGGGTCACCACTGGTCATACTTACTTTCGAAAGGTGATGTTCAGATGAAAATCCCAAACCATACACTGTATTCGCCCTGCTGTCTGCCCACTGGCCAAACTTCTGGGATGTTTTAGTAAATGTCATGTTTGGGGTGATGGTGCTGTTTATTATTGCCTGAAAAAGGTAATAATTGTTAAAAATGGGCTTCATGGTTTTTTGGTTATTTTTAAGACAACTCATAATTGAAAATGCCAATATTGTAGGCAATTTTTCGAGTACACTGAATGAGACACACACTGGGAAGTAGGAAACAGTTCTCTAATTCAAATACACCTAAAATTGCGAAGGCATATTTTTGCATACATGGTGTAAAACGAGGAAAAGCTGGGGAGGAGAGTAGGCCTCAATTTGCAATAGCAAACAGACCTTTAAAGTTTCTGTGTATAAAGACTATCAAAGTATTTTTTGTCTCACACTTGTATTTCTTTGTCCTAAGGCAGTGCCTCTCAAGTTGCCTGCTGTTCTCCCCTCCCCCCAACCCTGCTGATTATGAGATTCACACTGAAAAACACTCAATAAAACAAAGGAGCACATTTTCTTTTTAAATTTCTGTTCTACAAGAGTCTGCTTTCTTTACACACATACAAGCAAGGTTAATAACAGCAGGGTCATATACCAACTGCACGATAATTTTTCTTCTCTTGTTCTTGTTCTTACATCTACAGGATGCAAGAGTATCATCCTCCAGCATGTAACTTCTGATAATACAAACACAAAATGCAATTACTAGGTGATATGGGTGGCTCTGCTAAAAGCAACGGAAGTTTCACTGTGGATTTCAGCAGCATTTCCATCACAATAAAGAGTACATATGTGAAACACAAACTGTACACGTGAAGCATGTAACAATATTTTCTCAGGATGGTGACTGAGAAACTTCAACATCATAGGGACCAAGTACTGCTCTCCTAAGACCAAGATCCTCTAGAAGTCAAAATCAGTCTATATTACTTGAATGATATGGATTTCTGGATGGATATTGAAATAAGAAGTTTTTAAATGGAGTTTACTTTGCACCCACTGCTTCTGCTGAGAGATTTGGGTACCACAACTACCATCAAACTATAATTTTCTATGAATTCTACAGGGCAAGCCTGAAAAAATTAAAGCTGAGGGCCCAGCCAAGCTCACAAACAGTACCCATGTTAATATGGTGATTCTCTGATGAAGTAGTAGAGAGGAGTATTGCAAGAAAGTGCAAAATAATACATTGTATTGCAACATGTAGGAAGACTAGCAAAGATATTGCAGCACAGATAAATTTAACAAAACCTTTTCTTGGTGACTTTGGCAGCCTCACTATACTCACATTAATGAAGATGAACAAATCTGAACATAGCCAATTCTTTCTGATAATCTTTGCATCCAAATACAAATTTTGCCTACCACTGGGAACAACCCCTTGAAAATTCTGGAATGCTTGAAAGCTTACATTTGAGCCAGGAAGCCTCATCAGATCAAAGACAGGACTTGCTGTGTGACCAGAAAACAGAGAACCACGTCCAGCACTGTCTGAAAGACATCCCTCAGATTTTCATATAGAAGCTGCTCAGTGAAGTCACTGGTACATGAAACATTATTCTCCTTTCTTTAGTCATAAAGTTTGGAGCTCAGATAAAGCCATCAGACTTCTTGCATGATAACCTCCAACTGGACACCTAGCAAACAGCTGTCTATAGCACACAGGACAAAAGAGAGAATGTGAGACAGGACTTCTCTGAAAAGATGTGCTCTGTAACCCTTTTTAACTTTTATGCTTCTTGTCTTCTTCTTGTCTTCTTTTGCACTGTTAGTGGTTGGAAGCCCACTTTTGAAATAACCAGGTGGAAGCCCAGAACAGAGCTGTGAAAACTCACTTAATGCTTTACCTCACTTTCTGCAGAAGTTGTCAACAGTAATATGCTTGAAATTAAAAATTCTGGGGACTGTATAGAATAGATTCTTCCTCCCAATTTGAGCTCTAGCTATGTATTCTAGTCTGCTTAAGCCCAGGCTCATCCATTGCTTGATTAACTGAAACTTGCATCACATATTTGAGAGCGTGAGTATAATGTCATGGACATGGTCATGGTCAATTCAGAAAAAGACTCCAATGCCAGAGAGCTAAGACCTCCTAGTAAAACACAAGCTGAACGCTTTCACAGCTGTCATTTGTTGCCAGTGACAGCAACTTAGCTGGCTGCAGCTTAACCCAGTCAAAACCCTGGGAAAAATGCTTCTGCTGACCACATGACAGGTTGCAGCACAGAGAGCCTGAACTGAGTGCCTGGTCCAGAACAGGATAGCTTTTTTGACTGCAGTCTGCATTTAGTCTGGGTTACGTTTACTGTCAAATTGCTTCCTTGCAAGAGGGAAAGTTAGGAAGAAAACTTTTCAAAATAATAAATCCCTTTCACTGAATTTATCAATTGTATAGGGAAATCAAGGTTTTCATCCTCACTAAATTAACAGCCTCGGTATGCTAGGTCTCTCACATGCAAAGCTATGATTTAAAATTGAAATGCTAGAGATCCCACAAATACAGTCCAATGTCAGCTACCTCTGGAAATAATTAAATAACAAACCTTTGTATATTTAGCTTAAAAAAATATTTTTTTTTTAATCAAAAATTATAATTAAGCCTGTCTTATCCATTCAAATGGGTGCTGCTTTAATTGCTCTCCTCTAATCCAGATTTCACTGCAGTTATCAGTATAACAAGTGTCAAATACTTCATCAACTTTTAAGAATGTTGTTTCCATAAATGAACAAGAAGATCTTAAAAACAGAACAGAGTCAATCTGACAGGAAGACATTTAGCTTTTGCAGAAAACTGATTTAGTTATCTTCAGGCTTTTTTGGAATTATAAAATAGCTTTCATGTTTCCCTTTCATATTACTTTAGAGATGAGAAAATAGGGCATGTGCCTGAGCTGTTCATTTTACCAACTGCATACCCAACAGCTGCAAGATATATAGTAGTGGTCAAGTATGATTTTATCTTGTGCTAAAACTAATGGGAATGATAATTTAAGGCACAGAACTTTCCAGCTTCTTCAAAGGAAAATCACTGAACACTTGTGAGTACAGGTCCTACTTAAAATATTTATTGATTATTTAAAGGATTGTCACTTTAAAGTGAGGCAGTAATTAAAACAAGACAATCTGCACTAACACTGATGGGAGACTTCAGCGAGTAATAATATATGCAAGATCCATGGAACCTGCACATTGGGAAACCACTTTTTTCCAGAGCCATCTCTTGTTCTACATGACTATGAAATTTTGTTTTCCTACCTTGTATCTGTGGAAAAAAACAAACAGAGAGTTAACTAGTGCAGCAAGAACCACGTTATTCTTGGTCTCCTTCCTTCTTTCAGAAATGGTGAGAGACAAAATGGAAAAGACTGTGGGACTCAGAATAATCCTAATGTCTGCCTGTGCTGTTACTGGAGAAATAATGGAAGCTTTCTTCCATCACCCAGGAGAAAGAAGTACTAAAACACATTTTTCCAAGGAACTCTGAAATGGGTATATAATCAATGAGAAATGAAAGCCTTAGCAAAAACTGCTCAACGTTGTCATGCCATACTACATAAGAAATCTAATTTTTCAGGCTTTGTCTTGATTCTGAGACTGTTAGGAGAAAAAGGTCGCAGAAAAGATATTTACTCAAGAGGTCAGAAAAACCAGATTGAAGTTCTATCAGATTACTTACATCAAGATTTCTCTGCCATGGGCAACAGGGCTCCAAATACTGTGCATGACTATAAAATACATAGCCTATACACTGAACACCTAATGGTCCTAGAGCATTTTTTGTAGTCAAAGATGGAGGGAGATGCCTCCTATCTGGTGCAGGATATTTCAAGAGGAGACTGTAGCTTCAGAAAACATTACACAAAATTCATTAAAAATAAGCAGAAGTTGTGTCTGTAGGACCTGTCTTGGCTAAATCAAACCTAAATAAGGAAAAAAAAACCCCTTTCTTTCAAAATTAACAGACACTATAAACAAACTCAGGTTGGAAACTGCAATGCAGAATAAGGGAGTGAAGATAATATCTTTAAATGCCCTTTTGTTTTCAAAAATAAATATTTAATGACTCTCAGATAATGAGTACAGAAGTTAAATTTTATCCAGGAATCCTTCTGAAATGCATCAACCTAAAGAGAGAGAAGGGTGTGGGACGGAAATAGGATTACCACTCAAATCTAAAATGTATCTCTCCAACATTCCTTACTGCAGTCTAGGTGCATATACACGTGAGCTGCCTTTACTTACTGGCTTACTGCTCAGCACATCAGTCTCTACACCATACAAACCCAAATAATGCTGTAAACCCCACCAGCACCCATATATACAATAAAATTTAGCTGGATTTATTCCCTCTGAGGGAGAGGCAAGACCTTCAAAACCAGTAGGGTTTGACAAGTGGTTTTGGCCAGTGGCAACGTGTGTTGTCAGCAGCATTACTGACATGCAGCTATATATGCCATATAGCAAAGACTCTCTCTGGGTGCACTCAAAAATATTTTATATTTACATTTAACTCTTCGCACATAAAATACTGTATATAAACAGACATGCTAAAAAAAGATGGGATTTTAGGTAAAAATAAAAGAACTCTCTGGGAATTATGCTGCAAACTCACTTAAAATTCTTCCATGTGTCTCTCTGCTATTCACCTGCATATGTTTCAGAAGTGTTGTGAATGCCTGAAAAAATTGGACTCTCTTAAGCATGACTGCAATTCTAGATCTTCATCTAAGACTTGGACGAAAACATTATTAGGATGGCACTTAACACACAGAGTAAATAAAAATGATGAACTGCATTACCAATATATCTTGCCATTAGTACTGGATGTAAAGGGAATGCTGCAGACAAAAGAACAACTAAATAGGAATAACTATTTGACAATTTAATTCTGCAAGCACTCAGCAGAGTTGCAGCATCAGGATGAAGGCAGAGGAGCACCAGTGAATGTCAGAATAAGGATTTTGCATATTCTCCAAATCAGTTAAACAACATTTTATAGCTGATAGTTTTGATTTCATACATCATCTAATTCCAATCCTAGTGTCTTTATTATAAAAACTGACTCAAAATATATTTTAATTATTTGACAGAACTAATTGGATCATTTGAAGGAAGGCTGAGAAGGAAAAAAACAAAGACTTACAGCTAGAAAACATCTGTTAGGCTCTGATACCAGCCTCAGCCACATGAAGCAGAGATTTTTGACTATGGCATCAATTTCTATATACTTCTTTGTGATAGAAAGTCTCCTTTTACATTTAAAATAGCAGAATTTGGGGTATTTAAAAAAATGCAGGGCAATATTTTTCAGCTTTCAATAAGTAGTCATAAAATCTCTGCGAATAGCCCCATGCTTTTAACAGAATACTTCATTTTCAATCATTGTGAATGGATGGATTTCCAAAAAATTCAAATTGAATGTCTCTGGAAAGGACCACAGCTTTTGATTACAGTCTGTATATCTTTAATGCCCTTAGTTTAGAGTTTTCTGCTACACTGTCTGTAAAGGCTACTGTTATTGTAGCTATGTGGGTAGAAACAGTCAAGGATTCTCTGCACATCAAATTAATTTCTTAGACAACATGTTTTACAACAGCAGCAGCTCAGCACAATATCCTTTCTAGTTAAAACAGAAAAAACAAAACAAAACCAAACAAAACACAAAATCACAAAAAAGAACCCCACTAAAACCAAACTGAGTCTAGATAAAAGCTTACCATTTATAAGGCAGGCTTTATTAGGAGGCAATCCTCGTATTCTCTACAGCAAAAATTGGAAGATTACATAACAAAGGATTTACTAAGTGATTATGGCCACTGAACAGATGTCCTTCATAATGCTGAAGTTAATTATATTTATAAATGACTGAGTACAGAAATGAAAACAAGTTGCTGTAACCCTATTCGTACTTTTTGTAAAATTTTCTGTCTTTTTAGCCTTCTCACATAGCATTAACCAAGGAACAGGTCATCAATTCAGCAATAGTTACTGAAGTCAAGACAACCATATGGAAAACAGAATTTATGAATAAACACTTAAAACATATGATGAGGCAATGTTACTATTTTAAAACCTCAGTAATCTGTTGGTCAGACAATAATACAAACATTTGAGAAGAAACATGAAGGGTATAAAATGACAATAGTAACAAAAATGTTTCAGAAACCTAGGTTTTCTGAAATAAAATTTACCTTTGAGCCATCCAAACTGATTATCCTGTAGACATTTCTTGTGCTGTCATAGAAGTAGGACACAGTAACAGCATGCTTGCTGGTGGGAACCCAGTTCTTCTTAGTGTTTGGGTCAATCTGGAAGACATGAGCTCGGGTGCTGAAGATGGGTTGTTCCCTGAAGGAGAGAGAGAAGAAATCATTAATCTAATTTGTACATACTACCATTGCACACAAGCTATCTGCCAGTTGAGCCCATTTGGATATACACAAGCTACTCTGCATGATAAACCTTGCCTGATGACTTCTGTATGAGTTGCTGCATAGAGCAGGTAAGTTTTTTAATATATATATGCAAGCAAAATGCAAGTCTTCTAAGGCAAAAAACAACATCCAAACACAGATATCTCTAATATAGATTCAGCATCATCCCATCATCTCCCCAACTCTTCACTGCCCATCTTTCCCTTTAAACTAAATAGCATGAATGCATGTGCAACTTCTCTCATTACACTGCAGAATGTGCATAATTTCAAGTCCACTTCTTCTCCAAAATCTTCTAATACTCTGATTATTTGCATCAATTTTATGCCACAATATGGAACTGAACTGGCTGATTCAATGCAATTACTCTAAAACTAACATTAATTAAGGCCAGGAACATGTGTTGTAAATCCCTCATTCTTTGGAGCTTTACACCTGAAGGTATTTATACAACAATAAATAATACATAAAATAATTTTTAATCATAAATTGCTCAGCAAATAAAATTATACAAGGCAAAAAATCCTTATTGTAATTTAGAATTCACATTTTTTTTCCCCATGACAACTACCAGGGCATACAGCATGGCACATTAATCTAAAAACATCTTAATATCACTAAGATGGTGATATGATACCTTCTACCATAGAGTGACTGTATCAGTGTACAAGGGGAGAGCTGTGGATGCCAGTTATCTGTACTTCTATAAAGGCATTGACACAGCCCCCTACAATATATTTCTCTTTAGATTGCAAGAGATAGATTCAATGAATGGACAGTTTAGTGGATAAGAAACTAGTTGGACCATTATATGTAGAGGGCAGTGATTAATGGCTCAGAGTCCCAGTGGACACCAGTTACAGTATGTTCACCAATGATACGGAGAACGGGACCGACTGCACCCTCAGCAAGCTTGCACTTGACCCCAAGCCAAGTGGTTGACACAGCTGAAGGATGAGATGCCATCCAGAGGGTCCTGGAAAAGCTCTAGGGGAGTGCCCATGGGAATCTCATGAGGTTTAACAAGCCCAAGACCAAGGTGCTGCACCAGGGTCAGAGCACCCTGGTACCAATAGGCTGGGGGATGGACAGATCAGAGCAGCCCTGCCCAGAAGGACTTGGGGGTGCCGGTGGGTGAGAGGCTGGACATGACCCAGCCATGGCACTGCCAGCCCAGAGAGCCAAACGTGTGCTGGGTGCATCCAGAGCAGAGTGGGCAGCAGGGCCAGGGGGATTCTGCCCCTCTGCTCTGCTGAGACCCCACCTGCAGTGCTGCACCAGCTCTGGGCTCCAGCACAGGAAGGACATGGACCTGCTGGAGAGAAGCCAGAGGAGTCCACCAAGATGATCAGGGGTGGAGCACCTCTCCAGTCAGGAAAGGCTGAGAAAGTTCTAATGTTCTGGAGAAGACTCAGGGGAGATTTTACAGCAGCCTCTCAGTACCTAACAAGAGAGGTGGTAGAGGGACTTTTTTATCAGGGCATGCAGTGATAGGTCAAGGGATGATTGACTCAAACTGAAAGAGGGCAGATTTAGATAAGACATTAGGAGAAAATTCTTCACCATGAGGATGGAAGAGGTTTCCCAAAGAAGATGTGGCTGTTCCATCCCTGGAAGCACTCAGGGCCAGACTGGATTGGGCATTGAGCAACCTGGTCTAGTAGAAGTGTCCCCGCCCATGCAGGCAGGTTGGAATTAGGTTATCTTTAATATCCCTTCCAATTCAAATTATTCTATAGTACTGTAGGCTGTCAGTTTTAATTAAGCTACATTTTAATGACAAATTGATTGCTGTACTCTTTAAGAAATACTGCCATCAAATTCCAAATATATTAAGTACCAGGACTTTAATATTGAATTTAACTTTTTAGGTATTTTGACGCTCATTTTCAGGGTGTGAAAAAACATACCCTTTGACTTGCCTTCATTTTCTTTTTAGTGGTATGTTTTTAACACTTTTTTTCCTAAAATAAAAGAAAGTGTGAAAAAACTCACAGAATTTTGGGTACTTGTAGTCAAAGGGGTTTACTTTGGCCTCACTAAAAACTGGTACACATGTGAACTCTCTGAAATATCTCTATTGCTTGGCAGGAAGAGCAACTTTCAGCAGTAGAATTGTATTCCTCAGCTGGGAGCCAAGATTCCTTGTTCACTGGCTGACAGACATGGTGTTGTCCTATGTTGGGTGTTGAATGAAATGACAGAAGCATGCAGAACAGATCAGAAACAGCAAAACAGACTTTGAGTGAAAGATAAAGAAGGAAGGTAGGCCAAGTGGATCAATGCACGTGCTAGTTCTCCACAGAAATGCACCTTCAGCACTAATTCATCTTTTCCTTGTAAATCACCAAGCTATAGGAGATTTCATAAATGTTTTCCTGCTCAAAATCCCTTGCACACAAATGTTACACAAAGGTGACTTGCCTGACTGCCTTTTATAGACCTTTTGTTTAATAAAACAAACTAATTATTTTTGTTATTTTGATTATCTACAATTACATCTTCAATCATACTTAAACTTCAGTTGTCTTCAATATTACATTTATTTTATAATTTATCTCATAGTTAAGCATATGCCAATATTAAGGGATGTGTATTAACATAATGCACCAGCTCTTCAACCCTGGAAAATTAAAGATTCCATAAAAAAATATGGAAACAATCTTAGAAGCGTGACAACTGTTTTGATGAATATTGACATTGAAAGGAAACTATAAAGACTCTGACCATGTTAATGAAAACCCAAAGGAGAACTGAATCCAAGATGTTTAATGAATATACATTTGACCAGCACTGATGCTCAGTTCATTCCTAGTACAGTATATCATATAACTGGGACTTTTAACACAACACAGGTTAAAATTTTAATAAAATAGTAGTAAAAGGTAGGTGAGTACTATACGGCTAAAGTGAGTGTCAGTGAAAGTCAACTGTTCAGCCCCGAGATGCTGCTCTCCAGCACTGCCATGACAAAAATCTTCCACAGCCCCACCCAAATATTCTCAATTTGTTTGATGGTGTGACCTGCATGTTCCTGCTGATCGCTCAGCAGTGCTGCTCAAGATAAACAGAGCACTTTGCAGGGCAGAGTGTGGGTCTGGCATAGGCAGCACAGTCAGGTACAGAACACTATAAATGAAGCCTACTTACACTTCTTTAATCACTTCCGATAAAACTAGAGTTATAATCTTTTCTTCCCATGTTTTAAGTACAGCTTTACTGAATGACAAGCTGTCTTCACTCTGTGGAAAAACCATAGCTCCCTTTGTTAAACAAGTTGGACAAAACATGATTTTGCCAGATTACTGGGGTAATTAGGATTTTTTTTTTTTTGACAACGACACTAAATATCAGATGACTCTAGAATCAGACCACTGTTTTGACACTTGACAATGAACATTTATAAAGATTATTTCTGCAAGCTAATGGAAGTTATGCACTATATATCTACAGGATTAAATGTGTTATAGAACCAGTCTGTGATGCACCACTAAAGTCCTTCAAAGCCACTGTACAATTACATCATCTGTACTTTTCTGTAGCAACATACTATATAGAGCTACTTAAATTTTAGATTTCCTAAAACATCTGTGAACACGTGATGTATAAAACATAAAAATATTTGTAACTTCAGCCAATATATTTTACATTAAAGTTTTGGTCTTACATTATCCCCATTAGGACACAATGCCCTCCCCATCTGAAGTTTCAATCAATCAATCCATCAACCAATCCCAATGAAACAATATTAGTTATAGCAACATTAATTAAATAGGAAGATAGTTTCCTCCTTGCCTTCCTAGAGAAATATATTTTTTAAAAATTATATCTCTATATATGAAAAAATAAGACCCTTATTTTTCACAGGATCACAGAATAAGTTGAGTTGGAACGGATCCTCAAGGATCATTTAGTTCAATTGTTAGCCCTACACAGCACCATCCTCTTATTTTTCTCCATATGGAGTTAAGAAAGGAAGAACAGCTTTAAAGAATAAAAAACAATCCTATAAAAAAAACAAATCATCCTACTGGTTTCTTACTCTTCCCTATCTTCTCCTTTCAGCTTTCTCTTCTTTTTCTTTCATTATCAGAAGGTATTCAGTACTCATTAAAGACTCTAATAGGAACTGAGACAAGAACCCCTCACTAATTACAAAGCAAAGTAATTGATTTTTCCAGAAATATACTGACACTGAACAAAAAGAAAACTAACAAGAATGCCATAGTAACACAGTTTGACTATTAGAAATGTCCGCTCAGGCAAGGCAAAAACATTAAGGCTCATATCCTGCTGTTATAAATTGTCTTAGGCTGCAACATTATGGTGGTCAAACAAAGATTAACAAGAAGGAAGTGCCAAGTCCTCCTGGACTGAGAAGAAATGTGATGAGTAAAGTAGCATAAGAAACATCACTTTAGCAGGCAGAGTCATAACAGGCTTTTCCATCAATATAGAAATTCATTCATTGACACATGATCAGTCCTAAGCTAAGCTTAGGAGATAAACCTGCTTATTACAGTTGAATGGTTTCCAACCACTCTTTCCATGTTGACTCTTAAGTCAGCCTTTACCAAAAAAAAAAAAAAAGGAGACTGCTCAATATGGGAAATGTTACACTAATCAAATATTGCATGAAAGAAGCTTAAGTTAGCAGGTTAGAAAGTACTTTCCTTGTTAATCCATAATTAATATATGTTTCTTTTAAAAAAATAAGTATCTGTTCTTCAACATCTAGTATTTCTACAGCACTAATGGTGAAGAACTCTTTTTGCCTATTTCTTCCCTCACACTATTGTTTACCATGACTCCAAAATTATCTTGAATGCCATAAAACCTGCAATTTCTCAAAGCTGGGATTCCATTGCCTTAGCAGTTCTGAAAACAATAAGGCCACTAGAAAGAAGTATGAACCTCAACAACATTACTTGATGTCTTACTTGCCTTCCCTTATGAAGTGTTAATGATGCTAAGAAACATATTAAAAATTAGATTCAACACAAATTTCTTCCTCCATACTGGCTAAATTGACAGTGTTCCAGCAGAGAAGTTGCTGCACTATGTAGGATGAGGTAATGAACTTCCCTGTGCAGACAGAAGACAAGGCCAAGATTGCAGATGAAGACAAGAGAGATATGGATGATGACTCTTAAGCAACAGCTGGAGCAAAGAACTGCCCAGGCACAAACAGACAGCAGACCCAGAAATAGGCTAACATTGTGTGTCATGGAGGAACTGAATTTAAAAAAAAAAAAAAAAAAAAAAAAAAAGGAACCACCATGGGAATTGCCTGCCACCTGCAAGTTCTAAATTTCTCAGCAGAGGTATTTTCTGCAATCAGTAAGATGAAAAGGGAATGAATAAACATGTGTGATGGGGTATTCTTAACTCAGCTCAGTTTTGATAGTGAAAATTCCATGAGATCCATGAAATGCCTATTTTTCCTGGCTTTAGTGCACATGGAGTCCTCATGCAAGACTGCTTTCAAAACCAGTCCAACAAAATTTGCTTTGGAGATTTTTTTTTCTTGTTGCAAACAGTGCAAGATTTTATCCATCAGGTTTCATCCAAGGAGTTTCAGAGGAAGATGATGCCATATGCAGGCAAAGACAGGACAATATCCCTGTGCTCAAAATGGGAGTGCAACCACACTGCAAGCTGGTTGGAGTGGTGGAGACTGGACAAAAGGTGTGCTGTCCTCATGCCAGTACAGGCCTGGGCACAGCAGTCCCTGCCACACGACAGACGGCATGCTCAGCACAGTCTCTGGCACTCCTGAGGACTGCAAAGGTACCACATGTGTTTTGCAGGTGGTCATTTTGCAAACACTGAATTCTCAGTCTCTGTAACAGCTGTCATCAAAGGAAATTTCTTGCCAGGTTAGGCAACATGAACACTGCACATGGTATTTCAGGCATTTGCTGATTATCCTGAGATTTAGGATATGACAAAGACCTTTTTACTTTTACCAAATGTCAGCATACTAATCCCACAGCTTTCTCCTGATGTCCTGCTTGTCTTAAAAATATTCTCCCCTAGCTCATTTCTGAAGTTGTAGCAAGCTTTTGTTACTCTAAGCAGCTTGAGAAGAGATTCCTGAAAAGAAATTAGGAGAGTGATTAAAAGTGCAGCTCTAGTCAAAACTAATTCATAAACTACAGCATCGAAGCAGTCAGTGCTGTTCAAGGAGTCTGAGTCAACAATCTCTGCAAACAGTTCAAAGCAACAGGAAACCACAGCATTTTCTGTGTTCATAAAAATGCTTTGAGGTCTGATAAAAATTGTATACATTTGGGGAAAAGTATTGCATAACACTGGCTTTCATTGTATGGAGACTGCTCTGAAATGTAATCTTTTTCTGGACTGTAACTTTTTCAGGAAGTAACTGACAATACCACCTTGAAGTTAAAATTATATGTAAAGTTGAACAAACACACTCAGTGGCCTTGGCTAATGCTTACAACTTCAGATTTTGCTCTTTGTCTTACACACAGCTTTCATGTACGATGTGCATGTAACAATAATAACTTTCATATCTCAAAGCAATTTTTGAGATAGATGTCAATCTCTCCCATACCACTAATGGTTTATCTAGTCCTACACCTACATTCTTAGACCAGTTTTCCATTAGTTTGAATCAGGTTTATTTGAAGTCAGCAAATGTTTAAAAAGTGGCTACGAGAAAGCTTGTTTTCTGTGGACAGTTAACACATATGCCTGCCTATTTATCTATAAAGTTCAAAATACAAACTTTCAGACTGTGCTCTGTAGCTATGTAACATTGTACAAGCAGTACTTTCAAGCTTTGCACAAAGTTGCTTTGTTTCCATTTCAGAATCAGTTTTTAGTATTAGATCATTAAGCACTTAGGAGTTAGCATAACCTCTGAAGTAATACCTGCCATTTTTCAGGATTTGAGGGGAGAAAAATTATCTAGAGAATTTCACTAAACCTGTTAGGTCGAGTAAAAATACATTTACCATACCACACCAGAGGCATAATTATATACTGTCCATTACATTTTCAAGGGCCTCAAGTTTTAACCAATTTGCTACAGCTTGAAGTAGGATATTGCACAGTACTTAAAGAGACACAAGGTACAGGAAGTCAGTAGAAAATAATTTAGTGATTACCAGAAATCTGTTATCTTTGAAATGTTAGTGTCTCTATAAAGTCTAGTGAAAACCTGTGAGTATTTGGACAACAGAAGGAAAAGTTGCACTTTATTTGCATACCTTGATACCCCACACTTTTGAAAAGAAAAAAAAATACCTAATAAAAACCCAAACAAAAACCTTGCAACATTTTAGAGGTATGTATACTGCTATTTTATACAAACCAAGTTAAATTTGATGTCTATGAGCAGACAGAACTCTACTTAAGTCAGCAATTACGGATTTTCATTAGCAGAAAAACTGTTCATTGTGATTATTGCATCAATTAATAGAATTTCCAGATTACACATCAGACAAGTCAGGAAAGCACATAACTTTAAATATTTCTGAAATAAATTCCTTTTGGAAACATTTTAGCACATCCACTAAGGTGGGGGGCATCTTCAGAAGGGTATCAGAGCCATGGTGAATGGACTAGAGCACAAATGATATGAGGAGCACCTGAGACCCCTGGGGGATACAGCCTGAAGAAAAAAAAGAGGCTAAGGGGAGAAATCATCCCTGTCTACCACTGTCTCAGGTGGGGGTCATTCTCTTCTCCTAGCTAAAAAGTAATGTGATGAGAGGAAATGGCCTCAGTTTGTACCAGGGAGATTTAGAGTGTGTATTAAGGAAAAAATATTTATGTTAAGGGTTATCCAGCTGGGTGCCCACAGTAGTGGTGGAGTCATCATTCCTGCAAGTGTTGAAAAAGCATTTGGTATGGCACTTGAGGACATGTGACCATGGTGCTGGCTCCAGGTTCATTGTTGGCTTTGGTGATCTTACAGGTCTTTTCCAACCTTAATAATTATACAATTCACATGTATGCAATCCTATAAAACAGTCTGTTCTGGGGAACAAATGGATGACTCTATATATACTAATCTCAACCAAATGTTCA
Source organism: Erithacus rubecula (assembly GCF_903797595.1). NCBI lineage: Eukaryota > Metazoa > Chordata > Aves > Passeriformes > Muscicapidae > Erithacus > Erithacus rubecula. The sequence continues at coordinate 11,155,587 of NC_136661.1, forward strand.
GGAAGCCCATACATGGTACCTTCCAGAGAAGGAAGGGAAAGAAAAGAGATAGAGAAGTTTCCTACAAACAGATACTGTAAGACAACACTTAAAATGTATTGCCATCACATGAAACCCCAAGAGTTAGGATCACCATACCTTGCAAAATAAAACTCCTGCTATTAAACAAATATGAAGACAAACGAGAAAGTTTACCTAACCTCATTCCTCTTCTGTCTGAGTTTCCCATTTGTAAGGGACTCGTGAAGCATCTAATAGAAGAGTAAAGAGCTTTTCCCACAGCACTGATGTGCATTCAGCTGTAGGACAACACAGGCATTACAGTCTCGCAAATTCAGAAACATCAACAGCATAGAAGGTGTCAAAGTTGCAAAGCTGAGGACAAATCAGCGCCCAGTACTTAAAATTAAGGCTTATATTGTAGAGCAAAGAAAAATCCTAACAAAACTCTTACGGTTTTTGGTATAATGACAGTGAATATGGAGCAGTTTATACTAAAGATTAATAAAGCTATCTGTAAGTTATCTATAGGGCAGTCTTAAACTGATTTTTCTTTTCTTTTTTTTTTAAGAAAAAGAAAAATAAACACTGGATTTGCTTTCACTTCTGCAATTCCCTGGGTTTGTTTTAAATGCCTGCTCTCCAATGTCCCAATATGCTCTTATCACATGCTGCTCAAGTTCAGCAGGTACGTAACCAGCTGAAATGTTGCAGGAAGGATTCAGAACAATAACTTATCACTGACTGTAAAAGGTACTGGCATAGCTGAATGATGGTGCATCTCTCTAAGGTTTTCTTTTTTTTGTCCTTCCACACAACCTGAAAAGTTCATTTTCATACCAGGAATCAAGTGAGGGTTCTGGGAAACAAATCAGGTAACAAAAAGTGTATTTAAGTACCCAGATCTCCCACTTCAGTTTAGTAACTTATTCCAGGGATACAGGTATCTTCAGAATTTTTCTAGATACCTAAGTGATTATTCTTCTAAATTGTGCAAGTAAGTGGACAAAGGTATCTCTAAATGAATTATTATCTTAAATTTGTTTTAATTACAAATTGGATAGAACTAACCACTAGCTTTTAATGACTTAAGAGCAGTTAAGCTATGTTAAATTGAATTTTAGAATAGATACTTATCTGTAGTGAAAATACTAAGAAATTATAATAGCAAAATACTGCATTTTTTTCTTGAATTTTGCTCTGTTTGAAAATTCTTGTCTGGAGAGGAGTTATTCTATTTTTAGAACAAGACAATTTTAAGATGTACAGCTATTTTACACATCTAGTCACTAAAAATATTTATCAGAAGTAAACAAAACAACCCAACTTAATGTCAGGTTCTAGTCTATGAACAAAGAATCCTGAAACAACAGTGTAATGAGACATTTCTGCAAGAAGTCTAGATATTAACATTCCTGCAACAGCCCTTACATGCTAAGCTGTTCTGCATGTGGAATTAGAAATGAACAGGCAATGAATGGACTAAAAATATTTGTTTCTGTCCATTCTACAGCAAGGAAATCCAACTAAGGCACTCTTGCAATACAAGCAGAAAGGTGAAGAAAACAGAAAGGAAGAAATACGGCTATTCATGCTTGTTAGTAGAATAAGTTTAGAAAGGCCCAAAAGCAATCCACAACCAGGCCTTCCTGCTAGTTCCTTGATATTCTCTGTACAGAGACAATTTCTCCTTTGGAATCTTTATCTAAAATCTCCCTGCAATGAAGTTCTGACAGTCAGACTACTCTTACAGAACTCATGCAAATATTTTAAAGGGAGAATATTAATCAGTTTAACTGCTTAGCTTGAATTTCTACTGGTAGTTCACACAGAATTTTAATACAAAGTCACGTGACAAGTTATAGTTTCCTGTCTTCATGCAACACAGTTTTCTTGAGGTTAAATGAATAGATACTTTCTATAGACATGATCCTCAGGAACAATATCTATAGTCTTCAGAACAACTACAAGAGCTACAATTTTAAGTGGAGTAAAAAAACAGAAGAAAAAAAAATAAAGAAACCCCTTACATCAGCAGCATAAACACAGCTCTCCAAACAATAGAAGCAGAGAGAACAAGCACAAAGTTGTTTTTGGACCCCCAGACACTGCTAGTGAGGCAGGAGTTCATGTACTGCAGCACTCTTATTTCCAGGTGAATAGAGAAAGATGAGGAAAATGAGGAGAAAGGCTCTAAATGGGACACAATTTTCAACCTCTGCCATCTCCAGAATGCAAGCCTATTCGTGACCTGCATGTTTTCCTTTTTATATTTCACAAACACCCCCAAATTAATTTATGGATTCTTTGAGATCCAAAGTTCAGTAGCTTCCCTTGCAAAACACTTCAGTTTTATGCCACTCACAACGAAACAAGGTGAGAATTAAGCTAAACTGCATAGGGCCACTTAGCTGCCCTTGCTGAGGCCCAGACAGGTAAAAACAGCATCTTGCAAGGTTTTGACATTAGTCATAGTGGTTGGTGGGATTTAAGGTTAATAAGACAACAGTGGTAGAAATGCCACCCATAGAAGCAGATTCAGAAAACTGGCAGACTGAAACTCCTCACTCTGTTCTGACATGAAAGCGTAAGACTGACTATAAATGAACATCCTCTCTTCTAAAGTATGGTTAGATCAGTTTAGTGGCTGCAATAGAATCTTTCAGCAGCACTGACAAGGGTCACTGTGCACAGGTAGTGCAGGATGACAAATGTGAGAACAGAGGGATAGCACTAGGACATGAAACTATGTAGATCACTTAAATAATAAGAGTGGCAATCCCACATCATCTTACATTCCATAAAATACAGCAGAGTTCAAGGTTAACATGGTATTTTCTGATTTGACATTGTGTGATTTTGCATGCTCCATCAAGTCTCATCAATGCCTATGACAAGAATTTCTGTTCTGATGGCTGTATTTCACAGCTATGAAGCAAAGTGGCAAAGCTGGAGCTTTTGACAATAGGCTGATGAGAATTCTGGAATCTAGAAAGTAATAGAATACAAAAGCACAGAATCAAGTCATCATGTGTTTCCATTGAGATAAACAGCAATTATATGGTAAACACTGATACTATTTAAAAATTAGTCTAACTGCTGTTTTTCCAAACATCTTTGACTTTCAGAGACAACACTAAAATAGTACTAGTCATAATTTTGTTATTAATAAGATCAGATATCTTGGCAATTTGTTAACAGCAGAAAAACCAAGGAATGCATATCTTCCTTGTTTATTACTCTACATTTGGAATTTGTCTTGAAGATATGTCTGTACTAAAATGAGGTTTCCTCATTTGACACCACAGTCTTTAGCAACTTCTCTTTGCTTCTTAATAGCTTTAATTCATCCAATTAGAAGTTTAGAATCAATAAGGTGGTGGTTCTAAATTTTTATTCTGCTTCCCTGCAGAACTTTATATAGAAACAGTCACACCTCCTTACCACTTCTCACCTAATCAACCACATCCACTCCATCTTTTTCCACATCTCCAGGTTATTAATTTTGACATGCCTTCTCCATGTAAAAATTTTTTCTTTTAGTGAACCTGGCACTTGTCATGTCATTAATTTCCAGCTTAAAACCCATAAACAACATATTTGACATTAAGAATTTGTCAGTTAATAGTCAGTTTAAAGAGCTTCTGCACTTAACTCTCAAAAATAAACATCCTGAAATAGGTGTGTTGCACTAGCACAATCACATGTTGACTGCAGACACCTCAAAGCTGAACTCTTGCTTCCATCAGCACCAGTGGAAATATCAGAACTTACACAAGGATGGGCTGAATAGATACACATTTCATCACCAGCATCTGATCTTCAAACAACTTGTAATCCCAACTAGAGTGCTACAGCTGCACACTAGGTTTCAAATGACAAAAGATAATTACTGATCCACATCAAAAGACGAGAATTTGATCATTTTATTGGTATCAAGGAACTGAATTAAACTCCTAGAAAGGTAAACAAATTAATTTTATATACATAAATAACCAATCAATTTGAATCACCCATTGAGCACTACGGGAACTTCACTTCAGGAAATTCACTTCAAGCATATTATTACCATGCCAGCAAGTTTCTCCCTTCTGATAACTTACAGCCGAGTAAACACTATTGAATTTTGGAATGCAGTGATTGAACCTATATTGACCTGTAACTGGGAGTTCCAGGTCTGTTTCTCCTATTGTTCACAGCACACTTACACCAAACATTCGCCAAACACTCAAATAGGTATCCTGACAGGTAATACAGTTTGCTCATTGCATCACTGAAGGTATTCCTAAGACAGCTCCAAATCCTGTCTCTCCCATGACATGCCTCACACTGTCAGGCAACCTCCCACTGTAGTGAGATGCAAAATGATAATAAAGGACAAAATTCATTTTTAAATACACTAGTAGGAACACACATGTGCTCTGCACAGCCCATTACAGCAGCTGACAAAGGAAAAGTTGACAGGTCTGCATAGTAAGCATCAGCCAAGGAATTGTGCCAAGTGCTGTGCCATGGGGATGAACCGCAACAGGCAGAGAAGGACAGCCACACCTGCATTAGCTGTTCATTCCCTTAATAATCAGTTTATGAGCACAGTCAATATTGTCTAATTGACCTCAGCAAGGCTTTCCACACCACTGCTCACAACATCTCATACAAAATCTCAGGGATGTGGACTGAATGAGTGGACAGTGAGGCTGATTGCGAACTCACCTAATGGCAGATCCCAGAGGGTCAAAATTAGTGGCAAAGTTGGAGGCCTGTCCCTAGTGGTGTCCCCTAGGGTTCAATACTGGGCCTTGAACTGCTTTACTTGTTCATCCTTGACTTGTAAAAAAGGGGCATATTTCTCCTCAGCAAATTCAGTTATGACACTATGCTGGGAGGAGTGACTGACACCTCCGAGTGCTCTGCAACTCTTCAAAAGGACTTCAACAGGATGGAAAGATGAGCAGAGAAAAACCATCTGAAATTCAACAAAGGCAAGAGCAGGGTCCTGCAGCTGGGGAGGAACAGCCCCAGGCACCAGCACAGCCTGGGGCTGACCTGCTGGGGAGCAGCTCTGCAGAGAAGGGCCTGGGGCTCCTGCTGGACAACAAGCTGCCCATGAGCCAGCAGCGTGTCCTGGTGGCCAAGAAATCCAACGGGATCCTGGGGGACATTGGCAGGAGCATTGCCAGCAGGGGAAGGGAGGTGATCCTGCCCCTGCACTCAGCTCTGGTGAGGCCTCACCTGGAGTGCTGTGTCCAGGTCTGGGCTCCTCAGGACAGGAGAGACATGGAGTTGCTGGGGTGGGGCTGCAGGGGCTACAGAGATGATGAGGGGTCTGGAGCATCTCTCTTATGAGGAAAGCCAGGGGGAGCTGGGGCTGTTCAACATCAAGAAGAAAAAACTGAAAGAGGAACTCATGAGTGGATATAAGCTTTGGAAGGAAGTGTGCCAAGACAATGGACCAGTGGTGGACCATCTTAGTGGTTCTGTGCAATATAACAAGATGCACAGGAAATTCCATCTGAATAAGGAAGAACTTTAACTGTGCAGGTGACCATGAACTGGAGTAGATTGTCCAGAGAAGTTGTGCAGCCTCCCTCACAGGAGATATTCAAAAACTGTCCGGACACAACCCTGTGAAATGTGCTCTGGGATGACACTGCTTGAGCAGGGAGGTTGGACAATGTGACCCACTGTGGTCCCTTCATATTTCATACATTCTGTTATTCTGTGAAGAGGACAGTTCTGGAAACACAAAACAGCATCAGTACTACCCTCAGGTAGCGCTACTGAAATAATGTAAAGGAAACATTTCCTCACTGACAGCTCATGCACTTTGATTGTGCTGATGGAAGCTGGTAAAGACAGTATTATGTGCTGTACTGTAATGTGTGTACTGTGATAGCAATCACTTTGCAAACAGCATTTCAAAATTTAGCTTATACATCTGAAAGGCGCTTATGATAACCTTAGTTCTAACCCCAATATAGCAGCTGGGTGTCAGGGCCTAACTCATACAAAAATAACTTTAAAAATTCCGGTCTCAGAACATTGCTTAGCATTTTGACAAACTGAGCAAAAAATAATGGGTACCATACAGTTGATGCAGTAGTTTTAACTCAAATTGCCTACCTTAGAGGCCTATATTTACTACCTCAATAAAAATATTCAGTAATAAATGCATGCTACTACAGTTAAGAAGCACCTAATCAAAGAGCAAGAACCAGTGTTTGTTAAGAGCTAGTTATTTCAGCATGACCTTTTTTTGTGAACAATTTTCCTCACATGGTACCTGAATGAACTGGTAGGGTTCCATGCCTTCAAAAACCTATGTGTGAAACAAGAACTAGAAAGGCCTCCCTCACTCCCACCTGTGCATAAATATCAGAACAGATACTAAATGTAAGAAACCAAGCTGTTTCTGTATCCATTAAATAAACCAAGCAGGTTCATTAGTTACTTACAGAATGCTTGCATTGCAAAGTCAGTTTTAAAGAAAGCTGCATGTAAAAACATTTTATAGATGCATGGTAAACATGGTCTAGTCTTCCCAAACTAGAGCACTTAGGTGCTCCCATGGTTATGTCCAAAAGAGGCTTAACTGAAGAATCAAATACTAGTCCATGTAGCAGAATCTGCCGTTTCCCACTCACTAGCAGACTTCGTGTTTATAAACAGACTGGTTAATATAACAAATAGAAATACCATGAGCAGGAAGTACACATACCACAGTTAATTGCAAAAATTTTTCCAGTGTTGCAAGCAAATGAAGAGTAAGAGTTCTTCAAGAAACAAACAGCATACATATAAGAAAAAAATATCTAGGGTCTCCTGAATAAGCAAAGTCTTGGGTTTCACAAAAACATTAGCCAGTGGCAGAAGTACCAAGACAAGAAGCAAACATGATGGTGGAGCAGAAGGTAACCCTTGCAAGATCTAGATGTGGATTCTATCTGTAAAGGCTGACTTAGTACAAGTGACTTGAGGAATAATATGTCCATCTCTGAGCACTCAACAGCAGAAGTATTCTTTAAATGTTGGATTTGTTGTTGTTACTAAAGAGGAGAAGGACTCTTTAGATATATTTTAATGCCAAATGAAATTGTTCTTTGTAAGAAGAAATTGTTCGTTGTAAGAACAATTAGGGAAGAAGCAGATTGTATTTCTTTGTCTAAAACTTCACTCCAGAATAATATTAATTCTCCAGTTCTGCTAACAATAAAAGTGGCATATTGAAAAGGACCCTATAATATGTGTCATCATTTCATCCCAGTAATAGAACTGTTCTAGTTTTTGTTGCAGTCTGATTTTAAAAGCTATAATCAATGTGGACAAAAGAGGAAGTTTTGTTGGTTTTTTAAAAAATTTCTATGTCACATTTAAGCTCACCAAATACATAATTCTCAGTAAAAACTACTTCAGATCTCAAGTAGCCCATTAAGATCTATTGTAAGAGATGTTGCAGCATTTACATTCAGATATGAGATTATCTTAGGGAATCTAGTATTCAGTTTTCATTTCACAAGATTTAGCCAAAATAGACCATTATTTAATCATATACTTCAGCACCTGTGTGTTTTTAATGAAATCTTCTCAAAGATCCTTTGAGTTCTACTATCATGTGTAGCAAGACATACTATTTGAGCTGTGCAGTACTTCTGAAACCATTAGTATCCAGGACTCAAATCAGCAGCATACCATCTATTCCCAAGCACTGCTAATTGTTTCCTGGTAAAATTCAGTTCCTACGTATGTCTAGATGTAGAAACAGAACTTTCACCTGAACATTGAAAGAGCACTTTGAAATCAGTATCCAGAAGCATCACATACAGTCAGTGAAAAACCCAAGTAGTGCAAAAGCAGAGGTTAAAGCCAATCTTTCAAATATCTGCTTAGGACCCCAGTTTACTCCATACAGTCATTTGACAAGAGATACACAGCACATATTATTGTATATGCTTATTTTTGTTAGCATGAAAAGTATACTAAGTATACTAAGATACCTGCCATGGCTGTGTACTCCACAGTAAGTCATACTGGAGAAAACACTGTTTTTCTAGTAAGTGAAAGTTTTAAGATTAATTTAGATATCACTTTTAAGGGAATTTTTGTTGCAAAACACTGTTTTCTCCAGTATCACATAGGACATTCTTTCAGAATTTTGTACAGACAAGCCAAGGCTAGATGAACAGGCCTAAGAAGTAGGCCTAAGATTTGTGAGAATATGTGTCACAGATGATTAATTTTACTAACACTTCACTATAAAGTGTTGACCATTCAAAGCTTATTCTTTAGTTTTCAAAACTCAGGGAAGATCCCATCATATGTCCCATTACAAGAAGAGCTTCAAAATTAATTATGGATCTAAGACTACAGCATACTATTATAACAACAAGTAATTCAAAAGCACATTAAAAACCCAAATTCTGTACCCCACAAAACAGCCCATTATGGTTTGGGCTTAGCAAATTTGCTTGTTTGGGTTTGGCAAAAAAATTTGCTTGTTTGGGTTTAGTTTTGCTTTACTAAAAAAAATTTTCAGTGAGGAAAAAAATACAGTTTCTCAATAAGATGAGATTCAACCTAGTGGACAGTCACAAAAAAATCTTTCCAGACCTAAGCTTCAAAATGGAGGAGCAAAGCTCAGCACGGGTAGGTCTGAGTTCAGACCTTTTCAAACTTGCCACCAGGATAAACAGACACTGCTGTTGTAAAAGGTAGGTCTATCCCACTTGCAGTGGCCCTTCCCTCATGCACACCCCTGTATTTGCAGTTAGTCAGGTTACAGTACTGACATAGCTCACTGCACAAACATTGGTGCTGTAGGAGGTAAGTGGAAGAAGCAGTGCTTGTCTTCTGTGGTTCCCACTATTTGGTGGCAAGATCTGTGAAAATTTAATGATCAGGATGTTGGCAAATAGCACAACCACAAACAAAACTGCCTCTAAATCATCTACATGTATGTGAAGGAAGAAGAAAAACCTGAGAGGAGCTATGCATTTTAAGTTCTCCCCTCCCATTACAGAAAATGAGTGACGCAGTCAGCTTAAGTTAGCTAACTTGGTAACTTTAACTTGGAAAAAAAAAAAAAAAAAAAAAACATGACTAATTACTGGAAATGTCAATATATGCTCGTATCTGGCAAGCCAACATCATCCATTGCATGCTTAAATAGTATCTTCCTAGACAAAGTTTCTAATGATGGCCAGCATTCACCACTACTTGCCACCAAAGAAGCGCATCAGAGTGCAGTCTGTCGCCAGAAGCATGATTATGATGCAGTTCCAGAAAATCAATATAGTATTGAAACACAGTTCCATTACTTCACCAAATGGAGTAATGCCACTACCAGGACTCCGGGTAGATAAAACAGAGCTCAACACTGCATAGTGCAAGGAGCAGGCAGAATAAACCCACAGCTCCCTCTAGCCTCTTCTCCCCTCTAATATTTCTGTCCTGGACATAATACTAATTTTGGTGGATCTCACATGGCTGAGCCTTGAGAAATATAAAAAGCTTGAAACAGAATGGTGAGAAGTAGTCTACTATCAAAACTGGATATAAAAGCAGATTTTTCATAATGCAGTGCTTTCACACCCATTACACCTACCTTTATGACTAAATATATCTGAAAAAGCCTTGCAGGGAGAACAGCACAAAACCCTGAACCGGAAAGGATGCTCTTCGAATTTCTTTTTTTTTTTTTTTTTTCAGAAAGCTTTCACCTAAGTAGGGCTTTTAAATAGGGCATTTAAATACGTGTTTCATGGTATCTTTAAAAAAGAAGAAAAATAAATGAGGACTGGGTTTTTTCCACTTTAAATAATACTTTTGTTCCTTTGTTCACTGCCACAGTTAACTGTTACTAACACTATAACCACACATATGGTGAAGCCTGATAGTCTTCTCCAGTGTCAAAACTGTCTCAGATACAAAGCACACATTGGCAAAGCACAGACTCATATACTCATGCAAGGTCCGTTTCAGACCTGGTTGCAGCCTGGCTGGGTATGAACACGCCACACTGGTTTCCTTGCTAAGCAACTCTTAACTTTTAACTTCTGGATTAGCAGAGACCTCGGTCCTTGGTAATTACTTTAGGCTCAACAGCTTCCAAATTACAGACATCTAAAGGAGAAGAAAAACTAAGTTCTAGTCAGGTTGAAGTATCTTCATTTTTTTACAGTCTGGAATACTTTGGAAAACCATAGCCTCAACCAAAACAACCTATACTAATGAGAAACTACCAATAAATTAGTGTTACAGCATAGATAATGCTCTTCTCTGAAGTACACTAGTGCATGGACACAGATTTGAAAGGCAATTGATTTAAAGAGTGATTAGCTAAAAGCTTCAAATCAAACTACAGTTTTTTATGAGACAATCATAAAGAATAAATGTTTTGCAACAAAACTTCCCATAAAAGCGATATCTAAATTAATCTTAAAACTTTCACTTACTAGAAAGGCAGAAATACTCTGCTCAGTTCAAGCTAAGTATCAGGGCCCTCCCTGATTAGAAGCGTTGACCTGTTACAGAATTGCAAGCCATTGCAATCTCTGCGGCTCCACAAACTCTGTATTTCCTTAGATACTGGCTCAATATACACTTGAGTCCTGCAAAGGTTGTGGTAGAGCAAGCACTGTTTTGGAAAAAGAAATCACAAGAACACACACACAAAGAACACACACATAGCAATGTTTGCCTTGAGACACTGAGAATAAAAATAATCTCAACATGATGAATCAGAAGGACTTAAATGTACATTTTTAAGAAGTAGGATTTTTCCTAAAGGGTTGGCCTATAAAATCTTAACAATGCATGGAAGTACCTTAAAAGATCAATTACAATCTTAATTTATGACAAATTCTTTCACTAGATCAGCAATCTCCCCCTCATGAGGCTCAGGACACGTTTATGTTTTGCCAGGCCAGAAGATGTAGTTCATATTTCTCGTGCTTGTTCTGAAGTCATAAACTGATTGTGACAGAATATAATTAAAGTATTGTAGAGGTCTACATATAATGTTCTCTGAAAAGTAGTTTATTAACCATTTCAGGCTGACTTCCATGCAGTCTGTGTTGGTATTTATACATTACTAATTCTTTACTGATAATCAAGTTTTGTTAGTGTCATCTGTAGAACCTGTTAGACTCTCCATTTTGCTACAGAAGACAGCATAAACTACTTTGCTACCATTGCTTTCACACAATAAGAATCTCATTTTACCCCTGAGACAACCAGGAATTGCAGTAACACTGAACTACTGCCAAGAAGCTGTACCTTCTACTCTACTATCTGCAGTATTTCTGTGGAACACAGCTGATGGAAGTGTTGCTAAAACAAAGTTTGGGGAAAGCTACCATTAAAACTTGTGGGAGAAAAACAGGTTAAAGAATTTGAGTCTGGACAAATTCAATGATCAACAATACTTTCATCTCCCAACAGCTTTACAGTGCTCATGTCTTGTCACCCAGATACAGAAAGCAAACTGAAACATTTCAGGACAAGACCATAGTTTGTCCCATTTAAAGAAATGCCTTGGACTAACTGCACACATTTCAAATAGTGTAAGATCTAGGAGTGGATCAACCAGTTGCAGACCACCAAAAATTAAAAAACTTATTTCTAGGCAAGTGCAGCACTAACAAGTATACCCTAAAACATTAATCTTTCTCAATATTCTCCAGCCAGCTTAAAAACTCTAGGATTCTAATTCTGTCATCTCAAACTGACATGTATCATAACCACCTTTACTAAGATAACATACTAAATATAGTCCAACAAAACTGAAGATGAAGCCTTTTTAAAGACACCTTGATTGACATGACATGACACAGACGAGCACATCTTCCAGAAGCTTTTACCCTGTAATTCCTTACAATTCAGCATGAATGATGGGAAAAGCAAATAGCAAATTTAGGTATTTGTGCACAGCCATCATGCAAAGGCCATCATGGGAAGTAGCAATAGAGAGATTACCTATCAATAAATGAGAAATTAATACTAGATATTATGTTTAATAATAATAATTTCTTCATCCCTACCATAGTTCACCACTGTGTATCTTCCCCATTGTGTCTGAAGTGTATTCATTTTAGCCTAACCAACAACTGCATTACTGTCTCTGCTTCCCCTGCTCACAGACTGAAGTACTAGCAGTACCAATGACAACAAAAATACAGCAATGGTTCCAGTTTATAACACAGTACTTACCTGATCAATGCATACAACAGCCTAAACTGCTAGTATAAATCCTGAGTATGCTTTAGAGCTGTTACTTGAGGATTTTTAATGCCATCAGACTTCCACTCAAAGAAGACTGATTGTGCAATACTGACAATGAACACATGAATACGTTATCAACTAGGACAGAACATAGTTTTTACACAAAATCCATGTTTCCCTGTTAAAGAATGCTATATTGTATGTGGTCAGTCCAACAAAAGGTTGTTCACAATTTACATCACTCAACACCACTATATCACTCAACAGAAACTACTGATAAGAACTTGCCTTTACGCAACAGGAATGAGGAACTGGGAGAAGCAAGACAGACTGGCAGATAGAGAAACAAGACTGGACATCCTGTGCGTCTGGCCTATAAAAATCCACAGGGCTTGATACACTTACCTTCTGTGAGATGAGAGATAGGCACAGACATACAGGATACAGCACTAAGAAAGTGCCCTGAACTACTCTACATTTCTCCAGTTTCAAGTTTCCCAAAAAAATGTGTAATAGCAGCACTGGCCCAATGCCCAGTTACTCACCAGTTGGTTTCCACCATACACCCAGTGCATGGCTTCCCTAAAGGTATTGCACATGCCAAACAGTCTGAACTACACCAGCAGAACAGTGAATTCCCCATTATATGAAAAGAGACCAAGAAAGACCCTGCTGGTTTGGCAAGCCAGCTTCTCTTCCCCAAGTTTTCTGTGTTCTAACCATTGAAATAGGTGAGCTCTCCACCAGTCAGGTACTACAAGTCTACAAGCTTACACAGCATAGCAGCACCCATTAAATACTGAATGTAATACACAGACCACCATGTGACCCAGTACATTGAATTTCCAATGATTTTGCAACTTGCTTCTAGAACACTCAATTTTTAGATCTTAGAAGAGTATAGAGTATCAACTGCTGAATTAAAAGTCCAGTGCACTTTGGTGTAGAAATACTCTGAAATCCATGGGCACTTGCATATAGAAATTAATAAAAAACAGCTACTGAATCAAGACTCTGCTCTGAACAGAAAAAAATGTCTGATATCTAACCACAGATCCACTAAGTAGGTGCTGGCTCTGGCTTGGGTGTGCTCACTCAGATTTACAGAGATGTGGAGTTATAATCACATATTCCTACATTTTGGGGTTTGTCCTCCTCATTAGAAGATGCTCTGCAAAGGAATTCTATAGTGCAATACCCCAAAGAATACTGTCTAAAGTGTCTTTAAAATATTCGCTAGCAGATTTAGTCTTCTTGACCTTCATGTACCAAGACGCTACTCAAGTCATCACACCAACTGTGTTTTTAAAGACTATTTCAGCTCTCTACCAATTGGGATTTGCACTGTTTATTAAGAAGCTCCGACACTAAAACACCAGAACTGGAGTTCAGGAGACAAAATGTTTGCTTGTCTCCAACAGCTCAGTGGATTTGTAATATGATACGCGTAAACCAAATATCTACAAACACAGTACTGATTTTAAATCAATAAGAAGGTTTCCACTGTTTTAATTTTACATAATCCTGTGCCTGACTAGCAATTTTAATATATCCCAAAAAATTATAATATTATTTAGACTTTTGGCAGAAACATCACTTTCTTGGATATGTAGACAGCTGCAAGTTTGGGTTTATTCTGTTTGGTTTTTTTTAATGGAAAGGAAGACAACAGAAAAATAAAAATTAGCCTAAGCAGCAAGGAGTCATTTCTTCCTACATACTGACCTGTGACCCCCAGTAATAGGACAGAGACAAGGACACAGCTGCTATCCCCACACATGAAAGGAAGTTAATAAATTGAAGAATTCAAATGCCCTAAACAGCTTGAGAAGACATTTGTAACTCCCATAGTAATACTTGAATTTCAAATCCGAATTCCTAAATGACCAAAATACAAAGGACATGATTTGTAACTTCTGTAGACTCAGAATATCTGACTCCACCTTGCAGTTTGCCAGATTATACCAGTTTTCTGTTGCTTTGGAACAGATGAGTTTCCATTCCATTATCAGATAAACCTGGTAGCATAAATTATTTTTTCAAATCACTATACAAATTCCTAAGGATACGACTGTGGAAAGTTTTCATAGGTATCTATGCCCCATTTTTATCTACCAATTTATATGAGCCCTGATTAATTTTATAGATTTCATTCCTTCTCATTTCCTTAAGATCTCAAGTGGATTCCCGAGTTTACTAGGGAACCTGCTGTGAAACAGATTTCCTTAGAGCCTTTAATTTATTGAGAAATACCCATGTTGCTCGATATTCTCTGAAGACACCAGAAGAGTGGAAGCGAGCCTTCGCTGCTCTGGAATTTCACTCTAGCGCACTGAGTTTAAAGCACTCGTTTTCAGGACTGAACATCGCCTAACAACCCGGGAGAGGTCCTCACGGTGGAGAACTGGGAGCCGAGACGGCTCTTCCAGAATTCCGATGTGGGAGACAAACCTCTGCGGATCGCGGTGCGCCCCTCACGTATCGCACTGCTCTCCCCTCACCGGGCTGATGCACGGCACCGACTGCAGCAGGATTCCTGCTGCTGGCGCACCCCGCCAGCGAGACCCCTCGACTCCGTGCGCATCCAGCAGCGCCCACGGCTCCGCGGGCGGCCGCTCCCACCCCCATCCCCGCCACCAGCCCGGCGGCCCCCGCGACATCCTTACCCCATGGCGGCCGGCAGCGCCTGGCACCGGTGGTGCCGCGTCTCCGGGGCGCTCCTCGCCGCGCCGGCAGCTCTGCAGCCCCGTGGCGGCGGGGCCGCAGCTCTGGGCTCGCCGCAGGTGTCGGGGGCCGAGCGGGGCCGCCCGCGCCCTAGGGAGCGCCCCCCGCGGGCCGGGCTCCCATGGCCACCGGCCCCGCCGGGCGCCCGCAGGCAGCGGCTCCGGCCCCCGGGCGGGCGGCAGCGGTGGCTTCGGGGGCGGTCGGGTCCCCTCCTGCAGGCGAACCGGGAGGCGCTCGCCTTCTCCGCGAGAGACTGGCGGCGGCTGCGGCGCTTCTGGCCGGGACGTGCGCGGCCGCGGAGGGCTCCGTGTGCCTCAGAGGCGGAGCGGGATAGGGCAGGCGGTGCGCACAGAGCTCCACGCCGCCGCTCCCCCTAGCACCGCCACCAGACGCGTGGCGGGCACGGATGCATTTTCCCGAGAAGGCAGAGCGAGCGAAGGCACCGGCGCTGGCATCGGACTCCCGGCGAGAGGCCGCTACCGACGAGCTGCGGCCGCGCGCCGCCCGCGGGCACCGGGACGCCGCGTTTCCCCGATCCACCCGCCCGCCCACCCCCGGCTGCGGAGATGCGGGGCACCGCTCCTCCTTCCCGCGGCGGCGGGCCCGCTCCTCGCCGTCACGCCTTCTTCTGCAGCGAGCGGGCGGGCATCGTCCTGGGGCGCGGCGGATCGGTCACTGACAGCGGGCGGCGGGAGGGGCTGCCGCCGCCGAGCCCGCGCTGTTCTGCGGCGGGGCCGCGGGCTCAGCCCCGCCGGTGGGACGAAGGGAGAGAGCGATGGCCGCCTCAGGCGGTGCCCGGCTGCTCCGGCGCCAACGAGCCGCTGCCTGTGCCCGCTCGCATCCCCCGCCTCCGCCTCACACCTCCGCCACCGCCCGCTCGTCCCCTCGCGGCGGGCAGGCGCAGCCGCCGCGCGGAGCCCCCTCCTTCGTCCCGCTCCTCCTTCTCGGGGAGCGGGAAAGGAAGGAAAGAGGCGAGGAGAGCGGAGTGGAGCCGCGCCCTGCCCTACAGCCCTGCGCCGCACGCGGCCAGCGCGCTCCTGCCCGCGGCGGCACCTGCTCGCTCTGCCTCCATCCTCCGCCCGGGGAGCTTTAAATAGAACACGTCACCGCGCTCCCCTACGCACCGACGTCACGCCCCGCTCCCGGCGCTGACGTCACCGGGGTGCGGAGGATGATGTCAGAGTGGTCCACGCCGCCGGAAGCTCTTCTATAATAGGGAACGGCGGCGGGGGGAGAGCGGAGCGGGGAGGGCTCGGGCTGCTGGCGGCGCCCGGGCCGCCTCCTCCCGCCCCCGGCCCCTGCGGCGCCGTCTCCACGGCAACGCCGCGCCCGGCGGCTCGGCGGGGAGAGCCGGTGTCACGGAGTCACGGGCGAAGGCGGCGCGGAGCCCTCTCCGGTGGCTACTGCTACTTCCCAGCCCTCCGCCTTGCCTAAAGACGGGCCCGCTGCTATGCAGACACTCTGCAGACACATAACACCGTCGGCGTTACCGGAAAAACGGGGAAGAAGTATGGCAGCCATTCTAAAATTATCTCCCCAAAAATGTAGATCCCAGCACATCCACGGTAGTACTACCGGAAAGGAGCCAGCACTGTAAGCCGGATGGGACCTACAACTGAGCTCTTCAGTTGTGCCATGCAAACAGCACACTTCTAGTCCATTGGAGTTGCTCAAGCTCCAGCACCATGGACTATCTTGGAGGGATATTCCTCACCTTAAGTCATGCAAATACTTCCATTAAGTGCCTGAGATTTCCTCAGTTTGTAAACATTAGATTGAACTACTACAGTACTCTGCCAGTGGCATTGGATTGCCCCAGGTGGAACATGCTCCTTGCTAGGCCATCTTTCAGTATCTTCGTTGTATTTTCTGCTTAGGTGAGGTTGTAGCTACCACAGGCATATTAAACTACAATGAGCATAAGAGGAAGATATTGATATTATACTAGATGCCAATCTCCATGTAAAAATTGAAGAAGCCCAGAATATTACCAAATGTGTGTATTACAGAATTGTAAAGCATGATAAAACCAACCATGTTAAAGCTGTTGCTTGTTTGTTTGTCCTCTCACAGAACCTCTATTCCTTGGGACCAAGTGTATGCCAGGAAGAGGCTGCAATAAAAGACAGCTAAAGCATTCAGCTAACAATCTGATCTTCAGGACACACTCTCCAAACTTGTTTTATTTTACAGATACATGTTTTACAGACTCTTGTTTCAACATTTTGACCTCTAAAAGTAATCAGCTATGGGGAAAGTAAGGATGATAAATGAAATACCAAGACAAACCTCCTCCAATCACAATCATAGGAAACCCAGCATGACTCATTACTATGGGAGTAGCAGCAAGGCATACTGCCTCACGAGGTAGAAAAGAGCAGCTTCCTCAGTTGCCCATTTTTTATTTCCCACACACCACCTCATAAGCTAAAGTAAAGGCACCGAACTAAAAAACTTTCTTCTGAGTGACAACAGTCTAACGTTTTTGTGTACAACGCTCAGAACCTGCATAGTTATGATGAGGCTGCACTACTTCACTGGACTGCTTTGGTTGGGTTTCGCCTGCTAGCTCTGAAACATGAAGTCTGTGTATTTTCCACTAAAAATCAAACTGTGTGCAGGCTTCTTTCCTAAAACAGAGGTAGTCTCTAGTGCTGGGGTTGTAGGAAAGATGGAGATTCATAACTATTCCTTTTTCTGTGTTTCTGCAACTATTCCTTTTTCACTCTACATTAGAGTGAAAAAAATCAGAATTAATGCTGACTAGGCAAGCATAAACAAGAAGTAGCGTATTCACCAATGTCAAGTAACTAGGAGTCTATATTTGTTAGCTTCTGAAACTGTACTGCACATGCAGCAATGGCAGGTCAATAGTTAGGAATCTAAGGCTTTAACTTCATATATGAGTAACTGTTGCATCAGTTTTGTTCTTATAGCTCAAGCTCACACATTAATGCAAATGCATTTCATTATGTTCACAGTATTTTGTTTAGATATCACAAAGATGATTCCATCTGTCTCTGCCTTTCAACTTGTTCACATATTTGTCTTGCATGAAGTATACTTTTCTACAGCATGGGTACAAACCCAGAAATCCCCAAGAATGAAGATAAAAGATAAAAAAATATAAAAGAAGACAAATGCACACTGAAGCCTGGGGTCAAGAATATTTTTTTCACTTGAGAATCAGAGGTGTGAACAAAATCATGGACAAAGAAACATATGGAAGGAATATCAAGAATGTCTTTATTGACTTGTGAAGTAAATGAACTCTATATTTCATGTATTTCTATAAGTAATAAAATATGAGTGTTGGGACAGATAAGATCTTGGGTAGGGAAAGAAGAACTGTAGGGACAAAGAAAGCTTTACTTCAAGTAAATCAATGATTTTTTTATTCTTAATTCTTAATTTAAACAGGTTTTTTTATTCACTACGACATTTAAGTGCAGAAAGTCCACCAAACTGATTACTTATCTTCCATATTTATTGTTATATTTCCTCCAGTTCTGACAGGTTTCTCTAAGAATTAAACTTTGTCTCAATTACACACTTTTACAATCTTGATTAGTTTTCAGGTTGATTTTGCTGAATTGACATTATTTGTCTCTTGGAAAAGCCTCTGTTTATACATGCCAAGCTTACTGAAATCAGTTTTCTGTCTTGCCATTCCCCAGAATAATATATGATACGTGGTGATCTATGTCAGCTCAGACAGAACTGTGCATACAAAGTAAGCAGGCCAGGTAATTAATCATAGGTTTTTGTGGAGACCCTAAAAGGCATTCCCTAGTTATGGAAACACAAAAAGCTTCTATCACAGCAAACCTTGTTCTGCCATGCCAGTGTAGCCCTGTTCTGTTCCCTGGCTCATCCCCGTGCCCTCTTCCCAGTCCCTCAGTCTTTCGGTCGCTCCCATCCTGTTTTCTGTTGGCTCCCTTACCCTAACCCCACTCTTGTGCCACCCCCATGTCCCCTGGCAATTGGTCTCTGATGCTTCCCTCACCCCAAAAGACCCATGTACTTAAACCTGGACCCTCACCACAAGGCCCACTTGCCTTTCCTTCTGACACTGGATGCTCCCCACGCGTGGCTGAAATAAACATCTTTTTGGAACCCTTGCAAAGGCCCTTCCTGCTTCTTTACCTGAAAGCATCTTAACAACTATTCGGCCACAACAGATATTAACAGGAGAAATACACAATCAATTCATCTTGAAACTGAAGTGATAAAACATGAGGAATTTTAGCAGTGATGACAAGACTTTCAGCTCTAAGTTAGTTGATTTTTTCCCTGCTATTTTAGAATACTTCTTTGTCTAGAGCACTTTGATGGAGGCAGTCTTGAGAATGCCTGGAAACCACCAGCAGTTCAGTGCCTGCTCCTTCACAAAAATACAAGTAATGCGAAAATCAAATAAGAGATGGATGGCTTCAGGCAAGGCAAAGCACAGGGTGGTGCAGGAGGAAGAGTGTTATTTTGCAGAGTTGAAGCAGCATATTCCTGGCATGTGTATTCATAGCCAGATATTGAGCTGCCAAACCCTGTTCTAACACTCTTGCCCAGGATGGCCAACCAGCTGGGGCAACACCTGTAAACTTGGCAGCAGTTACTGGTATCTCTGCAAGGAATGCTACTTTGAGTCTCTCAGTGGGATACCTGTAGATGGAAGAAAACCCCAGATGGCTGAGCTGTCTGAATCTCAAGCCTGCTGTGTATCAACATGGCCACTGTCCTGCTCAAAGTCCTGGAAGAGCAGAAGTACAGAGCTGCAACATCAAGAAGCACTACAAAGGTCTGCATTTTGCCTAACTTTCCTCCATGTAAAATCAGATCTGTACCACTTGACTGCATATTGGCTAGGAGCCACCACTCCCATGGAAAAGACAGGGGAATCCCCTTCAACTATATTAAACAGTGAAAAGATTTGAACTGCAATTGTTTGTTCAGGTCTAGTTGACACACTTAAAACAAAGGAATTCTAGCTGCAGCAAAACCAGAAAGAAACTGTTACAGGGTTGTTTAGGGAACCTCAGAGCAATTATGTGAGAATAGTAAACCAAAAATTGGCTTGTTTGGTTTATGAAAGTAAAATCCAATATGTCATGTTATTGTGCTGTTCAAATATTTAGGATGAGGTTAATACAAGCAAGGGAGCAAAAAGAGCTATTAAACAGCAACAGAATTAACAAATGTAAACCTTCTAAAAATGTTTTTTTCTGGTACTCCAAAGGTTGTTGCTCTTCAAGAAGCTCATACCTTCAGGAGCAGCCTTCCCAAACAAGGATTGGGTGCAAAAGAAGCAATGACTGAAAAGTAATCTCAGATGGCAGCCATCTCTGACTCCATCTGGGAGTAGGTAGAGGTAACTAAGGACATAGACATCTTTGGTACAGCAGCTCATAGCTATTTTGTTACATTAGTTTGTACTGTTTGTTCAATACCAGGTCAGTTTAAATTCTACAATCCCTAAGGAAACCATGGAAGTTTATTCCTGTTGAAGGAGGGAGAGCCAGCACCTCACACTTGCCTCAGTTTTCATCCATTGCTGCTATTTAGTGTCTCCTTCCTTCTCCTACTCCTTTATATCATCTTCTTGCCTCCTTTTCTCCTGTCTAATCACAAATTTCCCTCCCCACACACATGATTCTTTCAGTGAGTGGGATCATTTCTCCATCATTTTCCCTTGCAGGATCTGCATTGAATATATAAGCAGAGAAAAGAGGGGAGGAGAGTAACTGTCATCCTCTTCCCTGAGCCCAAGGTCTTTGTCTACATTTTCTTCAGTCCAGAATAAACTTCACTGCTATATCAGGTGGGCCTGGGGGATTCTGGACCACTGTTTTCTCTCCTGGAATAGATGAAGAAATGGAAATGTTGACTTGTATTCTAGTAAATGTGGTACTCTCAACCTAAGACTAGATTTGATTTTGAAACCAACTGTATGACATAATTCCCTGAGATGCCTTATGGTCCAATATTTCTAACTCTGTGCTGTTGCCAGTGAATGCTAATTTTCCAGCACCCACTTCCAACATTTCATTGTCTTGCCACCAGAAATGTATTGCACATCTCCTACACAGTTCTGTAGCAGTACACCCCTACTGGAATTTTTTAAAGATACTGATCCCTGACTAATGCTTTTATTTCTTATTTAGGTTTATCATGGCTCTTATTTCCTCCAGTGCTTTTTATGACCATACAGAAAGTACACTAGACTGATTAGGTCAATTTGTCATTTATGTCTTATTACACCAAGTTCACCTAGAGACGTCACTCAGTTTTGTTTTTGCAATTTCGGCTGAAGGTTATAAAGATATTGTAAAATAATCACTGGTTATTACATGTGGTTTTTACATGTGAGTATAAGAGAGCATGTATGGGAAGGAGAGAGGAGTGGGGGGAAAGCATTTTTAAGTCTTGAGGTTCATGATGTTCAACATCAGTGTATTCCTTGCGCATTATTTGAGAACAGCCAATTAAAAGAAGACACAACCTCACATAAACCAGCTCCTTTATCTGGCAGATGCAGGAATTCTGAATTGGGCAAGAGAATATTCTGGCTTTTAGCCTAATGAAAACTTTGCAGATGCTTGTTACTGCTCACCAAGTTGTTGGGATGGAAACTGGAGGAGAAGGAGCAAGAGTTATGTTTTGTGAAGTACAATGTGAACTGCTGGAGGGAAGAAAACACATTTTCAAATCACAAATTTTGTTAGTTTATTTTCACACCTTGTTGAAGAAGCGTACCATTATACTGGTAAAATGGAAGTATACAAAAGTTACTGTTTTCAGTTTACCTCTTGTAGATTACTTGTGTCGAAGATTTTGCTCTTCATTTGATGATACTTTGAAATGTAATAGCCATACTCTGCAGTTCTAACTCAGAACATGTGTATTTTAATTCCTTGGCCAACAGTTACCCATAATGTTATTTTCTAGATCCACATCATGCAGTCACTTTAATATAACAGTGCCAGATAGATACAGCCACAGTTAACATCTGATCTCTGATGTTTGCTGAGTAGCCAGTACCATTAATATGTATTGTAAGTAGCACTCAATATAATTAGAATTCACATAAAAAATGACACCTGTATGGAGTTGGATAAAGGGGAAGTAATTAAATCCATAGCATACTACCTACCTAAAGGTGTAGAGTTAAGGCTTCCATGGTAGTCTTAACTCTGCATTTCCTGCCTTTTCAAAAGCTCAGCTTCACTCTTCCTTTAATATTGTATTTCACACTGAATACTTTCACCAATAGAAACGTTATTCTGAAACCTGACATTTCTAGGACTCCTAATACTAACCCGGGTTATGCAGCAACAGTTATAAATTATTCAGAAGAAACTGTACTAATACATAGTGTACAACAAAGACTGAACTTGCCTTTAGCTAGTGTAATGTATTATGGATATGTGGTAACCTCTTCACAGATAAGGTGCTGGCAGCTTCCCTTTGGATCTCTGTTTCATTGCCTCCATGACACTGGCTGAAGGACTAACTGGCCTGAAAAACACCATATTAAAACTGAAGATGCGAAGGAACATGCTTGCAAATATAAAATCAAGAAAATTATTTTATTTGAGTTAAAACTCATGAAAAAACATTAGAAACACTGCTTGAAAATTGGTGGCATAAGCAGTACTATGGATTACTGTTTAAAATTGTTCCAGTTTCGAAGTACTTTTGCTTAAACTTCTGTAACCTGCTTCAGAAGTGTATATGGGTGCAGATATATGTGTCCATCTCTTAGCTACCTGCATTTTAATATGTGTCAATTTTTATGGCTTACTAGTAACATAAGTGCTATTGTCTTGAGAGATAGACATTTGGTTTTCAGAGCCAAAGTAAGTAGAATCATGTCTTCATAGGATGCTTTACTTAAATGGTTATTAAAAACTCTATCTTCAGTTATCCCTACTGTAAGGCTTCATAGTAAAGTTTTGAAGAAAACTTCTATATACATATTGCAGTTTAATGTAATCTTTGTTAACAAAAATGTTCTGATTTCTTGAGCAAAACTCCTAAATACTAGTACATTATATTTCAAAGCTTTCATGGTACAGGAAAATGTTATTCATTCATCTATGTCTTTAAGTATCTTACTGAAGGATGTTAAGACAATGGAATCAGGCTTTTCTCAGTGGTGCTGAGCAATAGAACAAGAGGCCATGGGCAGACCCTGATGGCCAAGAAATTCCATCTGAACATGGGGAAGAACTTTGTTACTGTGCAGGTGGCCATGCACTGGAACAGATTGGCCAGAGAGGCTGTGGAGTCTCCTTCACTGGAGATACTCAAAAACTGCCTGGACATAATACTATGAAATATGCTCTGGGACAATCCTGCTGGAGCAGAGAGGTTGGACCACATGACCCACTATCATCCCTCCCAGCCTGACCCGTTCTGTGATTCTGCCAAATGTATTTGAAATTTGTCAAACTTTGGAATAGCTTTTGTTTAAATAGCCATGTAATTCTCAGAATACTAATATCATGAACAATCTGCTCCATGGGGGTAAGACTAATACTAAGGAATTTCTTCATTGATAGGTACATATCTTTGACAACAAAGCCATTATATAGGCGGGGTTTTTTCCATAAAATACTATCATCATTTACATCCAAATGGTGAAATTTAGTTCTTAAACATGAACAAGCTCAAGAAGCAAATAAAACTGGACATTCAGATGCATTTTCCACAAAAAGTGACCAAAACCAGAGATAAAAACCTGAATGACACAGCAAAGAAATGCAGTGCAAGACAGTTTCTGTTGGCCACCAACAGATAGCTCTTTCACCCTTCTCCACCTGTGGCAGTACACATAGAAGAAGTTAGGAAAACAGAACATGGGTAGGAAGTTTTATTTTATTTACTAATCCACAGCAGGGCCTTCCCAATTTGTTCAAGTGCTGGTATGCTCATTGAGAACTCATAAATTCTAAGTGCATGCTTAAATGTATCAATTTTAAATCAAATATAAATTAGAGATAATACTAAATTTATTAAATGTTTAATTCAGGAGAGAAAAAAGATTGTCTGTCTGGCAGTTTGAGGATGTACTATACGTGTGCAGATAAATTAATGGATGTTGTCTTCTGATCCATTAACCTTAAATCAATTTCTCTCAACTACTTATAAAAACTGGGCAACAGTGGACTATCTACTAGACCTTTGTAACATCAGTAAAATTCCTATTAAGATCTTAACCCTCAGAAACTGACATATCAGGCATGTCCTTCAAAAATTTAACTGACTAGTTTAGGGCACAAAGAATATTAATATCCTCCTAAGGGTAAAATGGGCTAATACAAAACTGGAAAAAAATCCCAGTTTTGTAGAGTTGTGCAGAATAAATTTGCTTTATCCACTGCTTTCAATCAAAATTAATGACCCTGTGTATTAAGACATGTCTTTCTTCACACAAGGGAGAAAAGATTAAATTGTACAAAAACTTAGACCTTCCTTAAAAATACTTGTATTTGAAGAAGTGTACTTACAATATCTACAGAAACAAAGCATTGAAGTCATAAAATTACTAGCAATTACTCACTAATCTAATTAGAGCAGAGCATTAACCATGCATCATAACACCTTAACTCTCATCAAATGCCTAGAGTACATTTTAAACAATAATCTAAATGGTGCACTACAAAATACTCATCTGAAAAAGATACAGGGATAATTCATATGTAGGCATGCCAAATAAAGATGTCTACATATTTTGACATGTAATATCTGCAAATACTGTATCTGCATCTGTAAATATCTGTAAATATTTTGATATACGTCAGTATTATAGATTATACATTATTATTATAGATTTATTAAATCTGCATTTTATCTGGATTTTACAATTTAAAGTTGGAATTCACAGATTTAACTTACATGCTTGCAGAGTTACCTTACATTTTCATTTGATACCTACGATAGTAATTACATTTAATAATTTCTGTACTGTATATTATGTGATATCTATATACATATACTGTATGTAATAAATAATTTAAAAGCACTGAAGAAATCATATTAGGGCATACATGAGCATCACTGTATTTGGCTGAAGGTTGAATATCAGAACAAGAATGCTGCACAGTGAGGAAAAATGCTGCACTTTTGTAATGAATTATTACTTTTTCTCAATATTGCTAAACTTTTGTGTCTTGTTTTTAATGCCTTTATGCTTTTAAATATTTTTTTCTAATGGACATCTAATATATATTCTTTGTCTCATTATCAAAATATAGTATTGTTTTCTTGGGGAAAGCTGCTTTTCCCCAGTACATAAAACTTGCTTTAAATCAAAGTCTCTGGGTTTGGCTTCAACCCCAGAATATCCTGATTTCTAAATGAAATTCAAAGAATTTCATATTGTTATCATGACGGAAAAGCTGCAATCCTGGCAGTGGATCCTGAATTGTATTGATCCCTGTTATAGTATCATTTATTTCATTCTAGCTACATTGTTTCTTTTAATATATGTGCACTATTTGATCTTTGTACAAACTATGAAAAAGGGATACTTAGAATGAAGCTCTGTATTTACACAAGTTTCATTTTTTCAGACCTGGTCTTGAAGACTAAAACCAATGTAAATTATCATATACTACATCTATTATTTTACATATATTACATATATTACATGTATTATTTCATTTTGAAACTAAAAAAATGTTTCAAGTAAGTAAAATAATTTCCCAGTAGGAACAGGGTATACAATGTTTTTCATCACTCTTAATTAGTGCAGGGGTATAGGTGGCCTTTAAGCAACTTAACCCTTAAGGCTGTTTGCTACGGTAAAGCACATTCTAACCATAGCCCTGTCTGAGCTCCCACAGGCCTTCTAGGGTACTGGGAGGCAAAGAAAAGTCTGTAGACTTTTCAAAGATTCAATAAATATTTCTATAGAGGAATTGGGTTCTATTCTTAATTTTTTCCTTTTTGAACTACTGACAATTGAGATACTCTGATCAAACTTTCCATCACTATTTACCTTCAGAGACTAACTAGCTGGAGCACTTCAGCTCCAAAAGCTTCAGAAAATTGCAAAAAGCACCAAAGAAGGACTTTAATGTTGCTCAGTGGTCGACATTCTAGGAGAGAGATTGCAGATGGCTTATCAGAGATCTCTTTGTCAATTACTTCGGAAAACCACTCCTTTTCCTACATATCAGAACTAAGAATAGTTTGTAGTTCATAGAGGCTGACTTTAGACTTTTCTGTGACAGATCAGAAATTTCTTTCATTGATTGTTCAGTTTCATGGCTATTGTTCAAACAAATTAATTTTACAGTTATTTTGCAATAAATATACCATTTTTATTCTAATGCAAGCATCTTTTGAGGCAGAGACACAAGACCAGTCCTAATGCCATTCTGTTTGGCGGAATGTGTTGGAATCACTATTGCAAGTTCTCCAATTTTTTATTGTGTAGTAGTTCAGTTGAGTATCTCTTGACCAGCAGTCCAATTCCCAACTAAAACTATAAGTAAGGCCTTGAATGTCTTTTCTAAGTGAAGAGTATCTGTAAACTCTCTGAGATCACAGTCAGGGTCAGAAAGAAAGACAGCACACATTGAAAAAACAGAGCAGCCCTCATCACATCAAAGCACAGAGATTTGTCTCTAAAGGCTGTTGGCAATTTGTAAAATGTCAGGTTATTTCAGGTGCCTCACTGAAATGCGCAACTAGGTTGACAAGTGAATGCAGGTAAGACACGGGGAAAAAATCCTTAAGAGTGAACAGTCTGTGCCAAAAAAAAAGGAGGGGGGGGTGGTTATTTAATATCTAGACTGATCCAAACACAAAATCAGGGTGGCCTGTGCCAAGGAGCAGAGTAAAGGAAACCAGGAAAATACATAGCATCACAAGTTACTTCAATCAGTAAAGGCAGACCTAATTTTTTTCTTTTCTTTCTTTTATTCATTTTTGCTGTATAAAAATACATTGATTTTTAATACCCTCCTCTAAATACTGCTTGCTGCTAAGTATATTGGTTGTGTTAAGTTAGATTTATTGTAGGCCCCATGGCAAGTATGAGAAAGCTTTTGGTAAATGGATAGATCATGGCAAGAAAAGTAGTCAAACAAATGTGGGGAACTGCAGCTATAAGGAGTTGTATCGCAGACTTCTAACAGTCAAGACACAAAGTTCTGTCTTGAGCAGGAAGCTGAAATTTAAGGCTTGATTCCAAACAAACAGCACAGAAAGATTGTCGTCCGTTCCCATTTCACAACCGAGCACAACACAGCCACTTCCTCTCTTTTCCGCTAGCAGAATCTGAGACAGAATCAGAAGGGTAAAAGTTAGAAAACATGGGTTGAGATGCAGACAGTTTAATAGGAAAAGGAAAAGCTGTACTTGCAAGCAAAGCAAAATAAGGAATTTATTCGCTGCTTCCCATGGACAGGTAGGTCTTCAGCCAACCCCAGGAGAGCTGGACTCCATAACAAGTAATGTTACTCCTTCTTCTTCCTAGTTTATATACTGGGCATGAAGTCACACGGTTTGGAATATCCCTTTGGTCAATTTGGGTCACTATCTGGCTGCATCTCATCCCAGTCTCCTCAGTAGCCCCAGTCAACTCACTAAAGTTTTTAAATAAAAAGTTTTTAAGGGAAATTTCTTTGTGGCTGAACTTTGCTTTGCATATTTATTCCAAGTATGCCACTGGGATTTGTCTCTCATAAATGTAATGCTAACCATAGCCACAAACTGATCCTTATATAAGGATACCATGTCATAGACAATAAAATCCTTTCACAGCCCAAACTTTCCCTTGTCAGTCCGTTTGCAGTTCCACTTCACTAGGCCCCCTGTCACCTTCTTATCTGTTGTCTATATGTGAGTAGCCAGAGCCTTAAACCATAACAACTCCAACTGTGGCCTGCTCTGTCTCAGCTGAGCAAGCCCTCAAGTAAGAATTTGGAAGCAGAGCAAACTTTCAATTTACCCCTTTCCTCTCAAACATTGGAGCTTCAACAGTGTGTCTGTGTATGCACAAACTCACTGTTTCAGTACCTGCTCATGCCAAGAGCTCACCTGTGGTAGGTGTACTCTCCAAGAAGGAATGACATTAAAGGAGACATTGTGGTGCTGGAGTGTGTCACATAATGGGCAACAAGGCTGGTGAAAGGACTAGGAAATGTGTCATATGAGGGACAGCCACAGGAGCTGGGTTTGTTCAGTCTCAAGAAGAGAGGCTCATGGGCACCTTATTGCTCTTACAGCTCCCTGAAAGGAAGGTGCCAGGTGGGAGCTGGTCTCTCCTACGGTGCTTGCAGGACTATTAAAACTGAAACAGGGAACTTTCAGATTCCACATTCTTTTCTTCTTTTTAATTTTTTTTTTTTCCCCTCCATTATTAGGGTGGTCAAGCATTGGAATGGATTGCCTAAGGAGGTCATTGAGTCACCTTGAGATATCCTTGAGGTGTTTGGATCTTGTGCTGCGTGATATTTAGTAGTTCAGGGGTTGCAGTGGTAGTGCTGGATGGATGGCTACTGGAATGCATGATCTCAAAGATCTCTTCCAACACTGATGATTCTATGATTCTACGATTTTGCTTTTGTCATGCTTTAAGGAGCAAGCACTTCAATATATTTGTGGCCCCAGATTAATCCTAGCATGCCTATAATCTACGTTGGCCAAATCCAAGTATGTAGCCAAATATAGTAACTTAGACACACGCCTGAACAGTAGCTCAATTACAGTCTGCCAGTAATTATAGAAAGCAAACCAGCTGCACTGTCACGCCTCCTCCGGCCCGTGCCAGGCCGGGTGCCGGCGGAGCGCTCCGGCGCTCGCCGCCGCCTCACACCCGCCCCCTCACGGAGGCCGCGCATGCGTCCCGCCGGGCCGCTAGGGGGCGTGCGCCCGGGGCGGCGGCCGCGGAGCGGCGCGGGGGCGGGCGGAGGGAGCGCTTCCGGCGGGCTCTGCATCCGGGGACGGGACGGTGCTTATCCCGGCGCCGGTCTGCGCTGCCTGCCCCGCACGCTGCTACCCGCAGGCCCGCCCCGCCTGCCTCCGCTCAGGCACTGCGTGAGTGTCCGTGGAGGTCCCGCGTGGACGTGGCCGGCAGCGGCGCCGGGGACCGGGCTGTGGCCCCGCAGGGGTGGCGGCGGGCCCGGACACCCGTCCCGGCACAGGGGCTGGGGGCTGGCGGGTTTCCGTGCGCCGGGCTTACCTGCGCGGTTCACTCGAGCACTCCGTGGGAAATACGTGCTTGTTTGGAAACAGTGCCCACAGGGACAAACTAAGAACTGCGCTGTAAGTTATGAAAATTGTTTAGGGGAGCCTGGCGATTCCTGGCGAGGTAACCGGTGCTGAAAGTTACACGGTAAAGGTCGTGGTCGCTGTTGTGAGGTGTTGCCGCACTGTTTTGGGTTGGTTGTCTTCTTGGTGTTTACAGCTTCAGAAGCTAAACCGAACGTGTTTTTCTTTTGCGCCTAACTCTTGAATTCTCATTCGCCCTTCTATTAGTAACTAAAGTGTATTCATAAACTGTTTATGTACACGGTGTGCTGTGGAGAGTGCCTGATCTGCTCAGAGGGGAATGTTGACAGTTATTCTGTCTACTGGAAATGGAAAAGTTTGGACAGTACATGAATACTCCTTCAGACTAAATGTCAAGTGACTTACTTGTTATGCAACACGGTGGCATTTCTTCTACAGAATTGAAAGTGAATGTCCAAGTAGCAACTTCCTTAATGCATAATGCTTTGCCTCACCCACCCCATCAAATGAGAAAAAAAAAGAAGGAAGAACTCTAGTAGCTTCCTCTTCGAGTAGTGCAGTAATGTCCCTGTATTTACTATTCACTAGTGTAGGTTGTTATCACAGGAAATTAGAAGCAAAGCCAAATCCAACCGTGTAAACTCCTCATTATTCATTTTCCTATGCTTTGTGCCAATGCTGCCTGCAGTGACAGAGCTATCAGGCTAGTTGTACCAGAATCAATTTTAAGTTTAAAAGATAGTAAACCTGTATTTTTCTTTTCAGAGTCTGTTCAGCAAAATAATACTCTCTATATAGGATATTCTCAAAGCATGATTAGATTAGTTCCAATTGGTGTTATCATTTGGCTGCTTTTTTGCATGTCATGTGAAAAAATGCTAACATCACAACATAACTTGTAGTCCATGACTGGCTGCATCTTCATGCTCTAATGATGTATTCAAGGGTTTCTTTCCATATATTGTGGACCTCATTGTGGAATGTTTCAAATATGAAACAAATTCCACTGTTACATGATACTTTTGCCTGACATGAAAACTGTTATATCTTGTGATATGTCATTATTTAAAAAAACCTAAACTTAAAAGTGAGGGGAACATATAAAAATTCACTTTTAAACATAAATAAAGTAAGCACTCATTATGAAACTTCAGAGCATGCAGTATTTTTATTTAGTGTCTTGTACTGAAAGTAAATCATGTGATCACCTTCTCTTAAGCAATTCTGTAAGGGTATTCTACCTTGAATTTTTAAACCAAGATCTTAAAAGGTAACTAATATTTCTTTTTGCCTTATTTCATTTTTTTTAGATAAAAGGATACATGTTTACTTCAAGTAGAAAGGAGCATGTTCCCAAATTCTTCCAACTTGGGTCGTCCATTCTTCCCTCCAAAACATCAACAGCAGAGTAATTTCTTTGCTAAACTTCCTCTAAATATGCCTCCTACTCTTCCTCCTCACCAGCAAATTACCATTCCTCCATTTCATTTTCGCAATGCAGTGTAAGTACAGAAAGATTTGATAGAAGGGGTCGGGTCTGAAAGAAATATTTCTGTTTATGGAGGAGGTTTTCACTGTTTTTAACACTGAACTGCATTGAACTTCACAAAGCATGAAGATATCATACAGATAAAGAAGAGCTATATAATTTCCCTTATGGAACTGTAAATCTCAATGTTCGCCTGCAATGTGCATAATGCATGAGATGCAATTGCACCGATTAGATTTGTTAATCCACAGTTCAGTTTTTAAGATCTACAATCGCATTTGTTTATTGGAGAAAACAGGGTGGAGATGAGAAGGGGAATAATCATTTATTCTTGGGTCTGTATTTGAAGACACTGTAGTATTCTTTAGACTTTTGAATTAAATAGTTCCTTAAGTTAATTTGTTTGCTACCCCAGCACATATGCTGTCAAGAATGAGCATTTTCTGTTTTTAATGAAATATATATTATAAACTGAAATATATCTTCATGTTAAATAGAAAAGAAAGATGTATTCCTTCTAAGAAAAAAATTGACAGGACTTGTAGAGTTTACTGTTCAGTTAACAACTACTACCAAGCCATAAAAAGCATCTTGGTTATCTTATGAATAATAGTTATGGACTGTAGTCTTTCTAGAGCTCTTTTGAGTGGGAACACTGAAGCTACCCCAGCTATTAGTCAAGCTGTTACACTGCAACCAGTGACTTATGGAAGTGGCAGTCCAGTGTCTACATCAGATGCACGGACCTCATTTCAAGGAAGAAAGTAAGTTCTTTGTATGTGTGTGACTAAGACTGGTTGTAGTATACCCATTGTGAAACTCATCAGATACCAATTTCTTATGCAATTTAGTTATGTTAGGAGCTGCAATACTGAATACTTTTTTGTTTTATGGTGGAAACAGGCCATGTGTTGGCTCTTTAAAGCATTGTACCTGTTTGAGAATCTTAGTACTCAGAAGTGATTTCCTGTACCTGGTTTTTTTCTTTCAGCAGCTGTAGTCTTGCAGAAATGATTTAAGTGATTTATTGTAACACTGCAGTGGATTGTAGTCTGTGTGGGCTTGACTTTAAGCTGGTTTATGTACAAGAATGTTCTTTTTCTGGCAATTTGTCTAGTTAAAAATAAGAGTGCACCCTCCAAGGTTTTGTGGGAATTGTCTTGTTTTCCCTAATTTTCTTAATTATGTGATGTATTATTTTTCAAATACAAGGTGTTAATTCAAGCGTGTTCTTTTTTAAGGCAGATTTTATGATTTTACAAAAACTACCTAGTTTTTGTAGTTTTTTTTAAATTAATTAGAATTTACATTACTATCTTTGTTATTTTAGTTACCACAGAAAGGGAAATTTTGCATAAATGTAGAGTTTAATTTTCTTTTAATGCTTTAGAAGAAAAACAACCAGTTTTCTTTATTAGTTCAGATATACTAGTTGATATGTGTTTCTAGTAATTGTGAGAATCATCTGATTGGAAGGAGGTTCTGTGTTGTCTGTCTTTGGTGCTATTTCCTATATGCTATTTCTCTACCAGATCTAGCATGAAAAAATAAGCACTACCAAATATATGCTATTAAGTTATAGCTTATAGAGTGTGTAATTATCCCACAAACTAAGGAAGTCCCTGGTTTCATACTGCATGCATCTTTTTCTCTTGAGCCATCTGTTCTATGAAAAACTGTGCTGTACTGGGAGACTTGCAGTCAGCTTAAACAAACTTGTCATTTGGGTTTCAGCTGGTTAAGTGCAGACACTTACCTTAAAGAATTGCATCAATCCAATTCTAGGGTAATTTCATTTTTGTAATTCTATATTCTCTTTTCCCATTCCAGGTTTGTTTTGTAGTACCTGGGATGGGCATATCTGTTCTGTAGCATACTTGGGTTTAGTGAAGTAGTTGTGCCATTAAGTGTTAGTGTTTAAACTTTGTAGAAACAGTGTTTTAATCTTCAGTTGGAGCTTGTGAGCTGGAGGAATTACACAGTGTCTTTCTCTAGGAGGCAAAGTCAACAGAGTGTTCCAGATGATGCCAAACGGAAGCGGATTCATTCACACAATTCTGACACAGCTGTAGTTAACCAAGCAGTGCCTTTCCCGGAAGAACGAAGACGCTCCTTCCCAGCATCGTTTTCTGTTCAGTCTCCAGGACTGCATGCCCACGGCTCACCAGCCTTAATTGGATGTGTCCCTCCTTTGCAAGATACTTTGTTTCCAGATGCTACGGAAACCAGGCTCCCTGTTGCCAAGGACGAGGTAATGGCTTTCTGTGCCTGTGGTTTGCTTTTGTCTGCCAGAATTTTTGGCTGTATCATGGGATATCTATTGGTAAGCTGCCATTAGGAGGAATATCAATAAGTGTAGCTGCCACTGTAGTTCTCTATCACCTCCTTCTCTGTGCTTGGGTTTGAAGCATTTTTATGGGGGTAGGGGGAGTAAGGGTATTGTTTCCTTGTGTTTTACATCCTAATGTCAGGAAATCTACATGTCTGTTCTTGGAAGTACAATTTTGAAAAATAGTCCATTTCTCACTTGATAGCAGGTAGGGAGAATCCTGACTGAAAAAAAAAAACCCGATGTAATATTATGTGAGGGAAGCCCATTCTAAATAAATGCAGTGTTTTGCTTGTGAAGATGTTCACTATCTCTTTTCAAGAAAGCATAAAAGTTACTGTCACAGCTGTCCTGGAATATAGAAGAAAATGGAGTGTAGTTTCAAACTGTTTCTTGTTCTGCATGCACATGATAGAAGGGTTTTGGGTTTTTTAGTGTAAATATGCCTGTTGATTATAGAATATAACAGTGTTGTGAAAGGAAAACAGTCAATACCTCCTTCCAACAAAGATTCTAATTCTTTAATAGTTTATGTGGGATAGAAAAGAAAGCTGATTTAAATCAGGTTTTAAAATTCTTTCTTTCTCCCTATTATGGTAGGCAAACTGTTGACATTACAATCAGCAGAAGATATCTCTGGTCATTCATTGCATATACTGATGATGCAAAAAATATTTTCTCTGGTTTGAGATTTTTTGTAACAAAATGAACAAATTTAAATTTAGAACCTTAACAGAAATTTCTTTAGAGACGTATTAGTTGTGTTGACTTTAAGTGCAGTAGAACTCTAGACAAGAGAGTAGGTCATGTGAAATGATGCTGGGTTTTTTAATAACCCACCTTCTGTGTTTCATGTATTTGCACCTCTGACAGGAAAGAGTGTTCACTTTGCTGTGTCTTTACTTTTTGTATGTGTGTGTCCAGTTAAGTCAACAGGTTTTGGAGTTGTTTCAAAGATGCCGACAACAGGCCTCTGATTTGGACAGAAAAGAGCTTTGCAGAACAGAACTCCAGAGAGAAATTCAGCTAATTTTTCCACGTATGTTTTGAATTTGATTACTTAATATCAATTTGCATGTCCTTCAAGTTCGTGATTCTTCCTTTGTCTCAAACTGTAATATGTCACATCATGCTTATTTTTTGTTGCTCTTCCATTACAGAGAGCAGACTTTTTTTGGTTGGGTCCTCACTAAATGGATTTGGTACTCGTACTAGTGATGGTGATTTGTGCCTGGTGGTTAAAGAAGAGCCAGTAAGTAATTTAAAACATATGTAGTTAAAACCAAATCTTGTTTTATGTGCGTGCTGCTAAAAGACTGGATCCTGAAATGATAAAAAAGTACTCAAATCTTTTTGATTTAATAACATAGTTTTGCACTCATAATAGCTACAGACTATATTGCATATTGAGTATGGATTTTTCTGTCTGGCATTTACTGTGATAAACATATATGTAGGCCATAGAACATGTTAGTGTGCATGTTTACATATTATCCTGAGAACTAATTTCATTTTAAAAGCAAAGCATGCTTACTTTGAACATTTAAATGAGAGATACCAACTTTTTTCATTAATTTTATTGCCACATTTCAGGTGAATCAGAAGACTGAAGCAAGACATATACTCAGCTTAGTCCAAAAACTCTTCAGTACTAAACTTTGTAAGTTACCATCTAAAGTGAGGTGGTAAGACTATTGGCAGTTCTGGAAGAAGTGTTGATGCTCCATTGCAACTAATGTATGTAATTGTGTCCTGTCTAGGAACAGTACTAGTCACAGTCTAGGAAGTACTGTCTAGTCACAATACGCTTTGAAGAAAAGCTTCAAAGAAATATTTAGTAAAGTTACCTAATGCTGATGAATGGTAATTAGAAAAACATCAGTTTTTCTTGGAAACTAGTGGACTTCAGTCATGAGTAGTAGCTCAGATGACTTTTGAGTTGTGGAACACAATGAGAAGGGAGTGGGTTTCTGTTTGGGAAACCTCTGTTAGCAAACTTTTGCTAATATCTTGGCTTGCAGTGTCTTCCTGGGAAAAATACTCTTAAGAATTTGTAAAATAAGATGTTACTCACAGTAGATCGTGTAGAATTATTGAGATATAATTAACTTACGTGCCTAATGAAGAAAATAATCAACACTAACAATATCGACATATACAGATAAAACATGTCAATTAATAGTTTCTATAGCTTATTGTTTAGACTCCCTTCAGATTAAGAATTCACATGGGAAGTTCTTGACTTAAATGTGAAACTCTTCTACTTCAAAGATGCTTTTGTATCAGCCTTTCAATTATAAAATACCCTGACATTTGTTGTTATCAATGACAAGAGCACCCGGCTTCCCAGACTTGTGATAGATTCTTTGGTGCTATTCTTTGTAGTATGTTCTGAACAGTCCTGCAGCGCTAAAAGGAGCAAACCACGAATTTAAATGCAGACTTCAAAATTTCTTCATTGGCAAGCGTGCATGCACAGATTTTAACAGCTCATGTGAAAGAAAGACTTGATACATCTGTTGCTGAATAGGCATCTGATATTTAATGCTTATTACTACTGATTATTTACATTTGTGCAAATCTGAAAATTAATATGGATTTTTCTGTGGTGCTACTCTTTCCAGTGCTTTCTCATAGCACAGTGATAAAATGTGTGTTTCCAGTGATCAAGAAGCTTCTAAATGAGCAATCTTTTTGTGACAAAGTGACAAAATGTTGGACAAAATCAAGTTTGTTTACCAGCATCCAAAAGTTATGATGGTCATGTGGAAGTGATTCCCAGAAGTATTTGTGCCTTTAACCATTTGATGCTTTCAATTCTCTGACACCTTGCAAGTGCATTTGGTCAGATTGATTTAATCAAAATATTCTATGGAAAGTAAGGCAGGAGAAAGCACTGCTGAGATGACCACCCCTGTCAGGCAGTCTTCGTTGTGGTATATAGACCTCTTATGCCATCTCTTCAGAATCTTAACATCACTGTATTGTTAATTCCTATACCTAGCAATCTGTCCTGTGTCTGTGTGTAGATGTTTTGTGAATACAACAGACAAAAGTTGGTTGAAAATGTTCAAAACCAAAAGGCTTTGGCACATGGATCTTTCCACTTAGATTTAGCTAATTGACAAGCTGTAGCTCAGCTATGCCAAGGTTTAGTATTTCTGGAACAAGAGGTGTCCTGGTTTCAGGTGAG
The DNA here is from genome assembly GCF_903797595.1 of Erithacus rubecula. NCBI lineage: Eukaryota > Metazoa > Chordata > Aves > Passeriformes > Muscicapidae > Erithacus > Erithacus rubecula. The sequence continues at coordinate 11,191,782 of NC_136661.1, forward strand.
ATGGTTAATTTTCTTCTTAGTACCTGGTACAATGCTGTGGTTTGGATTTAATATGAGAATAATGTTGATCACACACTGAAGTTTTAGTTGTTGCTCAGTAGTGCTTACTATAAACCAAGGAAAATCTGTCTACCTAAAATACGCGAAGCTGCTTCTGATAATTGTCTTCAACTTTTGTGCTGCCCTGTTAGCAGCATGTTTGATTCTATACTGTAATTTTAAGGTAATACCTCTTTGACAATATTGGTTAAGTATTTCTTTCTTTTTTTTCTGTAGAAGAGAGACTGCAGCATGTTCTAACAAGTGTGTGAGCAGTCATAAAACTTAGTGTTGCTTCGCATGAGAGAATGGAAATAAACGTAGTTTGGGCCAAAGATGAAAGCTAGCAAACTGTGTGCCAAGATGTAAGCAAAATAATGAGAAGGAGGAAATATAAGATGCTATTTCAAATAATGTCTTGCTCTGGTTTTGTGAAAGAGTTAAAGGACAATAAGAAATAAGGATGATACTTGTAGCATTGGCACAGTTTTAGAGCTTTTTCAACCTTTTTCCTTATCACTTTGGTTAGGAAAGTTGGGAGAAGTTTTTCTATCTGTGCGTCTCGCAACATCTCCCTCTTTGTTCTTGCACTCTGCAGTGTTCCTGTGGGTTCCAGTATAAGGACAATAAGAGTGTGATTCTGTGCTCATTTTGTCTTAATTCTATGATGGATAAGTGGAGAAGCATTCCAAGTGTGAACTAGATCAGTGCCTTTGACAATTGGTTTTGTCTTCAGAGCTCTTAAGTGCCCTCTCTTTTATCCTTCATATAGAGTTGAATGTTATTATTAGATTAGGAAGTTTGGGAAGTAGATTCAAAATCCTTATAAGCTCTAGTTTATTTCAATTTCGGGTTTGTAAAAAGTAACAAGTATAAGCAAGGGATTTTAGTCCATCAGATTCTAAGTCTCATACCAAGGGTTTTTCTGTGTTGTCATTCTGCATCTAGAATACCAACTGAAATGAAAATGTGTTCTGTTTTTGAATAGTTTTAATCACAGAGGAAAGTGGGAAAAAGGTTCTGATATTTTATTCATTTTTGTGGGGCACGTTAGTCTTAAAGTTATGTATTAATGTTTATCCTAGAGAAGAGACATATAGGGATAGCAAATACATAATCCATATCAAAGACTAACTAATCACGTGTAACGTCTTGGCTTATTTGTTGAGATACCTGGAAATGTATTTTTTTACAAGGTTGGCTGATTTTCCCAGAAGCGTGTACTGAAGTCAATGTCTTTAAAAATCTGAAGCATTGATTTGGGGTGATAAGTGGTTATATCTAAACCACTGAAAGTAAATGTCAGAGTGATTCCTCACTTCAGATTCATCTGTGCAGGATTCATTTGAAAAACACCTTGATAGTGTTAGGTGTTTACTGTCTGCATAAATAAAAAGGAGCTCATTTTCTCTTAAAAAGAGATTTAAAAATAGCTACAGTAGCATGTAGGGTAGTGGAATCTGCCCAGTGGTGGTCTAGTGGGAAATGTGTAACAGCTGGGACAAGCAGAGGAATTTGAGCTCAATTGAATTACTTTGAAGGACTGTGCATATTGTTGAGTGAATTCCAGAAAATCAGCAGTTATTTCATCCTGTGGTGCATTGTACCTTCCTGGATTCTTCATGAATGTGGATTCAAAGTTCTGTGTTGTCTAATTTCCCCTTCTATAGTATAACCAAAGCAATTGGAGGAGGCTACATAACCAGGATGTCAAAGATCTTTTTGGCATATACCATGTATGGGATTAATATTCTGTACAATTGCTTAATCTTTCATTCTGTAAAAGGGGAAAGAGAATTAAGATCTTCAGTTGGAAATTCTGCATGAATAAGTTATATATGAGCCAGTGTTTAGTCTTCTTGAAAGCTGTTATATTCTTTCTCGCTAAGCTGAAGTGATATTCATGACCTTTTCATAGAAATGTCCAAAGCTGCGGAGCTACTGTATAGATTTCTTTTCACGTATTTTTGCTGTAGCCTCTCTGCTCATAACTTTCATGATCACATAGTCAGTTTACTAAAACACTTGTTCAACCTGTATGTATTTCAGAATTTGACATTCTGTATTTGTGACTGTTTCTTCCCCCCTGTATGTATACATAAGTGTCCTGGTTTGCAAGACAGATGTCTGCCAATAAAGGCAGAAGGTTCTCTTTAAAATGGAGAATGTAAACCACCTCCCTCCAAGTTGTTATAATTTTGAAATTAGGGGGCTCTCAGGCAAAGATATGGCAATTAGGAATAACAGCTCTGTACTAGGAAAATTGAAATAGAAATGCAGTATTACAAAGACAATCCCAAAACACTGACAGAGTCAGAATACAACCTGACACCCCTTCGATCAGGGTGTTGGTCGCAGTCCCATTAAATGGTGACTGCAGTCCTCCTGCAGTGGCAGATGTGGTTCAGCTGAAGCAGTGCTCCTGTGGAAGGATGCAGTTTTCCTCTGAAGGTCCAGGCATTCTGTGGAAAGGTCTGGCTTTCCTCTGGGTCCAGTGGAAGGAAGGTATCTTGCTGTCCAAAATCTCAGTTTTTATCAAGGTAGGAAAGGCTTGGCTCCTCCCCCTGACTGGAGCATCTCCCATGTGATGATGTTATTTTATCAGTCAAACAGTGGGACTCAATTGCTCAGCAGCAGATGGTATCTTCCTGGAGGGAGGATGGGTTGTGGGAAAGATAAAGATGATTGCCCTACCTGGTGTTAAAGATGGCCCATTAGCAGATGGTATGGAGATAAGAATCACTGCCCCACCAGGCTTCAACAGTTGGTGATAGAATACACGTTGCTGGCCACATCCTGTATTGCAACCCAACACAATAAGGTACAATAGAGTTTTTGCTAACACCATCATTGGTCTGAGCCAAGAAAGATGATACCAGTAGAAGTTACCACCTTCTAACTTCCTCCTATTTCTTCCATCTTCCTCCTTACTTTTTACTAGCCTGTGAAACAGATTTGGATTATGTTTTGGGCTGTGTTGTTTTTTTTTTCCTAGCCAACTAATTTGACACAAGCGTCCATTAAATTTAGGGAGGCATTTGCAGACAAGGATGTGTTTGGAAGTGGATTGTCATGAATGAGTGCAGTTAACTTCTGAAGAGCATTGGGAAGGGTCATAGTGAGGGAAGTTGAATTATGGCATACAGATGGACATGCACTCCTGTGTTATGCATTGGGAATCTTTGTCTTAAATTTGGTAGTGAAAGGAGTGGAGGCAGAGAGCTCTGCAGACTTTAGACTCTCACTTTGAAGATGTTCTGGTATACTGGAAGAGAGGTGCCTGGATGTGTCTGAACGTGCAACTAGATGGAGGGGATGCTTGTCTTAATTTAGCAGACAGTGAACATGAAGTTGTTCAATTAAGATTCTCCCATAAACATCAGTAAATTAGTATGATTGTCTTTTATTTTGAGTGCCAGTCTGTGTGTTGCTTAGATTTGTGCAATGCATTAAATTCCAGATAAAGATTGCCTTAGGTCAAATCTATCTGAACATGCATATCCACAAAATAGTTTCAGAAAGTCTCAAAAAAAAAAGTTTGTTTTAATTGAGTATTGCACAGCAGTGTTCCACCAAATCTGAATTTGACATCCAAAAGCAAAGGAGATGATGCTGTTTAATCAAGGTGGCTATTCAGCTGATAGAAGTGCCTTATTGCTTTTTCTGGAGGTAAAGAAAAAAATCATGTTTTATTCAAGGTTATTTTTAGTCTATATTGCTTGTACTGTGATGCTTATTTATGCAAATCTGAGGTTAATTTATAGAAACAAAGGAAAAATATGATGTTGGATATGGACAAAGCCAAGTGGTCCTAGATTTGGCAACAGAAGTAATTGCTAAGATCATGCTTTTTGCCCAAATTCATATCATGTAACCTACAGGCTTTACTGGGTTTTTTTTCTTTTCCATTACTTTCTTGGTCACAGTATTCATTCAGGATTATGGGAAACTATTGAATATAGGCTGAGGTCTTGTGATGTCTTGGGAAATCACAATGATATGCAATGATATGGGGAGCTGAGTGTGGAGGGTGTGTTTGGTGACTCTGAGTGGCTGATATTAGTATGTGTGAGTTTGGATGGTCTGACATTGAGCTTGTATGTCTATACTATGTAGGTAATCATCATCAATGGGGATTTATTTCATATCCTATCACTATTCAAGCAAAAGGCAGATAAAGCCTGGCAGATATCCCATCTTTGATAGAAAGCATTGTCCTGTTTTCTTTCATTAGCATTTCCTGGGATGTACTTTATCATTCAGATGAACAGTTTTCAAAACAGTTTTTAAGCTTATCATTAGCCCATCCTGGTTGGATATCTTGCTCCTTTATTTTTGTACCTTATTTATAACTATTCAGGATTTGTATTGCAAATATTGTTCCATGAAATCATTGTAGTACTGCATTCCTTATGTTCAAAATTCTGGAATATATTTCCTTTGGAAAAGTCTTCTACTCTTATGTTCTATTTTCTTCTTCTCTAATGTTAAGTGTGCGGGGTGTTTCATCTGCTTTCCTGGGTTGTTTTTTTTGCTATTGTTGCTAAAGGTTATTTAGTTTAGCACACTACTGCTAACTTTAATAAGCTGCAATTTACTATAAATCAGTCTATAAGATGCTATTACATGATCTTATATTAAGATCTGCATTTTGCATGGAACTTAATTGCTTTTTTTTCTACCTTTCAGCAAGCTACATTGAACGACCTCAGCTAATAAGAGCAAAAGTGCCAATAGTGAAATTCAGGGATAAAGTCAGGCAAGTATTCTTTTCAGCATAATCTTTTCAACTTTGACTTGGGAAAGTATTCTATATATGTACTGCCCTTAGGAGTAGTCCCACTGTTTTTTGACAGTGGTAGGAAGAAAACTGTTGTGAAATATAATTTTACTTGCTGTGCAGACACAACTATTGAGCTTTACAAAACATGACTGAAACAAACTAGCTTGGGGTGATATTTACTTGTATTCTCTGTATATTCATTATGAGGACATGAGAATAATTTAGAGGGACATACTAGGACAGATAATGATGTATTTCTTATTGTGTGTGATAAAAGTATCTGACAGAGGAAAAGATCATGCAAACACTGACATATGTTGACTGTCTGAGTAATGTTCACATCTTCCTGCGTTCATTGGCTTAGTTTTCTAACACTGATATGTATCAGCTTCCTATAGCAGCATAGTTTCATCCTCCTTTGTAAATTGGACTTTGAGCAATTTTAATATTGCTGTCTTAACCTGTGTCTATGCTCCTAAAATTTGGAACCCTGCCTCCATCTTTTAAAAACAAATAAGCATACTTTTCTGGCCTCTCTCTATGAAAGCATAAAGCAACATGTTTTTATCATGATATAACTTTATCATGGTTAGGTTCTTCCCCTGGTAAAACTGAATTTGTCATGTTTACAATTCAAAGTAATCAATGTAATCAGTTTAACATTTTGTTTCATCTGAGATTATACATACTTGCTGGGGTATACTTTTTTCTTCATTTATATCCAATTCCATATTTACTTGAATGTAATTGCCTACTTCTTTTAAAAATTTGAATGATTTTCAATTTCAAATTTTTGAATTTTTTCCCTCTTCTAACAGTATAGAAGGTTATTTCTTCCATGCTTCCTTAAAGTATGGTACTTGTCAAGCTAAAATTTGGGTTATTTGGATTAGCTACATATAGAAATACTAGTCTTTTCTTACATAAATGAAATGCTAAAATCCTGGTGCAAATATTGAATGAGTTATGGGATTAAAGCAAGAATATGTTTTTTCAATTTAAAATGAGAAAAGCTTTAAAAAGAAATCTTTAATGTGGAAATGGATGGAAGTGATTGTGTGAGAAGATTGAAGTCTTTTTGTAAGCACTTTTAGTCCATAGTACAGTAACTTTCAAAACATAAGTCATGATAATTATATACCTTACAGATAGGATTTAAAGAACTCTATTTTCCACTAAATCCAAGTATGATTTTCTAAGAGTAGAAACAGCACATTATATTTGTGCAGAGTGAAAACTGATATTGTTCACCATCTGGTTTTCTGTATTGCTATTGTGGAACAGAGGAGTGGCATGGAATGTCATCATTTTGGGTTGGGATTTTTTTTATTATAGTTAATTTTTGGTTTGTTTCCTGTCTTCACAGTTATCTCTCTCTTAGATAACCTGTCACCTCCATCCATGTTTTGTCTTTATTTAAGCATTTGTCTCTTTCCAGTCTCCTACTGGCCTCTTATTTTCTGTAGGCTTCGATGTATGAAAAATGGATACTCATGCATTTTTTCACAGAGGTCTTGAAAAATGGATTGGATATGCTGTATCCCGGGCACTGAGCCCATCTTTGCCAAAATTGGAAACTCAACTTTACAAATTTCCTGTGATATCTAGTTTTTTGATGCCCAGCTGCTGGGAGAATGTGGTCAAATTCAGTGGATGTTATCTGAATCTGGAGATGCATATTCTAATGTGTTACCAATAACTGAAATATATATATATATAAAATTAATATATAATAATAATAATTATTATTATTATTAATATATATATAATTGAAGACGGCTGTTTCTCCTTACTTTGACTCAGTGAATGAAAAAGCATTCAGTTTGTATTTGTTCTCTTTCATAACCTTTAAACTTGGGGGTTTATAGTGCTGTTAAAGTAAGAGAAGATCCACTGCACTTAAAGGTTTACCATCCTTTTTTTTTGGTAGTCTTGCCCAGGAAATTATTCTAATGCTGGTTCTGCTTCCCAGCAAGGCTTTGATCAATTATCAAAGTCTTTATGCTACAGAAGATACAAAACCTTTCTTTTCTGCTACAGTTGATGTGCAGTTGACTCTTTTCCTCTCCTTTAGTGCTTTTTAGTAGAATTTGAGTCTGAGCAGTACAAAAGCTTTTTCACTTGCCACTACTGCAGCAGCTATTGAAGATGCATAGTAAACATGCAATAGAACTTGCTTCAATTGGCATCTGGTAAATAGTCTTCTTGACAATTTGGATTAATTGGAATTACACATGCAGTCTGAAATTTTATTATATTTGCACATGCAGTTAATATTCTTATGGGTGTTCATGCTTGTATTTACATCTGTGAAGTGGAGGCTGAAATGTGTTCATTTCCTCTACTACTATGTACTACATTCTTAAAAAAAAACAAAAGGTTATGCTTAATACTAACTCAGCTTTAAAACGATGCAGTAGTTTTGATGCAAAAAATGTTTTGATGTAAAAAGTGTATAAAAGATGTAAAAAATGAAAAATGTTCAAAATATGTAAAAATTTCTTGTAGGCCTCAAATTATCTTTTATCCAATTTAATGAATTTCAGGTGCATGTTCCCCTTATATAGTCAGGAAAATCCAAAGAAGTTTTTGGTGAACAAATACTATGTGAATAAAATTTGTGCATATAAAATGGAAATAGTGTATATCACAGATAGCTACTTCTTTGTCTAGTAACAGACTCTTCTTGTGAGTTAATACTTATGTGTCTTATTGACCATGAATGCAAATAATCTCTTGAGTTCTTTGAGTAATTAGGCTCTCTATACAGTAGGAAATTCAAACTTGGGAGCAAGTTGTGTTGCAAGTAAAGCAGTTAGTGCTTGTTTACCTTATTTAATCTTAACAGAATGAACAGTATCTAAACTGTTTTATAATAAAATATGCAGTGTTTACTCAGAATTGGTTTTATTCCAAAGTACTGATTCTCTCTTACTGTCATTGGAAAAATGATTCTTACATTCTGACCTCTTCAAATTCTCTCTCTCAGTTCATTGGCATAATTTCATAAACTAGCACCTCATAGAATCCTTACTGGTATCAAAAGTTATCTGTAGTAAATAATGTAGTACAAGTGTAGTTGGGAGAAAGATTTGGTAAAAATTTTAAAAATATCTTAAGTTGTCTTAAAGTCTAAATTTGTATCTACATGTATTCTTCATGTAAAACAACAATTACAGTTTTATAACAAAGAAGTTCAAGTCTATAAGTGGCTCAGGTACTATAAACAAAACCAGCGGAATCATGGCATTTAAAACTCTGAAGAACATTTCCAGGGCTTTATATTAAACTTATATTTCTCTATATCTGTCAAAGTAAGTAGTAAACATTCAGAAATTGAGTACCCTGATGCTTGATTTTTCCTTTTCCTCCCTGACAGCAATGTGGATTTTGACTTGAATGTAAACAATGTGATAGGTATAAGAAATACATTCCTTCTAAGAACCTATGCATTCAGTAAGTCTTTATTTTAATATTTTCTTATTTATTTAAACTTTGCTTTTAAAAATTTAAAAAAAAAATCTGTGGATGCTCTTCTGTCTATTTTGAAATTAACTTTTCTATGTTGGTGTATGAGTGCTCTAGAAAACATTGAGGATGATGAGGCAAGGTGACACAAAATGTCCACAATAAATGTAGATAGATTAGGCAGAGCTAGAAGGTGAAGTCTGTGCTGTTATGTTACCAACAGTTTGTTGAAGGGAGCGTGTCCGTGATTAATCAGCAATTTTTGCTAGCTGTTTTTCAGTTAATGAAAGCTGGACTTCATAGGTTCATGAAAATAACATTACTGAGCATTTTCTTGAGGGATAGCTTGTATCTAAGTATCAGACAAAGTCTACTGGCCATATTGTACACTAACTTTGTTATATACTAATTAGAGGGACCAGCAGGCAGAATTTAATATCTCAAAATGAGGTCTCCAAAAAAGGTCTTTTCTACTGTGCCACAAAATAGCTATGTTTGAGACTGAAATCTATTTGCGTTTTTCTCTCATGAAAAAATTATATTCCAATTAATACATTTTTGTGTGGTGTCTGTACATTACTTTCTTGGCATCTCACAATTAGTGTACTAAGTTTTATTTTTCAGTTCAATCACTGGTGAACAATGTCAGGAATAAAGTGATTAGTGATGAGGAGTTTGGTTGTTTCCAAAAGATCTTCCAGATCTAGTAGGACGTTCATTCTGAGAGGAGTACCACTTACATGGGCATGGGTGCTGAACAACTGAATATATTGAGAGAAAATCATGCTTGACAGTTTTACAGAGTAACAGAGAGCACCCCAGCTTTGCAGTTGTAGGATGTTTTTTGTCTTTGTGTCTTGATAAGCAGAATACAAAACTTTGGATAATGATGTCAGATTAGGAAAGATACTCCAGAATGCTTAAGTTTTTAAGGTCATTGTAAGGCACTCGACTGAATTAATGATCTGCTTCTGTACACGTGCAAATGCTGAGAGTCCCAGGAGTTTGTGGTGGGTGATGTCTACCTACAATAGATTAATACCTTAATTGAAAGGTTGTCAATATTCACCAGAAATTCAGAAGACAACACCTGGAATATTTATGTCTTTTTCTCATGAATGTATTACTTTATATGTATTACTTTAAAGAGATACTGTATCTACATAAAAAGCTATTGAGGACAAGGCAAATTTAAAATTTATGTTTACATGCAGGGGTTACTGCTCTCATGTATCCTGATGTAAACTTAAGAATCAGCTGTGTCTTCCAACCACAATAATTGTTTTCTCTGCCTTCAAAGTTTGTATAGCCTAAAAAAAATGACATAGGGTCTCTCCAGGCAGCAAGTTATTTCAGAGAAAATTGAACCGGAGAGATCTTAGAAGTAGAAAGTGATGCTTTGCAAATTTCCCGGTATTCCTCTTGTAATGTGTCTGTGGATCTTACTACTCAAAAGGCTGTTTTCAAATGAAAATATTTTATTTTGATTTTTATATGATGGATAGTAATTGCAGAATAACTAAGTAAATTATATGAAATGCTTGCAGAAAGTAACCTTAGAACACAAAACTACTGTAGTGATCAAATTAGAGCAAATGTGGATTAATAAATAATAATAATAATAAGCTGTCTAGTTAAATATACTTTCTAAGATGTGTTTATTTTTCTTGCAGTTGAGAATCGAGTTCGTCCATTAGTACTTGTTGTTAAGAAGTGGGCAAGTTTTCATGATATAAATGATGCCAGTCGTGGTACTTTAAACAGCTATAGTCTTGTGTTGATGGTTTTGCACTATTTACAGAGTAAGTATTTTTTACATGTTGAAACTGTCCCTCTTAAGTTTGTGTAGTTTTCTTCTTTAATGAAATAAAACAAGCAGTAATTGTCTTCTACACAGAAATATTTAAAAGTAAATACAATTTACTCAATTTACTTTGTGTTACACTTTGTCTTTGACAAGTGGACCTGTTCTTTGGAGGCAGAGTTACCACCTGTGTAAAGATTTGGAAAAAATGTACCTGCAGAACACTGTGTAGCTATAAAATAAAGTCAGGTACTAGTTCACAGAAATGCATAAAGATATTTACTGTAGTCATCTCTGGCACATGACACATCTTTCTAGGAAAGGGGGAAAAAAGCATTCAAATAATCTGTTTCATGAAAAACTGTCATCAGTCATTTATCTTGGGAAGATCAGCAGTCCACAAACCAAAGAGGAGCCTTCTACCTGTGTTTCCCCAGCGTTTTCAGTAGGGGGAAAAAAAAGGCATGAAAAAAAGCACCTGAGGTGTGGCCCTGTATGTGTATCTAAGCACCAGATTTTTAGGTTCTGATGTTTTATCCATGCAGATTTTAAGCTTTTTTCCCCTGCTATACGCATGTGATGTTCCTGAAAATAGCCTGTGTCCTAGAACTTCTAATAATGTTTTTGTTGGTGATACTGTGGAGAGAAAAAAAAGAACATATTTCTTTTGCACTAGTGTCCCTAAGAAAGTTTCTTTTCAGTGCTACTTAAATGATTTCCATATTCTTATACTAGTGTGGATATCTTTGAACCCAGTTTAGTGTGGCTTGAGTTTGTTTTGTAGATACATCAGTATCTTGCACATGAACTTTCTTCCAGATAATGTCTAACTAGCTTGAACAGTAAGAAATGGAAACTCATAGGGCAAGTGCTAGTGGTAAATGGTAATTTTTCCCTTCCCATTCATCCTCTTAGTAAAGCTTACTAAAGCATACACACCTAGATACAATACCTTGATAGTTTGTATTGCTCAGGTTTTGTTGTCTTTTAATTTAGTGTGGTAGAGAACTGGAAAGTATCCAAGATGTTGCAGAAACATGAACACCCACAAACAAAATAAAATTTTCATTGAAGCAGCTGTGATCATTTTCTTGGCAGTCCCAATAGTATATTTTACTTTTTGAAGATAGCCCAAGCACATTCTGAGAATTCTTCTATTCTTATTCTTAGTCCCTGTGGAAAAAGGATTCTGTAACATCTCTTCACCTGTAAGGCTGTGTTGAAGGGTGAACTAAGTTCCAAGTCTAAGACCTATGTACTGAATTTTATTTATTATTTTCCCTAATGAGTGATGTAGACCAGTTTCTTAAGCCATGCTGAAGACATGATGCTAAAGCTTTAGTTTGAAGAGTGCTGTTACAGTTCTAGAGCTGCTTGAGTAGGATATGAATACTTTGGGATTTTTGTCCATGTATAGGACCATGTAATTTGGGTGATTTTTTTTTTTTTTGGCTCTAATTTATACAGTTCAGTAGATGCAATCCCAGTCCTTGGTTTTCATAAAAGGGACCAATATTTGGATAATTTTGTGTTTGTTAGTATTGTTAATGACTGTGTGATCTTCATAATATGTTTGCCATTTAGCAGATCAGCTAACACTGTTAGACTGTATTTAGGTATTTTATGGGGATTTTGCTAGTAATGCCTACTAAATGTATTGAGCATTTTTTAATAGATTACATTTGGAGACTCAGTATGTAATACTTGGCAGTTGAAAAATATTTTATCTTGCAGTAACTGTAGACTTGTTTATAGAATTGTAGTAGATGTAAGGAGAAAAAGGTGACCGAAGCTCTAATTTTTCATTTGGGGACTCTTAGTTTATTTTCCTATATCCATTAATCAATATGAATTTCAGAAATAAATTGTTGCTAGAGTTTTCCAGTGCCTTTTACATATAGTAGTATCTTGGTAAGACCTTTCATTAGCTGAATAAAGTTCCTATAGTACTGTATAGTACAAAATATAGTAATAGAAATGTTTGCCAAATAACTTATTTTGCAAAATGCGTGAAAGTAAAGTTCTGTTTTTAAGACAGAATTTCAATGCAACGCTTTGATGTAGTTGTTATGATATTGCTATTTCCTGTGAATTACATGAATCACAGCAACTTTAAACTTTTTTTTTTGTAGCCCTACCTGAACCCATCCTTCCATCCCTCCAAAAAAATTACCCAGTAAGTGTTTCTTATGGATTTACTACATCATATATATGTGTTACCTGCTTATCTAAATATATGAATTCTTAACTATCTCTGATGGATTAAGTTGAATTAACAGTCTGTAGGTCAGGTTATTGATATACTATACTTAAATGTGAAAGAGGTTATTTGCTGCTTTTAAAAAATTTTTTAATGAAAATTCTGTTAGGTATGGGAGGATTTGACACACAGTTAGAAGAAAGTGCTAATGAAAACTACTGACCTAATTCTCTTTATGCTGGCCTGGAAATATCCCTGTGTCAGCTGTACTTTCTGGTTCCTTTTTCTTAATATGTTAAGTAGTGCTTTTTCATCCAGTTCTGGCACTTCAGAATTCCATACTGTCCCACAGCTGTTGGGTTGCCTGCTTTTTCCATATGCAGAAAATGAGAAACACGTTTCCTAAGGAAACTTGAAACATTACAAAATTTTACTTCAGTCCAACAAGAAAACACCTTTTTGGAACTTTGCTATTGTAGTCAGATCATACTCTGTTCATTTCTGGAGAACTCAGTGAATTAGTATGCTTTGGTCCCTCCAGAATTTGGAGTGTTACTAGTGAGATTTAATCTAAGAAAAATTATCTAGAAGTAAGAACTGCCCTCTTAAGTATTTGTCTGTGCACAAAAGTGCTATTGCTGAATAGTTGTATGCTGTAATTTATTTACAGAAATTCCTTGGTTCCTTCCTCCTTACCTGTCTCATATGTGTCACTTAAAATTTTTCTTTATTCATAGTTAACATCGTTTGGTATTTCTGTCTACATATGGGGATTTTAATAGGTTACTGGCAATTTTGCCAAGCTAGTATGAGAAACCCGTTCTATCTTCTGCCTGTATTTCCCATAATGCTGAAATGGGAATGTTTAATGGTGCTGAACATCAGGGAGAAAATACTGTGGTGTCAGCCATTTTGGGTAATTAAGATAATTGAGATGCAGAAGAAAGCATTGAGCAATAATTCACTGCAGTTTTATTTCTTGTGTTGTAAATCTGCTTATTTTTTGTTCTTTATCTTTTCCTTAATGGTACTCTAAAAATGATTTTTTTAATGGTTCTCTATACCTTCTAGTTTCTTCATTGGGAGTACTGAAAAGACTTTGAAGCCATCTTTCATTTTTGGTACACTTACCTTTAACTGATAGGTTTTTGAATTGCTGAATTTGGTAATTACGTTTCATTAAAGCTTACGTGCTGTAGTGTTCTAAGTTTTGTGTAGCATGTTGTTTAGAGAAAAGTGTTAGGACCTGGCAGCTTTTGACTCTTCTGTATTTGTAATACAGGTATTTATATTATGTTTGAACTGTGTAGAGGCCTTCAGAATACAATACAAATGTTAATACTCTCAGTCTTTAAAGCTAGCATATACAATACCCTAAGCTGAAAATCCTAATGAATCTCAAAGCAAGTTTTATCTTGGGTTATGTGAAAATGGTAAAATGCAGGTGAGCACTGCTGTAGGAATTGCATCTTTGCCCTATTCTGATACAGGCTATATTTAGTTTTGTTGTTCTTTGTCTGTTAGTTATCTTATATTTGGAGAATGGGCAAAATATTCTAGAATTGCTAGCAAAATTAAAAGAATATTTTATACATGCTTACTACAAAACAAAATTGCAAGTATGTTTTTGATACTGTTTCCACTAGGAATATAATAAAATGTTTAAAAATTATGAAACTTAAAATTTCTGAATACTAAATTTCTTTGAATTTCTGAATTCAAAGGAATTTAGAATGAAAAATACAGCAAAACAATTTTGGTCATGTGGCTTGCAGAAATAATTAAAAAGCACAAGGAAATTTCAGTATCAAAAGAAACTGTATCTTTTTCTTGTGAGTGGCTGGTCTGAGTTGTGTCTTCATACAAAAACTGTACAAACTACTGCATCTTCCCTATCTACACCTTCCCACAGTTTTTTAAAATCGAATCTGCAGCCTGAAAATACTTCTGTGATTTGGAGGAAGCTGTTTGTCTTGAATTGTTTGTATCATATAAAAGAGACTTGCTTACATTGAGGAGGAAATAAAAGACAGATTCTGTGTCTCAGTGTATCTACTGCAAATGTGAGGGTTGAGAAGTCCTGGAAAGCCACCAGATTTGCACACTTTTGCATTCTGTTGGGGGAGTTTTGAGTTGGCACCAAGCTGATGTGTTTTGCAACCACTACTTCAGAGGGAGTATCAGACCACATCAAATGTGGGGTTGTTTTCTGGGGCTTCCCTTGTTCTCTAGCCAGACAAGATAGATGGCAATAGCCCACCAAGTGTTCATCAATTTTGAAGTCTATATAGTACATGCTTCCATGTCAGGAGTTCATGGATAAGCTCTAGAAAATCTATGGTGGCTTAAAACATAATGGCTGGTGAACAATGCTGTCACTGGCACTGAGAAGGAACCTTGTGTCTGACTCTCTACTGTTCAGGAAGTCTGGTGTCTTAGCTGAAGTCAAGATGAAATTGGGTTTCCATGAGTGCTCTGGATAGTGAACTTCAAGTACTGTAGCTTGAACACATCTTTCTTTATGCTGCCTCAGCTTCATGTCATGTCTTGCAGAAGGTGGGAGGGTCTTCAACATGTGAGTCAGCCCTTGGAAAGACACAGTTTGCTTCACACGGGGTTTCACTTTTAAAAAATATAAACATGAGTTAAATATTCATCGATTGCACCAGGGAAAAGGATATTTTATTTGTGAATATACAGCAACATCAAGGCATTATGCTTATGTTACTACTAAATTTTCTGAACAAAGATTCTTGTACATTCAGAGCTAAACTCACTATACATCAAGATACTCAAATATAAATTGTGTTCCTTTCCAGTGTATAAGGTGGAATAAGCATACTTAAAAGCATTAAGTAGCTTGAACATTAAGCATGTTGCTGAATATGGGTATTTCTTGAGAAATCACCCAATCAAGGTAAAGATTAGAGATCCAGCAACAAAAAGGAAAAATACTTTGGGTCCCTTTTCTGGGATATCTTAAAATAATGGAGATCTCATTTAGATTTGTTGCTCAGTCAGATTCTGAATCTAATTACTGTCTCTTAAGACAGCTTGAGGCAAAGACACAGTAAGCAAAATAGGTACTAGTTTTAATAGAAGCTGAATCTTTTGCCTTCTAGAGCAAGTTAAGAAAAGAAAACATACTTTGAAGAGCACTTTGTAATTCCATTTTTTTGGCAACCTCACCTATGTGTAGGATCTGTAAGCTGCACCTTGTTTTGTTTGCCTCATTATTCCCCGAGTCCCTCTAGCAGGAAAGAAAATACTGTTATCTTTGTTTTACAACAGGTGAATAGAGATGAGTTGAAGCGAGGGGTTTATCTTGGGTTGTCTGTGGTAAAGCAGAAAAAAGTCTGGGTATCCATTAGCTTGTCTGACCTCTTACTCACTGGACACTGAGTGAATTGCTTTGTGAAGGAATGACATTAAAATACATTGTTGGTAATTGAGTTATTGAATATTGATAAATCTTGACAGAAGTCTTCACTAAATCTTGACAATTTTAAGTAGCAATTAATTTGGTTTTACATGTAGAACTTTCTAATATGGTAATAGCAACTGCTTACATAACAAATTCTTTATATTTCAGAAAGATGAAGCACTGGGTTTTGCTCTCTGTGGGGTGATTAGCAACTGACAGTACTTAAAAAATAAATCTTCTAACAGTATTACACATATGTGGTTAATACATTGCTTTAGTTACTGTTACCCTTATTACCATTAATAAGTCTTATTTTCTTTCAGAAAATTAATATCTGTCTATGCCTTCTATTTTGCAGTACAAAATGTCTTTTTAAGAGCAATTTTCATAGTGACATAACCACTAAACCAAATGGAAATGAGAATTATTTTTATGTCTCTTAAACTAGGTGGTGGGGGTTACCTACTATAGACTGTAACCTTTGTTTTTACTGAAGCACATGTCTAGAATAATATGCATGTATTTTCTTGAAGGCAAAAACCTTTCTGTGTAAGATAAACTTTTGTTGGTCTGATATCTTACTGCCTGCCAGTAACAAAAAAAAAGCTTGTTCTTTTGAAAAATAATAAAGTCTAACTTTTTTGCTGCTGAGGATATCAACCACACTGTGATGGCAGAATTTTCTTGCAATTCAGAAGTTCTCAGGTATTCAAATACTCAAAGTGTAAAAAACTTAATCTTGTTCTCCTTTTATACTGCCTCCAAACACTTACTAGTCTTAGTAGATGTCTGTTGTAATTTTATTGCACTTCTGTTTTGTATTTTTGTAGGTCAGTGGCCCATTTTTTCTTCTTTTCCCCTCCTCCCTTATGTTTCTTTATCAGCTGGTATACTAATTCTAAATTCAGTTGTTCTGACTCTTCCTTAGCTTTCTGTGAGGATGGGCAATAAGTGACTTTCACTGTAGTGCCTTTCTGATTAACTTCAGGGTTACAACTGTATTTATTATATGGCATTGGAACAACTCTTTGTAGGTCTTTGTATACTGCATATCTGCTTTATATGTCTGTGTTTCCATTGTTTTGGTGTCTTCTGATGAACTATAGGCTGTTAAATTCTGAGCTTTGCAAACTAAAATAATATTTTTTATATAGCATTGCATCATGTACTCTTTTATCTCTAGAAGAATGTGGGTTTTTTTTCCCCAAAAAGATGTTGCAGAATGTTCCAGGAAGTTTTGCTGGAGCTGGCATAAAGAAGATGAGAGTCTCAAACTTTCCAGTCTTACTGGTTTTATCACTTAATAGTACTTTTCTCAGAGGAAGCAGTGCCAGCTGTGAACATGGAAATAATACTATTCTGTGTAGTGCTTTTAGTGCTATTCTAGTATAATGTTTGAATCATGCCTGATACTACTTTTAAAAATAAAAAATGAATTGGTGGGGAGGGGTAAGGAGCTATAGTAATGAGTGAACAGGTCCCTAAGTTTACATAAATATTTTTCTTTACGTGAATGTAATATTCAGTCCTGTGTATCTTGAGGTCATTTTCAGTAAAATACACAACATTGCTGTAACACGGTGTTAAAAACAGATATTAGCAAGTTATAAAAATAGTTCCTGTAACAAGATGAGATGTTTACTTCTATGTACCCCAGTCTATCAGAAGAACCTAAAGGATGCAATGGACACTGAAACAGCAGGGCAGTTCTAAAACCATGTGTATTTAGTCTTCTATATATTCCTTTTTAACTTGGCAATAGTGCCTCCTTTTTGTAGCAAACCTGATTTCTTCTTACCCCATCATACTAACCTTCTTCCCCTGCAGAAAAGCATACTTCAGCTGAAGTGCAGCATTCTGTGTGTTCAGGTGTTTTATATGACTTCACAGCTGGTTGGTTGTTTGGTTTCCTTTTTTTCATTCTTGGCTAGAGGAAATAATAGCTGCAGTTTTCATGCTTATTTTGTACGTGGATGCAGGTTCATTTTATGGTGGGTTTCATATGCAGTTTTTAAGTCTGTGCTTGGGAGCACTGGTAGGCCTTCCCTCTTGATTATTTCTGTTCTTCGGTTCAGCTGTGGGAAATTGACAATAAGTGCATTAACTTCACCTACATATTTCTCAGCTGAACTGCAGTCAGCTCAGTGCAGGCTACCTTACTCAACTTTTGCTCTTGGGGTTTTAGATGCAAGTCTAATTCAAAGGTTCTCCTATACTAAAATTCTTTAGTAAACAGAAGTCAAGTGATGGTCTTGTATCCTCCAGTGCAAGATGATTGTTCAGGGGGAGTAACTAGTATTCAGTGGGGTAGAAGAGAAGTAGTTCTTGGCTTGTAAGTTGTCCTTGAACTTATAATACGCAAACAATAGGTAGCATTCTTATTGTGGAAAATACAGGCATCTGGGTTAAGGCTCTCTCTGTGTAATATATATTTTATATATATATATATATATATATACACACACACACAATCTGATTTTATTTTGACAGGAATGTTTTGATCCTACTATGCAGTTGCATCTTGTTCATCAAGCTCCACGTACCATTCCTCCTTACATCTCAAAAAATGGATCAAGCCTTGGAGATTTGCTAATAGGCTTCTTCAAATATTATGCCACAGAATTTGAGTAAGTAATAAACTCATTTTAGTGATTTGGAAGATGTGAAACTTTAATTCCTTCTATTCAATACAGCCTTTATAACCCTTGAAAGAAAGAAAAGCCACAATGCAGGAGTGGTAACTGAGAGAGAGGAAATGAGTGGAAAGGCTAAATTACAACAGGAATGCTGGTAAATTGTCTGATATCTTCTTCAGGCATTCTTTCCTGTAAAATAGTTGCCAAAAGTAAGAGAGCTTTGTCCTTTAAAAATTACTGGGTTTTGTTACACAGTTACACTATTCTATAACTACCTATTCAAGTGCAAGAAAGGTCTGTTCTTAGCTGTCATGTAAAATATCAATTGTGCTATTAATTATTTGGACCTTAAGGGCTTATCTTTTGTCACACTGAGTCAATGGAGGTAACTTGCCAGGTGGCTTCTTACTTCTACCAGAGTATACATCTGTATGGGCCTCACCTAATAATGAAGTCTCCTGTGTACAGTTGTTTCACTCCCATTATTATTTGCTAGAATCTGAGTTTAATTTTGGCATCTGGACTTCTTTATATAAGAGGACAAGCTAAAGTTGTGAAGGCATCTGAGAAGGCCTTAAGTTACAGCTGTTTTGCCACATTGTTCCTCATGTATTTCTGAATTTCATAGAAAAATGCTTGTTCATATAACATATCAAATGGTTGTATCTCAGTCAGCTGAAAGATCTTCTAAATAACTTCTGATGCAGTTATTTCATGCACATTGCTGTTTTATGTATGTGCATCATCTCCATTTCCTGGGAGAACTGAGCATACAATTGGATACTCACAATTTTGGAAGTGTTCGTAATTTACTTTAATATAAGAAATGAAAGACCATAAAATCTCATGTGTCTCTGCGGTGCACATCATATCTGAAATATGTAAGCTATATGTAAGCTACTACAACCCTATGGGCTGTAGTAATCTGTGAACCAACTGCATTCTGTGTATGCTTAAACCTGACTGAGAGATTTTCATGTAAGAGATTTTTTTTCAATGATCTTTGCAGACAAGAGAATAGTCTTTTGTCTTAAATGTTTCTCCTGAGTACCTGTCTTTTCAACTGACAAGGTGATGTTTGCTAAAGAGGCAGTTGAGAAAACACTGCTGGATGATAACCTTGGGTTCTTAAGTTATGTGGGACACTACATGAATTTATTATAACTCAACTGTACAAGCTGTTGATCTTCTCATATATGAAAATGAATATATTTTCCACTAAGGAATTTTCTGGTTTGCCTGTGTGAAGTACCAGAGATGTTCTTGTCTAATTGCAGGAAAAATACCTAGTTTGACTTTTCTGAGTTTGAGTACTTGTGAACATAGTCAAGACCAGATTTCTGCCTAAGTTGGTGGCTGGTCCAGAATGACCTAATTTTTGTCTGCTGTTAGAAAGGATATGCTAAGATATGTGTCAAACAGTGATATTGCAGACAAAAAATTCTGCAATATCAGTGTTTGAGCTGGTGGCAATCCCTAAATACTATTTTTGTGATGATTATAAATCAGGAAAAAATTACTACCTAAATTTATTCACAGACACACACAGGAGCTTCTGAGTAAAATAAAGCTTGAAAATGTAAGTAGTGAAGATAGAATAGTTGCTGATGTCAAGGGAAGAAAATTCTTCCCATTCCCCCAAAAAATGTGGTTTGCAGCATGCATTGGAATAACACACCATATATGGCAAACTTGTTTTTTCTTTATAGTTGTATAATTATCTTGCCGTAAGAGTTCAAGTTGGTGTAATGTTTCTTATGATACAGCAGGCTATGGTTATGACTTCATTTTAACTTTAAATATTTAAAATTGTCTGCTGCTTAAGTAATGAATGTGATCAGGAAAGAATTGTAGATGTTCTCCAAAGCAAGTATTTGGAAATGTGTTTACCAGTGTCTCTGAGGAGGTGTCTGATTTCAATTCTGCGACTGTGAGTGAAGGCAGCAGGTTTTCACTTGGCTGTCTCCTTACAAAGTGAGACCCCTGTGTTTATTGTTTTGTGGTTATTTCCTTAAATTTACCACTACAGGTTAAGTAACAGTTGTTTTAAGAGTATTCATTGATTTGTATACAGTGGACATGGTTAAAGCTTGCTTACATTTTAATGGCAAAATATAAAATTTCTGTGAGAAGTTGCTTTCAACTCTTTTCACTATAGAACTGATCAAGTAATAAAGGGATCATTTTTTATACTATGTTGAATTAAATATGTTTGCAACTTGTACCCATCTTATTTTGTTCATACAAGTGGCTTTGATATGTGAGAATGCTCTGGAAAAGATAAGCTTTTTATTCTGTTTGAACTGTAGTCATACACATGGCTGAAAATACCTAGCCTTCTTTCAGATACTTACCTTTGCCATGAAGATAACATACCTGATGCAGTCAGTGACAAGAGAAATAATTGATAATTGAAATAGCTGTTTAAATGGCATTGTTAACTTACAGATTGAAAATGTGTGCTGGAAGAATATCTGCTTTGTGTTGGCAACAATGAAGTTATTATATGCAAGCCAAAGTGGCTAAAATTGGCTTACAAATAATTTGCTATTCATAATTGATTCCTGATTCAGTATGATCTTAGTATCAAGGCAGCTCTGTTAAGACTGTCAGATAAAAGAGTTGTTTTCAAAAAGCCTTTCAAGTTTCTAATTTGAATAAACGACTTTTTAAACAGCAAGAATTGCCATTTTGTTGCTTGTTGCTTAACCACTGTGTTATAAAAGCTTTCTTTTTCTTTTTTTTTTTTTTTTTTTTTTTTTTTTTTTTTGCTGAAGGATCAAGTATAGCCTAGGAAAAAAGAATTCAAGAGAAGAATTACTGTTTCAAGTGGAACAGTACTGCCTGGTTAAACCAAATGCAGATCAAATACTTCTTTGCATGACTTTTTTTCTTTCTCTCTTTTTTTTTTTTCCATTGGCCTGGATCTCTGATTTTTTAAATAAGCTTTCAAAAAACCAAACTGTAAGCTTCTGCTTGCAGAGAGTGGTCTTGAGCTGCAGTTTAAGCTTGTTTGAAGCTCTAAACACAGGGGTTTTGTCTTGTTTTTTGGTTTTTTGGGGTTTTTTTGGTTGGTTTTTTTTTTTTGTGTGTGTGTGTTTTTGAGATTTTTTTAGCAATTTGTCAGAATTAGGCTCATGTTGATAGTTGATTATTAAAACACATGATAGGAAATTATTCTATGCTATTATCTCTATTTATCACAAAAGCAGTCTACTGTGGGAATTAAGGAAAGATGATTAAGTTAGAATGGAGGCATTAGTTTACATTGAATGCTAGAAAAGATCACCATTACTAATTTCATAAAGACTATATCAAGAGAAACCTAAATAACCTAAATATACACACTGAGATATCCTACATGTCTTAGTGTGCCGTGTCCTGCATTTTTAAAAGTAAGTCCTATTCATATTCACGTGTTCTGTGAAAATACAGTTATTCAAACAACTGATTTCCATAGGAGGCTTTAATTATGAGTTGTATTCAAGAAAATTTGTAGAACTACAGTCACAGATTTTTAGCTGTCTTGTCATTGTTGAATTAATGGGTTATGACAGGAGATCTGTGGTCTAGGGAGGACAGAATTCTTTCAGATTTGACTGATGAGTTATAGACAGTATTTAAATTTGCAGTTGATATCTATAGATTTACAGCAGGTGGTTGATATACCCAGCCCAGATGCCCGGCTGCTCTGTCAGGTGTACACAAAACCATTACAGCTGGCAGTACATTGCCCAACTATTTCTACCCGTTTAGTCAGGACATATGGTGATGTATTGGTGGTCTAGCTGTTTCACTGATGTGGTGGCTTTTTGGTTTACAGAATCATCTAGAAGACACCTTTAAGATTATCTAAAGCAGCTTTCAATGCAGCAACACTGTAACCACCCCTGCAATATATTCCCAGGTGCCACATCTAGACATATCTTGGACATTTCCAGAAACAGTGATTCCATCACTTCTCTAGGCAACTTACTCCAATGCCTGTTTACTTTTTCAGTGAAAAATTGTTTTCTAGTATCTAAACTGAACCTCTCCTAGTGCAATTTAAGGCCATTTCTTCTTTTCCTTGACACATGGCAGAAGAGATTGTAGCCAGGTGGAGGGTCAACCTTCTTGTAGTTATAGAGAGGGATGAGATCTTTGAGCTTCCATTTCTCAAGAATAAAAATCCCCATTTCCATCAGCTGCTCCTTATAGAACATGTTTTCTAGACTCTTCCCAAGCTCCATTGGCCTTCCTTGGAGAAACATCAGGGCCTCAGTGTGTTTCTTGTAACAAAGGGCCAAAAACTGAACACATGATTCAAGGTGTGGCCTCATCAGTCCCCAGTACAGGGAGACAGTCAACTGCTGTCCTTCTGCTGGCTGCACTATTGCTGATCCAGCCAGGATGCCATTGGCCTTCTTGGCCCCTGGGCACACCCTGGCTCATGTTCAGCTGCTGCCACCAGCACCCCCAGGTCCTTTCCAGCCCCAGCCTGTGGCACTGCCTGGGGTTGTTGTGACTCAAGGGCAGGACCCAGCACTGGCCCTTGTTGAACCTCACACCATTGGCCTCAGCCATGATCCAGCCTGCCCAGATCCCTCTGCAGAGCCTTCCTGCCCTCCAGCAGATCAATAACCCACACAGCTTGGTGCCACCTGTGAACTGACTGAGGCTGCACTCCATGAGATACTAAACAAACCTGGCCCCAGTTCTGAGCCCTGGGGAACAGCACCTGTGGCCACCAGCTGGATGTAACTGCCCTCACCACCACTCTCTGGGTCCATCCTGGCAGTTTATCCAGTGAAGAGCACATTTGCCCAAGCCATCAGCAGCCAGTTTCTCCAGGATAATGCTGTGGGAAATGGTGTCAAAGGCTTTACTAAAGTCCATGTAGACTACATCCACAGCAGATAACCACTTTGTCACAGAAGGATATCAGGCTGGTCAGTCAGAATCTGCCTTTCATAGACCCCTGCTGGCTGGTCCCAGACTCCTGACTGTTTTTGATGTGGCACATGTATGGCATGCAGGATGAGCTGTTCTCTATTTAAGAGCAGCTGAAAGGTGGCTTTTTTTTTAATATACTTTCATTGCATTTGGCATATTGTTGTGTCAGGCATCATAAAGATGGTGGTACATCATAAAGACCCTATAATCTGCATGCTGTTCCTGTTTAAATGTGGTAATTTCCTTGTTTTCTTATAAAGCTGCCTGCAGAAAGTGGTAGAGAGTTGTTGTACTAGCAGATCTAAAATTCAGCATATATAAGGTGTTGAAACTTTCAAGTAGGTTCCATGCACAAGTTAGGCCCATGAGCAGGTTATTTCTACTATCTTTATACTCTTAAGTATTATTTACGGAATGCAGTATGTGACTTGTCTGCACTTATTCCTTACATTCCTTTTTTTCCTACAGAAAATTCTGAAAGATTAGATTCTGTAATTTATTTTGAGCTTTGAAATAAATGTAGGTGACGATGCAAATTTAGTTTAACATTATTAGCCAAAAAATTTCCATTGTATGTGTATTTTACTCATGGATACCTGGGATGCTCTGTTTTGAAGGTGCTTTTTGTACTTCTGTTAGTAGAAAAATTTTCTTGTTTCATTTACATTCATTAACATCATTTACTCATGATGTTAAATGGAATTACTCATTATTATGAGTATGTGTTATCCAGGCTTATGGCGTTTCAATCTGACAATTTTTTAAATGTAAACTGATCCTTTGAATTTAGAACTAAGAGTTAAAATTTTTTGCAAATTGTTTTCCTTTTTTTTAGTTGGAGCCATCAGATGATTTCAGTTCGTGAGGCCAAGGCTATTGCAAGACCTGATGGTATTGAATGGAGAAACAAATTTATTTGTGTAGAAGGTAAAAATGTGAAATTGCATTATAATTTTTAACTGTTGAGGCATTAAATACATAAATCTATCAATTATACCTTGGTTGTGTTTTGAGAAATATTTTATATGTGTGTATTATGTGGAGAATGAAGTTTAACCAATATAAATAGTTTGTAAACAGTCTCATCAAAAACATTTGAGAAGGAAGCTTTAGGTTCTAAAGTGTTTAAAAATAGTACTCCTGACCTTTTCTTCAAGAGCATTCATTGCCCTATTGCTTTTGGAACAGGGCTCAGTACTTTGATAAGGAATGGCCTTTATGCCAGTATCGTGTTTTTCTGCTCCACAAAAATAGTTGTCAATTTTGCCAAGTTTGAACTTCTGAAAAAACACAGCAGACACAGATTATTCTTGAAGAATATTCTTTGTTCTAGAAATAGTCTGGCATTGCAGTGATCAGGTTGTGTGTATGTTGATCCCCCTGTGGGTACTATTTTTGGCTGGCTAGTGAACATGGACTTTTTCCAGAGACTACATGATGCTTTTCAGAACTGGAGGGTAAACCCAGGGTACCTGTTGGAGTTGCAGGTCTCAGCTGTTTCAGTGCAGAACTGAGTAGAGCTCTATACAGGCAATCTGATTCATGTGCTGGTGACACCTTTCAGCTACCATGGGGATGTACATGGGGAAGATGAGCAGGTTGGCATACACAGAAGATGAAGCTTGCACTAAGGAAAGAGAAGATGATAAACCAAGAGAAGGATCAAGATGTTTGGAGAATGAGAAGTAAGGAAGGGACTGAGAGTTGCTGTGTAACTGGAAACAGTTGTCACAAAGGCAGAGATGGCCTGGGCCCTGGCTGCAAATTAATGGAGGCTATTTTAGGATAAAGATATCAAGGGTTGAAGTCTCAGGATGAAATAGGAATATAACTTGAACAGGAGACAAACAGTATGGGTAAAGTTGTTAGACACTGAGAAGATTTTGCTGGGGGAGGAGGAGAATAAGGCAGAAGTTCTGTGGCTGGACAGACATTCCTCAAGATTGATGAGGTGCACTTTCCTGCATATATGCTGCTCTCTGCAGAGAATAATCTTCAGTCAACTTCACCTGCTGGTGAACTTGTTATTCTGTGGTCCAGAGCTCACCAACTTGACCATAGTCATATGAATGTCAGTGTAAAGCCACATGACGGGATTCGTGTTCTTTATTTGACCCTTTGGGGAAAAATCAATAGTTGTAGGGGAACAGCACACTGAAATATGGTTGCACTGGACTCTGTAGTCTTAGAGTTGAGAAATGTGAGAATTAGAGTATCTGCAGAGCTGAAATGATTCAGAATAGTGTAGTGAGGCATTGCCAAGGCTCTGGTGGGAATATGGGAGGTGGGAATGCTGGGCAGCTATGTTTGCTGCTGTCACGTGATGCTGAACCACTGTGTTGCAGGGAGCTGTGTGTTTCAAGCTCTCATGTGTTTTATGGCATTACAAAGTGGTTGAATAATTAGGTTATCTTTCTGCCAGGCTGGAAAATAGAATAAACATCAACATACAAAATAGACAGTATAGATATTGCATTTATTTACATGCAATATCTAGTCTTAGTTACATACAACTTTTCCAATTTTTTTAACTAGTAAAAAGGGCAGAATTATCTATAGGTGATAGATCTGATTCCTTCCTTTTTTCAAGACTTAGTGGATTTAGCCTCACATACCAAGTTTTTACTTCTAATTTGGGAGGGAAAAATTAAATCTCCTTTTACCCAAGGTAGATTTCATGTTTATAACAACTGTTAGTCTGAACTAGGTTAACAAAGTATGTAGTTAAATTTCTGTCTACTTGGAAAGATTTCAAAAGTTAGCTAAACATGCCAATATATTCTGTTTTCCTAGACTTTGTCTAATTTTCCTGTTTTCAGAATAAAATTTCAGTATTTTTTTATTTTTTTAAATATCTAAAATATATTTATTTATAGATTACACAAGTCTGTGCCTGCAAGCTTCCACAATTCTGCATGTAGTACTGTATTTAGATTAGCTCAAGAAAAACTGTGCTCTGTTTTAAATGTTATGGGGCTTAAGGCTGATTCTCACATGTATTTCTGCTGTTAGAGAAACAAATATAGTAGAGATGCTCTTTCCAGACACTTTAAAATATGGTAGGCTTTTAGCATGATGGGGATACAAAGAGCCCTGCTTTTAGATAACATTTTAAACAATCCTTGTCAAAAGCTCTAAATGGCTAGCAACTCTTCTAGTTTCAGTTTAAATCTTGTCTATATCAAGTAATATCAAATACTTTCCTGTTGAAAAAGGAAAAGCTAGAAATGTGGCAGTTTTATGAGATAATTGCATTGATAATCATTTAGGGAAGTCAAATAAGAAACCATCTAAGCTGCACATGATTGATTTTGTAGTTTTAAGTCTTTCAGATTCACATGCTAAAAATAATTTAAAAAACAATTCCTCAGGGCTTGGTCAGCAGCAATTCCAAAGTTGTGTGATATCTTGTATTTTTATTTGGAAAAATGATTCCCTTTAGCCTTTCCCTCAAACATTTCCCTCAAGCACAGTGTTCAAATTGTGTTACTTTTTTCTTTTAATATTCTCATCTCTCTGTGTGAACAAAATAACTTAAAATAAACTCTGTCTTAATGGTTAGAAAATGTAGTGGTGTAAAGAGTGGCTGATTGCAAGATTATGCAATCTTACTGTTCTTCAGAGAACCAGTTTGTCTTTTGACAGTCAGTAAATATGCAGGAAGATTAAAGGGAAGATGTGAGATAGCTTTTGTGACTGGAGAGCCTTTTTTCCACTTTCAGACGTTTCAGAACTTTCAACACTTCATTCCTTGTTGCTTTAAAATATAGATATAACTTGGTTCAGTGTAAAGGTCCTAGCATTAGAAAAGCAGTTACCATCACATTTATGATATACAAATGAAATGCTGTATTTGTTCACATGGTAAGGGACATGGAATTCTTAATTTTATTGGATCACTCTCTCAAGTAATGGGACTGACTCTAGAGCACTGTTTTTTTTATCTGGTTGCCAGTTTTTGTTTTATACTAAATGTATGATGCATTCTAAAATATAAAAAAAATCTGCCTGTAACTATCCACTGAAAACTAGGTAGTTTGAAGAGAATCCTTATAGAAAACTGCTTAATACAATATTTATTGCATGAAAACATTTCTTAGTGAATTTAAGGAGGTAGCAGAAATAAAAATCTGAAGCCATGAAGACGTACCAAGTTTGAAATTCCAATCTCCATAAAGGCACAAGCTTTATTTTGCTATACATCATTATCTGAATAAAAGTAATCCATAACCAACTACACAGAAAAAATCTGCCTGATTTTACATATACCTCTGTGGTTCTGTGGCCCATGAGGACTTGCATACATTTTATCAGTGTGAAAGATACAATATTGCTTAAGGTGTTCTCTACTAAGAAAGAAGACTTAAAAAATCTGTTTTGTAGCACACTGTAGTGGATAGTCCCTGCATCATAATTTTTTAGTATCAATTGCTTTAATGTTGGCAGCCTTATCAGGAGCAAGAAATACTTTTCTAATCTTGCAGTTTAAAAAGTTCCAAACTGTTAATAAAGTTGGGATAAAAACTGGGGGGGGGGGGGGGGGGGGGAGGAGCAGAACAATAATTTGTAGTCAGTTAGAAAGCAGAACCCCTAAATATTTAAATTATGAACAAATATTGCAGAATAGGTATGAAATTACCTGAGTTTATTCTGAATTACACATTGTTAGAGCATTCATTGAATCATAGAATGGTTTAGTTGGAAGGGACTTCAAGTATTCTCTCTTTCCAACACCCCTGTCATGGACAGCGACACTTTCACTAGACCAGTTTTCTCAGAGCCCCATCCAACCAGGCCTTGAGCACTTCCAGGGATGGGGCATCCACAACTTCTTTAAGCAACCTCTTCCAGTGCCTCCTCACCTTCACAGTAAAGAATTTCTTCCTAGTATCTGGTCTTAAGCTTGTCCTTTTTGGTTTAAAGCCATTCCAGCTGGTGCTGCGTGCTCTTGTGAAAAGTCCCTCTCTAGCTCTCTCACAGGCCCCTTTAACATACTGGAAAGTGCTATGAGATCTCTCCCAGAGCCTTCTCTCCAGATTGAACAACTCCAGCTCTCTCAGCCTGTCTTCATAGGAGAGGTGCTCCATCCCTGATCATCTTGGTGCCTCCTCTGGCTTCTCTCCAGCAGGTCCATGTCCTTCCTGTGCTGGAGCCCAGAGCTGGTGCAGCACTGCAGGTGGGGTCTCAGCAGAGCAGAGGGGCAGAATCCCCCTGGCCCTGCTGCCCACTCTGCTCTGGATGCACCCAGCACACGTTTGGCTCTCTGGGCTGGCAGTGCCATGGCTGGGTCATGTCCAGCCTCTCACCCACCAGCACCCCCAAGTCCTTCTGGGCAGGGCTGCTCTCAGTGACTTTTCCAGTCTGTAATTGTGTCTGAGATTGCCCCAGTACAGGTGCAGCACCTTGCACTTGTTGAATTTCCTGACGTCCTTCTGGGTCCACTGCACAGGTTTGTCTATGTGCCTCTGGCTGGCATCCTGTCCTATATTGTCAACTGCACTGCTCAGCTTTGTGTCGTCTGCAAACTCTCTTTAGGATGTTCTCCGTTCAAGGCATTCAGAGAACTCAGGGCTTGAGGCTTTTTTTTTCTTCTTTTTTTTTTTAAATTGGTTTGTTTGTTTTGTCTTGGATGTTTTTGTTCTTATCGGGGGTTGTTTTGTTTAATTGATTGGTTTAGTTTAGTTTTGGTTTGAGGTTTTTTTGATAAATGTTATGTAGAAGGAAAGCTTAAAAACCACAGAGGAACTGACTATTTAAAACACTTTTGGGAAGCAATTATATGTTTGACCCTACTTTGTTAGTAGAAACAAACTAACTCTAGATTTTTTTAATAGTTTTCATGTTTGTTTTTGATCTTGCAGAGCCCTTTGATGGGACAAATACTGCTAGAGCTGTACATGAGAAGCAGAAGTTTGATATGATCAGAAGTGAATTTGCACAGGTAAAAAGTACATCTCATGTAGTTTTTCTGGTAATTTTGTCTTTCAAGATAGTTATACTATCTTAAAAATACTGGTCATTAAACCTGCCTGTTTCTGATGTTTTATTCATTATATTATAAGTAATAAAAGTGTATGTTTTTAAAGAAAATATGGAAAAATAATTTATGGTATTCATTAATATCTGCCATTAAACTTCAGGTTTACACTGCAATGGGTACTCAAAACAGTAAAAACCTTTTCTCTTAGATTTTCTTGTGCATGTAAAATTGTAGCAGTGGTTAATAGCTTTAAAATTACAACTTTGTTTTCATTCATTATTTATCCCTACATTAATTTAACTGGTAATACATAATATTTTATGCTTCTTACTATCCCTTTTTAAAATAATATCACCACCAAAATAATGGGTTTGTTTTGTTTTTTGATAACTTAATTAGATGGATATTTTTCTTTAGGGAGACCACACTCAGTTTTAGAACATGAGTAGTTCAAACAGGAACTTTCACTGTCCCAGTCACGGGAGGAAAGGACACTTTGAAAAAAGAAAAAATCTAGACCTTGGTTAAACATCTTTTTTCTGAAAACTTTTTGCTACCAACTCTCTTTTATGCTTGTCTCCTGTCAAAGGCATTGCATAGAAATTGCATCCCAAATTCTAGTTTTCTGAAATCTTTGACTATTTTGTATGTAGCACGACTGGGGATTTATGCATAGAACTGGTTTCCAGCTTTAGCCAGTTAAGACTCTCCTATTAAGCTGTCCTTGGAGCTTCATGTTTACTCCAGTTATTCAAGTCTTTAAGTATGTTGAAGGTTTCTCCAGCAAAAAATAATTCAGTGCCAGATACTTGTGATAGAGCAAATGCTGTAAGAGACACCTTAGTCAGAAAAGGGTAACATTTTACTTTTAATTCTGTTCATAAATGTTAATTTTTTTCTTTTATTTAACTGTGTTAGCATACAAAATACTGAATCGTTCACATACTTGTATATAAAATAGTTGATTTTATGAATCTGCTGAAGTCATGTTTATGAAATGGTTTGGGTTCTCATGGTTCTGTGAAATCAGAGTGAAGTTCTCTTTTCAGAATTTTCAGTTAACAAAATTTGTTTCAAACCTCTGTAGTTTTCTGAAAAATGTACAAGCAGATGTTTGATGCTAGTTGTCTGGAAGCAATACACTAGAGTGATACAGTCCTGAAAAAATGTCCTTGCTGCCAGATACTGTAAAAATGACAGTTGCTCTAAAAGTGCAAGTACTTTTTAATATCCTGCACTATTTTTTAAGAAGCAATCTATTTTGTCCTTGAGAGAATTGTTCTTCTTGATTGGAGTGTAAATAACTTCTGTATAAACACAGGAAGGTCGCTGCAGTTCTTTGCAGGCTCATGGCATAATAGATGTCCTGAAACTCAAGCTAGAAAGAAAGAAGAAAGCTGAAATAACTATTTTAGAGACACAACTGGATTCTGGAAATGATAGTGCATAATATTATTTATTTGACATGTGTATTTGAGACAATTATTTTGCAGTTAGAATATCAGTGTAATGCTTAAATATTGTTAACATCTCTGTCTCCAAAAATCCAGTCTGTTCTTCAAAGATTTTATCTTCCTCATTAGTTCATTGCATTTTGTGTACTTTTTGGATTTTGCTTCATTTAACTCCAAAAACAAATAATCCAAAAGACCCTCAACCGGCAAACTTTCTTCTCAAAAAGGAGAAAAGATCAACCTTAATTTTGTAGAAGTGTGATGCTTATTGCTTATAATGGTATTTAAGTTTTAATGGCAAAGATTATATAGTATTTTTTAAAAAAACTTGTGTTTTTTTCCCTCAGGCTTGGTGGTTATTACGAGACAAGAAAGATCTGAACTATATATTACCTTTAAAAGCAGCCAAACAGAAAAGATGACTAGCTTCTTTCATTTTCCCTTTTTTTTTTGGATCCTGCTGAATTAAAGAACAGTGTCAAAATCAGGTGGCACCCCATGATTTATACAACCTGTTTTTCTCTGTAAACTTTTAAGGAAATGTTTATAAGGAAGTGGCATATTTTATTATTGGTGTTTGTTAATACAGCTGTTCATTCAGAGATATGCTTTCTGAAAATACTTGCATTGTTGACTTCTAGAAGAAACTCGCAGCAAACAAGAAGAATACATGTATTTTAAGGAAAGTATGGGGATATACTTGTTTCTTCCGTGATCTGTGTAACTATTAATTTAGACAGATTTAATAATGAAAAATAGATACTCCAAGTTCAACCATGTGCAAATCTGACTACATCCTTAAGACGCTGTGCACTACCAACATCTGGATGAACAGAGAGTCTGTGCTTTACATCTGCTTGATTGCAGTAAGCACTTCTGCTCAACTTAGCACTTTCCAGTTTTATTTCACTTTTACTTGGAATTGCAAGCAACTGTGTATGAAAATGAAGCTAGATTATGGTTGGTAGTACTCTGAATATCAAGAACTATAATCTAAACTGGACATTTCAAGCAACAGTTGTACTAGGAAGAAGTTGAAGTAAAAAAGCTCAATTCAATGCACATAAATGTTTCACATTCACACAGAGTAGGCAGGAAAAGATTTAGTGCTTCCTTTTATGTATTTGAAGCAGTAGTGGTATTTCTTTTGGAGAAAAGACCAAAATCAAAACACCTCATATCAGTGCTAAAATAAACTGGGCTTCTCATTTGATTTTGTGTAAATGTTTGTGAATTGGTCAGCCACTGTAAATTGAATCTAAGTAAGTAATTATGAAAATTATAGCTTTTCCAAAAAATTGCAAACATTCTCTTAGACCTCCTGTAGCACAATTTGTTCTCACATATTTGTTATTGAAGACAAATTAATTATTAAAACTGCATTTACCACGGATGTTAAATTCATACTTCCATTTTTTTAAGTTTAATATTTTATATGGGGTCCAGTAAAATTAAGTTTATATATGGAAGATACGGGTTATTTTTCCAATTTATGTTATTTTGTACTGCATCTTTAAAATAGTTCCTTTAATTAAGTAGAATAGGAAATTCCCTGTGAGGTGAGACTCATGTTGCAATTCAACAAAATCTATCATGGCTATTCTGCAGTACATCTGTGAATAGGCAAAAGTTTGATTTATTACATCCTCTAACAAAATTGTGAAAACCCTAATAGCTGTAAAATAACAAGCATTATGTCTTCTTGTGCAAACTTTTAAGTTCTAGTTTATTTAAAAGTTCTAAATACTGTAAAGTATATGCCTGATGTGAGATTACTTCCTACACATTTTCTCACAGTGTAGTCTATGTAGAATTTTGTCTTGTTTCTGCAATTGACTTCTCTTTTGCAATTTAAACTTTCAGTTTAAAAGGATTTAAAGATAATCTACCAGCTCTATGTAGATTCTGGGAAAAGGAAGTGTTGACTATATCTTCTTTAAAATGATATTGGCTACATCTTTGTCTAGAAAATTTAAAACTCTCCCGACATAGGATGAATAAGAAGAGACATAAATGTTTAAAGTTTGTAAAAATGTATTTTGACTTGAATGTGAGAGACAAAACTTTACAAAAGACATAAAACGTTCTTATGAGTTTGTATTGCATCACCTCTTGTGTCAACATTTTTTACACTTCAAATTAATGGTTCATGTTTGAAACTTCTTTCTAATGGTGTTTAAAAGGTTAGCGTAAAAATTGTGGTATCTCTGAGCTTCTCTATGAAAATTGCCCTACCAATTCAGTGGTATTTTTAATACAAGATACGGTCTGTAACCACAGTAGTCTGTGTCCTTCAAAAGAATCCATTTGTATTTTTTCCCAAGTTTATGTCCTTCTGATAAGCCATGTCTATAACCAGAAATTCTAGATGGTCATTTTCCCCAGTTTTTTTAGAACAAGCCTGTTGGTAGCATAATTGTTAAATAGTGGGCTCCAACTTTTGTCAGAAAAAATCATATATATTACCACAAAATAAATGGCTTGAGGAGAGTGGGTAGGAGCTGGATTTTAACTTTGGATTAATTTCTGTATAGTCTCGGTTGTTAGAGGTTTAATGACCTGGATTTTCATCTACTCTGGGCAAATATCCAGAGTGAAAAATTCACTAATGGCTATCATACCTTTTAGTTTTAGGGTAAAGTTTTCACCTTTCCTCAGCTTCAAAATAAAAAATTTTACCCTTGGCATATATTCTAGCCAGAATAGTTTTTTCTGAGAGCTCTTTGGTGAAAGGTATTTTTCACAACTGACCAAGGTTTCAGTGTATGTGCAAGATGCTGTCTTCTCTGGGATTTGTTATTGCCTTGGAATAAAACTGGTTTAGTTCCGTGCTTTTATTTATTTATTTTTAAAAATTATTATTCTTGGCTACCCTTTTAGGTATTGGGTTGTCTTGTCTTTTTTCACCTCATGTCAGAAACCACTAGTGTCTTCTCTAGGATTTTAAGAATTCTATTTAGAGCTTCAGGCTCAGAGGTGTACAGTAGGACCAAACATCGGCAAGAGCTTCTCATTTGGTGACAGTAATACAGAACTGGTATAGGTTACACACTGTGACACTTAAAGTTTCTATTCTGGCTCTTGCTCTCACTTGTCTTGAAATGTGAATGTGTAAGTGAACTCTCAGTACCTTTAGGTGTGTTGACAGTATAAGGTGTTATTTTTTTAAAAATCCCTCACAAAGAAATCAATATAAATCAATTTTAAGACTCACATTGCAGGGTGACGTGATTGTTTGGGGAAAACAGATAGTGATAAGAAAAGGATGCAAGATGATTTGTGTAAAACCTGAAGTTAGCATTTGTGAATACACTATATTTGTGAATCCCAAACTTCTATTTGGAACTAGTGTTTTACTTGAACTTGTGTTACTGGACTCGATTCACAGTATATTTGATGTTAAATTTGCATCCATGAGAGAATGTCACTCTTGATTTATTGTACTGTACTTGCTACGGGTTGTGCTGTATTTTGTAGGGGTTTTTTTGCCTTGTTCTCTATAATCATTGTGTGTTCAGATATAAATATTTCTTTAATTTTACTGCGTATGATGCTTTTCTGAAGAGCATGAAAGAATGTGCGATATTAGTCCACTTACAGGTCAGATTCACTTGTGAGAAGTACAGATGGAAATAAGTTGAAGGGTTTCTGGTAAAAGAGTATTTGCCTTTCTCTTGCTGTGCTGGAGACTGAATCACAACTTTTGCAATGTATGTATGTTTCGTCTATAAGCATTTCTAGAAGATTTGTAATGCTCTTGCCTTCCACATGAAATTTAAGGAAGAGTACTTCATATTCTTTACATTTTTCTGTGTACACTGTCTACGCTTATGATGAAATGTGGAGTTTAATTTAGTTTAATATCTGTTTCAAATACACTTTTCAAAAAAATTACATTGTCACATTGTAAATTGTTTATATCACTGGGTGGGTCAAGAAAGCAGAAAGGTTTTACCTGTACATACTATTTTGAAATGTCAGGAGAATTTTGCTTTAGTGTGCAGAAGTAGGTTGTAGTCAGAAGTACAGGGATGGGTGTTTCTATACTTACAGCACTCTTAAGTGAGAGTTTGCTGATTGATTTATAACCAGCTATTTATTTGAAGATCAATGAAAAAAAAAAAAAAAGATGGGGGCATTAGAATTATACTGTGCATATAGTTGTTTATACTTGAGATATCTTGGAAATTCTTTACTTAGAATCAGGGGTTTAGCACTTTTCCTCCTCTTCTAAAAATATTTTTTTAAATAAAGTCATCATTTAGACTAGTACAGATTAAAAATATTTCTGTTTTGTCTGAAAAGCACTGCATTTTGTGTAAAATGCAGAATAATAAAGGGTAAATGTGGCTTAACCTAAACTGTACATGGTGCTATAGTTTGTCTTTGCTTTAAACTATAATTGGTTCAAGTCCGCTCAAATAGGAGGTTTTAAAGGTCCTGGGATTTAACATATTGATAAATTGAGGGTTTAAATACATTCTTTCTGCATAGTTAAATACCACAGTTCATCTCATATCTCTTACAGTATGATATTAATAATTAAATGTGTTTGTTGGAGGCTCATCCACTAGTTACTGTATTTGACCTTTCCAGCTCTAGCTTGAGGCACTCTGGGGTGTGCTCAAGGGCAGAACTTGTGAAATGTACTTTCTTGTGGGGCCACAGATAAACTCTCCTGCTTCGTCTATATCATCCACTCCAAATTTGCTGGAGGTGACTG
The DNA here is from genome assembly GCF_903797595.1 of Erithacus rubecula. NCBI lineage: Eukaryota > Metazoa > Chordata > Aves > Passeriformes > Muscicapidae > Erithacus > Erithacus rubecula. The sequence goes on from NC_136661.1 coordinate 11,227,228, forward strand.
AGGGAAGGTCTGCTTGGCTGCCTTCCTCCCTGCTGCTGCCTGGCTGCCCTGTCTGCCGTACAGGCGGCTCTGTGGCAGTGTGGCAGGCGAAGGGGGAGAGCAGCTGGAGAGATGGCCACGGGGCCACGTGTCCTGGCACCGGGTTGGTGCTGGGAGCCAGGGTAGGAACTGCAGCGACTCTGCGCTGTAACTTTGCTGCCTTCTATTTAAAGACTGCCCTGAGTCAGGAGAAGTGAGTGCTACTGGGGATGACAGTTGCTTCAGGCAGCCCTGGGGAGGACAGGGTTGGGGGTAAACATCACCGTCAAGGGCCTGAGCGGGGAAGGGAATGGAGGGCTCCCGCGGCACTGAGTGCGACAGGGCATCCGAGACCTCGTCCTTCATAGGAGATGAAGAAGAAGAGGAAGAGGAGGAGGAGGAGGAGGAGGAGGAGGAGGAGGAAGAAGAAGAGGAGGATGAGGAGGCCGTGGACCCAGAGGAAGCAGAGGAGCTGACTAACAGGTATGTCTCCTGAGGTACTCATAGCCTCAGAGGGAGCTGGTAGCTCCGTCCCAAAGCATCATCCCCCAGGAGATGCCAGGATTGGAGTCCCATACTGGTTTAGTGGCTTTTCCCCCTTCCCTTGCCCAATTGCTGCAGATTAGAAAAGGGGGGAGTAGAGGGCTGTAATATTTTTTCAGATGAGTATGGCTGTAATTAAGTTTTGTGTGGTAAGCGCCTACCCTGAGTTCCCTGAAAGCTTTTCTATTTAAAGATCCTCTGATGTGGCAGCTCAAGTGGCATCTCCTTCCACTCCTCCCTCTCTGGCTGACTCTTTGTCACATATGGATCTTAAATGCTCTGCAGATTTGCTTGTCAGTGAGAAAATGCTTAAAGATTATAATGGTGCATTAAAATTGGTTCCTTTTTATGGCCCTTTATTCCTTCCCACTTGTCCCTCCTTCTTCAGTTTCTTCTTTCCTTAAAAAGGAAACACTTGTTATACATGCCTTCTCTTGCTGGTCATGATTTGTATGGCTGATTTTTGTGTTGGAATGGGAAATACTCTGTCCCTTTGATATTTATTTTTTTTATCTTTTTTATAGTATTCTTTTTCTTAATAACTCTTCCATGGAAACGGTTGTCCTGATATTGCTCTCTTACCATTAGGAATGTAATGAACAAGGCTGTGGCCCCGTGCCCTGCCCAATGGACCTGCGCAGGATGTGGAGGCATCTGCAACCTGATCCATGCAGACAGACTCTGGCTCTGCCAATGCTGTTGGTTTCATAAAGAAACCACAAGGCCTGAGAGTCCCCCAGAACATTCCAAGTGTCAAGGCTTTTTCCTTGTCTTGAGTAGACCCTATCAGTTGTAAGTGGTACTGTAGGAAGCACCTAAGATGTTAATGTTGTTAGCTTAAGTTTTTTCCAGAAATCTACCTTTAAGAAATGTGTCATACAGTTCTTAATACCTCAGTGCTGTGAAGCCATCTGCATTCACCATCACGCTGTGTATCACAGTTGAAAGTGCTTTCTGACATTGCTGATGGTCACCTGAAAAAAAAGATGTCAGTGGGGGCTCTCTGCAGCCTAACCCACCCAAAGTGCTGCAAGAACAAAAGCCAAATGGGAAAATGTATCCTAGAACTGCAGGAAAACCTTCCTGCAGGGGAAATAAAGAGCTAGTTTTCTGCAGTGTGGAGGGACACCCTGATGTGTAATGCTCCTTTATTCCCAAGGGAGGTGTTGGCTTTTCAGTCCCATACCAGCACAGAGATTGCATGCCAATAAAACTGCTTGCACATGGCAGTATTCCTGCAAGAACACCAGCTGAAGTCCATGGAATGGAGCTGCTCACTGCAGACAGCTAAAACATAATTTAGACAGATAGATTTTAATAGAATCTGCAGTTAAATGGCTATTGATAAAACTGAAATTGTAAAACACAAGTAGGAATTGCTAAAAATGGAGTGAAATCTATCTAGTCTCACAGTTATTTACTACTTGTGCTGAGAGGATGATTTTTCCATGGGTGCCTGTTAGCAGTTTCACACAGCTGGGTCTTGCTTCTGGCTGGCAACCTCTGCTATGCAAACTTGGGCATTGCATCTCAGCACTTATTTAAATCACAGTAAACACTCCCTTTAGCTCCCAATTATATTAAAAACAGCGGAGTTTTTCTCTGTCCTTAACTGTCTTACAAATAAACAAGTTAGAGTTTACCAGAAAGGTTTTTAACAGCTATGCTAAGTGGTAACAGCATTAATAAATTTAAAAGAATAGTTTAATGAGTTTAAAGGAGATGTAAAATTTTGGGTTCAGCACAAATGTGGTGACTGCACCAAACACTCAGCAATAGCTTAGAAAAGTTAAATAGAACTGACTCTTTAATTGCTTAGATGTCACAAATGTCAGCAGGGTTATTGAGCTTTGGGCCTCCTCCCGTGGTCAATGCCTGGGCAGAATTCCTGACAGGTTGAGAACAAATAGATTGAGCCCCTGGGGCATACTTACTCAAGCTGTGAGCTAATTATTCGTTGATAAACAGGTTTTCAAGCCCCCATTGTGGAACAGATTTTTTTGAGAGCATGGGCTTTGAAAAGATAGCTTAGAGGAGATGTAACTAATATGCAAACTTGGCTGAAGGCAGCTTGTACTGGACTCTGCTGCCATCAATTTATTTTTAGCAACCCCAGGTTCTCTGTTGCTTCTGCTTTCCTCCTTTGAATGCAGTTGAACAGCACCTGGTTGTGCGAATCAGCAGTAAAGTCCACACTGGCTCCTATTTCTGCTTTTCAAGCAGGTTAAATAGCCTCATAGCTGTTTTATATGAGAGTCATGCAGCAAGATGACTGATTGCTCCAAGGTCAGTAAGTGCCTCTGCGAAAGAAGCAGAAGAGCCTTGGTGGTCCTCTGAGACACCAGCTCCTGAGCTCTTACCAAAGTACTCTGCTTCCACACTGTGCAGCAGCTGCAGCAAGTTAAATCCCAAAAGCAAGCCGAAATTATGACTTGTCCCAAAATTACAAGGCATGCATATGAAAGGTAGAAGAGTTTGGATTTCATGTCTTTATTACCCTTATTAACATAAAGTTTAAATCATTTGGTTTTGTAGCACAGTTTTTTTATAAGTATTGAGACTAACTTGCAGCATCAAAGGTGGGATAAGGGTTTCATAACCTTGTCAGCACAAAAACCCCACTGCTCTGTATAGGAACCATATAATATTTACTTGCTTTTGGACATTTTACTATCTATAGCTCCATGTATCCAATTAATCACCTAAATAGGGAAAATACTTTGAATACCATGTTCGTTAAGGCAAGCATGAGTATGAAGTTATCAGGTTTTAATTTTTGTATTGGTAATGGTGAAAATTAAGTCTAAAGTAAAATTGTTTGCCATTTAACTGGTTTACATACCCACCGGAATATCTATGTCTGTAACAAATGTGTGATGGGTGAGCTGTTCTGACACAGTTCTGTCTTTCAGACCATTCACAGCTGATTTCCTTCTACAGTGGGAAGGGCTCTGGATGTGTCTGTGTGCAGAGGCTTTACTTAAAAATGGCTCTGCAGCCAATTTAAGTGTTTCCGAACAGCTTGTTTGCCTGGAATAGGTAAGGGTTCATTTTATCTGCTCATTTAGTGTTTGCCTATAACCATGTTATAGTTTAGATTTGCCAACTTCAATATGCTCATTTTCTGTAGTGAGATAGAACTAGGAGCAAAAGCAAGGAAGGCCTAAAACTTAAAAAGGTGTAGAGGAAAACTTATATTAACAACATAAAGAAATAATACATTCAGAATAAAATCTTCAGACCATCTCTCCTTCCTTCTCCCACACTTTTTTCTGCTTCTTAACAACAGCAATAGAGAAACCCTTCAGTCAGTTACCAACTTAAATAATCTTTTTCAATTCACTTTAGAGAAAGAAGTCTTCTCTTTGTTCAGCTATAGGGTTTTTTTCCACAAGAGGAGGAAAAAACCCAAAACCCTTCTCCTTTGGCTTCACTTTCTACGAATCCCTCTCATCTTCATCGCTCTCCCAAACTGTGTTTGTGGGCCATGTTAAACTCACCGTGTGTTTACTCTTAAGCATGAGCTGTTCAAAAGCAAAAGTTCTCTTCAAATCTCTTTCTTCTATTCATACTTCATTCCCAGGAACAGAGATTCCCTTTTTCACTCGGTGCAAAGGATCCTCAACACACATGCTTTTGCTCAACAATCTATTAAGTTGAACACTCCAACTCCCTATATCTTTTTCCACAGTTTACAGGAATTTTTAGTGTAGTACAGTCCATCCCTATAGCTCATAAAAGGAGTTTCAGCCTAAATTCATGGTGTCTCCTCCTTCTCCTTCCATGTGGAACTTGGCTCCTGCTTCACTGACTTTGGTGTATCCTCTCTTCTTTTCCCTCTCACTCGAGGGAGGGCTGAAGGTCTGCGAGTCTTACCTGAGCGTTGGAAGGGTTTCAGTCTCACACAGAGGATCAGAGGCTGCGGCCGTGCTGGAGCGGTGCCGGACCCCAGGACACTCGGCCGCGCCGGGAGCTGGGTGAGGGCTGCCCTCGGCGCTTCTCTGCCTCTGCCCTCTGCCCTGCCCAGGGCCAGGGTGTGGAGGGTGTGCCAGAACGGGGCCCCGCTGCCTCCCCCAGGCCCGGCCACCCCAGGCTGTGCCGAGCCGGTGCCAGGGCTGTGCCGAGCCGGTGACAAGGCAGGGCTGTGCCGAGCCGGTGACAGAGCAGGGCTGTGCCGAGCCGGTGCCAGAGCTGTGCCGAGCTGGTGTCAGGGCTGTGCCGAGCCTGTGCCAGGGCAGGGCTGTGCCGAGCCTGTGCCAGGGCAGGGCTGTGCCGAGCCGGTGCCAGGGCAGGTTGTGCCGAGCCTGTGCCAGGGCAGGGCTGTGCCGAGCCGGTGCCAGGGCAGGGCTGTGCCGAGCTGGTGCCAGGGCAGGGCTGTGCCGAGCCGGTGCCAGGGCTGTGCCGAGCCGGTGCCAGGGCAGGTTGTGCCCAGCCGGTGCCAGGGCAGGGCTGTGCCGAGCCGGTGCCAGGGCAGGGCTGTGCCGAGCCGGTGCCAGGGCAGGGCTGTGCCGAGCCGTGGCCACGCTGCAGAGAGCGGGCACTAGGATCTTGGCAAAGGCCTCTCCTCCCTGGCTGTCAGTGCCCCGGCTGCAAACGGGGCCCGGCGGCCTCCCGAGCCCAGCCCTGCCCAGCCAGGCCGCAGGGAAAGGGCCCGGGCTGGACCGTGTCACCTTGTGAAAGGCTGGAAACGAAATAGAGCTTTCATGGGCTTTACTTGCTTAAAAATGTGAACTCATGGAGCCAGACTGTATTCTCTATCTGGTTTCTCAGGCTGTCAGCAACCAAACCAGCCTGCAACTGGTCCCATCAACTCACAGAGGAAGTTATCAGGGAGAAACAAAACTCTGTGAGTCCCTCCCCCAGGTGCCAATCAAAAGCACAACCAACACAAACCAGTAGCTGGGGAGAAAAATGGGATGAAAGTCCTTAAGTTCTGGAAGTGGTTGAGTTTGTTTTATGAAGCAGTTCTTTCACGAGTTCAGAGGTGTGCAAGCTTTAGAGAAAGTCTCTTATAATGATTGATGAAAATGGGTATAAAAACGGCACAGTGGAGAAGCTGTCTTCCTGCCATGAGGGGGATGCTGCAGCATCTAGGAGAGCAAAAGACTGGAATAACAGCAAATGGTGAGAAGGAAGGGCTGAGGAGTACTGTGGATTTGTCTTCCAAAAAGAGAAGTTACCACACCCTACCCAAGCATTGAAAGACCTGAGGAAAGCAAGTGTAATTTTAGATTACTCTAGATGATGTAGTACCTGACTTATGCCAGGGTGGAAGAGGTTGGTGGGGCTGTTTTTCTGCCACCTGCAACGTGAGCAGGGAAGGTAAGAGAGGCAGGAAGCAGAACTGTGCAGGTCATTTCAAGCATGTCAGGGCAGAGGCTTGAGCAAAATGTACCTGAGAGCAGCTGAATGGGCCAGAATGTTGAGGTGGGGCATGGCAGAGGGGAGGGGCGAAGTCAGCCCCCATTTGCTCCTGTAGCTGGCCACACCATGTTTTGTTTCTCTTCAGCCTTTTGTGTAAAACTGACTAACTAACTAACTAAATCTTTAATAAAGGCCTTTGTTGCAGTAGGCTCTCAGACTTCAAGTTCCCCATTTGGTCTGAACAGAGTGATTACGTAACTGTGTAAAGGTCCCACTAGTCCCACCCAGACAGAAGTGTTTGGTACTTGTGCTCCCTCTACAACACGGTGGAGAATCCAGAATGCAAGAGCATGGCAAACCTCTCAGAATGGAGATGCTGTGGTTTCTCAAGCAGAATCTGATTCTGCAAATGGCAATGCCACTAGGACATGCCATGACTTGGTGTCTGGAAAACAGACTAGTACTACAGCAGGTTGTGTCCCTTCAGACAAGATGGAACAAAATGTGTCAGACAAACCCAGGTCCCGACTCTCAGCTACTCATCAGAAAATCCAGCTTTGGATTTAGCTGGGCAAGCAGCTGCCTTACTGCTTTTAAATAACAGTCCCTTTGAATTTCAACAGATGCACAAGCCACTCCATTGCCAGAAGAGGTATCATTAACTGAAAAAAGTCGACAGTATCTTATCAAGTGGAAGGTTGGTTTTGAAATGGTGTCTTTCTGTAGCTCCCAATTCTCTTAGCCTGAAGAAGATGGATGAGCTGTAGCCTTGGGAAATGCAGAACAGTAGACAGAGATCTTGTTGAGCATACTGATTACTGTAGGGGGAAAGGGACACCATGGTAAAGGCAGAAACTGCAGATATGTACAGAGTAAAAACACAAGCAGCGAAAAGTATTTCCTTCAATTGGTAAGACAAGCTGGCCAATACCAATTGTCCTATTTTGGAGTACAGGTGTCTGCTAAGAAAGAAAGAAGACTCTCTTTGAAATGGAGAATGTAAACCCCCTCCCTTCAAATTATTATAATTTTGAAATTGAGGAGCTCTCAGGAAAAGATATGGGAATTAGGAACAACAGTTCTTTACTAGGAAAATTAAAATAGAAATACAGTATGACAAAGAATAATCCCAAAATACTGACAGTTAGAATACAACCTGACACACTGTCAGTCAGGGTGTTGGTAGCAGTCCCTTTAAATGGTGGCTGCAGTCCCCTGGAGTGACAGATGTGGTTCAGTTGATGCAGTGCTCCTGTAAAAGAACACAGTTTTCCTTTGAAGGTCCAGGGATGATGTGGAAAGGTTCAGCTTTCCTCTGGAATCCAGTGGAAAAGGCTGCCTTGGTGTTCAAAATCTCTTTTTATCAAGGTAGGAAAGGCTTGGCTCCTCCCCCTGGCTGGAGCATCTCCCAGTGGGATGATGGCATTTTGTCAGTCAAACAGTGGGACTTAATGGCTCAGCAGCAGATGGTATCTTCCTGGAGGGAAGATGGGTTGTGGGAAAGATAAAGATGATTGCCACACCTGGTTTTAAAGATGGACCATTAGCAGATGGTATATGCCACAGAGATAAGGATCACTGCTTCCCCCAGCTTCAACAGATAGTGATAGAATGCACATTGCTGGTCACATCCTGTATTGCAACAGAAGACACCCATTTCCACCACTCCTGCACTGTGTCCAAAATAGGAGCTTTCAGAAAACAGGGTCTTGTCAATGCAGACTACAGATAATATGTTGGCACCTTGGTCATTTTCTCTGTATTGTTTTCAGCTTGTGAGGAATTACACAGCAAACAGCTGCACAATTTTGTGATACCAGCGGTGGCAAGGTCTGTTATTAAGAGGATAAAGAGAGGCTGGGGAGAATTTTAGAAAGCTGATAGGCTGACTATCTTTATCTCTCATAGTAGTGGTTTGCAAAGGTGGATAGACCCCACTCACTATGTGAACACAACCTCTCTAGCAGCTAGGGAGGTGAAAACTCTTCCCTGTCATGGTACATAAAGGAACATCTGTCCAACCTGCCAGGCTGGACTAGAAACCTGAAATCCTAGTGGACACAGAAGTCATAGTGAGAGGCAGAGGGCTGTGAGAAGCAGGACGAGGCAGGAAGAAAAATCTGAGTTTGAACTATTATGTCAGGAGGCACAAAACTGGTTGTCAGTGTCACCAAGACTAACAAAATGTTTAAGTCAATGTCCTAGCAGTGAAATAACATGCTGATAGTATAAGTCCCAATAGGAATGGGTGTGAAATATCTCCATGGAAAAAAGACAGCACTGGCTTTTGCCCTGGAGGTCAGTGGCTTCATATCTACATTTGTGAGCCATAACATTACAAATGCCTTTTTCCAGTGGCAGACACTTCATCTGACTAGAGAGGGGTCTTCCAGCTACTACTTGCAGCTTCTAAACAGTTCACAAAAGGGCAGCACTTGGAAGTGCATTGGAAGTAAATGTTTGAGTTCCATGTCTCTCATTCTGGTCTTAAAACTATAAAGCACTATCTCCTCACACTGTAGAGGAATATGAACTGTGACAAGTTTGTGACCATGAAATGAGATAATGATGCATATAATTCCAGCTTTTTGCATAGGCAGGGCTAGGGCAACCCGTTCTTATTCATTAATATCAGTTCAAGTGGGAGTGCTGTTCTGTTCTGTATGAAGGTTTATTTAATAGCGCCAAGTAGTGCAGAAAAAATAGGTTTTAAAATATAAGAATTATTTAGAAGAAAAAGAAAATGTTAATCTGTTGTGGACTCAAATAACTGAAAGTTTCCTTAGTACTATTGCTATTGATTTTTCTTTTTAAAAACTCTTTATTTCATTTCGCTATGTCTATGTCAATGCCAAGCCATGAAACTGGCAAAGGAAAAACTAAGAGGAAAAAATGCTGTAGATATGTTCTGCTGTACCTCTTTCTCCAACGTGTAAGTTTTCACCTTTGGAGCTAGCCTTTCTAGAGGGGACTACACCAAGGCAGCTGTACATGCTGCAGCTTAAATCTGTCTGGGGGCCAGGAGGGCATTTGCTAACATGAGTTATTTAGTATTGCACTCTCAGACATGCTTTGAATTGTGGGCTTCAAGTTGTCCTGCGGGTCACCATCTGCAGCCAGTCCCATCACCACAACTGGGTTTAAGCCCTATGGCTGGAGTTTGATACTGTGTTGTCCCACCACAGGCTGTCAGGCTACTGTCCCACAGGGTGACTTCAGCCTTCAGTTAGCACTGAGGACATCGTGATCTGTGCCTTGGTCTGCACAGACCTGAGCACGGACCAGCCCAGTGCAGCCCTTCTTGTTCTGGGCTCTGGGAAGCAAATTAATGGAAAAGTAAGGGTAGCACTGCCAGTAGAAGGATTACATTTCTGTTTCCGTTAGGTACTGAGTATTTTCACTGTGTGTCCTTTACAAAAAACTGTCCAGAGGGTTTGCTTAATGAACCAGTTATGACTTCCCACATGATATCTTCTCCTCCTTCAAAGACCTCTGCCTACTGACTGGTGCTCAGCACTGTCTGGCACGGTGCCACCTGCTTCTCAGGGGCATCCTGCTGCCTCTACAGCCTGCAGGTATCTCTGTCACCTGTGTGGTGTGGGGCCACAGCGTCTGGCAGCTGGTCAGATGGGCTCTGGTTTTCTGATCTCTGATCAGTAGCTAGGTTTTTCCACTTTAGCTGAAGCTTTTTGTCCTAATCAGTGAAAAGTGACCCTTCCCTCTGTTCAGTGGAAGCACATGTTGTGTATAAATGTGCATTCTTCCATGGGAGTGACAGAGACTTCATTGCTTCTGCTCTACTGAAGGCTGCATCTTGTCCAGCAGATACTCTCTTTCATGTCTGTCCACCAGCTACAAATGTGATTTCCATAAATGAACTACTGTCTACTAAAGAAATACTGGGGTTAAACTTTGATTACCTTTCCTGTGCTCTCTCTTTTTTTTTAAGCATAAAAATACTAAACCCCCCACACATTGTGTGTTTTTATTGCTTTTGCTATTCTTTACATTCTTGATTTGAAGAGTTTGAATAACTTGAAGTTTTCTTTTCTAAAGGTCCTCAGAAAAGCCTTTCTCCAGGCTTTTTAATATTTTAGCTGAGAGATTTAGTTGCACCATATTATAGTATAATGATTACATACCATAAAGTTTAAAACTAGCTTTATGAAACATTACAGTTTCATTTGGGGAGGTGTCAGTATATTTTAATTGTTGAATGTATCCTAAATTACTTTGTCAAGTATCTAGAGTGCTTAGAGGACAAAATATAAGAGAAGACAGTAACAAACCAGTGGATAGACTCTCTACTGCTTTGAGCATTGTATAACCGTTCACACTTGACAAAGCAAGTGTGGGTGCTATTAAAACACTGACAGTATCTTTGAAGTGTTTAATGGAAGGTTTAATTTATACTGTGAGATAAACACATGCTGGAGAATAGCCCCAGAATCAGCTCAATCTCACACTGGCAAAACAAGGTCAGATCAAAGACTGTTCTTCCTGCATTGTCAAGATCATTTAAACACCTCCCCTTCATTGAATTAACCTTGCAACATGCAGTTTTACACAAATTCATCTAAAATATAGTTGTGAGATGAAATACGACTTTTCTTATGCTTGTACTTCAAAATTTATGCTTATGCAGTATTTTTTTTTTTGCAACTTTGAAAGCCATTTTTGTTTTAATGAAGAAATACAGCTTTTTCCTGCGATAATTTAAATTGTTGTGTGTTTTCACAGCTTTCTTTTGTTATTTCTTCTTTTTTTTTTTTTTTGTAGTTTTAAAGATCTTATCCAAAGTGAAGATGTGAAACCCAAGCTGCAGTACATCATGACTAACCCTTCCTTTTCTATGGTAACATGCCAAAGTGAAGACAGCGGGATAACCTGGGAAACCAGCTCGAGCAGGTGTTCCACTCCCTGGACCTCAGAAACTAGTGCAGCTTCTGATCTTTACAGTATGGAAAGTTCACCAGTAGGTTCTCCTCCAGGAAAAGTTATCTTTATCATGGATGAAGGCAAGATCGTTCGGAAAAGGACACGCAAATCTTCAAATAGGGCGCCAGTGGCTACAAGACCGAAGGGAGGCCAGTGCACTAAGAAACGTGACTCTTCTGGAATGCAGAGGCAAGAACCAAGAACTGTTCTAGGAGACGTGCAAGCCTCCGTGTTGAACGTAGAGCAGGTGGAAGCACAAGACACAGATGAGGAAATGCTGGAGAACAAGGAAGATCTAGAGAATATCGCAGAAGAACCTGTAAAACGTGCTCCAATAAGATCAATATTTAGGGAGAGCAGACTAAGAAAAGTCGGTCCAATTCTTGGAGGACCAGTACAAGCTAGAATCCAGCTGTTCAACTCAATTTTTGGAGGGACTGGGCCAGCCCCTGAAACATTGGAGAAAAACAGAATCCGGAGAAGTAGTTCAGCTTCAGGAGATTCTGAAAAGTTCCTTGAAACATCAGTAAAAGAAAGATTGCAGAAATTCGGTTCACTCTCAGAAGCAGCACGTCCAAAACATTTTCAGAGTGCAAGAAGTAAAATTCTTGAAACACCTTCAGAGAGAAGAAGGAAGCAAAGACAACAACTCACAGAACAAGCAAATCAAAGCTTTTCTTCATCAATACCACCTTTTGAAAAACAGCTTACTAAGAAAAATGATGTTTCATCTGAAAGTATTGATCAGTATAAAATGAAAGAATCAACTCTTGAACATGAAGAAAGGAAAGAGAGACAACCTCTTTTGGAGACTCCAAATCAGGTTTCAGGGCATTCGTTGAAGAATGAAGAACCCACGAAGCAGCAAAGTCATTCAGGCATGGCCAGAACATCAATTACAGAGTCGACAACCTCCACATCACTCAAGTCTGATGAGAAACAAGTGCTGTTTTCCTCAGCCAAAAATGCCAACAAGAAGCCAGACCAATCCCTGCTGACAGCATCAGACCATCTGGATGAAATGAAAAAACTGGAAGTTCAGCCCAATTCTGCACCACAGTCCGTTTCAGCAGATTTTGTTAGTGAGTTAGATAGACCAAGTTCCCAGCATATTTTGCCTACAGAATCTCTGTCAAAACATCCTGAGAGGGACACAGAGAAGGCTTACTTACCTGATGTTCCCTCAGCTAAATCCAAAGATTCCACTTCAACTGAAATAATTCAGGAAGATATTGTTTCTCAATCATCAGAAGCTGCACAGTCTGAGTCTGAACATGTACTTTTACCATATTCTAGAAATGAAACAGAGAAGCAAGAAACTGAGTGTTCATCATCAACAACTGCACTGTCAGAGTCAGTGACTTCAGATCCAATGTATTCAGCTGAAAGAGAAGAGGGTCAAAAGACCCCATCCTCAGAAACTCAAAATGTTCATTTGGAGAACCAAACAAAGTCCGAACAAGGCTTTTCACTTCAGGAAACAGAGAAGCAAGGAATTAAGTTAAAACCACCAATTCCTGAAAATATAGATTCCAAATATTTCGGCATTTCGTATCCTGTTCAGACAGAAACAGAAGAAACACAGAAAACTTCAGATATAAATAAAGCAGTAGATTTTGATCATTCTGATTTTTCCATTGAGGAAAACAAACAAGCAGAAGGTGAGCAAATGGAGATGGAACACCCAAATCTCTCATATTCCACTGAAGAAACTGGAGAATCAGAGCCAACACAGATGGAGACAGAGCATCCAGACTTCTCTTCTCCCAAGGAAGAAACAGAGGAATTAAAGGGTGAACAGATGGAGATGGAGCATCCAGACTTCTTTTTTTCCAGGGAAGAAATAGAGGAACCAGGAAGTGCACAACTAGAGATGGAATTTCCAGATTTCTCATATTCCAAGGAAGAAACAGGAGGATCAGAGAGTGCAATACCAGATACAGACTATCCAGAACTGCTTTTTACCACAAAAGAAACAGAGAAATCAGGGAGATCACAAGTGGAGAAAGAAAAAGAACACCCAGAATTTTCTTCCAAGGGAGAAACAAAAGAATCAGAGGGTTCACAGCTGGAAATGGAGCATCCAGACTTCTCTTTTTCCAGGGAAGAAATGGAGGAATCAGATAGTGCACAGTTGGAGACAGAGCACTTAGATCTATCATATTCAAGAGAAGAAATGGTGGAACCACAGAATGCACAGCTAGAGACTGAACTTCCAGATTTCTCATATTCCAGGGAAGAAACAGAGGGATCAGAGAGTGCAGTACCAGATACAGACTATCCAGAACTGCTTTTTTCCACAAAAGAAACAGAGAAATCAGGGAGATCGCAAGTGGAGACAGAACACCCAAAATTTTCTTCCAAGGAAGAAACAAATGAACCAGAGAGTGCACAGCTGGAAATGGAGCATCCAGACTTCTCTTTTTCCAGGGAAGAAATGGAGGACTCAGAGAGTGCACAGCTGGATATCGGTCATCCAGACTCTTCTTTAACCAAGGAAGTAGTCAAGGAAATGCAAAGTGCACAGCTGGAAAAGGAGCATCAAATTTTGCTTTCCAGGGAAGAAACAGAAAACCAATCATTCAGTCCCTTTGAACTGGAACAGTCTTATTCCCCTGAAAACGAAAAACAAGGAGAAGAAGAGGAGCTTGCACTAGGACATTCAGATTTATCATGTTTGATGGAGGAAGCAAATACTACAGAACTCCAGTTGGTACATCCAGATATATTTGATTCCACTGGGAGGGCTGAGATACAACAAACTGGGTATCTGGAAACAACATTTTCAGAGTTACCATATCCCATAAATAAAACAAAGGAGCAAAACCTGTCGCAAACTGACAAAGGAGAACAGCCACAGCCTGTACAGCAGGATTTGCAGTCTGGAGGTAAGGAGGATTCCTCTGCAATGGCAATGCAAGGAGAAATTATTCAACTGGAGTCAGAGCCAGTTTGGCCACATTCTACCAGAAAAGAACAGGAACATAAAACTTCACAGCTGAAGGCAAAACAGCCAGAGACAACATCTTCCACTGGCAAAACAGAACATCAAAAATTGCAACCAAAGCTGGAACAAACTGATTCACTGTACTCCCAGGGAAAAATGGTACACGAAGCTGTACAGAGAAATTTAGAAGATACAGAGCCATCATGTTTCATTAGTGAAGCAGAGCAACGTGAAAATGTACAAGTAGTTTCAGAAAATAGGGATTTCTCATTTATCACTGGAGAAGTGATGCAAAAAGGAGTGGAGTCAGAAACTTTGCAGTCACAACTGACTGACAGAGCCATGCCCTGGGAAAGGACACAAAGGGAGCAGGAGCAGTCTTTTCCTTCCTGTTCCACTGCTGGTAGTCAGCAACAGGAAACATCACCACTGAAAGTGTCCCAGTCAGATGCTTCATGGTCCTTTGGTCGAACGGAACAAAATACAGTACAAAGACAGGTGAAACAGCAGGAAACAGACCAACAAGAAGCTGTGCAAATGGAAACAGAGTATTCAGTTATTTCAGAAAGCGTGGGTAAAGAGGAAGTCATAGACCAAATTAATTTGGCACAGCAAGAAATAGCTGGGTCACCTGGGTTAGTGCATCCATCTTTGCCATATTCATTCAGTAAACAAATGCAAGAGGAAATGCAAACAGAGCCAGAAAATCCAGAAAAAACATTTTGTGTAAGTACAGAACCAGTGAAGGAAATTATACAACACAAATCACAGCAACATGAAATAGTACATCCAAAGTTGGAGCAAACATTTTTGCCTTCTTCCAGTGAAAAAGAAGCTCCACTGGAAATGGAAATAACTTCAGAATATCCAGATTTGCCATATTCCTCTCATGAGCAAGAAAAATTATTGAAAACCCCAACCTTACCACTCCATTTGAAGCAACAAGAAACTGAACCAGCAATGGTAGAACATCCAGATATTTCATGTGACCGTGGTGAATCAAAACAAGGTGACATTGTGGAGCAGGAGTCAGGACATCCAGATCTCTCATACTCCATGGGAGAAACTCAGCAAAAATCAGAACATTTAGATTCACAAGGAAGCCTGGGTGAAGCAGCACAAGATGAAAGTATGGAAGTAGAATCTCAATACCCAAATCAGTCATGCTCACAATTGGATTCAAAATATTCAGATTCATCATTCTCCTTTGGTAAAGGCGAAGAACAATCAACTCCAAAGTTTGAGTCTAAACATCAAGAATTGCCTAAAGTAGCTAGAAAAAGAGCTTCTCCAGCAACTGCACAAATACAGTCAAAACATCCGGAAATTGCACCATGGGAAATAAAGCATTCTGATTTGTCACATTCCACTGGTGAGACAAGCCAGGAAGAGATAGCACCATTGGATCAAAAACACAGAAAACTTTCTCTTGGCAGAGAGAAGCAACAGAAAGCCACAAAGCAGGAGTTAGAGCAAGAAGAGTTAACACATTCTCCTGTCAAAAGGGATGCTTTAGAGCATGCCCAGGAGGGCTTGGAACAACCAAATTTATCATTTTCCATTGATAGGCCAAATGAAATGACACCACCAGAGGCAGAGCATACAGATGTGATATCTCCTGT
This sequence comes from Erithacus rubecula, assembly GCF_903797595.1. Taxonomy (NCBI): domain Eukaryota; kingdom Metazoa; phylum Chordata; class Aves; order Passeriformes; family Muscicapidae; genus Erithacus; species Erithacus rubecula. The sequence continues at coordinate 11,242,660 of NC_136661.1, forward strand.
GGACAGCACAGAGGTACAACAAAGAGTACAAGAAACAGAGCAAACTTATCCCTTTGGACAAATGGAACAGAAAACAGTTCAGCCAGAAGTGGAAATTCCACGTTTGTCACGTTCTGTGGATACAGCAGAGAAAACAGAAATGGCAGAACCAGGGCAGGGACATTCTGATTTGCCTTACTCTGTTTTCAAAATAGGAGGGCTGAAAACATCACAGCCGAAACCTGAACACCCTGGTCTAGCACATTCCCTCAACAAAATGCAGGAAACAATCCAGCTGGGTTTGGAAGAACCAGGTGCATTGTATGGCCATGACAAAATAGAAAAGCTCCCACCTGCACAGCTGGAGCCAGGCCATGCAAGCTTGGCACCCCTAGCCAGGGAAGTGGGGCAGCAAGGGATGGAGCACACAGCTGTGGAATGCTCCAAAGAGGAGCAGTCTGTCAGCAGAGCAGAGCATCCACAAGCCTCAAAGGAGAAACAGAGAGCTCCAGATGCACTATCCCAGAGTGGAAAAACAGAGCAAAGAGAAATGTTAAAAACAGAGCCAAAGCATCCCGATTCACTGCATTCCATTGATAAAGCAAAGCCACAAGGAACTACACAACCAGTGTTAGAAAAACCAGATCTGTCATCTTGGCTTGACACAACAGAGCAAGGACAAACTGCTGGAGAGGAGAAGCCAGGCTTCTTGCATTCTTCAGAAAAAGAGGCACAAGGCAAGGAAGCACAGACAGAATTGGAGCATTTAGAATTACATCATTCTCTCAGTGAGGCAGAACAAGAAACTTTAAATGCAAAATCACACCAGTCAGATTTATCTGCTGGCAGATTAGAATATCATGAAATCATACGGCCAGAGGCAGAAATAATGGATTTATCATGTTCAATTGGTGAAACCCAGCAAACTCAAATTGCTAATGAGGATTTGGAGTGCCTGGATTTATTTCATTCCACTGGCGCTGTACAGCAGGAAAAGATTCAACCAGAGCGAGAAAAGACAGACGAATTTTCATCATCTCTCAGCAAAGCAGAGGAGTGGAAAGATGCAGGAATGCAGGCAGAACACCCTGAGCTGCAGTGCTCTGTGGAGAAAACAGAAGGACTGCAAAATTCCCAAGCAAACTCAGAATATGCAGATTTGTCATTCTCTGTTGGCACAGCAGAACCTCATAAAACAACACAGCCAGAGCTGAAAGAACAGAGCCTGTTGCATTCATTTGTCAAAACAAAGCCATCATGGGCTGCTCTACCAGAGTCTGAACATGCAAATGCCAGGGACAAAGTACTGCACACAGATTTGTCCTCTTCTGTTAGTGAAGAAAAACAAAGTGCACAGCTGGAGGTGAAACAGAAGAGAGGAAGCTATACATTACACCCAGAGGAAATAGTGCAACTAAAATTGGAAAAACCAGTGTTTTCCAGTCCCCATGGCATGGAAGAGCAACCAAATACATCCCCAGTGGAAGGGGAGTTCCCAGACTTCTATTCCTCTGACAAAACAAAAAAACAGGACACTGCACAAGCAGGGTTCACACCTTCTGGTGTTTTGTATTCCACAGAAAAATCAGAGCAGTTGGAACCAGAACAACTGCATTCAAAACATTCAGATTTGTCATACTCTCTTGGCAAAGCAGAGATTAGTGTAATAAAGCCACAAGATTTATCATATTCCTATGGCAAGGCAGAGCAGACTGCCCATCTGGAGCATCCAGAGATACCGTATTTTACTGGTGAAACAAACTGGAGGGATGGGGTCCAACCAGAACAGCCACGTGTTAGTTTGCAGTCCTCTGATGTTGAAACAGAGCAGCCAGAAACACCTTCTGTAGCACATACCTTTGTCAGGACTGAGGAACAGGGAGCTACACAACCAGACTTCAAACAATCAGTTTTATTAAGTCCTACTGACAAAGCAGAAAAGCGTGAAATGGCCTCACTGAGAGCAGGACATTCACAGAAGCAAGACAGTGGTGCTCCTTCATCTCAAAGTGCTCAGTTGGAAATGGAGCAACATTTATCATTTTCCACTGAGGAAGCAGACAGCCACAAAATTCACCCATATTCATCTGCTATTGAACAAACAGTCTCTGTGCCTTTGGGTGATCCACACACTGTCTCTGAAACAAGCCCTGAAGGAAGCCCAAGGGCTTCAACTGTAACTGGAGGCTCACCCCCCAAACATTTAGATACATCTTACTCCCACTGTAAAATAGAACACTCAGAAATGGCCCAGCCTGAGCCAAGGTCCTTTTTTGCAAGAAAAGAAGCAGAGAATACAGAAAGTCTTCTACGTTTACCTGTAGCTGCAAAGTCAGAGGCTGAATGTGAAATTTTACCTGAAGCTGCGAGAGAACAGACTCCACATTACTTTCACACAGCTATACAATTAGAACCTGAACAACAAAAGTTATCATATTCTACAGATAAAATAGAAACTCCAGAAAGTCAGGATTACTTGACTGTACCTTCAAAACTGCAGTCTGAACCTTCAGTTCCATTTTATTCAGCTGATGAAACATGTCAGCAAGAAATTCCATCTTATTCAAAACCAGTGCCTGAATATTTGGTTCCCACACGGTCTCTTGCCAAACAAGAAAATGAAAGTATGCAGCCACTTTTTACCCAGCCCAAACAATCAGAGTGTGAACATGTAATTCCATCACACAATGAAAAACAGTTGCAAAAAATTCAAATCAGTTCACTTGAAGCAGCAAACTTAAAGACAGTGCACTTGGAGAGTACACCTCAAGTACAAGACCAAGAAAAGCCAGAATCCTGTGCATTGGACACAACGTATTTGTCTCCAGACCAGCTAAGAAGTTACCACAAATTCACTACTGAGCAATATGAGCAAGAAATGCAGCCTGATGTACAGATACTGCCAAGGCCAGTGGCCACAGAGTCAAAGGTGATGGGTGTAGCAGACAAGCAAGCAGCATCATCAGAGTCATTTATGCCTTTTCATAAATTACCTGGAAATTCAGAACTTGAGAAGTCAATGTCAGTGGCTCTCACTGATGATGAAGAGAAGCAAAATATTCCATCATCTTTATCTGATGTAGCAGACATGCTTGGAAAGCAATCTAACAAAGTTTCAGGCATTTATGTTGAAGGAGATCATAGATGTGAAATGCAACAATCTTTTGAAGACCAAAAGCATACAACCTTGGAGCATCTGAAAGTTGTTTCATCAGACCGTGTTCATGAAACACACAAAACTAAGCATTGTTCTAGGGAATGGGGCAGCCTTTCTTCAGTAGAGATTAAGACCCTCAGCTCAAGTTCTGAAGAAAAGCAGAACCCAGATATTCCATCTTTTGGGCTGGCTAGCTGGCTGGTAGAAGAGGTGAAAGCTCGCTCAATTAGTCCAATAGGGGCTGGGGATGCTTCTGATTTTGGATCAAAACAATTCCCAGCTGGAAGTTGCACAGAATTTACAGTTCATGAGACTACAGAGACTAAGGGACATACATTTAGAGATTCTGAATCAGTGTCAAATAAATCCCCTTACAGGAAATCCTCAGACTCTAGTCCCAGAACACAAACTTATGATTTACCATCTCTGGTAGGAGATAATCGAGATCCAGATAAACTTCTGGAGCATGAAACTAGCACTTTACACCCTACAAAAATTGAAGCAGTGCAACATCTGGAGGCAGGCAAAATATCTGAAGTGTCTGAACATTACCTGAGAGGAGAAGAGGAAGAAATGAAACATGGAAGTATTGTAGAAGACAGTCAGGGTGCTCTGGAGACTACTGAACAAAAAGATTTATTTAATATAATTTCAGAAGGTTATGAAATACTCAATATTCATGCACCTTCACATATTTCTTCTGTTGATCAAGAAGAAAGCAAACACATGCCTGATAAATTAGAATACTTGGAAACAAATCCTTCATTTAGAAGAAAATTAGTTGAGGATGGCCAGAGAGCCTTAACTTCGGGAAAAACCACAGAAATTTCAGAAAGCTCAGTAGTGGGAGCTGCAAGCCATGAACTAATAGAATTGGTAAGAAAGGAAGATGTTGAGGAAACTGAAGAAACTCAAGAAGAAAACCTGATGTTGCCAGAAAACAATAATTATGCAAAGTTGGATCCTAATAATGGCACTGCTGATATGGATTATTTTGAAAAATACACATTGATTGATGACAAATCCCCAGTTAAGCCACAATTTGAAAGACGAATTTCATTGTCTCCTGTGACGGAAGACCCCAATGAATCTCTGGAAGAAGCCGAATCTTTTAAAGAAAGTGCTGAGGTAGATACTTTGGAAGAGTTTTCCTTACTTGAGGACCTGGATGAAGTCTTTTATGGTACTGTAAAAGGAGAAAGCAAAATGCAGTCCTATGCAGATGCTTCTAAACCTTTACCACTGCAGAAATCAATTGATTCTAGCAGTAAAAGCATTTCTAATGTAGAAGATGAATGGAAGTCACCGGGAACCCCACTCTTTGATTCAGAAGAAGGAGTGCTAGAACGATCTCTCTTGTTCCCTACCACGGTTGCTGCAGTTAACCCCGAGCTTTTAGAGGAACCACCTGCTCTATCATTTTTATACAAGGACCTCTATGCAGAAGCAGTAGGTGAAAAGACAAAGGATGAGACTCCCTCTGATGAAGAAAGTGGTAATTCTAATGCTTCTTTCCCTAGTAGAAATTCAGACACAGATGATGGAACTGGAATGTATTTTGAAAAATACATTCTTAAAGATGAAATTCCAAGTAAGGTCGTAGGGCCTCAAAAAGAACAGATATCAGAGGATGAGTCCTTTAGTGGAGGAATTTTGGTTTGTAGCTCAGAAAGTAAGCAGAAGCAGGGATCTGATGATGTTCAATATGTCAAAACTGAGGTTCTGTCAGAAAGAGGAGTTAGGGAGAGAGACAAATTCCAGGTTGACAGCCACATTCAAGCAACAATTTGCAAGCCAATGCATGCCATTCCTTTTGGAAGCAGAACAGTTCTTTCAGGTGCAGGAACTGATATCACTGAACAAAGAGAAGAAGATAACATACCAGTTGAAAGAACTGAAGAGTTTCCAGAGCAGGCAAGTCAACAAGAATACAGTCATCAAGTAGCTTATCAGGGAGCTGCATATCAAGAAGCTGGTACTAAGCAGGAAGAACAGGAAGATATAACAGCAGCTCCTCAAATGGAAAAATATGTTCCATATGTCAGGGCTCCCACTGAAGACAGTTTAGATGATCAGTTTACTCAGGAACATCTGTCCTGTGTTCCTACCACTCAGGAAACAGAGAATCCAGACTCGCAAAGAGAGGAGCAGCACCGCGATGTTTATGAAGATTTTGCTGAGTCAATGGACTATGATGTGATTACACAAGACGAGCTTTTGCAAGACGAAATATCATCTCAATTTACACATGAGGAGCTATTATTTGAGGACAGGGACTCCTTTGATCATGCTGCTGATAGTTATGAATTTGTAAATGAGCCAGAACAAAGAACTCCTGTTGAGCTTGAAGATTCAGGCTTTGTGGTGATGTATCCTGAAAAATCAGCAACAAACATTCCTCAAATTGAGAGCCCACAAAGAGATCTGAAGAAAGCACAAGTAGACACTTATTGTTACCACTGCAAATGCCCAATTTCTGCTATTGACAAGCTTTTTGGAGAGCATAAGGACCATGAAGTCACAACACTAGATGATGCTGCAACCAAGATGAAGGTAAGAATTAATTTGAGTTCAAAAAGTAGCTACTAAGGCTAATTTCTGCAGTCCTCTTGTGTTGTTAAAAGGAGAAGCTTCAAAGAGCAGTCCAGAACCTAAGTTGCAGTATCTATTAAATAAAAACTATTCCTATGCACCTGTTGGAGATCTTGAAGGGAAACTATTTTATTGAGGTATTCTTTGGGGTCCTAATCTTGCTAAGGTGGTATTTTAATTAATTCAGAAATTTGAATGGCCTTGTTTATACATAGTTGTTACCATCTTTCAGTCTTATCTGTGTAAGTTTATTCTGGTTTTGATATGTAGGGGGAGAAATGGGGAGAATATTGTTTCTATGAAAATAAAACTTCAGTTATAGCAGCTCACTTCACTTGACATGGTACAGAAACCTCCCTGTGTGGAGACCAGTATCATCATAAAGTGTTCCCTGTCCCACTTACATGGATTGGTTGATTAGAAGTGTTAGAAAAATTACTCTGCACAGTTTTGTTAAGTGCCAAATTATTTTCGGTTCCATTTGCTTTCATACACAGAATGGCCTTAAGCTGGAGAGGGATGTTTTCCAAGGGCGTGTAGTGACAGGACAAGGGGCAACATCTTTAAACTGAACGGGGGCAGATTTATATTAGACATTAGGAAAAAAGTTCTTCACAGTAAGGGTGATGTGGTGGTGGAACAGGTTGTCCAGAGAAGTTATGGATGCCCCACCCCTGGAAGAGTTCAAGGCCAGGCTGGATGTGGCTCTGAGCAACCTAGTCTAATGGAAGGTGTCCCTACCCATGGCAAAGAAATAGGAACTAAAGGGCCTTTAAGGCCCCTTCCAACACAAACCATTCTGTGCCAATAGCTTTGTGGTGTCACCACAGGTAAGAGTTTATAAGTCCTACTGCTTACCACTATATCTGAGCTGTTTCCCCCTGAATGACAGATAAAATGTCCTCAATTTCAGTAAGCTAGTCCATTGCTATAAATACTTGTGAAAATGCTTTTCCTGTGGAAGTTATTGTTCATTAAAGTGCAGTTCTGCTTGTGAAAAAAACATGTATATGATACTTCTCACATATCAGATCTGTTCGTGTACAAGTGAACATATCGTACAGATGTTTCTTTCTTGGTTCCCAGCTATTTACCCTCACCTCAGTAAATGAAAGGTGAGATCTCTTTTTTGGAACATGTTCATTTGACAGGAATACAGATTTCACATCATTTTATTGAAATCCAGAAGGGCTTGTATTGGTGGTATTTATGTTACCTTTATATTACCTTATAGGTAGAACAGAGAGATCAAAAGTAGGAGGGGTCACTTTAAAATATCAGTTTAAAATATCAGTACTTGCAAACTATCTCCATGGTGCTTAGATGTAGAGTTGTTTCTTGTATATGACCATTCATGCTTGACTTAGCAGTGATAACAAGGCACAAGTAAGCCAGCAATAAAGTCACAGATCCCAGCCACCCCTCAAACGTACCCACATTACAGCAAGTCAAGTTAAGCTGCAAATAAACATCCCATGACATCACTCCCTGGCTGTGGAGCACGGATATGAAGCCAGTATTAAATCTGGCTGCAACAAGGGCCTGGCTTCACATGATTTCTAACAGTCAGAGCTCAGGTTACTCTGAGACTGCATTTGTATGTCTCTTGTTACTTCTATATAATTATTGAGAAAACATTAATACAATAAAATGCTTGTTGCATGATTTTTAGGGTTTTTTTATTATTATTGTTGCATGAAAACTGTGAGAAGATAGATTCACAGTAAATTAAATGAGCTGTGAATGGCATCTGTCAGATCTTACAGTTCATGCTGACAAACAGAAATTTGTTTCCAAATCTTGGTGATTTGCCCTTCATATTTTTTAAGGGGAGCCTGCAATTTTATTGCCCAATATGACATTTGTAATTAATGTAATGTTGTGAGCTTTTTTTCCATAGATCTAGCTGTAAAATTTTGCCATATTAAGAAGCTGTTACAAAGGAAGATAACCTTCCTTTTAGATTTATGCCATTGAATTAAAACTAAGCATTTTTATAAATTATGAATTTTGCTGAAGCAGTTCAACATCTTATTTTCATAAAAGGTTAAGACGCACTAAGAAAAAGTTCTGAGTTGTCTCTGGTGTCTGTCGTGCCTTGGACTGCTTTTGTTTCACATAACTCAACCAGTGATTTTGATGACTTCTTGTTTACAGGAATCACATATACATACATAAAGGTATATATATATTTATCTATATATGGGTCTCTATGTACAGATACCTATCTTTAAAATTCTAATTTAAAAAGCCATTACATGGTATCATCTATTACCCTCACAACTACTTTTGTTATCTTTGTTTTGATGGGCTTATTCCTGTGATCTCTCAAGGACACTTGTGAGGCTCTGAGTACTCTCACTCTCTGGCAAAGCTTCATTGGAATTCATAGTGTTCAACAGCTTGTATGGACACAGCACCTTATCAAACTGAGCTCACTTGTTTTGGTTTGGAAACTGTTCCAGTTGCTATTTCTGTGCTTCCTTTTGCAGCCAGGGTGATACTTGAACTTAACTTAGCAATTGTTCCAATGGTGGCTCATAGCAAATGGAAAATATTCACCTAAAAGAGATTCTGTGTAAAAAGTTTATAAATTAACCTGCCCAAGTTACTGAAATATTTTAAATTTCAGGATCAGTTAAGTAAATTGCTAGCAGCACTGGAAGAAAAGTCAATGAAGATTGAAGAGTTTGTGAGTGATATTGAATTGCGATTTAACTCGGTTGAGGTAAGTCCAGTGTTTTATCACACTAGTTTTCTTTCCCTCTACAAGATTACTTCTAAGATATGCTTGCCTTGTTGTGCAGCATCATTGTTTCCACTAAAATGGGCTGCATCTCCAGTCCTCAAACTGACTTCTCTGAAGTTCACTGGAAGGTGTTAACTTTGCAGTTACGTGTGAAAAAGCAATCTTTTTCTTCCTCCAAAGTGAAATATATAACTTTCAAACACCGAATGAAAAAGTGACTTTAATTTTGTTTATACATATAAAAAGCTCAGACTGTGTCTTTATGTAGAATCCCATGCAAAGCATTTAAATTTGTTGACCAGTATCTTAAGTTCTAATTGCCCAATGTCTTAAGTCTTGAGAACTGTATTAACTCCAGTTGTCAGTATGCAGTTTTGGTTATTTTTAGGTCAGATTTCCTACCTGAGTAATCAAATATTAAAGTTTAATTTTAAGCCATAACAGTGGAAACAAACAAACAAACAAACAACAACAAAATCTCTGTTGTTGTTTTTGATGTATTTCTCTAGAGATATTTCTCCCAGAGGAATTTGCCTGCAGAAATAAAATTGTCTTATTGTCAGTGTGCCAGGATTAATCTGGTGGATGGCTCATGTATAGGTAATTGAGAATTTCTGTATACTCATTAAATATTGTCAATTTATTCTGAAGGAAAACTGTAAGAAAAATGCAGACTTACTGGAAAAGCAGAATGAAGAGATGCTTAAGAAAGTGGTAGCACAATATGATGAGAAATCAGAGAATTTCGAGGAAGTGAAGAAGATGAAAATGGAGTACCTGTATGAGCAAATGATAAATTTCCAGCAAACTGTTGATTCAGCAAAGGAAACTTTGGAGACAACAGTAAAAGAAACAGATGAAGTGGATGGATTTGTTTTTCTAAATGTAAGTAAAATTGGCTTTCATGCTGTAGCTTTTATGATACTAGTTAGGAAAAGAATTCTGTATCTAGAGTTTCAATGATTTCTTTTTTTAAGATAGCTAAATACTGCTAGTTCAGCTATTCCATTCTGAAACTGCTGGATCATTTGGTTTTGATGTGAGAATTCTCAGAAATATAGAGAAGATGCACAGAATAAAAATGTGACATGCTACTGAAATGGTTCTGTTTGTTTTTTAAGAAGATGAAAAGACAGTTTAATAATATATTGAGAATTAATAACTGAGAAGTAAGAGATGTTAGAGTATTTAGGTATTTTACCATATGCAAAGTAAATATACTATTTACTATTTATTTATACTATTTATTATTTATTATTTATACTATATTTCTTTATACTATTTATTATTTATTATTTATAATAATAAACAACAAGAAAGTGATCTTTGAAACAGAAAAATGTCATTGAAGTAAAATGGTTTCTGGGCTGTAGGTTTTTTGTTGTGTATTGTTGCTTTGGAGTTTTGTTGTTGTTGTTTTGGGGTGTTTTTTAATGAGTAGATGGACAGTATTTATGCACTCAAATTACTGAGGCTGTGATAAATAATTGCTGTTGGAAAACAGTGAGGGCTGTGTTGGGTGATGACTGGGGTGAAATCACAGCAGTGAGGTATGCTGAGGGCTGTGCATGCGACCTGCATGTCTCTAATGGTCCTTCCTGGATGTTAAAAACATCTCCAGTGAATCTGCAGGACTGGAGCTACTAACTCATACAGTCATTAGTCTTAAACTTTGTTCAGAGGGTGGTGCTGGTCCTTCAATACTTGCAAGACTCTTGCAATACTCCTTGCAATACTCCTTGCAAGACTCAAGTGAGCCATTCTACTTTCTTCTCACCACAAGTGTATTACCAGTCTCAAAGAGGATGGAGTTTCTGGGAAAATAATCTACACCCATTATGGAATTAGCATGTGGTCTGGGAGTTGCAGATAAACTATCTTGGAATGCCAGAAATAGGAAGGTCAAATTACTGTCTGAAGACTGTTCACTCATTCAAAATAAACCAGCTTTCAGAATACAAGTGTCCAGCCCATATATGCCCCAGCAGCTACAGAAATGATGGACAAATATTTTGTTTCCTTTCCTGCTCTATGCCACAAAATACTGTAGTATCCTGTAACCAAGTAAATGCTGTGGTAGATTGGCTATTTTGGAATGGATGAAAAATCTAAATTATTGTCCTGATTATGTGAGGATCAGTGCTTTGGCAAAAAGATAATTTTGTAATCTTTGATTGTTTTGTGAGGGTGTCAAAATTATTGGATTTCCTTGCTCCCTTATTTTAATGATAAAGGACAGGAACTTTCTTTTCACAGGCCAGGAAACATTAGCTGAAGATTCCTGGGGCATGGGACAAAACCTCATTCCATAAGTAAAAATCTCACATGCCTTCTAGTAATGTGAAGTTATGAAGGACATTTTAGCCAGAATTGGGTTTAACTATTTGGATTTAACTATTTTTAATGAGCAAGTGATTTTTTTCTCTAAAAGTCCTGGTTTAAGAAAGTACTTGATTATGCTCTGTCTTTAAATCCAGACATTGAATACTGACCCCTCAGACACTTAAAACGAGGTTTATACTCTAATACCCTGCTGAGCCAGAGCTTTGAAATGAAATATTCTTAAGGAAATAAATTCTCAGCTGGTGTGAATGACCAGCATTCCACACAACATCAAGTCAATAAAGGTGTGTATTTTATGTCTGTGGAGAGTAGAAAGACTGTTAGATGATCATTATTGGCTTTTCAACTTTGGGCTTTTGAAAACTGTTAACACATTTCTTTTCCTTTCTCTAGTCATCTAAAGAATTGAATAAAAGGTACATGAAGCATGGGTTAAGTGCACTGTAGTGAGTACTAGGCCTAGCATGCTGGACGCTTCATTTAGTATTTGCAAGCTTTGAAAACACACTGCTAGTAATGAGAGCTACCTTTATAAACCTTGCAAATAATGAAATTTAGAAAAGTGGCTTTATACTTGTTGCTGTAACTGACTGAAGTGTTTTGCACATGTTCTGTAACACATTAATTAAACAAATAGCACATTAAAACATCAGCACAATTTTAAATCTCTACACAGACATTTTTGAAGATATGCTCCTTGTAATTATTACTACATATATGTACATACATATACATGCATATACATATGTATATATACATCTACAACAAATATTGTGACTGTGCTTCCACCTTCTAGACTGATGAGACACACCACTCATATGTTACTTTTTTCACTAGCCTGTTCTGTATCACTTGGTCTCTGAAAGTTATAGCACAAAGCAACACAGGTAGTTTGGCCATGTTTCTGAACACAATGCCAGAAAGATGAGATTGAGTAGACTTCAAAACCCAACCAGGAGGCTGTAAGCTAAGGTTTTCCAATGGCTTTTCATCTGCCCTGCCTGGTTCAGGGTGTGTCAGAGGGCTGGTGCCTCATCATAACTGCATCATGGTCAGCCTGTACACATCAGTAAATGCACACAGTCACAGAAAGTTCTCTGCCATGTGGGATTTTCTCAAGGGAGTTATTTTGGTGAGTCCCATCCTTTATGAGAGAAGTGTTCAAACATAGGCCCATATTCCCCTAAAATTTTTCCTAGGGTAAAGGGAAAACATTCAGAGCAGTTTGCTGCAGGCTTCTCCTGTACAAGCTCCCAAAACTGCACTGCCCAGCCCACCACCCCTGACTTTTCTCAGAGGGCTTGGGCATGTGCAGTGCATACCAACCATACCCATGCCAGTGCTGCCTCAGCCATCACAGAGATATGTGTGCTGACATGGACTGGGGTGTAACAGTGACACCAGGGTTTCAGTTTGCAGTCAAATTACAACCCCAGGAGAGCGATCTGAAGAGAATGTGCCAAACACCCCTTCAAGGTTTCTATTAATCTCCAGAATTAGAACTAAAGATCTGGACTCACCTGTTGCAAGTCAAACTGTCTGGCCATGTATCTGCATTTAGTTTATTGCATAAGTTTAGAGCATGTAAAATGGCACAAAACAATTTTCCAAGGCTTTCTGTCAACTTGATCTTTACTTTTTTACTTACACAATAAATTTTATTCTGTTTGGTGCATGGGCTTGGTTATTACTTTAGTTTGATAATACCTGTCTTCCTAAAATAGGTTAAGAACAAGTCTATTTAACAATGCATGTTTTTCTAAAGAAAGTGTATTTTACATTTGTTGTGCTTTGTTAAGATTATGCATAATTAACTACTTCAGTGACTGAAAAAAAACAAAGGGGAGAAATAAAAAGTTCAGAAGCCTTGAAAAAAAAAATCTTCTATTTTCTCGCAGCTGCTTCTGTCCCAGAGTTGAAAATGTTTTGGGTTTTTTTCTTATCATGAACCCAGCAAATACAGACTAATTAAGTGGGAGCTATCTTCCCTCTCATGTTTTTGGCTTGCCACAAGCAGCTGGTTTACATTACATCTCTCGAGTCAGCTGCTCTAGTTAGCTCTAAGGTTTGTAACCTTTAAAGGCACTGCGTTAGCAAGTCCAAACCCCTGTGTTCTCAAGCGACTTGCTGAGATCTTCCACATCTTCACATTCTCAAGGGTTAAGTGTAACTGACCATGTGCACTCTCACTGTGCTCCTGATTAGAAACTGCACTATGGTCTAACTGTTCAAAATCAGGAAGACAGCTTCTCCTTGCATGCTGTCCTCAAGTTCCCAGGAAACATTCAGAGAAGCACGTCATGTGGTCTTTGCTTCTGGCCTTTGGAAAACTATGTAATACCCCAAAGGATTTACATGAACAGATGTGTGTTTTCTTCCAATTAGGTTACTTTCTGCAATGGATACCACTCTCTCTTTAGAGAAGGTGCCCAGTGCTTTTTCACTATTTGAGCACTATGCAGACAGTCCAGAACAAAGCAATCAACACTCCTTACAACACGTGGCTGGTAAGAAATTCCAGATATTATCTTCACAAAAGCTAATGTTTTGGCAATACTTTGGAAATTTCAGGAAGCTAAAAATAGAATTTATTTGAGAACTGTAGATAACCATGTAATTAGCAATCACAGTTGAATGTAAAATGAAGTTTAATTGTGCACAAGTGTTTGGCTTATAGTAGGTACAGTAAGATAAGCAAGAGGGAGAAGTGCTAAATTGGTGGGTTCTTGCATCATTTCAGACATCTGTACTTCAGACAAGCTGAAGGTCTTGATCTGTAAATCTCCCAGGGATAAAGAAATTGCTTTTCCTTGCATGCAGAGATAGAAGAAGCAATCAAAGAGTCTCCTGAGCTCTTTTCCTCTGAGGGTGGCAGCCCCAAAATGCTTGGTGTGGGTATGAGAGGAGGGGGCTGGTTGGTGGCTGAGGTCCCTTTACTTGTCACAAGTAAACCTGAAATTCCCAAGGAATGTGAAAGGAAAGTGGTTAACTACAGCTAGAAACAGCCTCTGCCTGGGAAGGTAGTAGTGAAAATTGCATGTGAGAAAGAGACTTGAAATATCAGGGTCTGGTATTTCATGTCCTTTAAAAAGCCTGACTGGGCTCTGTCTGTATACATAGGTGTATTATCTAGATCCGGACAGCTTTTAACAAAGATCTTGTCAGCACCATTTGTGGATTCATTTTCATCATGATTGGACCTCACTCCAGGGATTCTTTTTCAAGGAACAGTGGTTTAGGGATCTCACACCTCACTGTCATGCTTTGTGGCCTTCCATTCATCATTACATGCACCACTGCCATCATAGTTGCTCCCTGAGTTTTGAAGGGAAGCCCCTTTGTGTTCGGTCCCTGAGCACTGAAACTACAGCATTAGATTCCCCAAGGTGCTTCATTCACAGGCTGGATTTTCAAGATTAATGGGACATTGGAGAAGTGCCCACCTTGTGCAGACTCTCTGGTGTCTAATAAGGGCTGAGTGCACTTAGCAGAGTCAATAGGGGAAGATTGTCTCTCTCCTCCACACCACTGCTTTTATTAGACTTGAAGGAACTCAAATATATCTGAGATGTTAATGTCCTTGTCAGCTGTGTATGAATTTGCCTGTGGCATTTGAAGCTTCTTATTTGAAGCATTTGTACAAGCAATTGTGCAGCAATAATTGCAGTGTCATTTTTTAGGAAGTCAGATAAAAGTTACAGATAAAATTCAGATAAATTAGTCACATTTTTGTAACTCATTCTGCCAGTTAACTTGCTGGTGTAAATGTGCTGTGTGTCTTGGCTTAGTTCCAAAACTTCCTCTTGCAGTCCCAAGGGTGCAATTGTTCAATCCTTCTAGTCTGCTGCCTACTGGCAAGGTCATACAGGAGGACAGAGCCACGATTTTTTTTTTATTCCCACAAGCCACTCCAACATTTATTTCTCTAAACTGCTGTCGTCTGCTTTCTGGGTTAGTTTGCCTTAGCTACTCTGTTTACTGGCTCTAGACCAGTTTGCTTTGACAAACTGCAAATGAGTAACTGTCCACTAGTAAGAGCTCTTCAAAGCTCCTTATCCTTGATTCTTACTTAATCTCTAACATAACTAGTTTTCTGTCTTCACTTTTACTGCAAAGTATTTCTACTGCTATCATGATTTTTACTTCTGCAAGCAGTGGACAAAAATTTTGGTGTGTTTTTTCTTATTTATTTGATAGCTTGTTTTTGCAAGATTACAGTCTTCCTGAAGGAAAATTGTTATATGTATACATGAAACTTGATTTGGAATTGAATGGCTTGAATACATAATTGATCACATACAGGGGACCATTTTCAGACACTTGGAATTTTATTTGGCTGAAGCCATATGATGAAATGCATATAAATGTGCCAGGTTTCTTTAATCCATGTATTTTCCTTCAGAAAGAATCGTGTTTTAGTGAACAATTTTATAGAATATTATTTTTACCACTTCAAAAACATGTTTCCTTCAAAATGCCCTCCTTTTCCAAATTTTCCATGTCCACTAATGAAAAGCCCATTTCCCTCAAATTCTTCTTCCTTTTATGTAATCCATTGGCATTCATAAATGCATTGGCATAAAAAAAACTTTGCAGCAGGCCATTGAGCATAATGGGAATAATTTAAAAAAATCTAAAGTAATTATTTCCAAAGCCCAATGCAAGTCCTGGCCTTTTATACTGGAAGGCAGGGACCTTTTGCTGATTGTAAAAATATTTCCAGTAGGGTCACAGAGAGATGTATCTGCTCTCCTTCTTCAAGTACACAATGCTGAGGAAATACTGTTTCTCATTATATCAGAAAACATGGATTACTGTGGAGATTACATAGCATGACAGAAAACTTCTGTACACCACAGGACTTCAATGAATATTGAACTGATGAGAATATGCCACTTTTCTGTTGAAAAATATCATTTAGTCAAACTCATATTGCAAATACCTCATTTTTTGATTAAAATTCACTTGAAAAAGGAACATTTAAAAGAGGACAATGTATAAATGTTCTATTTCTGAAGAAAACAGTTCAGCTTCTTGTTTTGAAATTGCTTCCTTTCAAATTGTTTCATATTATGCAAAAGGTAATTAGAAATCAAATGTTCCTCAATGTTACTGAACTGAATTTTGATCTCTGATTTTTTTTTTCAGAAGTTTAATTCCATAAACTAGCTTCTGTTCAGATTTGGTATAATAATAAATCTTGCAACTGTGGGGTTTTTGTGATCATAAATAGTGGTTTCTAGGCAACTTCATGGGAAAAAAATGGTTTCCCCACCATGTCCACTGAAAGGAAGTATTTTCCTAAAGATGTGATAAATTTCTTAAATGCCAAGCTAGATGCAGTCAAAAGACAAAATGAGAATTGTTTTTAGCTATAAGAAGGATAAATTTTTCAATGGGAAGCAGATGTAATGCTACTGTACTGGTAGCTCTCTGTATAAATCATAAGGAAACAGCCAGCATCTGCATTTGCCTTGTTCATGCCACAGGGGATCATCATCATTACTGTGGAGATAACTGAAAAGAAAGCTAAAGCTTTCTGCTAAGATTCTAAGAGAATTCATGAAATATGGAAATTTACTGGGTGAAGAAATAGAACCATGTATTTTCGTTCCCTGCAATCACTTTAACAATTATCATCTTCTGGGGCTTTTTGCTTCTTTTTTTCCCCTCCCTCTCTTCTATGACACAATCACAGAGGCGAACAATATCTCATCTGGGGCTGGATCTGTGTCAATCAGGAGACAAAAGTTTGCGTGAAAGCTGGGGAGCCTTGAAATCTTTCAAGCACTTTGTGAGGAATGATCCTGATAGCCCCATGGGGTTCAGGTGCTTTGGCAGAGCTCAGGTTCACCTGCAAGAATTCTCATTCCCCTGGGTCTGTGGGGAACTGACTGTGCCAGGAAGGGGGGCCAAGCTGTGTGTGCACCCCAGAGCAGGGGTGGACCCAAGAGTGCAGAGAGCCTCCTGCTCCCCAGAGCAGTTGAGCCTTCTCTGCCTGAAGCACATCCCTTCTGCTGTCAGCATCAGCAGCACTGACACTGCATGAATCCCCTCCTGGTGTGGCAGGTCCTTTCCCTGCCCATGTTTCTGAGATCAGTACACACATGTCTCTCTGGAGGAGGATGTAGGTGCACACTTGGTGCTGAGTTTGGGTGGTCCCAGTACTAGGACTGCATCTTATTTTGTTCAGACTTGTGAGGGAAATGGGGCCTTTCAATGCTAAGCAGATACTTTTTTTCTCTATTCCTAGTTTAGGAGGATCTGTTGCTCTAAAACTGCACCAGTATTCTGTATTTCCTGCTGTTGCTCTGTGGAAATAAGCAACCCAACTGAAAATAAGCAATTGGGTTGACAGATTAATTTGTAGGTAATTTGGCTGAAAACACAGGACCATGTATAACAATGGGAAACTTTTCTCTCAGTCCCACAGACACCAACTGTCATACCTCAGGAGCCAAACTCAGCCACCAGCACCTCCATTGCTGTCTACTGGGCTGTGAATGATGGGGATACCATCGACTGCTTCCAGGTCTACTGCATGGAGGAGCTGCAAGCCAGCAAAGATGCAGGAGGTGTGTAAAACCTTGCCCTTTCTGCCCTGGCCTTGGGTAAGCAGATGTGAGGATGAGATACAGGGGAGTGTCCAGGACATGGGAAGAGGAATGGCTGTAAAGATATGATGTATGGAACTAAAGAGCAAGATGCTGTTTCTTTTCCTCGCCTTTGTCCCTGCAAATGCAAGATAATATCATGGTCTGCAAGGGCTGTTATTTTCACTGGTTGAAGAGCCTTTTCATGAAGATGCCTGACCATCAGAGAGCAGAGAGAATGTGTCCATGCTGCCCCATTGTTACTCATTGGGACTTCAGAGCTTCCAGGGGGACAGGTTTCATTATGTTTTTAGGACCCTGCATGTTCTTCAGAAACATGTCCTCATTGAAAAAACATTAGGAAAAGGTATTCAGTATTTCTGCATGTAGACGAAGATTTTTTCAAAATATTAAAATTTACTAAAGTCACTTTTAGTGACCAGTCTCCACAAATCCATGTATGCACATATGTGCAGGCTAAAGGATGTTATGGACTTTTAGTAACATACAATTTATAGATATATAGTTCATTATGAGGAATTATTATTATGGAGTGGTGACACCAGGGTTGGTAACTGCTGGTTGCATGTCCCAAACTTGCAGTCCAATAGAACTGAGTGCAATGATCTCCACTTGCCATGGAGGGCCTTTGTGTACTCTCAACTCAAAGGCACGTCAAAACCTTTCTGTCATAGTGAAATATGGAGAACTTAGCTAGTAATAATTTCTGGATTTTTTTTTAATTTACTGTTTTTAATATGTTATTTGAGAGGCTGAGTTGTAAGCCCTACCAGTGCAACCATGAGTGTGAGGTCCTGTGCTTGTGTGTGTTGTCCCAGGCTTGGTGGAAGAGTACAGAGTGACAGTGAAAGAGAGCCACTGCATTCTGGAGGACCTGGAGCCAGATCGCTGCTACAGTGTGTGGGTCATGGCTGTGAATGGCACAGGCTGCAGTTTACCCAGTGAAAAAGCCATTTTTAAAACAGGTACGTACATTTTTTGTCATTTGATTATTACAAGTTTCAGGTCCTTAGACCAATTTAGTCCACGGTGTTACTGACACAGAAGAAACTGCTTCATTTAGCCCATCTGGCAGGAAGCAGGCAGTTCACAGTCATTCCCCTGTGCTAAGAAATAGTGGCATAATTTCTCCTGAGAGGAACTTGAAGGCATTCAAATTTGAAGATGTTTCCAGTGTTGGGCCGCATGGCTGCAGCATCAGGGCAGCACTCTATGTGTTTATCTTCTGAGTGTGTTGCAGTGCTTCATGGAAGCTCTGGGAAAGCCACCTGGCTGCTCCCTCCTGCTGCTCCCTCTCCTGCCCACAGTGGAGGAGATGGCTGCGTGTTTTGCCTCTCTCCCATCCACGATACATCTATGTTGCATTGATTTAAGGTCTTCATTTTTCAAGGGAAGCACTGCTTTACTGAAATTACATGCTGTGTCTTGCTCAGTGGGACACAAATCTCAGGTGTGCATGAGAGGCTCTGCTATTGACATGAGTAACAAGATGAATATTGCTTATGAGCTTCATTTGACTGATTAATTTTTCTGAGCATTAATTTCTTTAATAATTTGTATTGACAAAACTGTTGCTTCTTGAATTACAAGCAAGGAGAAGCATCCTTTTGTTTGAGGCCCTCCTATCTGACAATTTTTTCAGTGCTGCAGGATAAAAACAATTATTCCATTCCTGCAATCACAAATACTGGCAAGGATATCTAACAATTTCATAGTAAAAACTTCTGTACTACACTGAGTTTCTTGTTGAAATCACTTGGCAGCAGCCACAGCTTCTAGCTTATTGCTTAATCTACTGGATTTCAAATCTGTTAATAATTCTCCCCGATATTTAATTTGTGATTTGTATTTTAACAAAGGTTATTTTCCAGAGAACTCACAAGAGAAATTAGAATTTTTGGCCTCAGCAATACAACTTGAACATGGTGCACACTTTCTGCCAAATGCACAAATAATTATGAGTTATTGCTAGCTAATAAATCATAATTTTTGAAAGGGGTTTCACCTTTCTGAAACCATTATTTTTAAGAAAGCTTTCCATCACTCAATGTCAGGCTTACTATACCTTTTCCTAAAAATTCAATCCTTCTAAAAAAAGTTAATTTATTTGAGTCTTTAACAGCTTCCTTCAGCCTGTTTCTTTAAGAAAACAAACAAATTGGGGAAAATGTGGGCTTATTAAACACCTTCCCTCTAAGATCAGTTGAATTCCCTCTGGAGTGCATGAGCTCCAGATGGACTTGTGGGGACACAGCTGAGGATTGCTGATGCAAAATTGCTCCCATCAACACTGAAGGCAGAAAGGTGAGCACCAGTAATGGAATCCAGTTCTTCAGTGGTAGTTCAGCTGCTTTGATTGAAAGATAAAATACTTCAATTCTTCAAGCAGCCCAATGAACTCAGATGCAAGAATGTAGGGTTTATTTTTAGAAATTCAGATAAAAAGTTAGCACATATAAGAAAATAATTTCCTGGTATATGCAGTTATAGGAATAGACAACTTAATAGCTGAACAAAGCTGAGACTCTTCCAGTTGCTGGGAATGCCCACAAAATTTCTCTGTTGGCACTGCACCCATGGAGGTGTCAGCGTAGCCTGGAGACTTGTGGGGAATACAGGTAGATTGTACTGTAGCATCCACTCAGAACCCCCTGCCTTGTGCTTCTCCACCTCCCAGACTCACAGCTCACCCTTTCCTCAGCTGAGGAACACTGTTTCCAAACAGTATTTCCTGTGAGGGGGTAATGCAGAAGGCAGGAAGTATCTCTCTATCTGCCTGACCCCTTCCCACAGCTGATCTCCTGTTGGTGTCTCCTTGCAGTCCTAAAGACACAGCAGTGAACACTACCTTCTGTTGTTGCTCAAAACCTGTGTGATTCTCGCCCTGTTGGCTGTTTGCCTCTTACACGATCACTTACATGAGTTCCAGAATATTACAACTAAATTAGATTATGTATTCTAGCTGCAGTTAATTTGTTAAAAAAATCTCAGAAGCACAGTAATAGCTTTTTCTGGTATGCTCACTTCAGCTACTCTTTAGACAGATATTTTCATGTTACAGTAGAAAAAGCTTAATGTCTTACGACATGCTGCTTACACATACACAGATGTAGGTATGTGTGTAAGTTGCTGATTGCAGGTATTAGGGGATTCAGCTATTAATTTTTCATTCTTTGGCAAGTATGCATTTAGAAACAGACAATAATCAAATTAACCAGTAGAGAACTATTGCTAAGGAAGGTACAAAGAGGTATTACCAGATGATGATCTATCCCTCATATTCATAGTTCTGCTGAATATGTACGTTAGCTGTTCCTGTAGCAAAACATAAAATAAAACTTAACCTGAACTGCTAATCTCCTGATTTTCACTAAACCAGGAAACTCTTAAATACTTGTGGGTGCTTTTCTTTTATTTTCTAATAAAAACAAATAATTTTTCTTAAAAACCAGAATGCATCTGGAATGTTTCCTGTAGTCCTATTATCTTGTCATAAAATCATCTAATCCCTACTTTTGTCTTAGGTTTCCTGTTTGGAACCCCAAAAGTACTGGCATTAAGACTGTTTATGTGAGTTTCACAACAGATTGTAAGGTGTTTTCTGTTGCTGTTTCCCAGAACGGGAAAAAGCAAGAGAATACAACTGAGCCATTTTCAGCCTACAGTGTTGAATCTGCAGTTTCACACAATAGCTTTTGATTACTTGCAGCTAGTGCATTATTTTATATTCCGTTTTCTGTGTTGCAGTTGGGCCTGTAGTTCTTTAACAGAATCTCTAAAAAGGAGAAATTACAGGATCGAATTTTAGCATTGCAAAAATAACCAGGACATAATTAAACAGAAAGTCAGCATCTCCCTGTCATTTCTGCAGCAGCACATGTTTCTGATGCAGTTCATGCAGGGACTGCTGGGGATAGGATTGAGGTGATGCAGGGAGAGCTGTAGGCAGTGCTGCCTCGGTGCTCTGCTCCTTGCAGACTGGCAGAAATGAGGAAACATTGCTTGAGGAAAGGCATAAAAATTTACCATTCTAGGGATGTGACAAACGCACAGCTATTCACAATTACTTTCCCGGCATGTTTTTATCGTTTGTTTTCCCTGTAATGTACCCCTCTACCATTCAAATACAACCAAGCGAAAGATCACTGTTGGATGGACAAAAATCAACTCGTGGGTTTTCAAGGAAGGGGCTGTTCCTTCCCCTCCCAAGATGCCCGTCCAAGGGGCACCCTCCTGGCAGTAGAGCTGACGTGTCCTTGTGTCCCCAGCACCCGCCGTGCCCACCATCAAGGCCGAGGACTGCACCGTGTGTTGGGACACAGCCACGGTGCGCTGGCGCGCCGCGCCCGCCTCCGCCGAGTCCTTCATCGTGGAGTTCTGCCGGCAGCACTCGCCCGAGGGAGACGGGCTCAGGTCAGTGCCGCGCCCACCAGAGCCCCCCGGCCACGCCAGGACACTAGTGACCGTCCCCCAGACCGCGGCTTATCACGCAAGAGATTATCCTGCCTGCAACCACGCTAGGAAGAAATCTGCTTCTGTGTGCTGAGCAATTTAAGGGGCAGGCGCTAATCTGAGAGATTAGGCTGAGACATAAAAATACTTCCTTTTTATTCTGCTTAACCGGACAATCCCTTTCGTGTGAGGCCAACACCATGGAGATGTAGCGCTGTCTGCTATCAGCCAGAAGTTTGGGGGCTGTGCTGGGCGGGGAAGCAATTTCGGCAAGGCAGAGCAGGGCAGCTCCACGGGAAGGCGAGTGATGGAGCAGCATGGCCCGGTTTGCTCTCCGCTTTGTGGAGAGCAAGACAGAACTCATCTCTGGGCAAAGGAAGGGTGATATGGGTGTCTCAGTAATACTGGTGACCCATCTGTGCTGTCTGGACGTGCGTGCAGAATCTCACAAGGTACAGCTGAGCTCGGTGCTGTCTGGCTGTGCGGGCATGCCACGGGGCTCCAAGACCGGCTTTGAAGTTTGGGGCAGTGGCTATTCGTGCCAGACTCTCTCTGGTTTCCCCTATGCTAAGCCTGTGCTGCATAGAAGAGAGGACAAGGGTGTTCGTACCCCTGAGCTGTGTAACTGTGCACTGTGCTGAAATGCAGTCAAAACTGTTGCAGAATCGTAGAATCTTAGAATAGCCTCGGTTGGAAGAGACCTTAAAGTTAATCTAGTTCCAGCCCCTCAGCTGTAGGCAGGAAATTACATGGTAATGTAATTATTAGGGCTTGGGGGTCTTTGTTTGCTTGCCTTTTAAAAACAGTGACAATATTCCAGCACAATATAATTGCAAAGGTCTGAGAGGTTTTGTGAAGTGGAGAGGGATGATTGCCCTACAGGACCCTGTGGAAGAGTCTCAGCCCAGATGAGGCTGTCTTTTCCACCTCCTGGGAAGCCTGATTAAGGTCTTCACCTATGGGCTAGTTCATGTGGGCATCATGGAGATGGGATAGAGAGGGAAGAGCTCCATAAAGAGGAGGGAAGGGCTTCATGCCCTGCAGTCAGAATTAGTTGAGGGGACTGAGATGTTCATAGCTTTGTAAGAGAGAAGTAGAACTGTGAAATTGTGAATGCCTTGCTCCTTACAAAAGTAGGCTGGAAACTGAAATTAAAAATTTCTGTGTGGGTGGGAGACTTTTTATCATGCAGTACCAGTGTGCTGCATTACTGCAATCAGGGAGAGATCTCGCCAGCCTCTCGGAGGGGCTTGCTCTGTTTCGTACATATTTCATGAGGCCGTCAGGTCCCTGTCAACCTGCCAAAGTCACTGTTGGTCAAAGATAATGGAGCTGCTCCCGAAACATATGCTGGTTGTTCGCCCTCAAGTTTCTGTGCTGTTATCTGAAATTGACTTTTTTTCTCAAAACTAAACCAGAAACTGCACTGATTTCTGTAATCCATGAGCAAGGTGTTGGCAACACCAAGTGTTTGCTGTGTGGTGATAAATGTGGCAAAAAAGCTTCCAGAACAGACCCCTTTGCTTTCTTGAGTGACCTTGTGTAAAATCTAACGTGTTTATAATTATACTGAGTCACATTTGACTTTTTGGCCTCCCTGTCTGCAGAAGCTGGCCTTTAACTGTGACAAGTGTGAAAACTTTCCACAGGACAAAATAATGAATTTTCTCAGAACTGCTATAGTTTAAAATTCTCTGTTTGTAGAAGGGCTTTGGCCTCTTTTTGTGTGTCAAAGACAATGTTTTGCCACTTACTTTCCCTAAAAACAATTTCCCTCTTTCTTTTTCCTAAATCATCCCTCTTAGAATAACCTGGAAATCTTCTGTAGTGTTTCAAGTTGTTATAGTGATGGAGAAATTTTTTTAAAGATTTCTGTTTAAGATTTTACATAAGGTTGAGGGCAAAAAAGCCCACTGGTAGATAGAGAACACTGCCTGTATCACTTGTATCCAAGGCCCCCAAAGATGCAATTTAGAATTAGAAATCAGATTGAATAGAAGTCAATCAACTTGACTAGAAGCCAAGTACCAATGTAAGGTAGAATAAAACTCTGTTTCTATGCACACCCAGAATTTTGGTCTCAAATTTTGTATATTATTCTGATTTTGTTTTCCTTGAAAGCTTGGAGTTTGTCCTTTGCAGGTTTCCTGAGCAATCTGCATCTTGGGGGTCAGCCAAATGTGGAGCCCTTTCATAGACAGCTTGTGCCTTTTGTGCTTGCAGCAGCCCTGCAGCTAAGCAATTTCCCAGTCCCTGGGTGGGAGTTCAAACACATTTCTCAGCAGCCCTAGAAGGTTCATTCAGTTGCTGCTGTGGGCATTGTGTGAAAGCAGAGGTGAGGTAAGAACATTCAAGAAAAGTTCTGGAGAGGGCAGCATGATCCCATCCCTAAAGGCTGCTTTCACAGATGTCATTCTGGAAGCTCACCAAAGTAAAGGACACTGCCAAGGGAGCAAACAGGGAGAAATGCCCTCATTGAACAGCTAGAGTCATGGTCTAAGTCAGCCCCATGCAAACTTCAGCATGCCACAGAATCATGGTAAGGTTGAGGTTGGAAGGGACCTTTGGAGATCATCTAAAGCAACACCCCTGATCAAGAAGGGCCCCCTAGAGTCGGTGCTTTTGAATAACTCCAAAAACATCTTCGGAACAATCCCAGTTCCCCAGGGAGAGAATATAAAACACATTTGGAAATGAAACCTCACTAAAGTTTCCTTTCAAATACTGTCAAAAACTAAATCAAACCAAACAAAAAACTACTAAATCCTAACCAACCAAAACATACAGAAAACCAACAACCAATCAAGCAAGCAAAAAGACTCCACCCACATCTACGTTTTCCTTTTTCCTTTCTCTCTTCTTTCCAGCTTGCCAACTGAGGGACATGTAAATCATCATATAAAATCCTCTTAAATCTTCTGCAAAAATGAGTCCCTGGCCTTTTGCAGTAGTTTCAAAGCTCCTTCCCAGGTTGAATATTTTTCCAGAATCTTTGAGTGATGCTTTGAAATGTTTCTTTCAGTTCCAAGAGCTCTGCTATTTTCTCACTGTTCAGCCTCTTTGTGCTGAGAAGTCAATGGAGTTGTGGGTGGAAGATGGAAAGCTGTGAGAAATGTAGTCCAGGGATTAGGTATGTAGGCTGTTCAGATGGAAAGCCTGTGTCACATCATGAGAAATCCATAAGACTCAGGGAGGCAGAAATAGGTGCAGTATGTGGTGAGGTTGTGAACGTGGAAGTTACTGAATGTCATCCTCTCAAGACCAGTACTTCTAGGAAGTGAAATTTTCAGTTTCCTCATGGAGTGAATCTAATGCTGAACAAGAGGAGCAAGCCTCCCTCCTCTTTCTTTGCCCACATGATAATCCTTGTAGCTCAGGAAGCAGGGTATTGGAAACACATAACCTTCCTTCCCTCCAACTCCACCAATTGCAGATAGCAGCAAGCAGGGAGTGTTCTGATGACCTAATCCGGAGAGGAGAGGAGAGGAGAGGAGAGGAGAGGAGAGGAGAGGAGAGGAGAGGAGGAGAGGAGAGGAGAGGAGAGGAGAGGAGAGGAGAGGAGAGGAGAGGAGGAGGAGAGGAGAGGAGAGGAGAGGAGAGGAGAGGAGAGGAGAGGAGAGGAGAGGGAGAGGAGAGGAGAGGAGAGGAGAGGAGAGGAGAGGAGAGGAGAGAGAGGAGAGGATGAGGAGAGGAGAGGAGAGGAGAGGAGAGGAGAGGAGAGGAGAGGAGAGGAGAGGAGAGGAGAGGCATGCAGCACAGCTGGGAGCAAGCTCAGAGCTATTCACTCTTTATTTTTAGCTTCAAGAGGTTTTTTCCATTCGTGGTGCACCCTTTCTGTATGCTTCCACATGTATCTTGAGAAGCTTGCATACTTTCACCCTAACTCCATATCAGTGATAGCAGTACAGCTCTGGAGGTACTGTTTCAGTGGGATCTTGGGGGTGGAAATGACAATTATAGCACAGAGGGTGTTGTGAATCACTGCAAGGCTTATAGTTTGCTTGGTTCAGGCGATATTAAAAAATATCCCCTAGATGCTGCTTCCTTTAAATAAATGAGGATGCTGATGAGAGAAATGGGCATGAAAGCACAGCATCAGATTTCTCTAAAACCAGAGAAATCACAAATTTAGCAGAAAACTGCTACTATAATATTCCTTGGCAAGTTGAAGGTGAAGGAACATGCAAGTAGTTTTTGTTCTGCTTTATATAGCATGTACCTGATATTTGAAGAGTGGCTTTTCAGTCTTACAGGTTCCTCTTACAATGAGATGGATTGACAGGAGATACTTAAAATATTTACTTCCAATGCTTCTTGACTTTCTATGCACTAATTTTTGTGTCAATGACACCAAGAAATTGAGAGGACAGTGCAAATTTAATCTAAGGACCAGGATGCCTCACACTTTGATAACAACATTATTACATTTCAAATCATCTCTAAAGTGGGCAGGTGTATATAAAGTAGAAACTATCTGACATTAGAAAAGTTGTAGGTGGATTTCTTTTTCTTTCAAAATTACGGTTCACTGCTTAAGGTGAGCTTGAGGAAGATCCATCTGCAGTGCTTGTTACAAGAAATCAGAAATGAAACAGCCTTCCACCAACACAGTCAGGATGCATTTTCCCTCGCCTTCTCCTACACATAACCTGTATGCTGTAAGCTAAGCACTGATCATACTTTCTCCTCATCCTTGCTTTTGCACAGTAAATCTAAAGCATGATAAACTACTGTTCTTGATGGAGACCCTTCAGTATTCACTCTCTTCCTTCACCCTACCTTCTAGGGAGGAGAGGCACAGATAGTTAAGATCTATTTCTTCTTTGCATGCAGCTTCTTTTGCCATTGGATCTGGCTCAGAATATATCAAATGGAATTCCTTCTTGTCAGCATATCCTGCTTCATTAGTTGGCAGCATCAAAACTGTTTTTAAGCTTTAATCATAGCTAAAACTGATGGGCTCTTATTCTTAGGCAGCTTAAAGCTGGCTGAAATAGATTATCAAGCAGAGAATGCTATTCAAAAATCTGATCACTTTTTTACAGACCAGATCTGCTTGAAGTCAAGATTTTCTTTCTCATTATTATGACTGAGAAGCAGCATGCTGTTGCCCTCTGACTTAAACATGCATGCAATTTCTGATTTGGAGAATTTTGTATTTGTAAGAGACTTAAGTCTGAATGCTGATCGCTGATCCTCATCTGCAAATGTCTGCACCCAACATGTTCTCTAAATATCTATGAAATATCTCTGGATTCCATATTCCAGAGTATGAATACTCCATGTCTACTCATTATACCACAATGTAACTAATGTATAATTGAGTTTAGGAATTATTTTGTATTTTTTTATTTAATCATCTGATAAATAGTACATAGTGAAAAAGAAGGCCTAATTTTTTTGGAAGGATAATGACTTGCATGGCATTTTTCAGAAGACAGAAGAAGGAGCCATGTACAGGCCATCACTGTGCTTAAGGCATACTGATCTACACAGTGCTGCAGACAGCTTTCAAGGAGCAGCTTAGCATATCCTCTTTTCATCTCACTTATAACTCCTTGCTCAAAACTCCTCTCTGGTGGTCTGTGCTTCAGATTTACATCAAAGATGTCAGTGTGCTACTTTTAAGAAGGAGATTGGTAAGTCTTGCCTAGGAAGCATGGGCAAATTTCTTCAAAGCTTAGGTGCCTACTTCTTTTCCCCTACCTCTGCTTCTACCCTGTTCTTCCTTTCACTTCTTTCGTATTTGTCTCCTTTCTTAGTTCTCATCTTGTCACTTTCTTCAATCCATCATTTTTTTTCTCATCCCCTGTACTCATATCTAAAGAGCTTGTGTTCTCATCAGTCAATTCATCAGATTACATCTCTTGCCCCAAATTTTCAGCCTGCTGTGCTGTCAGTGCCTTGCTGAAGTGGTCTTGTGTTCCGGGCCTTGGTGAGTCATGAGGGTGAAACAAACCATACAATTTCTGCCATTTGTCTTTACTGCATAAGTTCCAGTATTAATGTAATACATTTCCTGAAAGTAGCATAGTCTTGTGCTGATCATGCCAGAGTCCCAGACCCTCTGAAATTCTTTTAAATTGAAGGAACAGGTCACAGAAGTACCCAGTGCATTTTCTCGATTCTCTCAATTGCTCTTAATGATAACTGTCAGTGCAAAATACCTGTCACAGACTAATAAGGATGATGCACCAGTCTTTTCTGAAGATGCCATCCTTCTAGAAAGAGATCTGTGTGGTGTAAGCAGGAATCTTGTGTATTAAGAGCTATAAGATTTCACATTGATGTGATAAGTGCAGCAGAAGCAGGCATGTGAAAAATCCCCATGGATGAGCACTGATTATTCTTCAGTTTGTACTGCTCTCTGGTGGGATATATGTGTAAGAACAGTCACCCTTAATGAATAGAAACGATCTGATCTGAATGCTGACTCGCCTTACCACCTCTGGGGTCACAGCAGTTTGTGCTGGAAAAAGTAATTCATTTAGTCTGGCTTCTCACAGAAGCATTGCTTGCCATCATGGAGAGAGATCATGGTGGGCTCCACTCTCAAACCTGAGGTGAAAGGGAAAAGTGTCTTGCTGACTCTCCAAAGGCAGGTCTCCCATTCTGGAATTTAAGTACCTGCCTTGTAGATTCCTAAAAGCATTTCTGGGAGGAAATTGCCTACTTTATACAGTTAAACAGTCTTTACCTGCAGGCATACAATGCAGAGCACATATATTGTCTGGTTTTGCTGTTATCATAAGAGGAAAAAAACAAAGAAAAAAAAAAAAAGAGGAAAATCAAGATCCAGTGCAAGAGAATTTGTTAAGCCAATCTTTTATACTGCTGTCAATGTAGAAAATGGCATTTTTCTATCCACCCAAAACGCTTTCACTGGTACTTAAAAGCACCTGTGAAGCAATTTGAGTGGGTGCTGACTCCTGCTTTCTAGCAGTGTGTCAAGACACCAGGGGTAGAGAATGTGGGAGTTTTTGAGCACTGCACTGGAGAGCATAGTCAAAGCAAGGAACTGTGTGAAAGCAGCTTCTCTGCTCTGCCTCCTGCACTCTGCCCTGTTAGAATGCATGGTACCGCAACAAAGACAGAGCCCAGGCTCAGCTGTTGCAGGATTTGTGAGTGAGATTTCCTAATAAGAAGTTAATCACCATTCTATGATGAGTCTATGATGAAAAGTATGATTCTGTGCTGCTGCAGATAAGGGTATCAATTCTTTTGGACTAGTAGCATGTGTCCAGATAGTAAAGCACAAGAGTATTCAGTGTTGTGTAACTAATTAATCAAAAGGTAGTTTTTTTCCGTCAGAAACTTGCTCATTTTGTAAAAAAAAAAAAACAAAACAAAAAAGCAGACTTTTCACAGGAAGCAAGATTTGACTCTGTGCTGCTTAAGTTTTGTGTAATGAATTATGCCACAAAATGAACATAAAGTGATCGTTACAAATGACTGCACTGGGTGATTAGGTGGTGCAGGAGCAAAGGCCTCAAACTTCTTCAGACAAAGGGATGATAAGTGAAAGCTGAAGCTCCTACATAACCCAGTTGTTTGTGAAAACAATGTTTGCCTTTGTCATTTGGAGTTTCTGTACGGTGTTTGTTTTTTTAGCAGTAAACACTATGGCTAGGGAACTTAGCTGTTGACATAAAATAGTCTTGCCTGGTTTGGATACCTGCATACATTTTAATGTATCTTCAACATTTGCAGATCTTTCGCTGGTATAAGAAAACCTGAATTGAAAGTATCCCTGGAGCCCAATGTGAACTATTTCTTCTATTTGAGGGCTGTCAACCCATTTGGGACAAGTGAACAAAGTGAAGCAGCTCTCATCTCAACTAAAGGTAGATCATCATCATTTTCTGATGTCAAAACAATGTGGTGGAAGGGCAAGGTAGCCAAACATTTTTCTTTGGAAATTATACCTGAAGTTCCCAACATGGTTGTGACCAAGTTAGTGAAGTTTTTATCTTGTTAACTCAAATTTATATCTATTTTTTTCCTTAAAATTAGAATAATCAGAACTACTTCACTTGAAGTTCGTATATTTCTGTCCTGTGTATAACTGGTGTGACCTCAGAAGCAAACATGTTGAATTGTGTCAGAGAGATGAAGTGACTAAGTATTCTTCAGGGATCTCACTTTGCTTGAATCTGACAGAGCACAATCAGAAAAAGTTGTCATGACCTTAGAGAGAACCTCTCTCAATTAAAACCTAATGGAGTTTGAGTGATGAGGAAGCATGCAAAGTAGTTGTAATGGATGATTCAAACTTTAAGATTTCCAGATAAATAGTGTTATGTATAGTTCTTCCAAATTAGCCTCAAAATTCAAATTTGCTATTTTGAAAAAAGCAATTGATTGAAAATTGTCCAAACTTCTTGCATACTCTTCAAGACCTCTCTATCACCTATCTGCATTTCTGAATATAAGACTGCTGTCTCAGCTTGGAAGACTCCTTGCATTTGCGTCCAATTTTTTGCCACTTCTGCCTGCCAGCAGACACAGTGCTGTCCAGCTAAGATGGCTGTAGTTGTTGCTTAACATTTTGTGGTTCATCTGGTTCATCTGTGGTTCATCATACATGTTAATGTATCCAGCCTCTCAGATCTGGTGTTTCTTTCTCATGAATTGTACCAGGAACTCGATTTCGCTTGCTGAGTGAGACAGCGCATCCTGCATTGCAAATCTCTTCCAATGCAACAGTGATCCACCTTCCTGAAAAAACCAAACTCACTGGGTGAGTAGCAGTATGATGAGCAAAACCATCCTATGGGGCTCAGGATGGATCCCGCACTTCAATATTTTGCCAATTGACATCTTTCACTTGACACTAATTTTGTAGAACTGAATCATTTTGATCATGCAGCCTCTGGGCTTCATGCAACTGAACCCCCTTTGAAACACTGTAACATCTCAGTAAGGTCAGTGTTGGGATTGATATAGTTACTGGGTAAGAGCTCAGTGTCGCACTAAGGAATGGCCAGGAAGTCAAAGGCAGTGGTATCTGCTTGGGTTGTTTGCTTGGTTTCAGCCTATGGTCACCACTTAATCCATCAGAGTTTCAAAGCAATTTTTTGCTGCCCTGAGGAGGTCAGCTTTGTGGGTTTCGTTTTTAATATATTGTGGATAGAAGTAATCCACATTCCATAGTTTGCTTCTCTCCTGAGGACATTATTGGTAATGTTTTCCAAAGTATTTGTGGCTTTGGAGAGCTAGGAGGTGCTCCTGGGATATGTTAACATGATTGTACCAGGCTAGCTCTATCCATTGAGAACACTGCAATGGGGTTGACGTGATATCAGTCCTAGGACAAGCACAGGTCCACTTGTATAACTTGTGCCATACTGGTAGGGCTTTTTAAAAGGTGATGAGGATTTCCTGGTTTAAGCACTTTTTGTTGCTGTTACCTCTGAATGTACACAAGGTGTTTGTGACTGTGTCTACATAAAACCATCAGATTTTCTAGCTTGAACAAGCCTTCTAAATTTGAGATCTTTTAGATAAGTCCATCTCAGTGCAAAGATGAAAAGACTCTCAATTAAATCTTTGATAAAATCCTGCAGTTAGAACAACAGAATAATTTTACGTAATGCTTCATGATTTGACTGAAAGAAATATCACAATATAGTTTGTCTACCACCACATTTTCTTTACTGTATTGCATCTTCCACAAACAGATTTCCTTCAGTCCTGGGTGAACTGCTGCCTGCTCAAGGATGTCATTACTGGGAAATTATTGTCTCTGCCTGCAGAAGCTACAGGATTGGGATTTGCTATGAGGCAATAACACAGAGCAATGTCCTGGGATTGAGTGATACCTCATGGTGCATGAGGTGCTGTCCTACACAAACCAGGTAAAGAGGATTCAGTGTGCTGGCTTGGGGAGTTACTTGTCCTTCATGAAAATAAAGCTGGTTAGCCACAAGAATCATGAAAGCAGAAAGAATTTTTCTGCTTCCTTTTTGTAAATTTGAATAATAAGAAAAGGTCCTCTACATAAGATCTTTAGACCTCTCCATAGTTTAAAAGATCTTATAAAGCATATTAAAAAGGAAAACTAAAGTCAAATGGATGATTTTAGCACCCTTCATCCAGACAGTGAATGAAACTTAAAGGTTAGTTTGTTGCTGCTCATATCCTGATTTGCTTCACAAAATCCCAACCAGGGTACTTATCTCCATAAATGAAGCCTTTCTAGAACCTACTTCCATTTGCAGGAGATATCAAGACTTGATAGGGAATGTTTTCTCTGGCCTTGTGCTTTACAGCAATAGACACTCACCTGCCACTGTGGCAGGACTGCAGGGCACTGGGATAGCCTGTGGTGGCAGGCCAGTGCCAGGCTGCTTGGAGACTTATAAGGCACCATCCTGCTATTTGTAAAGGTGCTCTTGATCTAAGCAAGTGTGCTTTTTTCAGTGTAGAATTGTATAGCTGTATGAACATTACTAGTTAAATGAAACATCCAAGAGGCATTTTTTTCTATGAGTCCAAATATGCCAATTGAAAAGGCTTGTCAGGATGCCAGGCAAGGCTTGAAGTGATGCCACATTTGCTTTGCCTACATACCGAGCAAAATGCTGCAGCCACGTGATAGGCTGCTGTGTGCAGCCACCTGTTAATAGATTGGAATTAAGCTGCAGGTTATTTCTGGTAAATTGTTGTGGGGAAGCTCATTGTATTCTGGTTTCTATTTTCCTGCAGCTTTCTTTACAGATTTCTTCACACTGGTGTGATGAGTGATGTCCATGTGACAGAGCACCTGGCCAGGATTGGCATCCTGTTGGATTACAGTAGTGGCAGGCTGTTGTTCTTCAATGCAGAGAGAGGACTGGTGCTGTTTGCCATCAGGCACAAATTCACTGATGCTGCTTACCCAGCCTTTGCCCTGGAGAAGGCAGGAGTGCTTACCCTGTGCACAGGAATGGAGCTGCCAGAGTTTGTGAAGCAGAGCTAATTTCCTGCTTCACAGTTTCCAGAAAACTGGCGAATACAGCATCAGGGAATAGAGAGAGGAAGAGGTATGCCAGGAAGGGATAGCTAGTCTTCACTGATGAATGCTACGTGCACAGCTCTCCTTCACATCATCAGTAATTGTAGTTACTGCTCAGATAATAATCACCCTGAGCCTGGAAGAAAATTGACTCCTTCAGATGGAGCATGCACCTAGTAATACACAGAGCAGTACTTCTAAGGGGATAAAGAAGTTTTGTTAGATATGATAGTGCTAGCTGTCTTTTTAAAGTTGATTATGAACCCATGTATGAAATAAATGCATTTCTCACTGCAATACATGAGAGTCATTGTTTTATCATTCGCCGAGACAGTCAGAGCCTGGATCCAATATGATGTGCTTGGAAAATGTATAAAAATTTCAACAACTGAAACATGCTGCAAATTGTGCCCTTGTTTGCCAATGGACAAATTAAGAAATGTTTGTGACATACAGATCCTCGTGTTTGCAAAATGTGGGAGTTTCAAGCTTGTTCTTTGTATCAGCCATGTAGAGTCTGAGTATGGCACACCCACCTACCCTGCTCACAGCAGAGTAAAAGCTATGTGTCTGTCAGTAAATAAATACCTGTGCTTGTGAGTAGCCGCTCACAAAACACAGGTATAAGGAAACTTGATAGTAGTGGTAAAACTCTTCTCTTGTGTTTTTCATCCTCAGTGTGTCAAGTCAGTGGTTTTGATAGTGAAAGGAAGATTGCTGTGCAGGACCTTGTGGATCACCACTTTTCTGTCACTGCTTTTTTGCTTTGCTCTTACTAATTTGAAGCTCCTAATTTCAGGGTTTTGTACATTTTCCTGTATCTGCCCTGCTCCTTACTGTTATCCACACTAGTAGCAGCAACATGACAGTGGGGTGCAGTGTTTCAGGGCCACCAAAACAGGTAGGCTAAAATTGGTTTATGTCAGCACAGAAGTAGGATGCTGGTTTTTCTCCTTTGCTTTTTCAAACCATTTTCCAAGCACTTCACACATTGGTAGTATGGCCTTGTCTCAGGCTGGAGGCACAAATGCCAATGGTGCTGAACTCCAGTGAATGCTGGGGGAAATTAATCTTAAAGCAGGCAGGCATGTTATGCCTGCTCTGGAGATCTCTGCCTCAGTGGACTCTGTTGCCAGACTCATGTTTGAGCTCAGCTGAAGAGCTGCACTCTCCAAATTAAGACAGGTTTCAGGAATGCAATAGTGTTTGCAGCTGAAAAGAGGAGTTAAATGAGTTACAATGAAGCTTCTCGTTTTTATGCTCGGAGAAGTGGCTGCTGCTGTTGGTTTATTTATAATTTAACACCACCAAGGCATGTGTTTTCTGCTCCAGCCTGCTATATGCTATATGCCGCAATCCAGACTGTCACAGCAAGCTCAGGCAAGCCTGAGCTTGGTTAAAGCAACACAAAGAGCATCCTGTGACCACTTATTTTAAGCTGGAGCTCTTCCTGTAGTTTTAATAAAATGATGCCAGTTCTGACTCCCTGTCAGGGACAGAGCAGAATAAAATAGCAGGATTGTGTCCTGTTGGCTCAAGTGAGAGTTTTGTAGAGGTGTGGAGGATGGTGAGAAAAGGTCCAGAATTAATTGGGAAAGAAAGACAGAAAGGGTATTGCGGGTAGCATTACTCTGAAGGCTGAAGAGGAGGAGGCGACAGAAGGTAGGCTGGAAACTCACACAAAGCAGATGGTGATAAACTAAGATGCAGGTCAGTGGTGTCAGCGGGGTGTGTTCCTCAGACTCCTGCAGCCAGTGAGCTCACCAAAGGTTTGGCTACCTCCGGAGATTAATGTGATTTTAGAAGTAAGCCTGAAATACCCAGTACTGGGCTGATCTTACCTCTGCCCTCCTCACCCTGATCACTGCCATTCCAAAAGGGGATTGCTTCATGGACACCAGCATGATGTGTTGGCAAGGAGAGAGACAGTGATAAAAGGAGAACAAAATGATAGGAAATTATCTGGATTTTTGTAAGTGAAGACAAGAAGCAATTGCGCAACTATGTATTAGTAGTAATTAGTGATTTTAAAATGAAAAATGAAAGCTTTGTCTATTGCCATACATTATAATTCAGGTACTACCACAGCACCTAAAGTTAGCAAAATGTTCTTATTGGAGGCATCTCCATTCTTAGAAATATTTGGGTAATTCCAAAAAGTGGCCTGACTGTTTTCTTAATGAATTTTATATAAGGTCCACCTTTTAGACTGAAAAAAGTACCAAAAAATGTATTTACTGTTATTGTGAAAGCTGGGTAAGTTATTTTAAAAAGAAAGTGTCACTCAAAGAGCTTAGGCAGTACTCATTTGAATGTCTAAATCTGGTCTGCTTTAAGCTATGCCAGATGAAGAAATCCTGTTCAGAAAAATGAAACAAAGTGCACGCTAAACAGGAAGCTATATACAAGTAAAGATTCAGTATAAGGAAAAAAAAATCATGTTGGTGAAGTAAGCAGGCCCTGAAAGGCACAGCTAAACTCCTAGGACTTACAGTATACAGTGAAAAGTTTCCTGCCCTGCCCTTGGAAAGCTCAGAGGTACGTACATCTACTGTGATGTTTTACTTGTCTGATGGGCATTAAATTCAGAAATTTAGTTTCCAGAAGGTGACTGTCCTTAAACACTTCAATATACAGTTTACAATATAATTTCAATATAACCTGGCATTCAGATGAACTGAGACTTTGATGTTTATTGCTCTTAGTTTTTCCCAACATTTGTAGCTTGTATACTAGAAGAAAAAGACAAAAAACTCCGACTCACTATATTTTTGTTGTGCTTGATGAATTCAGCATTTAGAAATACTCAAACCCAGCAAATAATGTCACTTAACTTGTCTGATAATCACTAAGAACTTCACAAAAATATTGAGAGGGTTGTGTCATGTCTGAACACAGTGTAGTCATCATTTCATGCTTCGAACAACATTTTAAAAATTACACAAATATTTGCAAAAGAGTTCACTAGTAATCTGGGGTGTATTTTCATTCTGAAGTACAAAAGCTGATACCTAGAAATGTAAGCATTTTTAATAAATACCTGGACTGACCTGAAACACATTACATTAAAAGGAACAATTTCCTCTTGCTTCAGCAGATTTAAATTAGGCTTGTAAACGCCTGTGCACTGAGATGAGAATATAGGCTTGACTGTAAAGGAAGAAGCATTTATTTCTACTGTCAAAAGAGAGCTGAACTGAAATACTGTTAGTATCAGTCATATTGATCCACAAACCTTGCTTAGATCAGTCTGCCCCAGAGAGGATTTCATGCTTGTGTGCGACGTCAGGCAGACGTTGGCAATGCGTCTGCAAACCGCAGTGCTTTCATCGCTGCTGCGCCTGCAGGAGCACCTCTGCTCTTGACCTGGCTGCTCTTTCAGTATGATTGGTGATGAAAATGGTCAAGTAATGCCTTATTTTACGAACAGGTACATTGACCACCCACAGACCACTGTTGTTGAGAGCCGTGTGCATATTATCACTAAATCTGTTGTAAGACTGATGCCCATTAGGTTGTTGCTATATGCACAGTCTTGTGATATTGCCTGTGACTTACATGTGAAATACTATTTCTATCAGCATTGCAGGGATTTTTAATAGGTACATAAAGATGGATTTAAGAGTAATGTGAAATTAGTTTCTTTCAAACCACTCTCATTTCAGACTAATAAGTAGGACCTGTAGCATGTTGAAGTTTAAGTTTGATTTGAAAAATCACATTCTGTGATGTAATCACAGTTGCATTTACTATAATTTTGTTGATGGATTTACTAGCTATAGAGAATCCCAGTATGCTCAGAACCATCAAGGAAGAGAGAGGAACTTCCAGCCGTGCACTGTGGAAGAGATACTGAGCTATGTTTTACATGGTAAGTTTTATGGCACAATGAAAAGTAGTATTTATTGACCAAAGATTACCGTGCAGGACAGTTCCTGCAGGACACACATGGAAGGAAATGTGCACTGGTTTTGCATGAAAGAAGGAGAAGCACAGAGCACAGAGACACACACATGTGTTTTGCTCTATGAAAACTTCCTCTCTGAGTTCCTGGGACCAATCAGTGGGCTGAATTGATGACTGAAAGCCTGGGTAACCAGTTAAAAAGTCACTCCACTTTCATGAGCCACATCAATAAAGTGAAACATTCTGTTTTGTCTTCCGGCCTCCAGAGAAGTGAGGCTGGCCCGGCCCGGCCCCTCCCCATGTAGCTGGGCAGGGGTGGAAGCCAGCGGGCACCCCCCTTCCAACTAGGAGCCCTGATGGCCGGGGAAAGGGAAACCTTGCTAAGATCCTAGTTCCCCCCAGCTGCCCACACAGCTGTGGAGAAATGCAGCTGGAGCACAGTCCAGCCGAGTCTCCCCCACGCAGCCTGAGTGGCCTGGAAAATCCTGGCACAGCTCCCTTCATCTTCTGTGTGCAATTTTAACCCTTCTAATGCTCAGATAAGACTGCAGCTCTCCTGACCTCGCTTGAATGAGAAAAATAAAGCAGAAAGTATACTAAAGTCAGTGGAGTAAGAGCCAAGTTTCCAGATGGGAAGAGATTGAAGACACACCATTAATAGTTCAGCTGAAAATCCTTTTTGTAAGCTATAGGGTGGACTGGACTACCCTGAAATTCCTTTAAAGTGTGGAGAAAGCTTGGGGGGTTGAAGTGTTTGGGGAAAAAGATCCTTTGCCCCAAGGGGATGGGGGTCTCTGTTCTGGAAACTGGAAAGATGAACAGAGACATTTGATGGAAAAAGACATGAAGAGAATTTTTGTCTTTGAACAGGTTGCTCTTAAAGGTAATACCCCATGAGGTTTTTTTTACATGACCCATAGCACAGTTCTAGAAAGACTCTGAGGATGGGAGGAGTTCCATGATTTGCAGATTTTCCCAGGTGGATACAAATTGTGAAAGTGAAGACACACCTTATGGCTAAAACAAGAAGGAACTTTTCTCTCTGGAGTGAACTGAGATGATTATTTAATTGGAAAACTGACTAAAGTGTTCTTTTTATATTGTTGTTAAGAAATATGGAAGGTGGAGGGTGGTGGGGGGAGGAGGGAGTGATCTAAAAATCTTATTCTGAATTTCTTATTTTCTCTGTGTTACTAATAAATTTTTTCTTTATACCCTTTTAAGTTTTAGGACTGCCTTGTTTTTGGTCCTAAATCCTATCTCAAAGAGAAATTGAAATATTAAAATTGGCAAACCTAAATCAAACTAAGACAAAAGGGAACAGATTTCTGCCCTGGACATTGAAGATTGTCTAGTTCCAACCACCCTGCCATGGGCAAGGACACCTTTCACTAGACAGCATTGTTCAGAGTTCCATCCAACTTGGCCTGGAGCACTTGCAGGGACAGGGCATCCACTACTTCTCTAGGCAACCTATTCAAGTGTTTCACCCTTACATAAAGAATTTCTTCCTAATGCCTAACCTAAATCTGCCTTTCTTCAGTTTAAAGCCACTCCCCTCTGTCGTGTCACTGCATGCCCTGTTCAAAAGTTCCTCTACCAGCTCTCTTGTAGACTCTCTTCAGGTACTGGAAGGTGCTATAAAGTCTACCCAGAGCCTTCTGTTCTCTAGGCTCAACAGTCCCAACTCTCTCAGCATGTCCTCACAGCAGAGGTGCTCCATTTCTCTGATGATCTCTGTGGCCCTGCTCGGAACTTGCTTCAGTTCATGAGAATGGGCCCAGAGATGGGCACAGCACTCCAGGCAGAGTGCTCATTGTCTCATGGGAGTAGTGGAGCAGAACCACCTCCCTGCTGGGCTGCTGGCTGTGCTGCCTTTGATCAGCTCAGGATGTAGCTGGTTTTCTGGGCTGCAACTGCATGTTGTTGGGCCATGCTGAGTTTCTTGTCCATAAAGGTCCTCGAGTCCCACTCAGCCTCTGCTTGTGTTTGGGATTGCCCTGACCCAGGTGCAGGGCCTTGCCCTTGGCCCTGTTGAACTTCATGGATTCACACAGGTCCAGCTGTCAAGCCTGTCCAGGTTCCTCTGGATGGAATCCCCTCCCTCCCTGGACTGGAGCAGACTTCACAGCTTGATGCTGGCAGCAAACCTGTCATCAGCAAATTTTCATTTTCACTGTGAAGAGGAGGACTGCACTTTGAAGTTAAATCAACAGAGATTATTTTACCTAATTCTGTACCGTGTATAAAAAAAAATAAAATTAAAAAGTAAAAATGAAAGCAGCCTTTGGGAAAAAAAGCCAACCAAAAAAAAAAAAAAAAAAAAAAAAAAAAAAAGAAAAAGCTATCTTATTATCAGAAGGGAGTTTTGCATCTATTCCAACAACATCCACTGGCACTGGTGTCCCACACTGGCTACCAGTATCATTCATTTCCCAAGAAGTATTTTATTCTGAAACAAATATTAATAAATGTATTTTGAATAAATAAAAATATGAATAAAAATATTTTGAAAAATATTTGAAACTAGCAGTGTTAATAACTAATAAATGACTGCTAGGACTTAGGAAATAATCTGTGCCACTATTTCCTGTGTGAAATGAGGGCTTCCTTTCAAAGCAAAGAATGTGTGTTAAGTAAAGATCTTTCTGTGCTGCTCTCACATCAGAGCTACACAGAAACACATACTTATAGGCTGCCCAGGTACAGAAAGAACATTCCTGTCTAGATTATAAAAGCAGAT
The DNA here is from genome assembly GCF_903797595.1 of Erithacus rubecula. Lineage (NCBI taxonomy): Eukaryota > Metazoa > Chordata > Aves > Passeriformes > Muscicapidae > Erithacus > Erithacus rubecula. The sequence continues at coordinate 11,282,191 of NC_136661.1, forward strand.
TTTGAAAATTAGGCTGGAGCATTTCTTGGGTGTTAAGAATTAAATAAATAGATAAAAAGTTTAAATAAGTAAAGAGAGCCACTAAGCCCCAGGTGAAAAATTTGCATTTTTAACTCAGGGCCATGTACATCTATAATGTGCTTCTCTACCATAGATTGGTGATAGATTCTGAGATTTCAATGCACTCAGCCTTTCTGCCTGGCTCTTCAGTTGTTTTTGCACACATTCCAAAACTTCCATAGAACCTGAATAGTCTGAGGATGCTGATTACACATGGCACACTTGGGCAAGTAAAGAGCAATAAATCAAACAATTCCTCAAAGTGTGAGATTTCTAGGACACCTGCATGGTATAAAAATGCCACCAGCTTTACTTCCAGTTGTTCTTCCACAGTTGCTGGACCCTGGGGAGTGAGCAGTTAGTATCCATCTGAACAACATTCCTGCTGCTGAAGACATTCAGGGTGCAAGGGTTTACTTTGCACTTTAAATCATGCCCAAAGTCAACAGCTCAGTTAAAAGGACAAAGGTGGATAAGCCATACTGAGTTTACCAGGGAAAAAAACCCAAGTCACTAAAAAGGTCCTCTTCCCCATCTACTCTACCAAGTACTTCAGGGTTGTGGCCTACTGTAAGGAAGTATTTTATGTTCTGCCACTGAATGCTGTATTTCCAACCACTTTGTAGTGTATTTCTCATCTTTAAAAAAGTAGGATCTCTGCTTACAGCAAAATGAGTTACAAGAGATCCCAAGAATTTATACAGAGCCCTGTCTTTGGTATAATTTTTACACTGTTGTTTTTCAAACAAGACTAGAAATAATTTAAGATCTTCACATTAGTAAAATTCTTCCTTTAACTAGTATAATTTTGATCTTGAATTAAGCAGGCTAGCTTTAGCTTTCAAAGCTTAAAATAGCTATCTGCCTTTTACAGTTTAATTTCTGTGTTTTAAGGTGGTACACATGCTCTGTTCATATAGTAACTGCAAGGCAGCTCTATTAGCTGTAGTGCAGTGGTTATGGAGACATAAAAGATGTGATGGGTTAAAGGCTGCAACAATCAAGAGGAAAAAAAAATCTATGCCTGGCACCACCTATGTAAAAACATTTAAATATTCCATAGCGAAGCAAAAGCTTGGAGATATTACTGAATATTACTCAGAAATAGAACATATGAATGCTGACTTTTACTGCACAAAGGAAGGAATGAATAGGAAAGAGGGATATGCTTGGTGTTTAGACCAGATCTTATTTTTGTCAACTTGTAACAGACATGTAATAGCACATAAAGACAGGATGGGGCAGTCAGTGCCACGGTCTAGTTGACAGGGTGATGATCAGTCAAAGGTTGGACTTGATAATTGTTATTAGAGGTCTTTTCCACCCTAAATGATTCTGTTAACTCTTCTTTTTAATGTACAGTTAATTAGATCTGTTAATTAGGTACCAAGAGATCATATATGTGTGCATTAGAAAAGCAAACATTTTGTCAGACTCATGGCACTGAAATTAATTTAGAGCAACAGTTCCCACACTAGAGGTTTACATAGTCTAGTTCCTTGGATACTCCACTCCCTCTGAGAACTGTAGAACAGCCATCCTTGATTCACTGCCTGCTTCAGCTGAGATTTCCAGTCTGGTTTGTGGACAAACTGCAGAAATGAACCCGACACTGAAAAGAAAGACAAATGCTGCCAGGAAGGCTGGTTTCCTTGGGACTGCCAAAGGAACTGCTGAAAAGGACAGTGATGCTGGAGTGCAATTCCACCTCCTTAGCCCTGCAGAGGTGCAGCTGGGTAAGCTGTTAAATCACCCCTCTCAGCCCTTGTATTCTATACTTAAGGCAAAACAACAGAATGGCAAGTTCCAAATCAGGTAGCAGAATGATTACAGAATGTGCTGGCATGTGGAATAGCTAGTCCCCACCAAGCAACAGCTCCTGAACATGGCTGGAAATAGTAACTACATGTGATATGTACTTGATTAACAGCAATTTCACAGCAACATGTCTCTTGCTGTAATTCTGTATGAGTGCAATTATCGTTTTTCATGTCTGACTGAAATTTCCAGTTGTAACAAGTAGGCTTTTTTTTTTTTTTAATTAAAAAAAAAAAAAAAAAGGATTTTAAAGGAAATTATTGATTTGTGGTATGCAACTAGCCTTCTGTAATCCCTTCTATGAGCTTCCCTGTTCTCCCCCAGGTGGGGAAGGTGCTCATACCACAAATCCCAGCCACCTCTGGTAACCATACCAGAGTATATGGTACGTTATCCCCACTGAATTGTGCCTGTTTGTGACTGTCAAAGACTGGTTGGTTGGCTTGCTGGTGTGGTAAATCAACCAATAACTTTAGTCCCACCTACCTTTCATGAATTTACCTGTACATGTCCGCCTTTCTCTTTTAAGTGTTTATACTCCGCTTGCAATGTCCTTGCTCCCACCAATGTTAACATCTTTGAAGACTTCAAGGCAAACTGCATGGACAGATGTGCTCCGGAGGCAAGGGTTGGGCCAAAGGAGCAAGAGAAGCTTTCTTAAGCTGGCAAGACCTCAAATCCAGAGCAGAGAGAGGTATGCCAGCCCCCTCTGCCCTGAGCAGCCCCTGGAGCCCTGACTCACAGGCAGCTCTGACTCAGAGTTGTGGTATTAAGAGTGACAGTGACCTCCACACCCTCAGGGAGTGCAAGCAACCAGAGCATGGTGCAGCAGCTCGCAAGGAAGGATGCACAGAGTGGGTGCTGAGGACTGCCAGCCCAAACACTTAGCTCAGCTGGTGGCCATCAGCCTCACTGAAGAAGCTTTGTTTCCACTCAGCCAAAAGACACATCCTCTTTGTGCACCAAAAAAGATGGGATGGCCCAGATGGAGCTCCCACAGAAACATGGAGCTGTCCAGGTTCCATGCTGCAGGAAGTACCAGAGCCTGACACTGCTCTTAGAGGGCAGCAGAGAAAGCAGTTGTGTGAGACATGACCATGTGGGCAGTTTCTTCTGCCTGGTGGCACAGCTGGAAGAAGAAGGAGAAATGCTGAGAAGTGTCAGGCAAAATAAATAGGCCAGGAGACCAGCTCTTTTATATTAGAGATCAGCTATGTGTGGGGAAGCCAGCACACCACTGCAGCTCCTGAAGAACAACATGGACGAGGAGAATGAGTGCACCTCTGTCTTCACAGGCAGAGGCACATCTTTTGTACTCATGGGTTTCTAGAAAAACTACTGTGCCTCCCTGTCTTAAGAGGAGGTCCTGGTGGTAGCGTGCTGTAGGTCATGGCAACAGGACAGAGCAGCTCTGGATGGTGGCTTTGCCTTTTTATTATTTTCCAGACTGGGGAACACTATTTTCAATCTTAGGTGTTATTTGAGCTCGTTATCTTAGGAGTTTCATCTGTGAATGGTGTCCCATCATTCTCTGCGCCTCTCATTTGCATGTACTCCACTGATGTCATTCCTCCTCCTCTGTCACAGGCGCCATTTTAGGGAGGCAGCGAGGGCATTAACCCGATGAGAGGGGAAAGGGGTATGGGATAATACAACTGGGGGCTGAAAACAGGGTGAGGCCAAGAACTTAACATTAACAATTAACATTACGGACAACCGGGAACATTTATAAAAACATACAACCCTAACAGCTGTAGAACTTTCTCAGGGGGATGTCCCCGGGAATTTTTATCCCTGTGAAACCACCTGCCCCGCCTGGGATCCCAGAGTGGTGCCGGAGCCATGGGCAGCATCCCCCTCCCTCCTGCAGGAGCAGGAATGGGATTGGGGATGGCAGCAGGGACAGGAGCGGGGACTGGGGATGGGGCAGGAGCAGAGACAAGAGCAGGAGTGGGATCGGGATCAGGGATGGGAGCAGAGACAGGAGCAGGAGCGGGAGCAGAGTTAAACTTGCTCTGAAGGATTTATTCATCACATTGGGAACTCTGAGGAGACCGACTGGTAGAACTGTATCACCCTTGGACAACCTCATCTGCCATCCACATCTCAAGAAGCTGTGGATCCTCGATCCTCTCGCTGCCAGGAAGAAGGAGTGGACATCAGAGAGGAGGGGAATTGGAATGAAGTTCTGCTTGGGATGGCAGGCAGTCATAGAACCATAGAAAGATTTGTTTTGAAAGGGACCTTGGGGATCATCTCTTTCCAACAGCCTTGGAATGGATTGGCATTCATTAGATCAATCCCCCATCAAACCTGGCCTTGAACACTTCCAGGGGCATCCACAGGTTCTCTGAGCAACTGAGCAATGCATCAGCAACAAAAAGAGAGACAAGGAGAATCTCCATCCTTAGTTGTTTGTGGGGGAAACAGTGAAAAAAAATAAGAAGAATGAGGTACTTAATGCCTTCTTTGCCTCAGTCTTTAATAGCAAGACCAGTTGTCCTCAAGGTATTCAGATTCCTGAATCTGGAAAACAGAGACAGGGAGCAGAATAAATCCCCATAATCTGGGAGGGAACTGTCAGTGACTTGTTATGCCACTAAGACCTGCATAAGTCCATGGGGCCAGATGGGATCCACCTGAGGGAGTTAGTGAAATAGCTTAACCAAGGTACTTTCTGTCATTTACCACAAATTCTAGTTAGCCAGGGAGGTCCCAGGCGACCAGAAGTGACACCCATCTACAAGGAGGTTTGGAAGGAGCATCCAGCCGGAGGCAGACCTCGCTACCAGGGAAAGTGACAGAGCAGCTCATCCTGAGTGCCATGACATGGTGTGTGCAGGACAGCCAGGGCTCAGCCCCAGCCAGCAGGGGCTTGTGAAAGGCAGGTCCTGACTGACTAACCTGAGCTCCTGTGACAGGGTGACCTGCTTCAGGTAGGTTCAGGGAAAGCCTGTGGTCTGCATGGACTCTGCTAAAGCCTTTGACACTATCTCCCACAGCATTATCCTGGAGAAACTGGCAGCTGATGGCTTGGGTAGGTGCACTGTTCATGATGAGGGGAGTTACATCCAGCTGGTGATCAGCCACCAGTGCTGTTCCCCAGAGATCAGCACTGGGACCAGTCCTGTTTAATATCTTTACCAGTGATCTGGATGAGGGAATCAAGTGCATCCTCAGTCAGTTCACAGGTGACACCAAGCTGGTGGGTTATAGATCTGCTGCAGGGCAGGAAGGGTCTGCAGAGGGATCTGACTGAGGCCAATGCTGTGAGTCTGATGAGGAGCAGTTGAGAGAGCTGGGGGTGTTTAGCCTGGAAAAAAGGAGGCTCGGAAAAACTCATTGTTCTCTACTTTGACTCTGCCAAATGAAGCTATAGAGAGGTGGGGATTGGTCTCTTCTGCCAGGTAATCAGTGACAGGACAAGAGAGAATGAGCTTAAGTTGTACAGGAGAGGTTTAGATAAGGTATTAGGGGAAAAAAAAAAAGGAAAGCATGGTAAAACACTGGAACAGTCTGCCAATGAAAACTGTGGAGTCGCCCTCCCTGGAAGAGTTTAAAAAATGTGTGGATGTGGCGCTTGGGGAAATGGCTTAGTGGTGAACCTGATGGTGGATCTGGGTTGATGTTTGGACTTGGTGATCTTACAGATCCTTTCCAACCCTAACAATTCTAATATTTCTACTACTCTATCCGCAGCCAGTACATACAACACCTACAAGTAAAGGAACTAGTAGCCATAGCCAGTCTCAGATTTTCTCTCATACTTCTCCTTCAGCCTATAGTGACAGCACTGATTTCTGTTTTTGCAAGTGTCTAATTCAGTGACTGCAGCAATGTGAGAAGCACTCTCACTTTCTCCTTTTTTAATCTACAGTCAAAGCATGCATGTGTGGGTGTATATCATGCAAGTATGGCTTCACAAGGACTGACAAATTCTTAAAACACTTTCCTCTGATTGCATTCCTGGAATGACCCTGGTGCAAATGATGAATATTTGGACTATTTTATGCCAGTTCATTAGTTCTTGTAACTCAGATTGAGGAAAAGGGAAGAGCTATTAATTTAAAAGAAAAAAAAGAAAAATGTTTGTGAAACTTGCAGGGAGACCAGGAGAAGACAAGGTAGTGATACTAAGCCAGATAATTTGATAGCTCAGCTGCTATTCTAGAAAAGTGTCTGAGAGAGGCTTGGAGGGCTGTGACTGGAGGATGACAAGAGCTGCGTGGTTGCAAAGACACCAGCAAGAGAGTCCAGCAAGGACAGGGCTGTCAACATGGGCTCTGTCCAGGGGACCCTGCTTCACAGGAATCAGGACAGGTGGCCCAGCAGATGCTTGAGACACTTAGACAGCTCTGCCCTGGTGGATGAGAGAGAGGGGAGGAGGCTGGAAAGAATTATCTGCTGTAGCTTGTGCTTTGGTTTTGAAAAGCAAATGCTATCCAAAAGCTTCTGGATGCTTATTCAAATTCCTCTCAGCACTTCAGGGCATAGCAGCTGTCAGGTTCATCTGCTGTACTCTGCCCTGTGGTCTGCTGGACAGAGACACTGGGATACCATGGAGCTGTTTGGCATCTCCCCGAGTGCCCCTTCTGCCAGTGGTGGCTCAGTGCAGGGCCTTTGGCACAAGGTGCAGTGCTGCTGCAGGGCTCTGCTCCCTGGACACAGCATTTTTCCAGGAGGAGCTCAGCTTGACCACAGCCTCTGTGCAGCTGCTGACTGTCCTTACAGTGTCCAGGACAGTGTGGAGAGGCTGCCTGCAGAGCAGCCACAGCTGTCACGGCAGATCACTGCAGCATGCAGTGGAAGCAGAAGGTGTGGAAGCATCTGTCAACAAGGGCTGCACTTCTGACATTGCTCAGCTCCAGTGAGCTCTGCCCACTGCAGCTGCCTGGTGGTGGCTGCTGCAGCAGAGGTGCTCAGCTCCTGGCTGTCCTGAGCATGCAATCCATGTCCTGCCTAAAGGCACGTCCAGAGATTTCTTGGCACTACAAATGGAAAAGCAAAGAAAGACACAGAAAAAGATGGGAGAGGAGAGTCAAAAGCCTCACAAATTGTGTCCTTGAAGGATGAAAAGTGACAGCAGAAGCAGCCCTGTGGGTCAGCCAGCCTCAAGGACTGCCCTTCCCTCTCCCTCTCTTCCTCAGCTCCTTCACAGTTCTAGACTCCCTACCCAATCTGTTCCACCCCCAAAAGTACCATAACTTGAGCAAGCAAAAGGTGCTGATGGAGGCAGCCAGGGAAAGCAGGGGAAGGCTGGAAATCTTCAGTGGCACCCACAGTCATGGCACAGCTGCTGTGTGGGACTGCAGCATGCCACCAGCCAAGGCTTGGCACAGAGGGGTGTTCAGGTGGAGGGCCACAGTCCTGATAGACCACCAGGACCCACAGGGCCCTTACTGCGTAGCTGCTTTCCAGTCACCCAGTTCCCTACACATGCTGGTGCTTGTCCCCCCACCAAGGACAGGCTTTGCAATTCCCCTCATTGAACTTGATGTTTCTTTCACCCCAGTTCTCCAGATTGCCAAGGTCCCTCTGGCCAGCAGCTTTACTTCTAGCATACCAACCACTCCTCCCTGTTGTGTGTCTTTGGCAAACTTGCTGAAAGTATATTCTACCTCATCATCCAGTGTGTTAATAAAGATGTTGAACAATGTTGGACTTAGTATTGAGTTCCTGGGGTAAACCAAGTGTTATTGGCTTCCAATTAGACCTTATACCATTGATCTCCATGCTGAATTCACCTGCCCGACCTTGTAACAAAAGTATCCTTTGTAACCCCTTCAAAAAATTATTTTAAGCTGCTGCAGTAAAATTAGCACTATATAATGGAAACTTTGCATGTAATCACATCTCAGTGGGATGTTTGAGCTTCACCATGACATTCTGGTGAGGCAGATCCCCAAGATTTTGTGGAGGTCTGATGCCCACATAGATACTGCTTAGCAACCAAGAGCTTCTTTAGAAGAAAGCAAATCCTTTGCAGCCTAGGAGCTGGTTGCTCTGACTTCCATCCAGAAAGGAGGAGGAGAGCTGAAACTGTAAAGTGACTGGCTCACAGCTCATTCATCTCCAAGAAGATACCAATGGCTTGGTACCTCACCCCATTATCTGTGTTGCTATCTGAACCAAGCGTGGCTCAGAGCCAAGCACTGCCTTGCAGATTTCCCTGGTGCTCTGAGGACATAAGGAATGCCCAATCAATGTCTTTCCTTCAGAAAACTTTTGCTTAAAGGTCTGCAACCAGTGTCCTGCTGTCAGAACCTGGACTGTTGTGAAAGTCTGTTCAAAATTTATTAATTTCCTCAGCTCAGGTGGCATTAGCCTAGCCTTGGGGAACACTGGCCATGAGCCCAGTGGGGAGCTGGGGCCAGCTGAGGCTCAGTACTTGCTTGTCATCATGAGGATCTGTCCCTTCACCTATAGAATCACCACAGGAGACCTGCTCTGTTAGGTGCAGTGTCTGCAGGTTTTGCAGAGCTCTGGAAGTGGCTTTGCAAAGGGACAGATGTAGGAAAGGAGAAATTGCTGAGCCAGTCCAGGAGTAACAGTTGTTTTCTAGTGAGTGGTGGGCACATCCAGAGATGTCTGTCACAGTCCTGTCTGACACAGTCCATTCAGATTGTGCTGCAGCTGCAGACCCCTGGCAAAAGATGCTTGTCCTGGGTTATTAACAATGCCTAAAATTGGACAGGCATTGTACCCTGAACCTCTTCTGGAGGATAAAGATTGTATCCCCTTTCCCTCTCCCTGTTATTGTAGCTTTCCCAGCCATGGGAACAACATACTGTATACAAAGAAGAGACACAATGGCAAAAATATGCCGTGTTTCCAATATTCTCTATGTTAAAAGCTGATTCTAAACCTTTGATGGCAACTTTGCTAACTTATGTCATCCTTTTCTTATTTTCTGACATTTTTATTGTTCTTTAATAGGCCCATTCTAGTGCATTTACATGGCATTGCATCTTCTTATGGTTATTTTGGTAAATATTGAGGGATTGCCTTGGAATTCCTTCTATAAATATTAAGGTAGTCTTAACCAGCATCTTATATGATCTGTAGCAACATTTTTGAGCTAATTTTAGGGCCACAGTATTTAAGGATGGTGTGCAGACTTTACAATAATTTTGCTCAGGAGAGTTCTCTTGTCCAATAATATTTTAAATTCTATAAGCTCTCTGAAAAGCAATCTGGTATTTGATGTTCCTTGTGGATTCAGATTTTTTCCTTGAACCAAATGTAAATGTTCCTTGTTATGCTGTAAGCAAGTGGCATGCATAAAGATCTATTTCTTTCCATTTTGCAGATACTTATTTACATTGTTGTGTCTATGTACAATATCATCTTTGCAAAAATCTGATTTTTAATCTATTTTCTCTGAAGTTATCTTTCCACACCTCCGAACAGCAACTTTTCATTTTTTGTATGCTCCTCAGCAGCTATACTCCTTTTGTAGCTTGGTTTTTTCCTGACATCTACTGACTAATACAAGAAATAGAGAACAACTAGTACTGAGTCAAGAAGAGTATTTCCCCAGAATTCTTACTTGTGTTTACATACTCCCATAAAATATATGCCTTTTCTATAATAGTACAACTTATGACCCATTTCTGAACTACTGCTGCCATCCATTATTGATCCCATCCCAGGCATGTGCAACTATATATTCTCACCTAAGGGGTTCTTCTCTTTTTCTTCAGGTAGGGTAGGGTAATTCTGGGCTCTGCTTCTGTCTTCCAACGTTCTTACACCACTGTGACTGTCCCCAGGCTCTGTTGTAGGCTACTGAAACAGCATATAAATCACTGAAGTTATTCTGAAACAGCAATGGAGTCACAATTCCTTCTTTCATCTGGGTATTTTGGAGATGAGAAACATGTATTTCCCAATTTTAAAAATTATAAATAATGTTTTTTATAAAAAATAAATTTATTTTCTTGTTACCTATTTTCTGTAAAAAGTCTATATGTGGCAAGAAGAATTGAACTGTACAGAAAGATTTTGTCAGGACTCAAGACTAGGTGCATTTTTGCCACCCAGTTATCTCTGCTTTTCTTCATCAGGGAAGGAATTTGAAGAATCTCGACCCATGGTGTTATTGATATCTCACAGCTCTTGAGAAGCTAATTTTATTTTATTTTTATTTATTTTTATTTTTATTTTTATTTTTATTTTTTATATATATTTATTTTTGACCTTCATTTGAGACAGTTGTGCTTTAGAGAGCTGTCTTTAGAGAGAGAAAAAGTTAATTGTAAGAGAAAATGGCAACTTTTGCTTCCCTTTTCAATATGTTGTATGAAGAACAGCATAGTAGTATAAATGCATTGTTCAGCTGAAGGTATACGCTTTTGGAAAAATTGTTATGTCAGAAATGAATGAGGTTATAAGAGGAATATCCTGTCAGTGGTATTGAAAGGGAAATCTATGTCAGTACACTGGCAATTCATCCACCTTTATGCTTTCATAAAGTGCTCTATATAGAAGGGTGAGAGAGAAAAATAATTTTTGAGCTTGTATATGACTTTGCTATTCCTAAGCCAGACTGATCCTCCACATAAAATAAAAAAAGCCTTATGGACAGAAGCCACTGATGCCCAACAGCTGGGATTAGCCAAAAAATAATGTTCCAGACATATCCTGTTTCCTTCATCTGTGCCACAGTCTTGGACATGACTGTGCTAGTCATGGCTGAATATTTTTAGTGGAGTAAAAGTGGTGGTGATGTTCTCTGTGTGTCACAGTGATGGGCACTTGCACTAGCAGTTTGCATCATTCTTTGACAGATCACAATAGAGATCATTACCTGTCCTGAAAATTGTGTAGGATAGTATATGCCAGGGCAGACACTGTGTGATAGTTCCAGAAGGAAAAATATGCACAGGACACCCTGGTAGTCTCATCCTCTCTCCTGTTAGTCACAGACTAGAAGATCTGAGGGGTAAATCTGTAATCAGATCCACTGAGCTGAAGACAGTAATTATGAACTGGGGGCCACGACTTGCATCTGTTAAGCAAGTCTCTAATAGGTTTTGGTTGGTTCCAGCTGCTGTTATCTGAAAGACATTCTGAGTAAATTGTGCTATTTAAGTATTTTGGTGTATGGTAATGTTTCTGAATGTGTTCCAGGAACAGTGGCAAAAAATATCTTCACTCTGCTAATGAGTAAAGTTGTTAGCTTCTACAGAGGCCAGCTTCCCAATATCATTGAAATGCCAGGCAGTCTGAGTCAGTCTTGATCATCAATTCAGGAAAAAAAATTCACTCCTTTTCTGAAAAATAGCATGAGAGAGGCATGACCTCCCAATTACTTTGCCATTCCTTGGAACTGGGGAACTTGGTATAAAGCACAGCACAACTTCCTGAGTCTTGGGATGACGGACATCTCCTTTATGCCCTAGCACTTCAGGTACAGAAAAAGATATTTTATACTCCATGGTGTTAAATGTCCTTTCCCCTCTGAACAGCTAAAGCCTGTTTTTGTTTTCTGCCCCTCTTCTTTCCCAGGCATGGTAATCACCACCAGTGGAGCTCAGATTTACTTCCCCATTTGACTTTTCTCTTATGTCACTTTTCCTTAAATGCTTCAGAAAATCCAGGCCAGCCTCTGTGCTGACAGAGGTTGAGTCCTTATGAAGGGATGGTGGATTCCTGTTTGTATGCCTGGTCTTTAACCCCAGTAACATGTTGTGCAAAGTAGTTGCTGCTTCTAATTTGGCTTGTCCTGTGGCTACACTCACGTCCCTGCCTCCCACCAGGGTCTGGGATGTGGGCCTTGGGAGACCTCTGTGTGAGATTTGGGAAAGCTTCCCATCACACTGCAGAGAGCCAAAGCCAAGTGAGCACCAAAGGATTTGGGTCCAAAGGTGTATCCTTAAACACTAAATGTATCCAGTCTCCCTAACTGGCCATATAACTCCTTACTTCAAATTCTCTCTGTCTTAATACCAAATATATCTCCAAAATGAGAACTAACAAGAATACTAAGGAAACAGAAGAGGGAGATAAAGTGATTTAAAATTCTAAAACTGAGAACATTTTTCTCTTATGAATTTGATATGAAGAACAGATGGCCCTCTTAAAAAAACAAAAAAAAAAAAAAACCCACAGAAACAAAACAAAACAAAACAAAACAAAAAAAAAAAAAAACCAAACCAAAACAAAAAGAAACCTAAAAAACTCAGTTCAGAGAGAAGAAAAGAGCCTAGAATGAGTGTCCCACTGGGACCATGACCTGATGAAAGGCTAATGCAATTGATTGTTCTGTAGAATGGAAATGGCCATCATGTCTACAGAGAAAACAGGTCTCTCAGGGCTTTTTAATTCATAGTTGCTTCTTCTAATTTTGTTTCTCAGTAACCAGTGTACAACAGAATCACATTATGTGATGCTGAAATGTGCTGTCAATTGGAAGCCTTAGCTGATCTTCTTAGGATGCATTTTCATTACTAATCTACATGTGCAAGAGCCAGACAATTCTTGCTATAATGATGTTTGAAATGGGAGTGTCGTTGTGAAGATGAAGCAAATAATAAGACCTCTTATTTTTTGATTCTAAAATACATTCTGTTTCTAGACATCAAGACATTTGCTTAGTAGGTCAGTGTGTGTATTAGAAGCTGAATTTTTCTTCTCTAGAGATTACTCTGAAAAGCTCAGTTGTTACTGACTAAAACCCCAAAATGTAAACCCTACTGAAACAGTTTTGTCTGGTAAGAAATTATTTTTCTGCTTCAAAAAACCTAGTGTTTCTCTTTCCTTATATCTAATGATGAGCAATTGGTGGCTGAAGGAGCAGTTAAACTTCTCTTAACTCCTTACTTGCCTTGGTGGCCACCACAAAATCTGTCACAAATGCAGACCATATTGTCTTCTTTTCCTTCTGTATTCACAGTTCCCTTAAGCTATTCACATGGAAATAATTTTGAAAGTGAAAGCCAAGCAAGTGGTTCTCCTGTGGTACATTTTTATTTAAAATAATTGGGTTATTAGCCGTTTATGCTGGCTTGGTCTCCCAGCATTCTTCTGTGGCAGGCCTGTGATACTGTGTTTACAAAGAGGTTTGCCTCTAAAACTAGCATAAAAGGTCCATTTCAAATTTAACTAGTTAAAATTTATTGTTTGGCAGGTGCCAAAGGGCGAGTGTTTTGAGGTAAACAAGCATTTGGACCCTTCACCTTGCAAATCAAAGGATACTTCCACAAATCAAATGCTTTCTATTCCAGCTTTGTTATAATGTTTTCTACCATTACTTCTATTTGTTTAATTTGGCAGGACTGTAATTACAGGCCAGACATGGACAAGTGTTCATCTGAGGGGAAGAACAGTGAGTGAAGCAGAAGAGTCTTGTCGAATTTTCAAGAAGCATTTTTCAAGGATGAACGTCCTGTTCTTTAAGCCTAAATACTCAGGGAAATGACAAGGCTCTGCTTTTTCTAATTGCTTCTGTTCTTCTTTAAAATTACTGCAATCAGTAATTTTAAAGGGGAACAAAACAGAACAAGTTAATTCCAATCACATCACAAAAAAGGGTAAGACCTCACCAGAGGGGAATCAGACAAATTCAGACTGCAGCTGTTACAGAAATAAACACAGAGAATCTTCTCCTCTTTTCTCCTCTTTCCTCCTCTTTTCTCCTCTGCACAACCAGTGCTCTTGTATCACCTTTGTGCCACTCTAAGACTTTGACTTTACTAGGCTAATTTCTGGTTTATTTCCCTTGTCAATAGTGGAGGGTAAATTCCCTCATGTTCATGCATCCAGTGTTGTAGGAGCAGCAGGCTGTACAATAAACTTAATCTATGGGAAAAAATAGGAAATATCTGACTAACAAGAGTGTTTCCCCAGAGGCAGAGGAAACTGACTTTACTGAAGAGCAGCTTCTGCATATTCTGCAGTTTTCATCATTTGGCTGTTCCAAGTATGTGTCTGAAAAGGGTCTTTGTGCTTGAAATGAGGTACTCAAATGAAGTACTATCACAAAAAGTTTCGTACGCTACGTAAGTTCCCACCCTATATATGTACTTGTTGCTCTTACTGCTTTCTGATACTTCCACATGAGGAAAGACCATTTTTGTAATTGGAGTTGAATAAAAATAACACTTGAATGTGAAAGGTATTTGCTGGGTTTTAGAACATTTTGATTTCTGGAAACAGACCACCTGCTGCGTAGGACCCATAAGTCTCCTAGCTAATAATCTTCTCTCCACTTGGACTAATTTTAGCTATTGCCACTTGAAACTTTTAATGGCTTCAGCCACCTACTGCCTTAACGTAACTTTTACAGCCCCTCTCTAGAGCTCTGCCTGTTCATATATCTGAAGATTATAAATAGTTTTATTTGGAAAATGGTCATTGGAGATGGAGGTGGAGAGACAGGAATCATCTGAGAGTAAATAGATTGTTAATTCCCTTCTGAGCACTGAGCTGCTGATTCATTCCCAATCAATTCCCACACAGCCTGGGCTGAGTCAGCCCAGAGGGTGTTGAATAGTCAAGAGCAAAGACAATTCAGAGGATAATGGTTCTGAAAAGTCCAAAACAGAAAAGTGATTCAGAAGGGGTAACTAAAAGAAGAAAAATACTTAGTGGAGACGGAGGAAAAAAAATAAAATTAAGGGGGAAAAAAAAAAGGAAAAAAAAGACAAGTAACCCCTATGCTGCCACCTCTGTATGGGAAACTAAGGTGATCAGGGGCCTAGAGAAGAAACGGGTAAAGGAATGGATGGAAGAGGTGAGAAGTCATTAAAAACCAAAAATAGTATTGGAATGAAATCATCAGAAAGAGCCAAAAATGTGAAGATGGGTAGGCAGAAAATGGACTTGAAGTAGGAACACATTTCCAGGTATGTCTCAGCCTTGACAACGATTTCCCATCCATGAAAGTATGCACATAAGAGCTTGCATCCATAAATGTCATAACATACACATCCATGGGAAGGAAATAGAAGAAGAATGGCCCTACAAGGGCTCTACAAGGACTTTCAATTCTTTATAGATCAAAGAGCATGAGGCAGAAAAATAGTAAGATTCATATGAGAAACAGACACTTCAAAGGTAAATGAACATATTGGGAAGCACATCGATCCAGATTAAAGTCAGGCTTCTCCCTCGGAGTCTGCTGTCATTTAAGTGAAGAGGGTGAAGCTGAACTGGATGCTGTGAATCAACCTGTGAGACATTTCCACAGCCTTTGATTCTAACACTTCAAAAAGTTCCTAAGCCTCCTCAATATTGCAGCTCTCTTAAATCTGAGGTTCAGTGCTGCAGCCTGCTTAGGCTCAGGACAGAGACCTGGCACACTGGAGAGCATCGTGTGTCACGCCTTGTGCAGGAGCCTCCTCTCTTTGCACTTTGTTCACATGAAAGGCAAGCTGCTGCCATGGTGCTGTGCCTCCCACAGCAGTAAGCTCTCTGCTTGCATTCAGCACTGCTGAATGTATGTTATGCCACAGTAATATAGGCTCTGATTTTCTTCTTCTTACAGCTTCGTATTTTAAAATAGCGTGTATATATTTAACCTGAGCTAGTTTAAGGAGGCCATAGGAAAGGTTTATCAGCAACAAGACAGGAGATTGTTAACAAGTGACTATATTCCCTTGCATCTGGCAGATTAAAGCACAGTAATGGTTAAGACTTAGGCACAAATTACTGGGATTAATCCCAAACCTTGAGGACAAACACTTAAAGACATATCCCTGGGTACACCAGCACTGCTCCGTACAGAGCTATAGGGATGATGCAAGGCACACTTGAGTGAGATGCCTAAGTTAGGAGTGTGTTTGTCCAGTGAAAGGTGTGGTGTGAGTAGAGAGAGATGGCACCTGAGATGATGATTCAGCCAGCTCAGCCTCTACAGGTTCAGAGAGCACTGGTATGGTCACCTTTGTCAGCTCAGATAGATGATTAAAGATAGAGAGCCCAGGTTTACACCCCCAATTCAGACTTTAAGGTAGATGTTCATGTGAGGCTGTGCAAGTTCCTCCAAGAGCATATTGTTCCTCCAAGAGCATAACTGTGGTGGGAAAGTTTGCATGTCAGTTAATCCCATCTCATTCCTCTAGGGAGCTGAGGTAGACAGCATTTCATCTAAGCCCTCTGTGTACTGCTCTGACACCTTAACACTTACTAGAACAGAAGAAAAATAAAATCAATTGTTCTGGTATATTGCTCATAATGTCACACTTTGCTGCCAAGGAGAGAGACTTGCATGATCATGGTTTATGGTCTGGTAAGCCCTTGAAGTTGTTGAGAGAAAACTGTTCAGCTTTAGTTCAGTTGTGTATTCACATAGAAAACTCCAGAAAGCACTCTTCACACAGCACATGCCATTGAGTTTTGAGATGATCCCTGGCTCCTAGCATGGCTGAAGAGCAACTTCCAGAGTCTCAGACCAGCTCCAGAGGAAGTTGTATCTCCATGAAATGAAAGTAGTTATTCTATCTCTGAGGCACTGTTAGGCCTCCAAAGAGAGTATTCTGACTGCTGGCTGGGAAAAAATTACCATGTGATGGCTATAGTAGGCTGTGCTAGTGTGACAGAACAGAAAGCCTGTGAACAGTCATGCTGCCTGTGTCAGGACTACCCAGGCTACAGACCCTGCTAAGGGTGACAGTGAGCTCCACTGGGCCAGTTGGAAAGAGCCTGGCTCAGCCTGGCATTGACCTGAGCCATCACCTTGCCATAGGCACTGCTCAGCCATGCTTGCCTTCCAGACACCTCAGTGAGAAACACCTGCTTGCCTGCAGTCCAGACAGAGCCCTTTGTCAAGTGCTGTGTTCCTGCATTCTGTGCTGCAGGCTCAAGGCTCTCCTTGCTCAGTTCACTCAGACAGTGGATGGCTCAGAGCCACACAGTGGAGCAAGGAGCTCCAACAGCTGTGAGTCCTGGGCACTTCTCCTCTCCCCCATTGCATGGGGTACTTTTCTTTGCTTTCAAACACTTGCTCTAGGGCCTGCCACAGTGTTCTTTGCTGCTCTTCCCACAAGGTTGTTCTGGATTTATCTGCTATTACCTAACAACACATGTAGGGAGACAGGAAAGGAAATGGAAGTGTCTTCATCTTCTGAAAAGCTACAACAGCAGGAGACATGTCAGCTTGGATCATTCCTTGCTTCAGAGAGTCTTTGGTATTATGGCCCTTACACTGTAAACATGACATGCATTTTAGAATTTACACGCTTGAACACATGACTAACTTCAGAGGACTGTTCCCATAATTAAAGTCTGTATTTAAGTGTGTTGATTAATCAGTGACCAAAGGCTAATGCAGAAACATTGATTCATTATATAAGAATAAGAATATAATAAGAATTAATAACACCTTAACACACTAATAAACTCCTAATTGGTTTCTGCCTGTTTGCACTGATAGGATTTAAGAAAAAAACAGTATACTTGCAAAACAACTTGAGATCCTTCTTAAGCATAAATGAATGGACTTGCCTTACCTCATTATGTTTGACTGGAAAAATTATGTTTGTTTTTACTGATGATGTAATCAATTGTGTCCAGCTTAGGTGAAAAGCTTTTTATATCAACTCAATGTACTAAGAAAATTTTGATAGCAAGTTTTTTCAACAGCTCACTGTTCAGTGGCATGATTCTATGTGTATATTCTTGACAGATGTGAATCTGGAATCTTAAGGGGTTTTTCTTAAAAAAAAAAAAAGAAAGGAGAAAAAGCTGGAATAATGATATTTGGAATTTTTTTTAATATTCCATCCACAAAGCAAAAAATATTTGTTTGCTGAAAGCATTAATTTTTTATTAAAAATGGAACATCTCAATTTTGACGTTGGAAATTGGGGAGTTGGTACAGTACAGCTAACAGTGAAAGAAGAACATCAAGATAAAAGCAATTGAAGACCTCAAAAAGACTGAGTGGGGAAAAAAACACTCTTCAAGAAAAAAAAAGAAGTAAAAATTACATAGGAAAATCAGGCACAATCAAATTAATAATGTAATTTATTGAGGTAATCTCTTGTCTATTAGCAGCCTCCATCTGTAAGAGACCAAGTCCAAAGTTTTTGTCCACAAATGTCTGGCTTGGGATATGTTTTAACAGTATTTTGTTGGATTAAGTGCCCTGTGCAGAGACTGTGTCTTATGACCTAAGGTAAAATTTAATCTCCTCTGGTAAACAGAGGGTTAGCTTCTAAGAACTCAAATCCGCTATGTGCAGGATCACCTGGAAACTCAGCAGGAGAAAAGAGAGAGATCACAGGATTGTAGCATGTGCTGAGTTGGGAAGGACCAGACATGATCATGAAGTCTAGCTCCTGGCCCTATGCAGGACACCCCAGGAATCACAGCCTGTGTGTGACAATGTGGTCAAATGCTTCTTGAACTCAGATGCTTCCACTACAGACTACGTCAGTATGCTGGATAGAATAGGCTGGGTACTGGGTACTTGAGTATCCAATACCACACTGGAGTTTAGAAGTCAGCTAGAGTTTAATTGAGAATTCTTGAAGGAAATATATTTTCCTTCACTTTATTCACTCAGTTTGAGCCTTAGGATATCAGACACTTCAGAAAGCAAAATAAACAGAAACAGAGAATTGAGCTAAGCCTTCAAGTGGTAACAGTGGGTGCTCTGGGGATCAGATCCAGGCTTGAGCATCAGGGCATTTGAAAAAATCTCAGTACAGCTTCTCTGCCTGGGATACTTCCTGACAACCTCAGTCAGGGATTGTATCTGGAGCTGGAGTGCATTATCTTTTAAATCACCTTACTTTTCCAAATGCTTCTCCAAACGGTTGTATTTAATGAATCACCTCATATCTATTACTGACAATTCCAACAGGACACTGTCTGTAAAGGTAACACAGTGAAGGAACAAACTGTTCCTCCCTTTGAACTTGTGCAATATACAGCAGGCCTTTATCAATAAGTTTCTTTCATGACACTCCTGTAAGGGAGAATAGTTTGTGGGCTTCTTTTTTTCATTGGTGGGAGTTTTGTTCGGGCTTGTTTGTGGGGTTTTTTTGTTTTTGCGAGGAGTTTTTGGGGTTTGGGGTTTTTTTGGGTTGTCTTGGTTTTTTGTGTTTTTTTAATTTGTTTGTTTGTTTGTTGGGGTTCTTTTTTGTTTTCTTTTTTTTTTTTTTTTTTTTTTTTGAGTGGCGGCTGTTTTGTTTCTTGAAAAAATAGTTAACTTTCTGGTGTACTATTTCTTTATTTGTTGTTCTCCATCTTAAGTCACACCCATATCACATCTTTTTTACTTTAGTGTTGCACAGACTGGACACTTTCTAACAGCTTGTTTTCCCCACTAAATTAGGAAAATTGAAATTTCTAAATGAAATACTTCACAAAGGCATATGCTTGAAATTGGTGCTATTTCTAGCAGAGGATATTGCTTTGTAGGACAGTGGTTAATGGGACAGTGCTTAATGGAAATACCAGCAGCTTAGGGTGTTGGTTTACCTTGCATTCCTGATGGTACTGCAGGCTCCTGGAGACTCTCTTAGATGCCAGTTTTCCAGCTTTCCAGCTTTCCAGCTTTCCAGCTTTCCAGCTTTCCTCTAGCCCAAGACAGGCAGAAAAGCTCCTCTATTGTCCATTAAGCACTGGCTATGAGTGCAGAGGCACTAAACCCTTGGAATTTTATACCTGTTACATTTGATTGAGGGGGAAAGTTGCCATCCTGTATTAGTCAGAGCACACTCACAGTTTCATTTTTGTGCCAGTCAGTGGAGCCAGAAGCTGCTTCTCTGAGAAGATCCTGCTCTAGTCACATTGGTTGTGAGCACCAGTGTCTCCTGTGCTGTTTTCCTTTCCAGTGGGAAGGAGGATGTTTGGAGCAGAATTGTGAGGAATCTGCATGGGTTTGAAACAGTTTCTTCTTGCAGAGATTTAACACTGAATTCCAGCTCTCCCGCCAAGATAAGCCAGCTACCCCACAGCAGCCTGGATCAGAGACTAATCCTGCCACATCATCAGTTTAAACCAGGAGCAAACAGACTTTATTGAATTGGCTAAGCTTTCAATTAAAATAATTGGAATGCTAGAACATAACAAATGCTTAAGCAGTGAAGTGAGGACTAGATAAAAATGGTTTTAGAAACCACCACTGAGAGAGAGAAAAAAGAGCTCTTAAAGCAACCCAAGAGCATAATGCGTCATATCTACCAGGGAGAAAATAAGCACTAGGAAAGAAAAACATATTATTACTATGATAAAAGGAGCTATGTTGGAGTGATTGTCTGCAGACTCCAACATCAAAATTAGAAGAATTTCTTTTCCCAGAACTGCAAAAGAGCTGATTCTCCACATGAATAATGTGTTTACCATGTATTTTCTTGTGCTCTTCATTACTGAGACATTGCAGAAAAGAACTCTTAATTTTTTTCTTGGAAGCCAGTAATTGCAACAGGAACAGCTGAGGGTCCTATGACCCATCAGTCTAGAGGTCTGTATATTAGTGGAGAAACCTGTTTTTCAAAGTCTGATCATAATCCAGTGCTTGCAGATAACTATGAAGTGTTTTTTTCTTCCTACATATTGCTAAATGACCTTCATAATACATAGTACAGGTCACTCCGAGCTAGGAATTCATGCTGGGAAGTGAAGGTGGATCCTTTGTAGCAGCATGGGGATGTATCAGCCTCAAACATCTGCCTCATTATAGTTGCTGGGTTTGTATTTGTATGAAAAGCATTCATATGAAAATATTTGAATAACTAGTTTGAGAGACCATGGAATATTCCATTTCCAGCAGAGCAGTCTTCAAATTCTAAGGATGGTTAAATTATACCGGATGATCTAACTAAACTAAGTGACTGTGTAATTGTTTTCATGTGCATGTCAGCACAGTGTGTGGCATGCTGCTGGTTTTGGGAACCATTGTGCATGTATCAATGTTTCTGTATCACCTACCAAGCAGTGAACAGCTGAGCAAGGATGGAGAAACAAAGTGGGGTCATCAGAGAAGACTGCAGGCAACAAAGAAGGAGAAACTTCCTGATGAAGGATTAGTGAGGGAGTGTCACAGACAACATGCTCAGCCCAAAGTGGTTAGTCTGATCAGCTTCTGGGGACTCTGCTTCATCTAATTCCCTGTGTTGCTGTTGCATTGGATTAGACTCTCCCACAATCCCTGCTAAAACCTGTATCTGCTCATCTTTCTGTCCCTGTCATCTGACACAAGCCACAAGGTCTCCTGTGACTATGAATCTCTCCTTGCACTTGGGAAGTGGAGTGTGCTTCCTCACTTGTTTTTTCCTACTTACACAAAACCACATACCCTTTGTGACCTCTTTTTTTCTTGGACAAGAAAGATGATCTCCTGCTGCAAACCCCCTTTTACCTTGGATTCTACTGTTAAATGCCCTTACTTTGTGACATCTCCCCAAACCAGAGAAAAGCAGGAAAAGAGAAATGGGATAATTTATTTCTCTGCCGAGTCAGTTTCCAGATATAGTCCATTTATTTTGTGATTTTAAACTCTGTTTCCCCATCCATGATAAGAAGATACTCTGGCCATAATTTACAAGGAATAGGAAAGGAGAATTTTTGTTTCCCTTTCCAAAACTAGAAATAAGCTTCAACCTAGCATTGCCTTTGTTACTGACAACCAGACTAATGGAGACAAATATGTAAAGTTATGGCCACCTCCTCACCTGATGACCTATTATATCTCTGTGTTTCCTGAGTATAGTCAGGGAAACTTGAGCCCAAAAATCAGAAGTTCCTCCTAACCTCTGTACCTCAGAAAGGGCACCAGGCAGGACTGACATTATCTAGGTGTGAATGTTCCAGATTTAATATTTGTATTAGAGTTGAGCATATTCTGATAGTAGTATTCCAGAATCTTGTATTTGTTTTGCATTTAGGATAGAGATAGATGTATTTGGTGCGTAGATTTCAATCTTTTTGAATCCACTTTTTGTGAGTCTTGACCAAGGCTCTCAAAAAGTGGACTAAAATTTTGACCAAGCCTTTCTCTTTAGGAATGCTATAACAAACTTAAGCCCTGTACCATCTCTTTGTTTGGTCCCTGTGGAAGTATTCCCTTCCCTGAACCACCAACCAGTTGCTGATTTGATTTCCTGTCCTTGCCCCTCACTTATTACCATATTGGATCCCATCTGGTCATACATCTTAAAAATGTAGTGTGCTGGTGTGCTAGCTGTCTTTATATCACAGAGGAGGTGTAAATACAGGAGAAATCAATGAACTTTATAAGCCATCAGAAAGAGAAGGTGAGAAATTATTAGAAAAATATAGTTTGGGGGAAAATAAAGTACGATGGCATTACTTTAGCCCTATAAGATAAATAGATTTTGTCTTCAGTAGTAAATATTTCTTTGAGATTATTTGAATTTATTGTTAAGGATAAATGTTAGGACAGAGAAACAGGACATTGCTGACAATTGATACCTGTTAGACCTGCAGACATTCTTCCTGGGTGGATGAGGGGAGAACACTGGATAGTGTCTACCTCATCTTCAGCAAGGCTTTTGATACTGTCTCACAACATCCTCCTAGGCGAACTCAGGAAGAGTGGACAGAATGAGTGGAAAATGAGGTGAACTGAGAAATGGCTGAATGGCATATCCCAGAGGGTCATAAATACATGGGTCTAGTTGGAGGCCTGTCCCTAGTGCTGTCCCTCAAGGTTCAATGCTGTGCTGTTTAACTTACTCATCCATGACTTGGGTGAAGGGGCAGATGCTTGCTCAGCAAATTCAGAGGGCACAAAGCTGGGCAGAGCAGCTGATACCCCAGAGTGCTGTGCATCCCTTCAGAAGGACCTCAGCAGGTTGGAGAGATGAACAAAGACCCCTGTGATACTCAGCAAAGGCAAGAGCAGGGTCCTGCACCTGGGGAGGAACAGCCCCAGGCACCAGCACAGCCTGGGGCTGACCTGCTGGGGAGCAGCTCTGCAGAGAAGGGCCTGGGGCTCCTGCTGGACAACAACCTGCCCATGAGCCAGCAGCGTGTCCTGGTGGCCAAGAAATCCAACGGGATCCTGGGGGACATTGGCAGGAGCATTGCCAGCAGGGGAAGGGAGGTGATCCTGCCCCTGCACTCAGCTCTGGTGAGGCCTCACCTGGAGTGCTGTGTCCAGGTCTGGGCTCCTCAGGACAGGAGAGACATGGAGCTGCTGGGGTGGGGCTGCAGGGGCTACAGAGATGATGAGGGGTCTGGAGCATCTCTCTTATGAGGAAAGCCAGGGGGAGCTGGGGCTGTTCAGCCTCGAGAGGAAAGAGCTGAGAGGGGACCCCATCCATGTGTACTAGCACTGAAAGAAAAATACCAAGAAGAAGGACTAGGCTGTTCTCTGTGGTGCTGAACAACAGGACAAGAGACAATGGGCAAAAACTGATGCACAGAAAATTCTACCTGAGCATAAGGAAGAACTTATTTACTGTGGAGGCGACTGTGCACTGGAGCTGATGACCCAGTGATGTTGCGGAGTCTCCCTCACTGCAAGGGAGAACTATCTGGACATAATCCTATGAAATTGCTCTGGGATGTGCTGGAACAGGGAGGCTGGACCACAGGACCCACTGTAGTCCCTTCCAATATTACCCATTCTGTAATATGATCAGAAAAATAAGTGAGAAAGAACTTTTTTGCATTTATTGCCTTCTATAAACAGGTTTTGTACTAGACATGAAAAATAATCAGAATGGTCAAGAGATTCTATAATAAAAAGATTCAGAAATTCATCAGGAGATAGGTTCTGCCTCATCACATTTATATAGCAGAAAGTTCACTTTGGCAATATTGCAGTAAATAAAGCATGTACCACAAAAAGCTCTGCCAGAAAGATCACCAGTGAGAATTCTAGATAGTACAAGATGCTAGAAAAACATGTATCACCTTTCAGACTTAAAGCAATAGAAATTGCAATTTCATATCTGGATATCCTTTCAGATCCCTAGGCTTTTTTGATTGGCAACTAATGGAACAACTGAGAGGTTACCAAGACTGTGCTTTGGAATTTCCTGAGGCATTTAGCCATAGTATGTCCTACTTTTTGACAATGATTGCAGATGTCTGATATCCACAATGTGATTTTATTGCAAGCTGTGGGTGTAGTTAATTCTGCTTTGATTTTTTCCAGTTGTCATGATCTTAACTTTGGGGATGTTAGAATATCTGTTACCTTTAAAACCACCACTAGAGATCCAGTTCTTGTCATAGCACATAAAAATTTTTAGCTTTAAACAATTCTAACCTGAATGCTGATCTATGTCACAAAGATGAGAACTGACTCATGACAACCCAAACAAAGATAATTATGATTTTGGACATGTATTTGTACCCTATCTCTTAAGCAAGATAGTTCCTGGAAAGGTTGTCTGAACACTGTTCTGCAAGTTCCCTTGAGTCAGAATTCATCTTTCAACACACATCTCATTCAGAAGAGCCTGAACCTGGATAGAGGCTGTAGAAATGGACACAGACTGTAGCCTTGTAGACCAGACAGGAAAAACCCTAAGGGTTCTGCTGCAGAGAAAGGGTCTTGGTCAGACGAGGTATTGGTGTCTGTGGGTTGCAGAACACTGTTGGAAGGGTGAGGGTACAGAGACTGGAGACTGGGATCTATGTCCAGCTGTACAACATCTGCCCCAAATAGAGCCCTGCTCCACGGCTTGGGAGGGCCCTCTGCCATAGCAATAAAGCCACTTTCTTCACTTGGTCACTTGCTGAGACTTATGAAGACAGTGTACAATCTTTATTAGGATCTGCTAGTTATGATGCAACCAGCATCATAACTTCACCAACTTTACCCATCATTGAGATTTAATTATGCGGCACACAGAAGGATTTTCATCACTTTTTTTCTTTCTACTATGCAATTCTGAAGGTGTCTCATTATAGCCTCTGAAAGTCTTCTCAGAATCTTCCCTGCACTAAGGTCATAATGCTGTTGATGAGTTGTGTTCAGTTGTGTTTAGAACTAGGTGAAGATTCACTCTGTTCCTGTTAGGCTCTGTACTTCTTGAAAGACACCAGAGGTTTTAATCCTACAGAATTTTCTACATAATTCAGTGACAGTGCTCTTCCAAACAGGGGTAAAACTAAGATCTTCTGGCATGACAAATTGATTGTCTTATCCACCCACAAATTACTGAGTTCAGCCGTATCTCTAAAATTCCAGTCCCTGGGACTCTGATATTTAATTATTGACAGAAATTCAAATACCATTAAGAAAAGATAATTGGTAGGTTCTGGGAAGAGTACTGTTGCTGTTCTCAGAGCTCTCAGCAGGGCAAGGTGATGGACCAGATGTACTGGAGATCTTCCTTCCTGTCAGTACTCAATGATGCTGCTGTTGCTAAGAGCAGGTAGCTGAATTATCATCTTGAAATTCCTATGTAAAAACTCAGACCATAAGGCTCTTAGCTACTCTGAGTTCTTTACATTGGAATTTCAAGATGAAAATTGAAGGGAGCAGGTTTTAGAGAAAGCGTTTTTTCAGAAAAGTTCCTCCTCATCTCTCACATTGGATTCTTAATGTTTCACCTAGGCATGTTCCCTAGAGGCTGCTCTTAATCATTGCTTCCTGTACTTTATGTTTTTCATAAAGTCAGTTTTTCATCAGAACTTGTTTAGGTCTGGGGCTGTTTACGACTTATTTAGGTCTTTAGGACATACTCTGCTGTCTGATAGTTAAAAGTTAACTTGACTAAATCTTTGTAGGTTAGATGTCTTTCAGCCCCACATGCTTTAAAGAGAGCTACCAGTGCCAGGCTGAGACTTGCCCCTAAGGCTGTGTAGTGGACCAGCCTGATACTTTCAACACATAGATACTGACCTGGATTTGTAATGCTGTTCTGGAACAGAGGAATTGTCCTGGTAAACAAGATGGGGTTTTTGAATTGTTGATTTTTTTTCTTTTAATATTGGCATATTATCTCTGACAGCTCATTTGCTTATAGATTAGAAGAAAAAACTATAAGAGCTCCTGTCTGTTCAGACTGCAATGTACTTATGACCTGTTGAGTCAATGAAGACAATAATTGTTTGTTAAATATTATTTTCCTAAGTTTTGGTGTCTGATAATCAGCTGAGCAATTCACTGCAGGTTTCCACTCACATCTGCATAACTTGTACTGCATCCACCAACACCAAAACTGCTGATGTCTGCAGCAATGTCAGTGGGCTTGGAAATTCCATCAAATTCAGCTTGCAGTACATCATCAGGTGTTTCTAGGTCTTCCTTCAAGGACCTGTCTGAGATGAAGTTAGACATGATGTTTCTCTGTAAGTGTATTGCATGGGGGAATGCACCTGTCCTTATACTTTCATACTTTCAGCTATGATATTTAGGGTTTGACTCTTTTTTGATGTGTCCTTTCTTTCATATATCAGTCATACGAATAGTAGCTGACTTTTCTGGATGATGTGCATTTTTTCACTTAATTCTAGCACAGCTTAGCTGTGTGTTAAGCTGTACTAGAATTATCATAGATGTGATATTTTTCCTTACTTAAATGTCATATGTGCGTGCAGCAGTCCAGTGCCCTCTTGGTGTTGGAGAACCACAATCCTTTGTAGAGTTTCTGAAGCCTCTGTGACATTTTGATATTGTATACAAGTAGGATTCATTCCAAAGGGGCAATACAGTACCTTTGCTCTGTTTCACTGGTTAAATTTGTACAGACTTCATACAGACCTAGCATATGTCTTGGCTTTGCAGCTTGTCAGTAGTTTTGAACTATCTTGTGTGAAATATGTGCCCCTCCAGATACTGAGGAAAGTGGCTTTGAGCATTCCAGTCATGGGCTAATACTCATCTTTGGAAAATTTCCAGTATAATCCAGTGGACAGAAGCTTTGTTTTTCACATAAAAAGGTATTGCAGATACCAAGCTATACATGCTGCTCATCATGAGGAGTTCTGCAATTCAGTAATGATCTCAGAAATGACTCACTGATCACTTTTGCTTGAGACCTGTGTCCTCTGCTTTGATCTATTCTGTCTTCCAGCGAGGTTACTCCTGTTTTTTTGGTGATGTGATAGACCTCATCTTCTGTGGACTCTCATCACAGCTGTGTCTCTTCTGCTCCCACATTCAGAGTACTCGGTCTGCATTTATTTCAGTTCTGGGAGAGTTAGATCCCTGGTGGAGCTCTCCACAACACTTACTGGGATTGCTTACTTCAGACCACCTGCCTCATATAAGTAAAGACATTTCTGTTTATTTTTCTGAAGTATGGGCACTGTTCCCATTTCTTTATAAGTGTTTCCTCTGTGTTTTTGTACCATCTAGCTCAGAATAAGGCATATAAAGCAGAAATTTTGATTTCTGGCATTTTATTTATTCTCATTTCATTCAGAAGCCATTTCCATTAACCACTGGAACAGAATTCTGTAGTGTTGACTCTTTTCTTTGCTGTTGCAACAACCTATCCATCCTGTTCTCTCTCCTGCCCCTCCATGCTGAGGTGTTGACTTTTCTCCCTGTCTATTTGTGTTGGAACCTTTGGCAATAGCATTTCAGGCCCAACATTCTTTCCAGGTCAGGAACAGCGGGGAGTTTTCCTTCTGACTGCTTCTGATAATTTCCTACAAGGTGAAAAAAGTAGGAGTGTGTGCTCTGAGCTCCCAAATGTGCATTGGTTTACATGTTTGGAGATACAGGTCTAGACAGCCATTTGACTAATGACATTTTGAAAGTGCAAATGTGCATTTTTAAAAACCCACCTTCTGTCACCCTTCTCTAAACGAGACAATCAAAATCTTGGAGGTGAAGCTAACTCCCATGGCCTCTGGGTATTATTTGTTGTAATTTCTTTTTGAGATCTAATGTTGACAAAGGCAAGTACCTCTCAATAAAGCTTCAGGAGTGGGCTCCTTTAGGTGAAGTTCCCAGTTGTAAATTGAAGTGTTATTTACTGTCTGTGTAGGAAATTAGTGTAGGAAGACTAAGCAAAAGACCGTGTGAAAGGAGAGTGGGATTTTATTTTGCAAATCTCTATGTAAGTTGTTTCTACCCACTGACATTCTCACAAGCACATATTCCAAGGAAGGAAGACATGCAGTCAAGTTCCCCTAATGTTTTCTTTCCCAGTTTTTGGGCATTTGTGCCACTATGGTCTGTCATCCCGTTGGGAGAGCTGGAAGAAGCACAGCCACATGGACCAGGCTGCACTTCTGTTACCACCCTCCCTGCATCACAGCACAGCTTCATCAGAGCACAGGCTATCTGACCTCTTTGTAAATATTACATTCCTCTGTGTTGATCAGTTTCATTGCTTCCACTCAAGTCCTATGAGCACAGGTCATTCTTCTAAACCTTGCTCTTTTTTCCTTCCTCCTCTGCTTTCACAGGCATATTTCCACTCTATATTAGAATTGTCATATTTCTCTTATGCAGAAAATCTCTGCACCTGTCAGCAGGTATTAGGATAGCTTGGGGGTGGAGATTTTCAAAGGATACCATATGGCAGGCTTTCTCACTAAATGTAATCCCATGTCACACACTAATGCCAATACAACCTCAGTCTGTTCATCTCACCAGTACTGGTTTTCACAAAATACTGAGTGACATCTTATATTCTTTAATGTATTTTATTTTCTTTATATTCTGGTACTTGTGGAGGTATTAGGCCTGGTAGAGGATGGTGTCTTCAAAGAAAAGCAACCTAAAATTAATTTGGAGGGATGTACTAGTAGGAAGCCTCACTTCAAGTCAATTCATTTGCTGTGGACGCACAAAACTGGCTTCTACTGCAGCTTCAGCCAGAGCATGAAGCCTCTGACTGTCTTTGAAGTGAGACCTGCCTGGGATGAGAGCATCAAAACACATTCCACATACATGGCCAGCAGTCCCTGGAGGGAAGGCACACTGTGCCATCTGCTGTCTCCAGCACAGCAGAGGCATGCCGGTCATTTTCAGCAAGCAGAAATGTTGGCATGGAACAGGGAGTGGTAATACTTTCAGTCTGTTAGCAGGGCTTTCTTCATCCTTTAAGATAATCCATCCTTTTGGTTTCTTTCCTTAATCTTTTGGGGATCATAACTGGGCCTGTCTTTATTTAAAATCTCCTGGTTTTGCTGAAGAAGCATATTTCTTAAATGCTGGGCTCAAAGAATCTCATTGATAAGCTGCTGAACTTCCAAAAAGTGTCAGATGAAGTCCTTGTGAGATAAACATTCCAAAGATCTTACATGAAAGATATCCATTTTCTTTTATTATGAATAAAGGTTACAGAAAATGGCTCTAACATAAAAAAATTACATGCAAAAGATTTCTAGCACTGTAGTTATTCTGTAGTTTTGTATGAAAAACATATCTTTATTAGCTGTAAAAGAAAAAATTGGAATCATCTGAAGGATTTTTTAGCAATTCATTTAATTTCCTGTTTTCTGAGTTATTTGACTTCCAGAGCATGATTGTTAAGACAGGAGCTGAAAGCATCAACTGCTTTTCTTTGAAGATGATACAGGAAACTCAGGAAACTTAAGTTTCAAAAGATTAGCCAGTTCATAAGAGGAATATATTTTACCCAGTTCATGCATATTCCAAATAGTGAACTGACTCTCAGCTGAGGTGTGGTGACCAGCAGCTTTCATCTGTTTTTTTAAAAATGAGAAATAATGTTTTTTCCATGTGTCGAGGACCTGGAAAAAAAGGTATATGCAAGATGGTTGTGTAACAGTGACAGAGAATATGTACCTGCCACCTCTAATGCATTAAAATAATTCATTTTCTCTCCTCACTGCCTCCCAGTCCCACCTCTAGTCCAATGTAAAGATCAGATCTTCACTGATAATCTCTTCCCCATGAAAGCACCACATAATGTTTTCCTTCCCAGGTCTCGAATCCAGATCCAGAAACCTCATTTCCAGGAAAACCTGAATTTGTTGTTGGGGAGTAATGAAGCTATCATTCCAGGTCTGCCCAAAGAACCACAGATTAGGGCTCTGCCCCTCAGTACACTGATTTTGGCAGCTCTGTCCCATCCCTGTGGCATCCCTGTACAGACTATGTACAGTCACTCCTATTAGTGAACCCCAGTTAATGTGCCTTACCCTGGCCTCCAGAGACCCTCAAGAAACACACAATGAAAAGGCAGCAGCATGAACTGGCAGCATGAAGAAATGCATCCTGATGAAAGATGTGGAAACATTCACATGGATTCTGCCCAAAGGCTAGATGCAGAAGAGATGAACAGTAGTGCCTGTAATGCACGTGCCTTTATTCTCATGCCACCTGCTCCCACGACACCACCCTGTCACCTCCCCCAGTGCCTGGGGTGGGATCAAGGGCATGAGTGCCATTTTATAGGGGCAATTCAAGCTCCCCTCCAGACACAGAACAAGTTTATCAGCCAACGCCTCTAAGCAAAATTTCCCAGAGGCTAAATTCTGAAATTATCACTTGTTACCACTACTGGATGTCAAGGCAGTGCCCTGGCCACCCTATTCAACAAATGCCAAACTCCTGCACAGACTGCTTCTTTGCTCCTGGGGAAGAAACGCAGCCAAGTAAGGGAAGAGAAAGGCTCCTCAAAGAAAAGCTTTTATCTAACTTCAAAGGCAGGATCTTCAGAGAGCTGTGGATTAATGAGCTTATTAGCAAACAAGTTCCATGTTGCTACAGATAATAACCATATCTGATTTCTGGCACAAAAATCTTTTGATTCTTCCCATATTTGCAGTCCAGATCCCTTGAGCTATCTACTTCCAGGGCCAAGCCCCAATGGTATGGCTGAAGCATAGGCCTAGTGCATGCAGATGAAGTGCAGTTCCATACAAATGGGTCAAGGAGGAAGCAAGTGTCTCAGAGCTCAAAACCCAGAAGAGACGATGTGGCCATCCAGTCCAAGCTTTTCTAAAACTTAGGCCAGAAATGCATCCTGAATTATTTTCAGCTTATGTTGGAGCAGTTAGAATAGTAGCTCTCTCCGTTTTAAAGTCTCCATGGAGGTGGAATTCCTGCAGCTCTTTACTAAAATGCATTTTCTGATCTGTTAATCATTCTTATTTCTGCTCTGTCTCTAATTCACAAGCACCCTTTTTGAACTGCGGGCATCAGAAACCATCTGAGCACTTTGGAATTTGCACTGATGTCAAAGACAGACATGGCAACTTCTTTGCAACTGGGTGAAGGCCCGTTTTCATGACATTCTTTGGCTGGTGTGGCCCCCATGTCCCATGGAGGGGTTACAATTTGCTAACTATCTGCTGTGAGCCCCTGTCCTCCTTCAAACTGCTGGGACGAGTTCCCTTATTCTGCAAGCACTCACGATGCTTGTTGTCTTCAATGGATGATTTGCCATTTAGCTGTATTCAAATGCACTCTGCTTACCCCACACAGTCAGCCTGTCTAGGTTCCACATGGTTATATCTTCATTTTGCACTCCTTCGCATTCAGGGGTAGTTTTTACCATCTGTGCTGCTAACAGGCAGTGCGATAGAAAATAAAAAGAATATTAGTTATTCAGTCCAAGAACAGCAGGGAGGGTGACTACTCCTCAGCAGCCTCCTTTCCTTCTCTCTCTCTGGTGGCTGCTGCCATTTTGGCTGAGCATAAGGACTGTTACAAAAGAGGACAAGTGCATAGTAAAGCAGATGGAGAAGGGTTGCTTGTGGGATCTGCTGGAGAGCCTCCCCTCAGTGCTCACCCCCACGCAGCCAAGGGAGGCAGGGCATGGACACAGAGATCATGGTACACAGCTGATGTGCTCCAGCTTCCTGGCAGGCACAGGAACAAGATCCAAGCTGGCCACCCAGTTATTCCAACAGACAGCCATGGGGGCTTACCACAGCAGCAGACCCAGCCTCTTCCATGAGGCTTGTGCAATGGCCATGCTGCTGGCCCAGTGGCATCCAAGCCCACCCCCACAACCAGCACAGCCCCTGCTGTGTGCTGCGTGCTCAAAGGCCACTCTGGATTCAGCAATGCTTAACTTTTTAAGGTACTTTTTAAGAACACCTTCCAGAATTAGAGTTTGCAAAGTACACCTCAGTGTCTTTTCTCATTTGCCTTTTGACTACCAAAGGGAATTAATTAGTATCAGCATGAGTGTAAGATCTGCAGGAAGCAGAACAAGCTGTATGAACTTTCTTGAGTCTATTCAGCTCCCAGAGAGGTCTCATCAGGCTTCATCCAAATGTCATCCTTGGTTTGCTTCTTTCTTTCAGAAGCTGGCTGCTCCTGTGTGTTTAAAATGATCCTGTGGAAGTACTGTGCATATGAGCTAATTAAAGTCTGATTAAAGTAACAGACACATTTTGCTCCTTTTTCTATCTGCAGATGCTGGAGATGTATGCACAAAGATGCATGGTATATGTTGGAGTTAAACTATGACAGCTTAATGTGCAATAAAAGTGGTGTATCTGAGCCAACACTGTTTATTGCAGAATGAATTTTGAAGTGCTCTTTTTTATTTTTAGTTTCAATAATAACCTATTAATTTTAATCCCAGGAAGGAAGAATATATAACATTCTTATCTTTTAAAATAGTTTCACTCTTATATGAAAGTTAGTATTAAATAGGTTAATGTTGTAATTTTGTTTATTAACCCTCTCAAGTGTTTTTTGGTCAGCTCCTGATGAAACTTTTCAAATTATAATCTTTTGTTATAATATTTGAAGAATGATGGTTATGAATTTATTATATTAGTTCATCTGTGAGTTTTTATTGTTGTCTACAATTTTAGCTGTTAGCTCCAATCCCTTTTGAAATCATAAGTGCTATTCTCTGCTTGAATCAGCAAAGGCTGTTGCCATAGCATGCATTAAGACCCTGTTGGAATGAAATGTCTATGTGGCAAACTAGATTTATACACAGATGGATAAGACAGGCAAATCGATGAATTACATAGAGATCCAGTCCCAGCTGACATTTGTTGAATCAATATTAAAATAGCTGTGTTAAGCCACAAGGCTTTTACATTGGGTATGCTGACAGCAGTTAATGAGTGAAGAACAAGAACAAGCTTCTTCCAAACCAAGATAATGGGACAGTTTTCTCATTTATTATCTCAGTAAGCCAAGGGCATTGCTATCTCCCCATGGACAATATTTGCTATTTAAGAATATAAAGTACTGGTACAGGTTTGAGGTCATCTTGCAATATCCAGAGTGCAGATGTTCTAAGTACTGGATGAAGGAGAACCTAATACAAAGAAAATTCCACTTCTCCTAATGCTAAGAGGAACTCCAGTAATTAGGAAGACAAGGCTCTAGTGGCTGGAAGACAAGGGAGGGGAGTGTTGAAAGATGTATCCTGAGACAGATTGAGCTGCTTAGCACTAGCTGATGGAGGGGCACTCTTTGTCATGTAATGACTCTGATGCTACTACCAGCTTCACAGATTTTTGGGCTGTGTGTCGCTTAATCAGAAACTAATACCCCTACTGTAATGTTATTTGTTACATTAGTGCCTTGAGTATTACTATGAGTAATGCAAGGCTAGGGTCCTTTCACAACATTACAAAAAGCTGTAGCAAATTCTAATCCCCAGGACTGATGGTTCACTCCCTTTGCATTGAAGGACTTTATTTCTTGTGCCAGTAGGAGCTGCAACATATCTTCCCATGTCAACCCTTGCATGTCCTTTGTAGTACAAAACTCAGGTAGGAAAGTGTTGCCTGAAATGTGATCTCAGTAAGAGAGACCAAACCTGCCATGAGAAATAAAGGGGCCGGGGTCATGCTAAGATAAAACAACCAGCTAAAGGGCAGGAGAAGAAACAGTAGGTATCTGAATATGAGTTTAACCCACTACCAGTACTTCTGCTTTGGCCATAAGCCTGTGAGGAGGTGTTCCATGAGCAAAGATTCAAACCTCGCCCATCACATTTTTCTAGGTTTAAAACAGGCAGACAGGCAAACAAACAAAGCAAAACAAAACAAAAAACAAACCAAAACAAAACAAAAAACAAAACCCAAAGACATGAGTCTTAAGGACCAGTTTTCTGGGTAGGGGATGTACAAACAAAATTTGTTATCAATAATTTTTATCACAGAAATCCAACACTGGTCAAATGACTTCCTCCTTTCCTGTTCCTCGGGAATGCAAACCACATTTTTAAAAAACAGTGGCACACTGCTATTTAGGTACTTTGAAAACACCTGGTGGTGATCAGAAGCTTCTGTGTCAGTTAACCCACCTTACAGCTGGATTAATTCTAAGAAAAAATTATATCTTCCCTAGATTTTGTTGAGCCCCCTGAAGAAATGGGTAGAAGTGGACAATATTATAAATAAATTGCCTCCTGTGTTATCATCTGGCTGTGCCTTCCAATAAGAGACATTTGTCCTGAGTCCCCAATTCTGGCAGAGTGATAAGGCTGAAAGTTCATTGGTCTGGGCTTAAGTCTTAAGTGGTCTGGAAATCAGTCCTGCCATGTATTGTAGCATTAGTGTAGTTATGTTATATCCACCCTTATGCAGAGCCAGGAAATAGGTCTGGATGTGAAAAAGCAAAAGGCAGATCAGCTCACCTTGTGTAAAACTATCACACAGAAGAAGTGGATCACTAAGGCCAGACTGCTTCAAATAGCCAAGCCTGGAGAGGATGAGGGTTAAGACAAGCTATGAGCACTATCAATGGCTGACAGGTTTGAGACTCCTCTGCATTACACAGCTTGGAGGTGTTTAGGTTGAGAGAGGCTGGGGTCTCCACATTCAGCTGTTCTCAATATTAACTGCTACTTCAATAGTGTATTGATACTGCTACAACAGAGGTTCATCACCAGCTTCTTGTGCTTTGTGAAATGCTGGGATTCTACCAGGCTGCTCAGACCTGGCTTCATTCTACCAGGGCAGAATTGATACAGGGAGGCTCTTGTAAAGCTTCACTTAGATTATGATGTCAGGCTTAGCCCTTGTATCACCTCCAAGAAGTTTAGGGGTACTACAGATCATGTGAACTCTGCACCTGACAGCAGACAAAATAGAGAGGTATTTTGACAAGATGGGAGGAAATGTTGAACTGCTGTTGACTTTGGCTTAATTGGGGCTCTATCTAGTCAAGAAGTAATGCCAAGTGGAAATTCCAGAATAAAGGGCATGTACTTTACTTTTTGAGGCATCTTGAGTGTGCAACAACTCCCTCACATTATTTTTTGTCCTGCTTAATTCTGAGGAAATTCTAAAGACACAGTGCTATCAAAAGAAACAGAGCATACAGCTCCTGTGAGAAATCCTAGAACAACAGGGCAGCACACTGCCCAGTATAGGCACCATTTTACAGATGTGTGTCTTCTTACTATTGCAGTTTCTTGACCATGGGGTCATAGAGCAGCCAGCTACCTCCGGAGGTGATAATGCTTAAATGCTGAGGTTGATAGGAAAGCTTGTCATACAGCCATGGTGACTGGGGAGGCTCTAAATCTAAAATCTCATGTTTGTCACCATCTCTTTTAATTTATATTTCAATTGAGGGTTTTAACAATGTGAGAAGTAATTAGACGTAAATATGGAGTTTTCTCCATCTACTTTTATTTGAAATCCACAGTCAGTCAAGCCTAGCACAGTGAATTTGCAATAGGTTTTACTCTCTGCTATGTACAGTACAAGACATTTAGGCCCCAGGGAGGTTTACAGGTGAGGCAGTGAAACTGCCATAGCCCTGATCCCCAGATCCTGCTGAGCCCCTGCAGCAGGACAAACCCAAAGCTTCCAGAGTGTTTTCTGGCAATGAAAACAGAATACCTCTGCTGTAGGAACAGGTGGGAAGGTCTGGGTGTGGAAGATGTTCAGGGAATGGGCTGCTGGGGGGTACAGCAATCCTAGCCAGGCAGGGCAGGATGCCAGCAGGACATCTGCCACCCCATCTTTCTTTGTTGCTGAAGGACTCACTATCATCACCATTTATAAATTCTCTGCAGTTGTACCCAAAGTAATTACGACCTGGAAAAGAAGAATGTTTTTCTTTCCTTAGTTGAATGTCCCATTAAATTAACCAGACTAGAATGACAGGTTTATCCTAATGAATACTGGCCTATAGTTCAGTCAGAGAAATGATAAGTATATGCAAAGGCATATACTTAAGGTCACCTTCTGAAAACACTTAGATATGCATTTTCAGCTAGTGTTAACGTTCAAAAATTTTAAAAACTGCTTATGCTTGAGAGGTTTGGTGTTTTTGTGGCAGGGACACAGCTGAATGCTTTTATTCAGAAAGAAGCAAAGTTTGTCAGAATATACTGCATGCTTATACAACAATCCAGCCTGTTCAGATGACACATCTGTTTTTTCAGACACTGGCAGAAATGCCATCATAACAGCAATATTTTGTTCCCAGAATCACTAGAAAATGAAAAGAAAAAAACATCAAATCAAAAACCAAACTAAGTTAGTCACTGTCTCCACCTGGAGGCAAAAGGCTGTCTGAAATAACCAGTTTGTCCCATGAAGAACAGACCATGAAGTCAACAGGGAATTCAAAATATTTGCCAAAAGCCCCTGAAAAGCCAAGTATTGTCAGTTTCAGATGTAGTCTCAGGGCTTATTTTTTCTGAAACATGAATGTAAGAAGAGCACTACTGCTATTTAAATAGCAAGGGTTAACTTCTAATTGCTCTGAAGTATCTCTGATTTCCAAAGGCTGTAGTAGGAATATGGTATCTGTATTCCCCAAGAAGCTGTTTCCTTGTTGATGACAAAATCTTCCTCTATTTCTTTCTGTAAGAATTTCTTTTCCCCCTCTTTTTCAGTCCACAGGATCATGCAAGAGATCTTTATCACTTCACATCAGGGCACAGCTAGCCTGAAGTGAGTTTCAGCCTGGGGTGCCAGGAGCATGTGTCAAATGACTGCTTACTGATGCTGTGGACCAGAAGTCCCCACCAAAGAAAAGTATCACTAAGCTCACAGATTAATGCTAAATGCTTATTTGGCACCAGGTCGTGTTTCTCTGTGTGGAAGAGGGTGGCTGGGGTTCTGTTTGATCTCTCAGAAGAGGTCCAATATGGGCAAAAGGAGATCCCTTCTTAGTCAGTCAGAACAGCAGTTGCTGGTGAGAATCAAGTGAAATAAAATGTGCCAAAACTCCCAACCTGACAACTACAAAATGCATCCTCCTATAACTCAAAGTGTGACCCAAGCCTCTCTGATACCACTGGGCAGTCCAGATGGTGAGGCAGAGCCCTTCTATGAGATATGAACATTGTGGAAACAGCCAGTAAATTCAGTAGAGAGTTAGATCAGTACTTGCCTGATCTGGAGTTTTTCTGGAAACAGCTCAGAAGAAAATTAATCTGATTCTCAGGAAGTCAGGAAGACATGCTGTCCCTAAGGAGAAGATGTCACATGCTGCAGTGCTTTCTCTGCCCTCTCAGAGGCCCCGGGAGCCTCACCAGCAGCCACAGGGAAGACTGTATTCTCAAATGTAATATGAAACTTGCCTTGTTCTGTTTTTATCCCTGTGCTATCTAGGAGTTGGGTTTGTCTTTTCCATTTGCCTGGGTTGAACATTACAGGGAGGAAACTGGGAAGACAATGGAACACAACAGAGAAAGGGGTTACAGACAATTTTAATCTCTCAGGAGGAGCTCTACTGTGCAAAAGTATGTGAAACTGGTGAATTTTAGCCAGCAGTTTCAGAGAGAAATAAAACAGAATGACAGAGCTTGTCATACTGTTTTTGAAATGTTGAGAGTCGGGGAGGGCTGGTCATATCTCTGGAGGAGCAGCTGTGCAAACAAGAGGCTCAGCCTCACAGAGGTGCACTGGTTTGCATTGGCTGGGTAGTCTGAGCTGCAGGAGGAACTGCAATGTGTCACAGCCTAGGATGCAGCTCTGTGCACAACCCCAGTCTGTGAGCAAACAGTGAGCCTTGGTCATCCTCTACCTGCCAGTCACTCAGCCATGCCTCAGATTCCCACTCTACATGCGGGCATCTTGTGGTTTTCAACCCCACTGAGAGGTTGGGATGGGGCTTCCAGGGCTGTGAACACTGGCTGTGCAAGCTGCTATGGGTGTTATCTAGATGTCTCCACTGTCAATTTGAGATGAAAATTAGAACAGAGATGAGATGAAGCTGAGATAGTACCTCAAAAAATCCCTGCATCAGGAAGCATCTGTATACTCAGCCCCATCTCAGAGGGTCAGCAGGCTGGACATGGACATGCTGACCCAGAATATTCACCATGGGGTGTTCCACTGCTGCCATAAAGACAGTATCTGAGGCTGTGTTCAGCATTTCAGTGTGAGGAAAGCCTAGGTCCATTTTGGTCTTTGTGATTCACAGGTAGCAATGTGATGTGTGTTATGCCAAAGGATGAGCATTTGGATGAGAGCTACACTTTGAAATGGTTCTGTGATGGGTTCACTCCCACCTGCCAGGATTGCTCCAGGAAAAGTTCAGTGTTTAGTGCCAGAGCACAGCTGCCTAAGGACTCTGTGCTTCCTTCTGGACATCATGTTACATGTGTGTTCAGCTGTGGCTGCCACACACAGACACCACCAACAGTCCTTTCCCAAGGTAGTGCCCGCACCTAGCCTCTCTCCAGACCAGGAGCTGCTGGAGCCTCAAACTGCTGCAGCTGGGCTGTATCTGTGCAAGTAAGAAAAACTTAATGTCAGTGGCAAACAACCCATCACTTGTCATGTCTTGCAAATGAAGCAGGACACTATTTGGAGGACAGTCCTCCATGGGTGACGTACATGCTGCCACCTGTGATGGCACTGGCTGACTAAGCAAAGTCAGCTTTAAAAAAACATAGCTGGAGTGTGCTGCAAGCAGTGCTGTTTTTGACATGAGGCATTAAAGAGAAGTCCTCACTGCTTACTGCTATTCCCATTTCAGGAGTGCCTTTGTGTAGGAGTGAGTGTCTAGTAAGGTTTTTGCATCAGGATGCTAGCTTGGATTTGCTGGATGTATTCCAATTCAGGCAGTTACCATCTATCTCTGTAAATTTTCCATGCTGTTTCAGTTGGCTAGAGAATGATTTTTTATTTCATGTTCAAATCTGACTTTAATAGTTACTTCATACACTTGAACAATTCCTTTATTTCATACTCAGTGGTGGGTGGAAGGATGTTAAGTAGCATATACTTGGATCCACTTCAGTGGAAGCTATTACCATCACTACTAGGGTTGCAATGATGAATAAATTCATGCCAAAGGGAGCAAATCAGTAAAACAGAAGAACATTTCATTGCAAAAACTATTGTGGGGCTTAAACTACCCTACTCAATATAACAGCAGCTCATGACAGAAATCTATAGTAACTCCACTTTACTAAGTGTTACTAAGTGTTCTGGCAAAGGTTATTTGTGCTTATGCTAACCCTAGGAAATTATATCTCTCTTCACTGAAAACAAGCTCAGTCTCTGCAAGAGTGGCCTGGCCAAACTCCATCCTCGTTGCCTGCAGTTTTACTGACACTACAGGAGAACTGACTCCTTCTTGGCTACTCAAGTTCCCTCACTTCCCAAGTAAACTTTTTTATTCTCTTATATTCCAGTTGCTGAAATTATTTTGTCACCCTCTGCTCAAAACTGCATTTATCCTTTTCCTCCCACTTTTCACAACTGTCGGGATTATCAACTCAGCAATGTGCAATGTAGATTCCTGAGATCTGATGTCATTTTGCTTGGCATATGTTACACACTCAAATAAGCTGTTGTGGTGAATAATGTACCATATGTATACCTCCCAGGTTCTCCCAGCATTGTGAAGACTTGTCAGTGCTCAAATTGTGTACCACTTAAGCCAGGATTTTTTTACGTAGAGCTTCCCAGTCTGGTGTTACCAATGGAAATAAAATCCTCATCTCACCCTCTTTTCTCTGCTCTGCATATCAAACCCCAAAAAAGGTCTGGGAAGAGACTACTGTTTTGAAGACTTGATCTTTTGAATATACTGTGGGGAGCACTGTGGGGATGCTGTGTGCCAGAGACAGAGATTCTGCACATCATGACCTCAAGCCTGGGAGCAAGACAGGGATCCAGAATGTCCAGACCAGGCAGAGTGGTACCACATGGGTATTGCTCTAGCTGCAGCCGTGCCCAGGTCTTTGAAAAGACCCAGCAGGGAATAGTCCCCACCTGGAGACAACACAACAGGCAGATACTCCACCAAAGGGCCCCTTCCTCCTTTTTGCCAGAACCTGGGCATCCTGTTACAGAGCCTCCACTCAGCAAGCCCTTCCTTGCCCTTGTCACAGCCTGCTCCCATTACCACCACCCTAATTTGAATTAAAAATCCCCAGCAGACATGGGCACACACAGGCAGTGAGGGAGAAGTCATGGCACTGCTCATGCCAAGCCAGACATGCACTGGAACACTGGACTCCTTTTCTGCCTTCTGAAAGAGCTGTACAACAGGCAGACCCAGGATGCTTCTGCAGGCAAGGGGTGCAAGTGGTGCCACAACACGCCAAGTTGCTGCTCAGATGGAGCCTTTCATTTTAACTGATGCAGTCTCAAAAATATTCCATTTTCTGAGAAACTTCCATAATGTCCTTTCTCAGAGGAACACAGTAATTAGTTCACATAAAGCAGAGCTGTCCAACTGGTGCTCATGAACAGAAGCATTGGCTCTAATGAACCACGTTATTTTTTCAGCTCTATTACGTTCTGCATGCCTGTTACTGGCATCACGTGTTTAAGTGATTCAAATTTAAAGACTTTTAAGCTATTATAGGGAACTGGGTCTGACCACTATTGTAATATCTGATTCACAGTTAGCAATACATTCTGTTTTTCCTGGATCCCATTCACACCCTGGGAAAACACCAGGAACAGATGGTTTACTATCCAAATTTTATAAGTGGTTCAAAGAGGACTAGGCACCCCTGTATGCTGCAAACATGATCATCTCCCACTAGCCACAGCCAACTGTGTCAATTAGGTTAGCAGTAAGTATGGGGAGAAAAGCCTAAGGCAGTACAGTTCTAGGAACATACTGTGCAACATTGTCTTGCACAGTATTTAAGATGTTAAGCATTTAAGATGCTACAGAGTTGAGACAGATGAGACTTCCATGTGTAGAGAAGAGACTTTAACATTCATGCTGGGTTATTCATCAGTACCACTGGCTAGCAAAATAAATTTCTAGTGTCATTTTACCTTGCAGGTGTGAAAGGTTCTTACAGCAGTTTTTGGTGAGGAGTACTCTACCTGGAGTGTGTTTTTTTGTTGATGCTGATCCTTTAAAACAGAGACAATAGTAATGGGAAGGTTTTACTTGCTTAATGTTCTTTGGACAAATGAAAAGTAACCTTTGGACGTCTTGCTTTTGTCCAATGAGAGTTAAACGTTTTATATCTGCTCTTTCTTTCAAGCAAGGCAGTATGAGAGAGATTCTAGTCAAGATTCACAAAGCTCAAATTGATATAGAAAATTAAGACCCCCATCTTCTATAATTATATCTGAAGTGCAAATCAACAAGGTCTGTTTTTGTTTTATGATTTCTATGTATGTTTGATTTCTAGCTGGTTTTTTTAAGTTCATCAAGAGCTGTACTTCAGTAGACATCAACAATCAAAAGAAGATGCAGTTGAATAGTTTTCTTTCTTGCTTATCTAAAGTGAAAAGTCTAATGAGCACAGAGAACTCTTTCAGGTGAAATATTTCCATAGCTTCCTCTTGATATCTGAAAATATTAAAAGCTGTTACAATCAGCATAATGACTCATTTAATAGCTCAAACAGGTCTGCTCAGAAATCACTACAACTCATGAAATATAAGGAATAGATTCTGTTCCATCAGTCTTTGGAATAGTGGCTTGGAGGAAAAGATTTCATGTCAAATAAATGCTATTAGCTAAGAGTATCCATGCTATCTGAAGCTTATACAGCTGGATAATGAAGTTTAAATTTGGAATTTGGAGACAAGCAATGTAATGTGCTCTAGGTTGCAAACAGGATTTGTTACACAACATTTACACTGCATTTTTAAACTAAGTCACAGGTCTTAGTAGCTATAAAATGTCCTCTGTAGGGTTAATGATTCAAGAGTAAAAGCCTTTTTTCAGAGTCAGAATTGAAACAGTGACACTGTTTTACTTTTAGGACACTAAACCCAGGACTTGATCAGTTGATTTCATTTACATATAATGCATCTTAGTTTAATATGTATTGAATTTTAATATGACAGAGAACTTGATTTCTGGAATCTGAAGAGAATTAAAGTGCATTTGCTGCTTGTGCTATGACAGGCAGCATTTCACTTCCTGGAAAAATCTGCAATCACTCAAGGTCTGCTGAGAATTGAGACTAATTGTGGTGACAAGGCATCATCTAGTTTGGCACTTCCACAGCAACTAAAGTTCTGCTCTTCTTTCTAGAGACCTAAAGACTTTAAAATACCTTTTTTTCCACAGGTCTGCCTCATATGTTTGATTCCTCAGGAAGTTAGTTTTCAATGAAGAAAGAAGTTTGGAAAGGAAGGAAAATAAAATTCATGCCTTAACACAGCC
Organism: Erithacus rubecula; assembly: GCF_903797595.1. Lineage (NCBI taxonomy): Eukaryota > Metazoa > Chordata > Aves > Passeriformes > Muscicapidae > Erithacus > Erithacus rubecula. The sequence goes on from NC_136661.1 coordinate 11,324,417, forward strand.
AATGTTGTTCAAAGAAATTCAAAGCATGAGTATTAAATCATTAGGAAAGAACAAGATATAAAGCTTCTATCAAGAAATAATGTTTCTCTTTTAATTTTTTTTACTGTATCATTTTGTCAAAAACCCCAGGAAATTTTCATTGTTAAATGTTCTGGGGTGAAAAATTACTGGTTCTCAACAAAAAGAGAACACATGATTTAGAATATCAACCTGCTTTCTCTTTTGAGGAATCAACCAAAATTTCACTCTCCTTTCTGGTACTGTGAGTACCTTTGTCTTGTACCAACACATTTGTAGAAGAATGCATTGTTAGCCCAAAGTGTTATAGAACACCTTGGCAAAATCAGGCTGTGGGACTACAGACTGCTCCAAGTGATGAACACTAACAGGTTCCCATGCAGGATCCTTTCTTTAGATTTCTGGACATGTTGCTTGCTGCTCCAAGCCTTTCTTTGGCTCCCAGCTCTCAGTAGGGTACCCCTCTCCAGCTCTGATCTTGTGACTTCTGAGGAGGAATACTCTGAGTTGTAAAAACTCCTTTTCTTTCACTTTTGATAGATGGATAACGTGATCCCATCAGCAGCTGCTGTCTCCAAGGGCACCTTGGGGGTCAGTCCCAAGACATGATGCAGCTGCACATCAGGCTGGGATATACTGGAGCTCTAAAGACTCTCTGTCTTGCTTCAGGGTACAAGTGCATGAGTGAGGAGATACTAAAACACAATAAGAAACAATTCAGGTGACGCCTAAATGCATACTGATTTTTAAGAACAGTATTTTAAGCTTCAAAAAATAATATTGTCCTTTTAAAAAAGCTTTCCCAAAGGCTTGCCCCAATCAGTAATTGTGTTTTGTGACTTAAACAAGAGAAAAGCATACATGTCTTTGCCGAAATACTTAATTCACTATATCCTCATTCATATAGCACAGGAGGTCCTAAGAACCATATCCTGTTTTCCTTCCAAAAGGCAACATTTTCCCAACATCCATACCAGGCACTGTGGATGTACCTGAAGTTACCAGTTCAGCTAGCAAATAATTGGGAAGGTCCTGGAAAAGGATGAAGAGGAGAGGAGTACCAGCTATACAAGTCATTGTGTCAGGTCAAGCCACCTCATCTGTTCAGCGTTGGTGCTTGACCTCTGAAAGCACTGCAAAAATGTACCAGAATAAACTGGTTCTGTAAAAGCATGGAGAGGGAAAAGTGGGGTATATTAATAAATCTGCCATCAAATGTAGTCAGAAGAAGTAGGCAATCTAAATTCACCTGTATCAACTTAAAATGAGTGTATGTCAGTTCTTTCCACAGTGTGTCAGCTTCATATAAAGAATTTCCTAATTTTTTTGTAGGGATTATCACAAATCAAGTTACAAGAAGATATCTGGCAAAACCTACAACTAAAGGAAGTGTTACTAAAGCTGAAAACACACAGAAGAGTTATTTAAACCTCAGGCCACATTAAACTGACTGAAAAATAATGAAAAGGATATTATTATTCAGAACTAGCAGCTAATTGCTTAATGAAAATCAGATGGTTTACATACTGTGGTAATTTCTGAGAGCATAGCCTATTTTATTTTGTCAAATGAACTTTGGAAGAAAAGTGGTCTGGTTTTGTTCTGTACTGGCCCATTTATGGCAATATGCTATTTCAATAATAGCTCTAACAGATTAGCAGATGCAGCAAAGCAATGCAGGCTCTAAGGCTGTCAAAAACCCTTCAAATAGCCTGACAATTTAGGGAGCAGATGTCATTCTGGCACTTGCTGTCTCTTACTCCAAGAATACAATTTGTGATTCAGGAAGTAAGATATTCCCTCTATGACAGTGGACAATTTTCTTAATGGTGAACAAAGAACCTCTCAAAACTGATTTTTCTTTATGTCAGACTTTGCCAGGCACAAGAAAATAACAGAGCACATTAATTCTGTGCACCAGAAATGTGAATTAAAAACTCAAGAGTGGAAAATGCAGTGTTATGCAGATGAGGGCAGGACTTTTCTACCAATACGTGCCTTTACTGTGAAGGAGGTAAGGAAATTTTCCTTTGCCAGATAAAACAGCAACCTCAATCTCTGCAAGGATTTTCCAGACTACAAATCACTTTAGAAACTTGGCCAGTACTTTAACCAGCTCTAGAAACCAGCCTCTTGTATTTCTCAGGAACACCCACCTCTCCTGCAACCGGATGAGTCAGACAGCCTCCAGGAGCTTCATTCCAGGAATCTGGCCCACTCAGAACCCAGGAAAGAAGCACTGTGAACTGACATTTTCTTGATAAAAGGGAAAGCACAGTGAGCAAACACTCTGGACAAAGTCTACCCTGAACATTGAACAAAAGGCCCTAAAATTGCTATGGGTTCCTCTTCAACTGTTTTCCTTAATGAACTATACAGGTTAGTAAAAGAGACATCTGCCCCCACTTTTCTGTCATTAATATCCCAGCTTATCTCATTTAAGCTGTGCATCAGGCTTGTTTTAGAGTCAGTCCTTGTCACAGCTATGGGTGAATTTCAGATATCCCAAGACAGAGCATCCATATTTATTTGTCTTGTCTGCTGGTACTGACGGGTTATTAAATCCCAGGGAAAAAGCTGTAACAACAGGAATGGTAACATCCTAACATGTGTTGGAACTTTCCAAACTAAACACCCTACATGGACAGCTGACAACTTCAGGTTCAGTCTTCTTCTGGTGGGACTGCAGGAGAGCAAATTGGCACAGTGCTGGTGTCAAGATACCAAAGTAAGTCAGGAGCCTTCTACCCCAAACTGAGATAAGCATACATAAGTGTGTCCTGAGGCTGACCCTAGAGAAATCTGAGCTGGTAATCTGAGGAAAAATGTGGGTAGTGCCCACTGTCTTTCACTGGGAGACTCTCATTTCAGCTGTCCCAGTTCTCTTTGGGGTCTCTGTGGAAACTGACATCTACTGACTGGGCTGCACAGAACCCTTGGGGATTGCTGTCATGACTGCCCATTCCTGGAGGCAGTATCTAGCAGATAGGGTGCCTTCCACAAAATATTCTTCAGGAGAAAATAAATAAGTATTCCACCTCCTTCAGTCATTTTGATCATGTCACTCTGTTGCTATGTTCTCTGCACTAGGTGCCACCAATTGCCAACACCATTTCAACACTTTGTCTTCCCTCTGTGAAGAGAACTACCTGGCTCAGCTAAAATAAGGACACCAGATAAAAAGAATAATCCTTGTGTGCAGCTAAGAAAGCAAATAGAACAGATGGGAAACTGCTTTCTTACCCCATGGAAGCCAAGGGGATTTCTGAGTTTTTCATATCCTGCACCAAGGAAACAGGACCTTTCAGGGATTTTTGTGAAAAATAAGGTACCTCTACCCACTGCAGAGAAGCAACTAATCCACAGGCTCAGAAGCTTGCCAAGAGCTGTGGAGCAGCCAAAATGAGTTATCACTTTCCTTAATTGAGAGTAGAGAGCTGAAATCCCTTTCCCACGTAATCACAGAACATCAGCTATTCCAGGAGATTTTGTGTCTGTTCTGTATCCACCAGTTCCCTTCTCTCCAAATTTTTATCTGAGTATGAGCAATCCTTCCTGTCCAAACTATTACATTTCTTTGTAGAACATGTAGTTGTAAAAAATTAGCTTTTTCCAGCAGCAGTTTCAGCAGGACATGTCTCACTGGCCACGGAGATGCTGTAACCCTTCTTCGTATCATGGCTGCTGCTGAGCAGCTGTGTGCTGGTTTGGCGTGGCTGGATTTTCAGTGGGAAGATGTCAGCCACGGAAGTAATTTTTTCTGTGAGAAGCTGCTAGAAGCTTCCTCTGTGCCTGGCAAAGCCAATCCTTGTCTGGCTCTGAGAACAGGCATGCTGCTGAGCCAATTAGAGAAGTTTGTAACGCCTCTGTGATGACATATTTAGAAGGAAATCCAAACTGCGTGCGGTTCTTCCGAGGGGTGGGGAGGCACTGTGGCTGGGGCCATCCTGGAAGTGCAAGCATCCATGTGGCTGGTACGACCATGTGGCCAGCGAGCCTTGCCTGCCTTGGCCAGATACACTGCGGGCAGAAGGGAGCGGCAGCAGCTTCTCCTTTTCCGTGCCCTGCAGGGAGAGATGCAGAATGGCGCGCTGGCCCGCGGTGGCTGCAGGGCCACATGGCAGGGGCAGGAACAGGGTGAGTGATTCCTCACTGTGGACCTGGACAAGATCAGCCTTTCAGCGCTGCAAAACCCTGTAAGCACTTTTCAATGGTAGAACTTGTACCTATGGACAACCATTTTCTCCTGAGTCAGAATATAGGGAAAGTTGAAGACATATGAGGAGAGCTAACATGGCAGCATTGAAGTCAGTAAAGAAAGGAAGTGCTCCAAGTGCCAGAGCCAAAATTTTCTTCCACAAACTGTGGTAAAGGACTGTAGTAAAGTAAGCAGTCCCCTTGCAGCTCATTGGGTCCACAAGAGATACACAGAGGTCCACTCCACGACAGAGTAAGAGGATGCCAAAGGGGGCTATAAAAAAACCTGCAGTCACATGGATGAGTGAATCACGGCAGCAGTTTTGGGAAACCAATTTTGCCCATGAGAAGGACTCACATTTGCAGATTGGGCAGGGCTGCTGCTCACCAGAAGAGAACCAAGTTGGTGAATTTTACAGAGTACTGTCTCACATGAGGGGACCCCACAGTACAACAGAACATTTTGGGGGTTTTTTTTCCCTTTTCCCCTGAATGAACAGAAGAAAATTAGAAGTGATGAACTGACTAAAAAAAATCCCATGTTTTATCTCCCTGTGTTGTCAGTGTAAAAGACAGAGGGTCTGGGAAAAAAAAGTGTTCTGGAAGTTTATTTTAGTTTCTCGTTACCCTCCTTTAAACCTGTTAATAATTAATTTTTTTCTTTATACCTTTTAAATATAAGCCTGTTATGCCCTTAGATTTTCTCCTAATCCTTACCTCATGAGTCCTTTGGGTTTTTTCCCCTCCTCTGCTCAACTACAGCAGAGGAGAATGAATGAACAGTTTTTGCAGATGCCTGGTGTTTCAAACAGTGTCAAACCACAAGTTGAACATACTACTGAAGGGATTTTCAACTATGTCTTCCACTACTGGTCACAACACAGATCAAAACTCACTATGAAATCCTGGCCTGAATATACAGAGCCCAGTATATGGTCAGTGTACATTTCTTTTCACCACAGCAAATGACAATACAAGCAAAATGGACTCCACCTCCATCATTTAAAACTTGCTTTGCGTAAGCCAGTTTTGCAGACTTCCACTTTCTTGTTTGTGCTCTCCCTCTCTCACCTCTCTGTTCCTGAAAACAAAAATGGTGAGGTGTCTCTGTGAGTTGGCAGGCTGCCTAGCTACCCTTGTCAAAACCACTTGGTAAATTTGACCAGAGCACTGAATGTTTACACAAGGATTACTTATATTTAATGAGCTGCTTAATACTCAAGGCATTTAATTTCTATGTACTGGGGGCTTATATGAAGGACCACATTCTGAATTTTGATAAAAGTAAATCATCAACAGAACCCACATGCAACACTTGAACACATACAAATTTGGAATATTGACATTTATGATGAATAAAACCCAAAGTGATATAAAGATGAATTAACAAAAGGGAGGTGAACAACACTGAGGAACATCCTTGTGCCATGGGCTGATTTACTGCAAGATCTTACTTGCTCTGGAACTACAGTGATTCCTGGTCTCAACCGAACTTTTAATGGAACAGTAAACTTTGCTTGCTGGGTCCTGCACTGAGGCAGATGGACCTAGCAATTACAAATAATTTCTTTTTTTCTTTTTTATCGAACCTGCAGAAAGTCGCTGTATTGCCCCCATGTTTTGTTCACAAGAGCAGTATATTGCAACTCCTGGAATAGTCTTTCAGATCCAAATACCACGACAGTCATCAAACTCTTACAAGAAGACATTGAGGGTGAAAAGAGATGCTCCTGATGCCTCTCTCTTGATCATCTTTTCTTTCCTTCTCTTTCCTAGGTTCTCATTCCAACCTGATCTGGTATCTTTAGGGAGCTGGGATCTATTGGTGGGACCTTTGCTCCTGGCACAAACAGCAAACCAGCATGGCACAGGGAACCCTGGAATTAGTTTTTCCCTTCTTTGTTTTAACATGTCCTTGAGATGGTGCAAAAAACTCACCTGCCATCCTGGCAGCTACTTCTGATACAGAACTCAGCTCCAGAACAGGCTGCTCCTGGCCCTTACCTCTGCTGGGCAGGTCTCCATTGGGTGAGGAGGAGACCATGGAGTGGGGCTGGGGCTCTGCCCTGCTGCCCAGACCAGGACACAAGGCACTACAGCAGCATTAAGCCCCACATCACCATCACCCTGGCATGGCTGGGTCTCACACAGATGCAGAACAGCAGAGCTGCTGAGAGGCCTCCAGACCAGATACCACATACCATATGCCTGGCAAGTGGCTGGGCATGGAGAATAGCTTCTCACCAAGAAATATGCCTATGATCAACTAATTAGGACAGCTTGTTGCCAACTGCACAGACCATCCAGATTTTTAAGCTACAGCATAGTTTGTCAAACTAACATATAAAGCTGCTCTGCCTTTCTTCATGGGAAAAAAAAAATAAAGAAAAGCACTATGAATGGTTCCTGCTGCAATGCCAAGAATCATACCAAGCAAAAGAAACCTGCTCAAGGGAGTCTGCAAACCATTTTAACCAGGAATCAAATAGTGTTTTTTTCTTAATGGACTGTTATGCTACATTAGCAAAAGTTATTTGACATCATGAACGTGTAAGCGTATATAAAAGCCTACTATAACAGTAGTTTCAAAATGGGGAGGGGAAGGGGAAGAGAGGAGAAGGGGAGGGGGAAGGGAGAGGCAGACATTTTTAAAACAGTCTTGAAAATGTTAAATAGAGCATATTTGTGGCTATTAATTTGTAACATTTTTCATCTCATTTCTTCTGGAATATATATGTATTTCTTCAACCAAGTGACACAGAAAAAAACAAAATAGCCCTAAGGATTTCTAGATACAGCCTTCACCAGAAAATTGCTGGGGAGCAGGGGCATTAAATGTGCAACCTGTCAAAGTGGCCCACTCTACTTATGACTGGCAGGTGGATAAGTTGCTTTCATGGTAATATCTGCTCCTAGCCACCACCTTTCCAGGGAGAGGACAAGGAGGATGAGGCTCATCAGCTGCTGTGGTAGCAGCAAGGCCCTGGAAATCCAGTGCTGTATCCCACACTTGCACATAGTAGGCATGTGCACCTGAAGTATTTTAGGGATTGCAGAGCTGCAGAAACTACAGCAGCCAGTGCTCTGCACAAGGAAGCAGGCTGCAAACAGTGGTTCCAAGGCCACATCACTGCTGCCCAGGCAGAAGGCTGCCTGATTTCTTGAGTTTCAGACCACCCACCAGCTCAGACAGTGAAGGAAAAGCCAATCACCATGGCAGGTTTTCATCCCTAACAGGCAGAGTTATGGCAGCCAGGGCTCCCCTTGCACCTAGCACACAGAGCATATTTCCAGGACTCAATTCTTAGGTACCTGCTCTAAGGAGACAAATCACACCTCAATCCCATCTTTTTCCCCTAGCCAGAGAAGCAGCTTTGACTACTTCAGATGCAGAGAGTTATTCAATTTGACCCCACCCTTGGAAAGCATTCATCTCCCAGTTTCACCACCCAGGCACAAAAAAATATACCCGTAAACTAACTGGCAGGCCTGGGTTGCCAGGCCAGGGATGACACTGCCCACATAAAGCAGTTTGGGTTTGAATTCACCTTGGTTTACTAGAAAGTAAAATAAGGAAGTGTATGGCTATATGACCTCACTGGTTGCCTGGGATGATATGCATGACTGCAGGCAATGCATCTTGTGATCTTCAGTCCTGTTGTCCTGTGCCATCAAGAGAATTAAATTTCTTGAGCATTGGTTTATCAAAATTTCAGACCAGCCCAATCACATGGCCCAAAGCTCACATTTAGAAAGATCAGCAAATGTGTGCCTCCTCATTCCCCCTTTCTCAAAATAAGTTGTGTTGAAAGGAAGGAATGGTACTGAAGAGGTGTGAAAAAAAAAAATTTAAAATCTGATCTCATGGATATGCTAAGCTGCTTCAGTTTCCTATCCTAGTAGTCAGAATTGTTTTGGGGTGGTTTTTTTTTGTTTCTACAAGAAAAAAAAAAAAAAAAAAGCCACTCAAAAAACTCAATGTACATACCACAAAAAACTCTACCAAAATTCCACTAAAAATCCAGAATTTTAATCTTGGAATAACAACCCTTTTTACAAAGAGATTTTCTAGGTTGTGTGTATGTATTCACAAAAGCAACAAACTAAGGCATATTCTCCATAGCCATGTTTGTAAAAGAAAAGCTCTATAAAGCTATGTGACTTGATTTCACATAAATCTTGTCAAGGTACAGGCAGTACAAATTTTAAAGATTTAAATTACTTTTGCATGTAACGGACTGTCCATTTATACAGTTATCACGAATATGAGCTAAATTAATTTTAAATCTCTGCAACAAATACTCTAGTAAGAGCATGAAGCTTAAACAATATTTTAAAGTGCTCATTAGAAACCCAATATTTCAATTAAGACACGTTAAAGATATTACATTCCTTACATATCAAGTCCAAAGATAGAATATATACACGATCTACCATCTTGTCCTTACAAATAAGAAGTAATTTATCTGTGTATCTCAAACATTACTAGTAACCAAAGAGAAGCTGAAAGACTATTTCAATTTGTCCAAGAAAAAAAACAACCCCCGCCCCACAGAACAGTTATCCCACACATACAGTTACCAGAATGGTGTACCTCAAGCACTGCCATTTGGCCCATCTCCTTGTCTAATTCTCTTTATACCTACCCATGAAGCATCTGCCAGTACTTTGCCAGTAAAAAATTACAGAATCTCTCTTGTAACAGAATTGTTTGGGTCTCTAGAATTGGCAAGGCTTCTGTTAAAGATCAAATATAACTGAACGGAAGAAATATGCCCTGCAATATACCACAGTCAGCAAAGAGAAAAGATCTCTGAACTACACAGACCATCATATAACAAAAAAAATTGTCAATTTTTAGTTTTAATTTTCAGATTAACTGTAGTGCTTGTTAAAAATAGGATAAAACTAATTAGAGGCATTTGTGACACATTTAAAAGCCTACATCAGCTTTTTTATAAAGTCCTAACCTAATAGATGCAGTATGTTTGCTAGTCAAGTCTTGTCTTGACAGCAACTAATCACATATTTCCATCCACAACAAGTTTTCTGTGATTTTGACTTAACAGTTTTGCAGCATGTGGTACTATTCTGTGCACAGGTTAAGCCTGTTTCACAAAAGGCTAATAGGAGGTACTGTGAAATGTTAGCATTGTGCATCATTTTAATCCCCATAGCGCACATGCTTTTCAATAATCCCCTTCAAAGTTCAACATGACAAATTTTCAAAGATACAAACAACCATAAAACACAAATCCCAAGTTCATTAAAGCACAATAAAAATATTTACGTTCCTGTAATTATTTTTGTTTCTCAGCTGCCATGAATGGCAACATTCTATTTTTTCAGACTTTGCAACTGGACTTTGTCCTTTTCAGACAAAGAGTCTACCCACTCACATACAGTAACATGATTACAGTAAAATCAAATCCACAAAATAAAATAACAGTGAACATTCCGTAAGTAGATTTTTAACTTTAGGTAAACTCTTCTGCTAGGCTAAAGGCAAAAATATGCTGTACAAATCATGTTAACATCTGCAGTAATAAGCTTTGTTTGGCTTAGCTTAGCTTCAGCGTAGTGTGTGGCCAGACCGATCTATGCCATTTCTGAAAAGAACAGGTAGACAGAATATACTAAAGCTTTATTTCTTCTCTACTTGTACCCATTAGCAGATCCTTCCCTTGCAAAACATTCATGTGAAAAAAATTTACTGTAGCACTCGGGTGAGTTACAAATCACATGTGTATGGGCAACAAGAGATGTCAAGGTGATAAACGACTCATTGGACTGCCTTCCTCTCCACCTGCAGCAAGCTTGAGCGTTGTGAGTTTCCGAGGGAGATGCTGAGGACTCTTACGAAGGTTGTCGTCCATCTGCAGAGAAACAAGGAGAGCTGGATCTGGCAACAGCAGAATACAGATTATACAATTAGTCATATTTTTTCAGGGCTGCCATCATTAATACTGGGTTGGTGTATGTTTACTGTCAGGACCAGTAACAACTGGTGCTTTGGTTTCTTTCTACTCCCAAATATATGCTTGTGTCAGAGCTGCTAATCATTCCCTTACATATGGTGCATCAAATCCAGGGCATCTGGATGTGTTTCTGCTCAAGCTGTTTGGTCAAGATTACTGAAGGAAGCAACACCAATTCTAAGAGGTCAAATATTGTACAATAACAAAATGCTGTGAGAAGGCAGATCAAGAGTCAAAACTGCTAACATCAATGGATGCTTATGTATATTAAGCACCACGCAAGAATAACTCTTTTGAAATCAGAAATGTTCTGGAGATGCTGAGTGAATTTGTATTAGTTACCCATTGCAAAATGTACATAATAAAGTGCTTGTGATAAGACCTTTTTTAAAAACAGGATAAAATTCATCTTGGAATATAAATAATTAACATTTTCATAGGAAATCACTCTAATGCCCTGTGTGTAATGTGGTCTGAAGAAGTTTAGTTGGTACAGAATACAATCACAGTGAAGATCTGCAGAGGCTGCATAGTCTACTCCATTTCTTAAAGACAGGATCAGACTTTCCTCAGTCATGCTTGACAAATGGTCTATGTAACCAATTGTTTAAAACTTCCACAGTCACACTTCAGTGCCAGAAAAAGCATCAGTACCTAATTCTACAGAAGATGATCATAATTAATGATCTATTTCACACACTGATCTTTTTCAGAAACAAATGCCTTCTACCCTTTTAGTTAGAGTGTTCTACCTACTTCAAAAGGCTAATTCTTCACAACTGTTTTTCAGGTAAGTTGTATAGCTTTTGATAGGTGCTGAGTGACAGCCTTAGCAACAAAGAACATAAGAAAAAACAGCCAGATGTAGAACAAGCAGGAGAAGAGTGACTGCCAGTTAGTTACTACAGCATGCAGCTGGGAGCAAAGAAAACTGGTGATCAGTCTTAATTTGCAGGACCATTTCTGAGTTTTGAACAGTACATTTCCCTCCTTCTTTGCTGAATGTACGCTTGCAGAAAGATACCACTTCTCTGTGGGTGTGCACACCTGCAAGACAATGTTCTTTTGGTTGCATTAAAAATACTTTTTTAGTGCAAGGTTTCATTAATTTCTCCTTCCAAATGATGCAATATTCTTCCCGCCTCTCTACACAACGTATATCACTAGAAAAGAAGTAATTAAAGTCCACTGCACAGTTGCAACTGCCATGCAAGGATATCTGTGAACAAGTAACCACAACAAAGCAGCAAAATTAAAGATACTGAAGCAAAAGTAACCTTTTCAATCAAGTTGGATTCCTTATTTACAAGCTGTGTGAGTTTCTGCAGATTAGCATCTGCTGTATCCTGTCCAGCTGGAGAATGGCCTGGAGAGTGAAGGTAGAAAGAGGAAGAGTGAAAAGGCATTTACAGAAACTTTTAAATTCTTTAAAAATAAACTCACACTGGAGAGAGACTTCATGCAGAATTTTTACGTGTAGAAGAATTTAAGTGTAAAAGCCATTTCATGTGAGAAAACCAGGAGTACTGAGCGTGAGCCTTAGATCTTGCCAATGCTTGATAGAATCTAAAACTGAGTATTAACACTTGCTTTTAATTTTGAATCATTTGAGCCCAACTTTAGAAGTTTCTTCATTCCCCCACAGAAAGTCTAGCAAAAACTACACAAAATCTAATTTGCCTTGGTTCACAAATAGAATATTAGAGTACTAATACAAACAGGACCACAGATGACAAAAAGGAGAAAAGAAACACAACTTACCTGAGACAGTTAACCTGAAGTAGCAAGTTAAAATATCATCACAAAATCGACATAGATTGGGAAGCTGTTTCAAATGCTCTTGCAACTGTACCCTTGGGAAGCATACTTTATAAATTGGTGCAAGGAAACCAAATACGAAGGCATCCAAGGTGGTAGGCCTAAAAAGAGTGACACAAGAAAACACTGAACTGACTTGAAATAACAACTTTTAAGACTTCTACAATCTAGTTTTCAGTGTACTTCAAATACAATTCAGGACAAAATACAGTCAGCCCTTCTTTCATTCCACGTTTGCCTATTAATCTAGTAAATGCTTTGTACCAACTATCTGCTCCTTTCAGCACCTCTTAACTAGAGACATGCTGACAAGCTGAAACAGTAATGTCAGCATTACAACAGAGTCATGCTACCCTACACACTGATAAGCAAGACACTCTAAAACATCTTTCTGGCACCACAAAAGTCATGCTGGGGACCTGGGACCAACATCCTCCCTCATGGAATAGTCCAACTTCTACAGCTGAAGAAGAGATCATGCTTTGCAGGACCCATTGTCTTTATGTTGTTGGTCCTATCTACTTCCTGATCTGCAGATATACCACAGGAATAGTATTCCTGGACCTACGCCCTCCTGCCATGAGGACAGTAGTAACACCTCAGCCTGCAGCATTTTTTTCAATATACAAAACCAGGAGGTGGTATTCAGTGGCTAGAAAAGTGTTCTCCAGTGCACCTCACATTTTCTTTGCAGCTGAGGGAAGCATTTCCCTCTGTGTGGAAAAAAGCAGGATAAGAGAGACACCATATTGACTCAGTCTGACAATCTCATTTGTGCCCTGTTGCTCATGCAGATTTATCTGAAAAGTAGAGTGTGAGATATAAAACTATTGAGAAGAACTTTTAACATTCTGACAGGTTAAAAAGGAGGAAAAAAAAAAAGGTTCAAGTGTTCACAGAGTGGTGTGGTACCTTTTTTATCAGTCGTTTACCAAAATAATTTTTAAAAAAATTACACTCACATATCTCCAAAGAAAAACTGAGATGTTCCCAATCTCTTCGACAGGAGATTCAGGCACTCCTTGGCATCCCTGTATATCTGACGAGACACAAGACTGTCTAAGAGGCTGGTATGCACAGCACCATTCATCATTTGACTGTGTGCTAGACTGTTCCAGTTCTTGTCTTTGACAGAACCAACTTATAAATTCTTCTGCACAACACATACCTGTGCTTCCACTTCTGTGAGACTATAGAGTGGAGGGCCTCCCTTGGTCAGCAAGATCCTGTTCAGCGCTTCCCTGGACATCTTTCCAGGCAGATACAAACTCAGTGGGAAGGCAATCCTTGAGGCAAACCATGGTTTTGTCACACTGCAGTAATTTTCAGCCTCAATCCAGAAAGTGTGCAGCTGTATTATCAACATGAGGAAAAATGTAAGTGAAATTTGAATGACATGAGTAGACACCTTGTGACACTTGATATGCAAGACCTCTCTCAGAAAAGCAGAAGAAAAAGGAACTATTGTAATTTAAGGCTATCAGGCTCTGTAGAGGAATATACTAACCTCTGAGCGTGGGAGTACATGAGTAAAGCACTAGTTACCTTTCAAATAAAGAAAAACACACCAAAGATATTACAGAGATCTATATGCATCTGCACAAAATTAAGTATTTACTATGTATATACAGATACATACACACTGTATACAGAAAATACATTATAAACAAAGTTGCAGACATACAGCAACAGGTTTAAACTTTCTGGAATTTTGTTTTGAAATTTTATATAAATCTTAAAATACAAAATACTACAAAATTATGAATTTGAAACCAGGGTCAGCTGAAAAGGCTAGCTTATGATACCATCTGGTCAGACTATTTTTCCCTGTACAAACTGAAGCCAAAGTGATTCAAGAAACTCACTGTCTGTGGGTCTTATAACCCTAAAGTAATTACATTGTAATACTGTAATAACCTGTAATACACTGTAATACTGAAATGGTCATGTCTTATTTAGAACTGAAAAATTAAGCTAGTTATGGCATTTTAATTTATTAGAAGTTTTAACTCAACAGTTCAAAAGGCTTTCAGCTGTGTGTCTTACATCTTAAATATTTTTCAGGAAATCAAATGAAACAAAAAAATGGCAACATTAAGGTGTTTTCAGGATACTGCTTCCCAAAGACCAACAAAACAAAAACCCTAAGTGTCCTTTTAAAATGTCTTTCATAAATCTATTATTAATATTATTTTAATACTCCACAAACACACACTTATTTTCTTTTCAAAAGTTGCTGGGCATTATTTCAAAAAAATAAACTAACAAAACAACTAGAATCCAACCAGGGCTGTGACTGAGAGACTGTAATGTCTTTCACACTGGGCACCTCTTACAGCATTCAATTCCAAGTATTCTGACAAAATATTTATTAATATTTACCAGAGCAGGAAGCAGTTTCTCTTCAAGTAGTGCAATATATGCCAGTGTATCAGCTCCTTGTTTTGCAGACAAATCATAATCAGCATTGTATTTCTACAAATTAAAAAAAAAAATCTTATACTGAACTTTCAAAAAACATTATCAATGGAAACTTGCTTCAACCTTAATACATATCAAGGCAATAAATATATATGTACAATTTTTGGAACAGAAAGCATGTACTCACTAGGATCTTCCTTCTTCAGGCCAACTCTGCCAAATCTTGCTCCATCTTGCTTTTCCACTTTCCCATCCCTAGAGCTCTGGGCCCTCCTACTTCCAAAATTATTTTGTCTCTACCTATTTGTTTCCAAGCAAATGTCCAGCAATACAGAGGCAATTTTCAATACCCAGGGATGTAGCAAACCTCTGGTAAGTCTCCATTGTTATTTTTCATGAAGCACCTGACACTTCAGCAGGTGTAAGCATTTAAAAACAAACAAACAAACAAACATGCATTCCCATATTTTGTTTTTAATGAACATCCCACAAGCCAAGAAACTGGATGGTAGCAGTGTAAGGAAACAAATATACAGCTATACTAATGCAGTTACTCACGAGACTTTTAATTCATCTAATTTACATTATGAGGATTGAAAAATTTGTGGAGTAAGTAGATTTGCTTCATTAATTTATAAAACAAAGGGCCAGTGCTGACACTTGAACATCTGAAAATACAGCATACAATTGTTATACTCTAACATAAAGAGGTTTTTTTCCCCTAACATTATGGAACTTTTGTTATTCACATGAATACCAAGTTCAAATTCAAGCCAAATTAACCTGAAACTTCAGAACAACTGTTCAAAATTTCATCCCAAATGTAGTTTTCAGATTCTAGTTTTCTCCCCATGAAGATCTGAAGTTTCGCTAACATAGCATTCATCAGATCATCTGACCAGACAGCACCTGCATTTCTGCAATGTAAATGAAGAATAGTGGGCTAGAGGACCATCTCAGGAATAAAAAGACGATGCCATGGTTTACTAGATATCTTTATACTTTGTGAAAAGAAGAAATTGTATAGGTTTATTTTTTGTGTACAAAACATTAAGAGTCCTACAAAAGGCAAACAAGAAGCAATAACCTGGTGTGCGTCAAGAAACATCTGCCAACATTTTCATGTTACAAGCTATAGAAAAACTGCAGAGATTAAGAACTATGCTCAATGCTTTATCTCAAAAAAAAAAGAGCACTGGGAAATTACCCATTTAAACTATTAACCTAAACTGTGATATTCTAGGTCTGCAAAGTCAAAATGCCATTAAAAGTATTATAATTACAAGCAGGGGGATCAGTAAGAAACTGCTCAATTAGGAACTGTATGTTGTCCTTTTCAATTAAATTTCTTTCATGCTTATCTTTAAATCTTTCACACAATTAATGATCGAACTTTTATACAGCAATTTCTTATCCACCATTTTGCCATTGCCATGCATGTACGAGAAACAGAAAAGCATTAGGTCTGAACTAAACTCCAGGTTTTTGGAAGCCTGTATCAGTGTACAAAACAGACATGCAAGAGCCACTGCAAGTCAAAGAAAACAAACCTTTTTGAAAGAGACCTACCTGCCTTCTTAAGAAATTTAGTATTTTTGCTGGCTGAGAAATAACAATGTCTTCTGATACCAGGACTGGCAGATCTCCTAGAAGGCAGAAATAACACAGTCAACAATTTACATGGATGAGTTCAAACTACAAAGTAATCAGTCACTGTATGTACTTTCCTTTCTTCGATAGCATGCTCTGATTTTCCTAATATTTAAAAATAAACATAAAATTTTACATAGCATAGGCAAGTTCCACTGAGGTTACAAATACTCTTAGTCTATTGTGGACTTTACTAAAAATAAACATAAAAAAGGGCAACGTCAAATCAGACTGAAGCCAATGTTTATTGCTAGATATCCAATACTTTAAAAACCAGGCTTATTGTCCGGATTTCAGACATTTGTTTTAAGATAAAAATTCCAACTCAGACCAACTGCTCTCTCAATCCATCTACATCACAGTTTTCCTCTTCAATTTTTCCTCTGTCCTTCACCTCCAAATCCAATTTAACAATACTTTTTCTCTAACCTTGCTGAAAACAATGCCTAAGCTACCACTGCATTACCACAAATTACTTAGAGAACTAAGTACTTCCCCTCTGCCAGAAGTTGACAGGACAGCCTTTAGTCCTGTAACTGCAGGATCAAAGCCTGTAGAGTGCAAAGTCTCTGTAACAGGGGCTACCTAACAGCACATTCACAGAAGAACTGCCAGAATGAGCACACCAGAACAATGCTAAATAATATTTAAATATCAATTATCACCAACACTTACTAATTAAACTGCTTTCTTAATTGATTTTATGTATTTTCCTTATGAAGATAGCCACCACATTTCTAGCAAGTCCACCCAGCTACTTCTTGGTATTTTCCCCTAACAGAGAACAAGACACTGAAAAGCAAGAAACAAAAGCTCAACTTCTGCATGAATACATCACTGCCTGAACTGATAATGTGGTTAAGTGTAAGTGACAGAGGATTTTAACCCTGCAGTGATTTTACCTCTCTTAAATACACCAAGGCAATAACTGCTGAGCAAACCAACAAGCAATAAATAAAAGCATCCAAAATAAAGAAATCCTCTCTGACAGCTTACCTTCACCTTTTCTCAGTCAAACCCTCTAATTCAGCACAATACCAAACAACCCAGCTAGTGTAAGCTGCACTTGCTGTGGCTCGCATTCCACTTCCAGCTGTACCAACCCTTTAAGCCACAAGTAAAGCGAGAGCTCTTCTGTACATTCTGTACGGTTATAAATATGCAGAGTACAAAAAGATTACAAATTTGCTTTCACCACACCATCAATTCAGACTGCCTGAGTGAAACAGTTACGTGGCATTACTGCTTTGTTAACTGCCTGCTGCCTCACCCGCACACATTTTAATAAACTGTCCTCTTGAGCACTTTTTTTATGACTTCCATTACTTCATTCTCACAGATTCATCACACCTGATCCTGTGAAGTCATTTAATCGGGGCTGACTGCACTCATGAACACAAACACAATGCAAACACAGAAACTGGAACCCACATTTATAGCACAGCTGTGATTAGAGCAATAAAGGCGGCAAAGATGGTACCTTTTGGAGCTCTCCGGGAGTTATTTACAGTATTCACTATCAGGGGAGCACCAGAAAACTTGGCGTAAGCCTGCAATAAAGATTGGAGGGCAGGGGAGAAAACCTGTCACAACGTGTAAGAAAGGCGTAAAAGACAGCTTCAGAAGTTGTGTTAAACACCTTCGTGCACTGAGGAGCATCCGCCAGCAGGTGCGGCCGGGCTCCGTTGCCCTAATGCGGCTCAGGGAATGCAGGGCAGAGGCACCGCAGCCCCCGGGAAGGGCTCGGAGCCCCCGGGAATGGCGGCAGCTTCTCCCGTGGGGAACGATCCCGGCCCGCGCTCCGGGCCCAACACCCCGCCTCCCACCCCCGGCCTCTCCCGAGGCGAGAAAGAGCCTCGCGAACGCCCGTGCGGGCGGCAGGCACGTCCCGGGGCGCCGCCGCTCCCTCCCTCCCTCTCGGGCCGGGCGGTGGCCGCCGCCCGTTACCATGACGGTGAGAGACTCCGGGTGCAGGGACGGCAGCCCCCAGTCTCCTCCCCAGCAGCTCAGCTCCATGGGAGCCGCCATCTTCTCCGCCCGGCAGCGCGGCGCCGCTCCCCCGCCTGGCGGCGCCCGCGCGCGGGGCTCGGGGCGGGAGGCGCGGAGGGAGGAGGGCCCGGAGCGCCGCCGGCGGGCAGCGGGCCGCGGGCAGCGGGCACCGGGCACAGGACACCGAGCCGCAGCGCCTCCTGCCCCCGCAGCGCCTCCTGCCCCCGCAGCGCCTCCTGCCCCCGCAGCCCGCGCGCGGGGCGTCACGGAGGGGCCGAATCCACCGGACCCGATAAGGCCTGTGAGATCATCGCCACCGTGTCAACCAGACCATGGCACCAAGCGGATTTTCCGTCATCAGGTCTAGGGAGGGTGACTCCACCACCCCCTGGGCAGCCCATTCCAGTGTCTAATCACGCTTTCCGTGAGGAAGTTCTTCCAAATGTCCAGCCCAAAGCTCCCCTGGCACAATTTAAGACTATGTCCTCATACTACCCCCGTCCCTTCCCAAAAGGACAACCCCTGCCCGGCTGTAGCCTCCTTCCAGGTAGCTCTGGAAGGAGCTCAGAATCTCTCCTGAGGTGCCTTCTTTCCACCAGGCTGAACAAGCTGAGCCCTCTCAGCCTCTTCCCACAGAACTTGTGCTCCAGAGCCTTTCACTGTTCTGTTGCCCTTCCCTGGCCTTGCTGCAGCACCTCTGTGTCCCTGAATTGAGAATTACCTCCTCTTGTCCTGTCACTGCTTGCCTGGGAGGCGAGGCCAACCCCTACCTGGGAACAAGGTCCTTTCGGGTCGCATGCAGGTGAGGGCCAGCCTCTTGGGAAGAGACCTGTGATCCTCTGGGGAAATGCTGCAGCCGCCGTCCTTTGAAAGCTGCAGTCCTCTTGAAATGCTTTTGGTATTGTCTGGCTGAGCCCTCACCCTCCAGCCCTGACACTGCATACAGAGTTGTGACTTTTCATTGTGGTCTCAATCAACTGTGAAGAGCAATCATCAGGAATTTGGCTCTAAAAGCAAGGAGCTCTGATCTTATGTTGCCAGTTTTTACCAGGTTATAATGATAACCCATTCATTGTGGTTTTAACTGCAGACGTTTAGAGGCATCAAGTTGTCAACTGTTTGTTCCAGAGCTTGTGCAGACGTGCCACAGCACATCTAAATGCTAAATCAGGTTTCCACCCTACCCACAAAAGGAAAAAATACCACACACTGACTAAAAAAACCCCCTGCACTGACCACCCTTATTATGGTGTTCTATGCATAAAGAGGAAAGTAAGGGTAAAGCTTTGTTTTTCCTTTCACCTTCCCAGATCCACAATTTTAGATTCACATGAAATTTGTGGAAGATAGTGTTACGATAAAAATTTATACCACAGATCTACTAGATCATTCTGCTCCATTTTATGAGGAACGTGGGAGAAGAAATACATGCCCGCTTTTTTCCTCAGAAAAATGTACCGCTGGCAATGGTAACAGAAGCAAATTTTTTTAATTGCTGCGTTGCATCTTTCCTTCTAAAGACTTATTTAAGATATACATTATAAGGATATATTTTATGTCTTTGCCTCCCTACAGGCACCAACTAACTTCTCATTCTGTTCGGGTATTTTGATTTGGTCCTGTGAACTGACATGCATTGAGATGCAAAGCTCTAAAAGGGAATTGTGGATGCTAGCAGCTGTGATCCCAAAGATCTACTTCTATAAGGAGTATTTTACAGAGGAGTTAATACTTATATCAGCCCTGTTTAGTATCTTTGTTGATGACTGGACAAGAGGTTGAGTGCAGCCTCAGTCAGTTCACAGGTGGCACCAAGCTGTGTGGGTTATTGATCTGCTGGAGGGCAGGAAGGCTCTGCAGAGGGATTTGCACAGGCTGGATCATGGCTGAGGCTAGTGGTGTTCAACAAGGCCAATGCTGGGTCCTGCCCTTGGATCACAACAACCCCAGGCAGTGCCACAGGCTGGGACAGAGAGGCTGGAAAGGACCTGGGGGTGCTGGTGGCAGCAGCTGAACATGAGCCAGGGTGTGCCCAGGGGCCAAGAAGGCCAATGGCATCCTGGCTGGATCAGCAATAGTGTGGGCAGCAGGAGCAGGGCAGGGATTGTCCCCCTGTCCTGGGCACTGCTGAGGCCACACCTCGAGTGCTGTGTCCAGTTTTGGGCTCTTCACTACAGGAAGGTCATTCTGGGGTTGGAGTGAGTCCAGAGAAGGGCAAAGGAGCTGGTGAAGGATCTGGAGCACAAGTCCTATGAAGAGTGGCTGAGGGAGCTGAGGGTGTTTAGCCTGGAGAAAAGAAGGTTCAGGGGGAAGCCTTATCAGTCTACAAGTACCTGAAAGGTCACTATAGAAGGGTGGGATTCAGTTTTTTCTCCTAAGAAGTGTTAGAGTAAGAGAAAATTGCCTCAAGTTGCACTTGAGAGGGTTTGTATTAGACATTATGAAAAATTTCTTCACTGAAAGGATTGTCAAACTTTGGAACAAGCTGCCCAGGGAAGTCATTTGGAGTCACCATTCCTAGAAATGTTGAGGAATTGTTTTAGTGGTGGTTATGGTGGTGGTGCTGGGTTGATGGTTAGACTCGATGAACTTAGAGGCTTTATTTTAAGAAAAACCTAACCATTCTATGAGCTTTTCTGTCATATGGATTTTCTTAAGACAGGCTGCAATAGGGTAGTAAGCTTTGCATTGCCTTCAGGCCCAGTTTATCTCTTGTTGTTGTGGAGTCTGGAGCAAAGATAAAAAAAGAGGTAATCTCTACCTTCCCTCCCCCATGTCAGGAACTTTTTCCTCTTGGTTGCCTATGTGGAATTCCTATCAGTGTAAATGAAAAGTTAGGTAGGTGCACTGAAGATGGATATATGACTTGACTTGAAAAAGTGGAGCTTCAATTTGTGTTTTGGAAAAGCAAAGATTCTTTTGAGACCTGTTTTTGAAACTTGAGACCCTTAAAACCAGTAATTTTTTATTTTTTTTTTTTTTTTTTGAAAATGAAGCAGAATCAAAACTAGGAGTTTTGACATAAATATGAAAGGATGTGTTTTAGAGCACATACTTCACTTGCCTTAAGATTTCTATATCTTCATTGCCCATGAATCCTGATTTTTATCATTCATATAATTCCAAGAAAACAGTGAATCTCCTGATGCACATTAGGAGCAAAGCACATAAGGTGAATTAAGCAGCAGGATTCTTTTCTATTTAACTTACCCCATTATTTAGAATTTGAACAAGTTTGCTTCTTAAAGCAAAATCTTGTTTGCAGCTTCTCTATATTCTGTGTGCCTAAACTCTTATCAAATTACATATGCAGATCAAACATTATAGTGATTGAGATTTTCTTCCAGATTCTATATAAAAAATTACAGTCACATGACTTCCTTACAAAATGTTACTGACATGTTGCAAGTTTCTTGGAAACATGATTAATAATGTTTTTATTTTTGCTTCTTATATAACCTCCAGTAATTTAAGCTGAGTTTGTACTTCAAAGAATACACAAGAGTGAAAAGGCAATTGCTAGTATTCCATTGTTTTCATGGAAAATGTTGCTTAAAAGCACAAATAGTCCCTTCCTACTTTTTGAAATCCCTTAAAGAAGGTTGCACTTGAGCACAAAATCCCCTTTAGTATTAACATATTCCAAAATAAAACTCAGAATATAAATGAAAACTGGAAAAATTGCAGTGACCTTTACATGTACTAAGTTCATCTAGACATGGGTTTAAGCTTCTGTTTATATACATTGTTTCCTTCTGTCTTATTGTATTGTGCCACATTGGCTGTTTGCCAAACATTGCTGCCATGTGCATTCTTTGTGAGTAAGCACAAAGAATAAGCAGGTACAGAGCGAGAACAGAATATGGACCTCACAAATCTAACACTAATGAATGTATAATATTACAAACGAAATTCTCCTCCTGTAGGGCTGGTCAGCATCAGTGTAAGAGAGTCCTCTATATTTAAGTCAGTAATATGGAATGGTAAGGTATAATTACTTAATATTTTTTTTGTGTTATATAGCAAAATTGTTCAAGAAAAAATTTCATATGCTTTGATAAACTCAAACTCAATAAACTCAAAGTACATAATAAATGTCTGCAAATTACTGATGATGTTCCCCTTGGGTGAAAGCAAAGCCTTGCTATCTTTTTTCTCTCTCTCTTTTTTTTCTTTTTTTTTTTTTTTTGTCCAGAACTGCAATGATTTTGCAGACGTTCACAGTGTTTTTCTGTCATGCACTTAAGTATATGTTTGCAAAACATGCTCTTTGTTGAGTCAAGCTTTTCCTTAACAAGCAGTTGAACATCATCAGTGCTGCCCTAGATGCACATATTAGCCTTGCAGCATCTGTGCTGTCTCCCCATGCTCTACATTTGGGTCAAATTCTGAACTAACATTTCTTTTTAAGGAGCTTATGACACTCAAGGTTCTTCCTATTCTTTTTCCATCTTCTTGCCTCTTGCTTACTCCTTTTAGCCTCCCTTTTTTCCCTGCTCCACAGCACTCTGCACCTGATGACCTGTTTTTCTCACTGCTCTGTGTAGCTCTTGGCCAGCCCATTGACACTACTGTATCATCCTGTCACTTCCACTGCAGGGGCAAGGATGTGGGAGGGAAGCTGAGGTGTTTCTTCTTATGTGGAGACATATACAAGAGCAGTAGGGTGAGGAGGAGGAATAGCAGCATACTGTGGACACAGTGGATATGGCAGAGCACCCTTCTGCCTGACAATGGGTGGAGGAAGAAATGGGCAACTTAAGGAGTGGGTCAACACTGCTAAGAGGAATAGGCTAAGAAGTAAGGGTATGTTGTAGGGTATATGCCTTGTGGCAAGGACAATTGGACAAGAAGTGAATTAAGGCCAGCTGAAGGTATCTGTAAATCTCACTGGTGTTGGAGAGCTGCCCACAGCCGTGCTCCATGTGGTGTAAAGCTGCTCGGGCAGCCCCTTAGCAGCACTCACAGCCCCTGCCCTGCAGTGTGCTGTGTCTTGCCTCTCACACAATGAGCCCCCCGGGGGCTGTTCTCTGTGGTGCTCCTTAGATGTGTGCACCAAGCCTGATGAGACTGAACATTAATCAACACTACTTTGCTCACTTTAACATAAACTTTCCCTTCTATTGTTGCCCTACTTTTTGTGATGTAAATAATATCAGACAGCTCCAACTTTTCCAACTGAGTGTGGATAGTAAGCTGCGATGGGGCCAAGCAGGGCTTCTTGGATTTCTGGCGTGACAGAGGTTCATCAGCAGAGCTGATACATACAGAGATGTACAGGACACAGAGCTGTGCAGCAGGATGGAAAGCTCACAATGTGTTTGAGTTTCTCCCTTGCTCCCTTTCTCCTGTACTTTCTTACCATCAGCAGTGCAGAGGTTAGAATTTTATGAAGTACAGGACAAACAATGGGATAATGATCTCCTAAGGGAACACACAGTTGAAAATTGTTGTAGTTGAAAGAAAAAGGGTTTTTAAAATTGACTTTGGCAAAGTTGTTGAGTTTGGGAGATTGCTAAGACAAACAGCCTTTTTCCGTAGTCTCCATCTGGTCAGTATGAGCACTCCCAATGCTTCTGAGCTCTTTAAATGAAACAAAGGAGTAGATTACACATTTCTCAGTTTGCCAGTCAGTCTTCCGGAAGCCAAATTTGCCCTAGTCCACAATCTGCACAGCTCATCTTAGTGACACTCTTCAGTCAGGAAAAGCAGAGTATCTAAATTCCTACCAAGTCACAAGAGCGCCTCCATTTGTTTTGTCTTCAGACATGCATGAGACAGAATCTGTTCTAATATATGTTAAACCTTAGCTGTTGACACTAGACACCTGACTGAACAGCAGGCAGAGAAACTTTTGAGAGGGCTTCGCAAAGACGACAGCTGTACTGTCAGAAGACACAAAGAAATGTGTGGTCACCGTTTGTTGAGCATAGAAAGGGAGGCCAAGTTGAGGTTTTAAAGTAAAATCGTCCCAACCTCAAAGTTAAACATCCTGCAGTCAGCAGGATGGGGTGAACAAGGCTGCGTTATCTTTATGCTTCTGACAGTCTTCTACATCCCTCACCAGACCGGTGCTTCTCTGAAAGGCTGCTTGCAACAGCACTGGACTTGCTGTCCCTCCTGACCTTACAGAATTCTTACTTGGCTCCTATAGCACACCCAATTCGCTTTTGGGACCATCTTCTTGGTAGTAAGCATAGCAGCTTATTAACCACTGGACTCCGTGAACTTAAAGGTCCTTTTCATACCTTACCAATTCTGTGATACCATGAATTTAAAGCCATTAAACATATTTCAATTTCCAGGGCTCCTCAGAGGGCAGACTCCAGACAGGCTCCCCACAGGTGTTGATTTTGGGGAGCGTCGCCAGGATCTTCGGTTCTGTCCGAGCCACCTCCACCGGTGCCAGTTCCCGGACAGGGTCCCGGCGGCCCGCCGGCTACTCCTGGTCCACCGCAGCGCCCGCCCCCGGGGGGGAGCCCCGGCCAATGGCCCGCCGCCTGCCGCCGGCCGTGCCCGGCCCCGGGGCCGCCCCCGTTAAACGGGGGGCTCGGCGTGCGGCGGCGGCTGTGCCTCGGCGGCTGTGCCTCGCCGCCCTGCCCGGCCCGCGGCCGCCATGGGGTGCGAGCGCGGCGCCGCGCTGCTGCTGCTGCCGCTCGCCCTGCAGCTGTGCGCGGGCCGCGCCGCCGCGCCCGCCCCCCGAGGTAAGGGCCCCGCGCCCCCCAGGGAGCGCGCTCTCCTTGTCCCTCTTTCTTGCGAAGGCTCTAGGCTTACAGTGTCCCGTTCCCTGCGCTCCGCAGGGAGCCCTGCTGGCAGCGAAAGGGAGCGGCTGTGCAGGTGCCCGGGCGGCCGGAGCCCTGGCGGGCAGCGGGAGCCGCGCTGCTCGTGGGGCGCAGAGCCCGCCCGCCGCGCCGCCCCGCCGGACTAGCGGTGCGGACCGCAGCAGATCGGGGTGTAGCCGCTCTCAGCCGCCCCCGTGCAGCCTGCGGAAAGTTTTGTAGGTGTGCTAGTAGGTGCGCGGAGCATCTGAATAGCCCTTTTCCGGCTGCAAGTTCTCCTAAAGGAGAAGTGAATTTCTAAGCCGTGAAAACTATTTGGGAAAGCTCTACTACATAGTAAAGTTGATAGGAAAGCTCATGTTTCTAAACCCAGCATTGCCGTGGCAGTATTCTGTGCATAGTAAGTCAGGAGCTACTGTATTTTAGAACTTGAGTTAAGTGGGTGGTATCGCTCTGCGGTGGGAATTTGTGACTGGAACCAGCTCGGCTGCCGAGTGCAGCAGTTAGAGAAACTTCGTGCTACTCCAAGAGCTTGTGGTTTTCGCTACATCTTTAGCTCCCTTCACAGCCTTAAAGAATTATTTTTAACACTTCAATAGGTTATTACTTAAGCAGATCTAAAAGACAGCCAATCACAACAATACAGCTGCATTTCCAAGAGCCTTTGTTGAAGACCTTTACGGTGTGAAAACATTTCAGAGAAGTGTTGTAATTACAAGTTGCCTATTACCGAATTTTAAAAAAGAGCCAGGCTTCTAAACTTATGGGGCAGTGGCCGATGAAAAACTCCACTCTCAACGAGGGATGCTTTCAGCTTCTTGGGGATCAGTGGGAAGTTGTTGTGGTAAGGGTTAGGATTTCACTCCAGATATCTAAGCCAATAATAATTACCTTAAAAAGTGCTGAGTGGATCAGTGTTTACACATACAGTTGTGATTAGGTGTGACCAGATAATAGCCTTGGAAGATCTTAAAAAGCTGGTGTGTTATGACAACAGAGTTAGAGGAAAGAAGGGGTGTTTTAAGTTCCATCCTCTCCAGTCTTCCATGCCTCTTCATTCTACCACTTTCTGTCAGTCTTCTAGTTCTCAGCTGAAAAGCTAGCCTTGATGGGTTTGGGCAGATTTCCAAAGTGTAGTTTGCCACTGTCTCACCACTGTTGTTAGCATTTGGCTAGGAAGGTGAACAGCTTTATTCTAAAAACTATGGAAGGAAGGTGGAGGAGACAATTCCTGCTCTGTCTCATAAGCAGGGTCACTTTACCCCAGTGGGTATGCACACTCGTGCTTGAAGGCATGTCAGAGTTTTCAATCAATTGCATGGATTAAAACCAGCTGCTTGTGCCTTTCAGCTTTGGCAGTCCTATTCTATACATTTGCTTTCAAGTCTGTCTTTCCAGGGAGAGGAGCAAAGAGACAAGGTTCTTCAAAAAATGAAATGTGAAATCTTTGTGGATCTTCTTATCCCTGTTCCTCCCAAACAAATAATTTTCCCTGTAATGGCTAGAGCTGTTTCTCTCTGCCAGCTCTGCTATGGATGTAAAATGGATTTTTATAACCCCCACATTCTTCTGCTAGCTGCACTTGCTAGCATGTGTGTAAGTTGTGCTTAAGGATGGATCTGATCACGTAGTGCATCCACATGCTGGTCAGTGAAGATATTCCAGAAAAGAGTTTGATAACATAGTGCTGAAGGATCTGACTGATGCACTGTGCTTTGTGGAATACAATTGCCAAACCAATTTGAGTATTAATTTAAATATGCAAATTACAAATAGTTCAATGACTGTTTTCTATAATGTTAGATACATGTTTCACAATGTTTAGTCTTTACTTTTGTAATACTTCTAAGTGACTCTAACACAGATTAATGAGCATCACAGGAATTGATAGAAATTCAGCCAATAGATTTAGAACTGAACAAAATGTATAGCTGTATTTCATGCTCTCAAAGTCTTTGGTATTGTATTGCATTGCTCCAGCTGGGGAAACACAGCTGTATTTTATGAATGGCTATTCCTTGTAAAATGCTGTTGCAGAGAGTAGCGAGTTGCATTTTAATCTCTCTCATGGGCAGTTGCTTTGCTCTGTTTGCACTAAATGTGATGAAGTACCCAGCCTTTCACTTCTGCTTTCCATGTCACTGGTTTCAGTGGGAGCAGTGGTTGTTCTGGGATGCTGTTAATCTGAACTAAATGAAAGGGAAGTCTTTTGACAGGTCCACCTAACATATGTGTTTCTTAGTTGTCTGACAGCAGTATTACTAGTGCATGCAAATCAAGGGCTTGGTATTTTTTGTCGTGTGTCCTGAAAATTCTTTGTAGAGTCATGAGATCCTTAGACCCCATAGAAGTTTACACTTCAGAGAGGATTTCAATTACTTCATGAAATGAAGGGGAAAAGGTCTTAATTTTTTTCTCTTTTTTGGAAGTAGTGTTGGTGTCTAAATGAATGGATGCTTCAGAATGAATGATGGGAGCAGCATGAACCCATGCTCTAGTATAAGGGAACAGGGTTTCCCACATATCTGTGGGAAGGTCTGCATGCCCATGTTGGTTGAGGGTTCTTTGAGGGTTCTTCAGTCTTTTTCTGTGTGTAGCATATGGAAACACTGGAATGGTAGGATGACCTCATCACCCTATAGACAGCAACAGCTTTGAGGTTGTGCTGTGTAGACAAGGCTCATCTGCAAAGGTCCACCAGTGCTTGTTCTGCCTGGGAAACTAAAAAGTACAACCACCAGCTTGAATCAAGCTGAGGCACAATGTGCTGTCATGTGCTTTCGCTGTGTGCCTGGTGTTACACTCTTCTCTGGTGACAGCTCTACAGTAGTGTTTTGGTGTGGGAGGAAAATATGGACCAGCTATGGTAGCACTCTGGAGTGCCAGTGGTATGCAATGGCTCTTATATTTAAATAACACTTATGCATAAAAATTTATCAGACTTTACTGCCAGGGCATAATATATATGCTGCTTCAATTGCAGTGGGTTGGAGTAGGACACAGTCAAGAAACCTAATGGAAACTCCTGTTGAGTTTGGACATGTCATGCATTTAGGAACATTGAGGAAAACCCCAGTTTGTTGTTCCAGCGACATAAGGGACATAAGGAACGTGCATATGTGTAAAATCATAAACCCATCACTGATGCATTATGGAAAAACTAAAATAAAAATTTGAAACAGCTTTCACTATGCCTTCAGGGTTTGTGGATTTTATTTTGCTTTGTTCTGTTTTGTTTTGTCAGGCCTGTATTTCTTTGTTTTCTATGCCAGAAGGGAAAGATGAGTCTTATTTGTATAATATGTATTCCAAAAAGTCAGTGAAGTGAGAAGGTTGTGAACATTGTATTGCTTACCTGTCTTTGTGGCATTTTAATTGGTGCCTCACAAATGCTATCAAAGGATAAGCACTCTGGAAATCTGTCTGAAAATTTTAATGCTGAATCCTTATCTAATTGACATGTGAACACAGACATCTGAATTTATGAAAGCAGAAACAGGTAAAAAAGCTTTCTGTTGAGGTGAATCCTCAGAAAAGAAGAACTTTTAAGATCTGCCTAAAAGTATTTGAGTACCTCAATTTGAAGACTAGATATTTCTATGTTAGTAACTTACCTATAATTCCTTTGAAAAACAGAACTTGCTAAAATAGCATCAGTTACAACAAATTACAGATATTTTGATAGAATAATGGAATAGCTGTACCTGGCAGGCACCATATAGTCCAAACTCCTTGCATTTGTGTTTCACTAAACCAGATTGCTTAAGATATCCCTTCCAGTGCCAGGGATTTGAACTTCATGATCTTTACAAGTGAGTATCATGTTGATAAATTTTTTTTTTAATTTTGAGTAGGAAGAGTGTACAGTCTCCAATATGTGGCTTCAAATTACATTGTTCTTTGGTCATGATTGCATTTAATTTGCTGATGAAATTTGCTTTTTCTTTTCCCCCAGTTTTTGATCTTCTTCCTTATTCCAACAAGCGAGTGGTACTGAACTTCTTGCAACAAGCATTTGGGGATCCTTTGCTGAATGAAGTGTACTTGCTCTCAACATTCAAATTACAGCCAAAGAGCACAGCCACTGTTTTTGGCCTATATTCATCAGCTGACAACAGCAAGTATTTTGAATTTACGGTAATGGGAAGGATGAGTAAAGGTGAGTTGTTTGGAATGTGTATGGTAGAACTGGTGTTGGATCCATAGTTACTGGTGTGTGACAGATGAATGTTGACAACTGTGTGATTAACCTTTGTGCTTGAGTCATTCCTGTTGCATACACTTTTCACATTCCCTCTCACTCCTTCATCTCTTCCCTTCATCTCCTTGATGCTGCTCTCTCCTGGTCAGTGGGAGCTGTCCTGACAATCAGTTGGTATCTTGACTCAGCTTCAGTGCTTATTCTGAGGAATGCTTCAGAAAGGAGGAAAAACCCATGGAGTATGGAGAAAGGAATCAATTTTATTTGGTTGTGCTTGTTTTTGGGGGTTTTTTTGCTTTTCTTTTTCCCCTAGGAACAATCACTGGTTCTCATTACTCAGGAATTTGAGGGACACACACACATGCTGCCTCATGCATATGAAAGGCAGGTTCTTGTTCTGCTGACCCTGGAGGTTAGATGTGACTACGCAAGACAAATGTTCCTGGCACTTACATGATCTATAGGGTGGAATAAGCTATTCTTTATTTACTGGAATTAGTTAATCAGGAGTCAGAGTAAGAACTGCAGCAGTTTTAGAAAAAGAGTTTCATTGATCTGTAAACCAGATCTAGGATATACTACAATTTTAAGGTTCAGGTAAAGATTGTTGATTTATGTACATTATTATTGCTGCATTGACTTCACCACTGCTATAGTATTTGCTACTGACTAACTAACTGAATCAAATATACTGTGAAATTCTACTGAGAAATTTCAGTTTATACGTAGGGAAATTACTCAATATGCTGCAAAAGAAGAAAAACATGCCTTATTGTTGGGGAATGAGTTGGATAAAACATTGGTAGTTTTATCAGGTCTGCCAAAATCCTTCTGAGGTAAGAGAATAAGAGCTATGTGTATGTTGGGAATGGGTAATACATGATAACACAGCCTCATCAAAAGTGTCATACAGTTTCTAACACTGACTTTCTTAATTGATAAATAAATGATAGATTACACATGCTCGCTCTCCCTCTCACACATGCACAATTATGTGTAAATGTTGTAATACATATAGGAACACGTGTATGCACAAATGTGTCTATATACATACAAGTTTGAATATATCAAACTGATTTTCAAGGATATCTGCATATCTGATGGTTGCTGACAGTCTCTTAGGTCTGTTAAAGTGTTTCTGGTGGAATGTTACATGGTTTCTTTTGGTTTTGTCTTCAGTAGGTTGGTGTTTGAGAAGCATCTTTGTAACAGGACAAAAGCAATAGTGGCATATGTAAAGGAAGCATGAAGCCACTTGTCCTGTTGGTAATAAGTGTTGAGTAGACGGGGGGATATCTGTAACCTATCTGATGTAAAGGATTGATCATCAGATTGACGTTGAGGATTGCCCAAAAAAAGGGAGGCTTTTTGCAGCAAAACTGTTCATTGGATCTCTTTGCCTCCTTATTACTTTGGAGCATTGTATGGCAGTGAGAAAGTGGTAGGCAGTGTTTTACATGTGATTTCTCTGGAAGT
Organism: Erithacus rubecula; assembly: GCF_903797595.1. NCBI lineage: Eukaryota > Metazoa > Chordata > Aves > Passeriformes > Muscicapidae > Erithacus > Erithacus rubecula. The sequence goes on from NC_136661.1 coordinate 11,354,944, forward strand.
GTTAGGGGATCCCATATAATTACTTCATACAGTATGTTAAACTGCATCCAGGAGATTGTCATGTCAGCTGCAAGTATGGAGTGCCTGTGTTGTGTATGATCCTCTCAAGACTGAGCATCATCACTTAAGTGGTGAACCAGTGTTGGCATCTCAGCAAAACACAGGGTCATAATATCAGTGATTTTGAAAGAATGAACAGTACTTTCTCTGCATGGTGTTTCTAGTTATGCACCCAAATCTGATCTAAGGAGCTCAAATCAGGCCTTAGATACACTTTAAAATGTCACATTTAAGAGTTTTGTTCCCAATGGTTGCCTCATATTCTGGTTTTATTGTGGTATAACTAATAGTAACATGTTTATGACACCTAAATGTGTTTGAAAGCACAGGTCTGAATTACTGGCTTGATAGGTAAATTTATGGCAGACAATTGTGCCTTTTAGAGACAGCATGAGGCATGGATTTCTTATCCTTTTTTAAATGATTCCTGTATGGAGCAAACAGCAGTTAGTGCATAGAAGTGTTGCAGTTAAACAATTCTGTGAAGCAGCTCCTATTTTAATTGAAAATTTGTTTCTTAAGCAGTTTACTCTCATGAGTAAAATATTCAAGCAGCAAACATACTGCAGGGACTTGGATGACTTAAATCTTAGAGGTGGAGGCTTTGATCCAAGAAAATCTCTCTTCTACTCTAGTTTACCAGATTAATATTTGGCTTTGGCTGAGGAAAGAATGCTTGATCCTTCTTCCAAGCCTGATTGCTCCTTGTCCTGGAATGAATCTGGCAGGGTCTGTTCTGGGCTCTGCCTCCATCTCCTCTTTCTTTCTCTAGGCTACTGTTGTGTTTGGTCACTCTGAATGCAGGGCCCAGATCCAAGATGACCAGGTGTGCGTAATATTCACATAAATGAAATGCCTGCAGTGTACTCTGTCTTGCTGTATCTTTGAGTTTGCCAAGAAATACTGCCTTTTAGTGAGTTACTGGTGACCTCATGCACCTTGTGGAAATCTCAGCTCTGGCAATGTTTAGCCGTAGACGGTAGTGAAAACATTCCTGATATTGGTCACAGCTGCTGCGGCTCTAGCGCTAGTGTAGACTTCAAAGACTGAGACATACCCTGCCCCATTTATGCCATTATAAATCTGGGGTATTTTTAATCATTGGACTAAGGAATTAGAAAAATTTTAGGGAGCATGTGTGCTGTAAGTTGGGAGGTCACCAACAAAACAAATATAGCATCAAAGCAATTATATTAGTAGTGGAAAGATGGGAAGGTGGTTGATGGTTTCAGTATGTAGCTGTTATTAGGCTCAAAGCTAGTAAGAGCTTTTCCCTCCACTATATCTACAATTTTTGGTTGACTTAGTGTCAGACCATTTGTGAACTCTTACTTGATGCAACTGTAGCAGCCATCTGTGAATTTCAGACTTTAGCAAGAGCCAGCACGTAAATATTTAGGTGCCTGGTGTCTGTGCAGCTTGATTCCTCATGCACATAACTGTTAAAATTGGGAAATAAGAGACTGTCAGCTGGTGATGAGTGAGATCTTTGAAACAAGGTCTGTCTGATATAGCAGGGAGTTATGCCTATAACTACAGATGTGTTCAGCTCGTTGCTTCTACAGATATGCAGTTGGAAAGCCACGGAGAGATTTTGTGGAGGGAGCTAGCTACCTGACCTTAGAGATCTGGCTCACAGATTCTAGCTTACTTATCCAATTTCCTTAGGAAGGAGGCTTTTCTTTCAATATTACTCAGAATATATTTATTGTAAGAGTATTTATGTGCTGTTTGTTTTTTCGGTCTTGTTTTTGTTTTTGGTTGTTTTTGTTTTGTTTTTCTTTTTTTAATGGTGCATTTAACTTAATGAAATGAGAATTTTTATCAGGTATGTTGGTCACTAATGCTTTTTACAAGAGCTGAGAGAGGGTTTAGTTATCTCTAGGAGTGGACTGTGCCTTTTGCATTATACTTTGATTTTACTGACTGTTTGTTACAGAGAAGTGCAGGTTATTGGTTTGGAAACATGATTCCTTTGGTTTTTAATTAAGCATTTGGATACACTCTTAGATGGCTCCACTGGATGTGGTATGTATCACTGAAATTTATTTTCTGGCTGTACTTTGCTACAGATTATTTCTGGGTCTATCAGATATGTGTGTACCAAAGTGCTGACTGCAGGCTGCCTGCTACACCCTGTAACTTTACCACTTGCCTTTTAGCCCATTATGGTCTGTAAAGTGTCTTTGGTCAAGCCATTCACAGACACCTGGACAAAGCAGAGGAAAACTCAGCACAGCAGCAGAGCTTTACAAACAGAGAGTCACACAGGCATCCTGCTAGTGCTGCTTTGAGAGTCAATGTCCCATTTATTATTACCGTTGTGTCTGCATATGGGATGCATTTACAAAAATGGACATGTGGAAAAATACCAGAGCAATTGGAGATTTCCACAGGATGCTCCTTGATCCGCCTTGGGTTATGTGCTACCCTCTGATAGTTCTTCTGTGTGTTTTGTCCTAGCGGTGTTGCGCTATCTGAAGAGTGATGGAAGGCTGAATTCCGTGATCTTTAGCAACATCCAGCTGGCTGATGGGAAACCCCATGCTGTCATCTTGTGGTTGAGTGGCCTGCAGCAGGGATTGAGCACAATAGAGTTGTATCTGGACTGCCTGCAAGTAGGTGCCATTGAGGACTTGCCAAAACCATTGTCAGCACTGTCTCAGAAGGTGGTGGCAGCTGAGTTGCGCACTCTGCAGGAGAAGCCACAGGTGAGCATGCAAACTGGGAACAGGCTGAGGACTTGGAGCAATCACCAGTGATCCTCTGGGTCACTGAGTTCAAACCTCAGTCCTCACTGCAGCCAATCTCTGTACGGTAATACTTTAATATTAAGTATTACTTAATACTGAAATAAATGTAAATAGAAGCTCCCTATAGAGCAGGTGAAATCTTAGCCCACATGAATCCTGTAATAATTATTCCATTTGTTTTAAACACAAATTTTACCTTTTTAAATAAAATCCAAAAAACTACCATCTCCTTCACTTCAATCTAGTTGTTTTTTGGGGAGCAGACATTTTGTAAGGACTTAGCTAATGCAGTAAGGGCAGCTTTTCACTGGCTTCTTACAGTTGTTCTGTGCGAGCAATGCTTGTCTGTCTATGTGGCTTTCCTCTTCATGATATGCCAAGAGACTGAAAAAGACAAAAGCAAGGGGGGGGACTCTCATGGTGCCAGAGTGAAACCTTCATCTATTTGACTGCAATAGCTTTTTTTCCTCTGTTTGCCAACTAGGAGTTGATATAACTTACTGTCATCTCCCTATCAGCAGTCTGAGATAAAAAGTATCATCTACAGCATCTTCCATCATCATTAATCATAAATACTTAATAGAAGGTGCAAAGGCATTCTGTGTCCCCAAGGTTGCCCACTTACTTTGTTTCATTACAGGCTAGAAATTGGGCCTGTATTTATGGAGAATGACTAAGGTGCCTGAATTCCAGACATGTTTGAGAGGGGAGAGAAAAAAGAAAAAAGTTTGTAAAAAACCCACAGCAATGTGAAAATCTGCAAGGCAGAGATTAGAGATTTTATACAGTTCAAATGGTCCTGAAGGGAATGGTGTAGAACTCCTGTATGTGTAGGAAATGGACTTCCTCTTTTAAAAAAATTAATTTACTTTGTCTGATGTTTCATTTTTTTTCCCATTGTTGTACCATAATTGTGAGCTCTGGTTTTTTTTGTGAGTGTAGGATACACTAGATGAGCTAAAGCTGGTAACTGGAGGAACCCTTGCCGAAGTGGGAAACCTGCAGGATTGTTTTCTTCAACAAATTGAGCCTGTACCTCAGTACACTGGTAAGGCCTGCGACTGGGAATTATTCCTAATGATTAGCAAGGAAGCTAATGTGATGAATACTGAAAATGTGAAGAAGCCTATAGTCAAGTAATAACAATTATTTGACTAAATTATAGCTATGACAATTTTCTGTAATTTTTTTAGAAATAAGTCTGGTGATAAAGCTGGTGATAAAGCAATGAATTGTTGTTTTAGTGAAAGAAAAGTCTGTAGCGATTCAAAGAGGTTTCTAAGCCTAATTTAGAAGGCAAATTTTTGTGATGATGATCTGCTTGTGTCAGCTAAGTATTTTAAGTACATCAATTGCAAACAATTGCAGACAGAAAAGAGTGCTAAATAGGGTACATTGCTACAAGCTGTATGAAAAGCAGATGAATGGAGTAGCAAGACCTACATATGTACTTATCCACAAGGGCAGTTTTTATCACTTGTTGAGCACTGGACTGTCACCCAGAGGGGAAGAGCAAGGTGTGAAGAAGCTTGAAGAAGACTGAAGAAGATATTTGTGCTGTGGCTACAGAGCCCATATGTCAGTGTGGGAAAAGCCATCACAGAGTAGCCACTAGTCCTACCAAGTTGCCTGGCCAACCTGCCTAAGTTTAGCCAAGGTTTTTGTCACCTGCTGAAGAGGACATTGATTTAAAAACGATTCCTTTTCTGCCTGTGCTGAGCATTGTGGAGACTGAGCTGGGAAGAGGAAGAAAGGGAAGGAGCTGAGACTACTGGTATCCCTGTAGGGCCTTAGGGGCTTAATGCAATCCCCTGTGTTAAGTGAGGGTGCTTCCCAGCCTCTGGACACAGAAAACCTGTGCGAGACTGTCCCATCTGTAGTCATTTCAGTGCCTGTCCATCTGCCTTTCTGCTGCAGGTGTGAGTTCTCAGAGTAGGTTCACACTAGGCACGCAATGTGTTAATATGAAAACCATATATGAAAGAAATTCAGTACAAGTTTTGAAGTAGGATCCATGATAAGTTCTCTCTCTGGTACCCTTTCCTGTCCCCCCTGCCAAACCCAACCCTGCAGCATTGCTGGTTTTGATAAGAACAGAGACAAAATACAGAAATGTTATGAGAGTATCCTGGGTATGTCACATGAATGTGACATTCATGTCAGTGGTGTGCAGAGATAATAAAATCCGGTCTACCTTTTAGCTATGTAAATCCTTAGTTCCAAATACTTCTATTTCCTTGCTTCTTAACATATATACACTTAGGATAAATTTTTTTTTTTTATCTCAAAGCCCTCTCTTTTTAACTAAATCAACAGGCATTTGAACATGGAACAGAAGGGTAATTCAGTGTTTACTTCTGCAAAAACTGGCAGCTCTGTGAGTTTCCAAATTACAAACTTGCAGCTTTCTCATTTGTAACTTTTTGCTCACTAATCAATAATGCAAATTGTAATATACAAACAGATACTCTCTCCGTGGCTGCCTCTACCTGGTTTAGACTCTCAAAATCAATTGCTTTTAACTTTCAAGTGGAATTAGTAGCATTGATAGCAGCAGTAATAATAATAATAATAATAAACTACTCACATAAATACGTTCTAAGTCTACATAGTCAAATCCATCAAAAGAAAAGGTGGGTGTTCCAAGAGCAATTTTAACTTGTCTGCCTTGAACTTTGTGTATGTTTCATAATGCCCTTCTATGGCAATAATATATCAGATAATGACAATTTTGCCTACTGTCAGGAAAAGCTGGAATGCAAATGCTCAGCTATATAGGGGGTTGAGACCTAAATATCTTGGTAAAAATATGTGCTTTCATATTAGCTGGAAAGTCCTTGGGAGTGTTTTGGACCTGAATAATTGTGTGTGGCTTTGACTGTGTGCCTTGTTGCTCATTACTTTGACAGCAGCATCCCCTCCATGTTCAGTCTGTGAGGCTGAGACACCTAAACAGTGGGATGAAATTATCATGATCAGACATAGGCTGAAGATGTATATTTGGATTTTTGTGTTTGTGTAAGAAAATAGAATGCAAGGTGCATTCTATTCTGGGTTTGGTACATGAGATTAGTATGCTGCATGTGATCATCATCACAAAATCATTCTGGTCACCAGGGATTTTTGGAGGTTGTCTAGTTCATAGAGGGTACCTGAACCGGACAAAGTATTAAAAAAAAAAAAAAAAAAAGCTATGTTGCACCAGACCAAAGGATGTTTTAACCAAGTTGCTGTTAGAATCTGTATGTCAGTATAGACCCATGGGCAAAAGCGAAATGGAATGGAGTCTTAGTGTGGCTTTCTCTGAATGCTTCTCTGTTCTCCAGTTCATGGTATTCAGAGCTCTTGACTCAGAGGTGGTATCTTTGTGTCTTGTACTCAATATATGTTTTGTCTGTGAATCTGTCCAGTCAGTTTTGAATGCATGGTCAAAAATGTCTCCTAGCAAGAAATTTATCACATATCTGAGGACTATTTATTATGTTTACTTGGAACCTGCCCCTTCCTAATTCCATATACAACTTATATGTACAGCTTCTTTGGTGAAAGATTATAGGCTGTTTGGAAATGTTTTATCTTGTCAGCCATCATCTATACTATAATCATGGTTTGCTCTCTGGGCATGAAACCACAGTCTTCCAGAGCTCAAGAAGCTGGCCAATATTCTCCTGCCCATGGTGTGATTCTTGGGATTCTTCCATGTAGGGCCAGGATTTGATCTGATAATCCTTATGAGTCACTTCCAACTCAGGCTATTTTATGATTCTGGGGTATCATTCTCTTTGAATCACAATTCAGGATTTGAATGACACAGACAGGAGTAAGTGTGTTGCTTGAGCCAGACAGCTATTGTTTCCAAGACAGGTAGAAGCAATATCTATGAAGTGTTCCATTTTGGCTAGTGTTTGTGCATGCCTGGGCCAATTGGCTGTGCAATGAAACTGGTTGCCTGCTCTAAATCCAGGGCCCTGTATTTGGGCAGGTTGCCTAGAGAAGCTATGGATGCCTTATCAGGAAATGCTGAAGGCCAGCGAGATGAAACCTTGAGCATTCTGGTCTAGTGAAACATATCCCTGCCATGGCAAGGAGGTAGGACTAGATGGTTTTCCAAGGTTTTTTCAATCCAAATTTCTATGATTCTATACCGCAATGTCCTGGCAAGAGAAAGATGAGGACTTTAGTTTCTTGTTGGTGACTAATACTTCAGAGCAGTCTCTGAACTTAGCTGTTACTGTGAAAGCCATTCTGTTAAGCATATTGTTAATGACTCAAGAGTACAGAGCTGTGGAGTAGCTGAACTGGGGAGTTATTAGATATTAGAGGTATGGGTGAGAGAGGCTGCATTGAAGGGCCAGATAACTGTATAGCTCAGGCTGGTACCTTTTGCTTCCCTGCTTTCTCTTGGATCTACTATGTTGTGGACTGACAGCTTCTTTAAAGGCCTGTCTGAGTACTTATCCCTAAACACTGGTTATTCTGCTGCAAGTGGGGCCTGCTGTTGGAATTGCTTTTAATGGAAGAGTCAAAAAAACAAAACCAGGTGTATTCAGTTGTTTCTGCTCTGCTGTCAAAATTTACACACAGGACATGTAGTTCATGACAGTTTAACCTGTTTAGTCTACTTCAATGTTTAGTATTCTGCAAAAATTAACTACAGAATAGATCTGGTTTTGATTTAGATGCTAGCCAACAAACACCATCTGAAGTATTTGGAATTTTTTGCAGATTTCAATCAATAATGTCTACATGAGTCTTTGTTTTAAAAATAAAACAAGAACAGACCCCAGCATCTGGCCTGACAGCCTGTGTGCCAGGTTCCTCTATGGGATTCTAAAACATCCATGGTATTATGTCCTGCTGTTGTCACCCAAATAACAATATGGCAAGGTTAGGACTAGAACAGAGGCAAGCTCTGGAACAGGTGATTCCTGACTCTTTAAATTTGTTCAGTGTTTTGATGAGAAAATATGAAGTGAAGAAACCTAGTATGTGAGGAGTTGGCCAGTTCCCACTAGAATGCTTGGAAACAGTTAGACATGCTTTGAAGTACAAAACAATGAGGTAACCATTAAGAGAAGCATTTTTCATATAAGCTTTCAGTACTCACAAAAATAACATGTGAATAAACCTCCCTGAAGCTATCAGGCATAAGATCAAAATATCTTGCCTACCTAGATTGTGAAAGAGCATATGTTTGTGAAGTTTGTTTTTAGATACAGACTTAGAGAAGTAAACAGATATTTTCTTCTTGGGAGGTACCAATTCAGAAGTAAGCTGCAAACAGAAGCAGCTACAAGCTACTGTGCTAAACATGCTCTGTTTCTTCTCTGTCACTGTTTCATTTAAGAGATTAAATGTGGAGATCTTGGGTTTGATCTGGTCCTTCCCTTTGCTCATTACAAATGTAACTTTTGGTCTTGTCTTAAAGGTTTTTAATTTGTTACTTTGTATTGAGACTTTTTGGTGTTAGTGTGTTGAGTAGCTGTTTTGTGAGTCCATACAAAGTCTGCGCCTGTCAGAAGCAAATGCAGCCATGAAACTTGTGTACAGTGTGATGAGCTGCCTTTGAGAAGAAAAGCCAAGTGATTGTAGCAATTACTAAAAACACTGTTTTGTCAGAGCAGGCACTGCAAATGTGCTCTCAGAGCTCCACAGTGAGCTTGCTCAGAAAGCTGGGTAACTTAACTTTGAAAAATATGTATGAATCAGTTGCAGTTACAGCTGTGCTGTGCCAGCAGAACTAGGGAAGTAATCAACCCCCTGTACTTAGAATTGGTGAGGCCACACCTCAAATCCTGTGTTCGATTCTGGGCCCCTCACTTTAAAAATGAGATTGAGGTGCTGGAGTGTGTCCCGTGAAGACTGGTGAAAGGGCCAGAAAATGCGTCATATGAGGAACAGCCAAGAGAGCTGGGTTTGTTCTGTCTCGAGAAGAGGAGGCTCTGGGGGACTTCATTCCTTTCCACATGAAAGTTGGGTATAGCCAGGTGAGTGCTATGACTGCAGTTGGAGGCAACAGGAAATGGCCTTAAACGGAGACAGAGGAGATTCAGCTTGGATACTAGAAAGATTTTTTCATTTTTAGGGTGGTTAGGCATTGGAATAGATTGCCCAGGGAGGTGGTGGAATTACCTGGAGGTGTTCAGGTGGTGTCTGGATCTGGTGCTAAGGTAATGATTTAGGAATCACAGTGGCAGTGTTGGGTGGATGGTTGGACTGCATGATCTTGTAGGTTTCTTCAAACATTGATGATTCTGTGACTCTGCTTCTAGGACATGGAATGCACTTACACAGGGCATCTTCCCATTGCATGCACATGTGCCTCATGGCCTCACCTTGCCCTCCTGCTCCAAATGCCTTATCAAAAATACCCAGTTCTGAAATCCTGAGGTTTCACTTAGGGTTGCTGTTCTCAGGCCTGGGAGGAACCAATAGCACTAGTGGAGTTAGTTGCCTGGAGAGCCTTAACACTGGTAATGGTAAAAGAATCGTGATCTCATTTTTCTCTCTGTGGAGAGCTTTCTGCTTTCCCCATTACTGTGGTGTATGAGGAGTTGTCCAGAAAAGCCTTGAGTTCATGAAAATCATACTATAAAATTTGAGATAAATATTGTGTTTACTCTGATTTCTACAGAGCTTGCATGGCAGTAGTGTCTGCCCTCCATGGCTCTTCATGGGGTTTCTATCTTTTATCTCAGAAATTATCATGACAAATGAACAAGAGTTATGTTGTGCACTCTTTTTTATTGCTGTTTCTCTGCAGGTGATTTTAATAGGCAGCTGATGGGTCAAATGATGCAGATGAACCAAATACTGGGAGAGGTGAAAGACCTTCTTAGACAACAGGTACTGTCTAGGGTTTTGGTGTGAAATATCCCCATTTTGCCCCTTTGATAGTCAGCACAGACTTCAGGTAAGCAGTAAAATCCTGTATAGTGTTATTGCCTTGGAGGCATGGTATGATTGAGAAGAAATTACCATGTTGGTCCTGTTACCCTGTGCTTGCAAGAGAGGATCATTGAACATAGGAGTGTATGGGGCTTGCTTATTCAGATCTAGAAAACTTAGTGTCTGGTGGGGAAGTAGAGTAGCCATGCTTGCCCACTCTTAGATAGTTGTAGGTCTGTTGCATGAAACTGAAATTACATTTGTTTCACTTACTGGTAGGTGTCAGAACTGAAATTGCTGGTGGCACATTCCTTTGGTCAAACAAGGACCTTTGGACATTTAAAGGTCCTGTTGGTGAAGGCTGAACCTAAGTACATCCATTATCCATATTCTTAATTTATGGAGTACAAAGAGCATCTCATTTATGACCAGTTACCAGTGTTGCATGGTTTGAGACATCCTGGGGACTAATGTTTCTTCTCTCAGCCAGGTGCAAACTGGAACTATCTGTTCCTAAGTAATATTTATTTTCTATATTCTCAAGGTCAAAGAAACAACTTTTCTGAGAAATACCATAGCGGAGTGCCAAGCATGTGGTGAGTATTCCTGTTATTGCTTGTAATCCAGAAGAGATAGTGCTGTTTTAAAACCAATATTGATCAAGTTAGCTTTATGTGGTTTCTAAAAAGCGCTTTGTAAAAATACTGTGTCCAAAGTTCTAGATGCATTTGTATTTGGATACAAATTCAGAATAGATTTTCATTAGAGAAAAAGCTTCCACAGACCCAACAATCACCTCTTGAGGGGTAAAATGCCACTAAACCAAGCAGTATCACTCAGGCTGTACTGTCAGTTCTCACTGCCACAAAGCTGTGCCACATGTTCCTGTAGAGGGAAATGCTGTCTCCCAGCTACCTCATACACCATCTTAGTAGAAGGACAAGGAAGGAATCATGTTCTGCTCTGGCTGGTATTATCAGTCTGAGGAAGATTCTATACAGTCCACTTAAAGTCTGTCTGATTCTGAGTAGGCAGTCACTAGTTTACAGCAGCAAGACCCAGAAGGTGGTCTGTCTTCATCTTTTCTCTAAATTAAAAAATGCATACTTTTACAAATGCCACTGCATGGCCTTCCTGCATCACACACAACTGACAATCTGTATGCAAGTGCAGTCAATATAAAAGCCAATATACTCCCTTACTGAGATTAAAGGCCTTAAACTCATAAGGCCTCTTAGTTCATTTCTTCTCCCAGTTTTTCAGCCTCATCAAAACTCAAATTGAGCTCTAAGCAGGGTAATCTTTATGTGTAAGTGCCAAAGGAAAAGTCAAAAATATACCTGCGAGAGTCTCAGAAAGACTCATCTTTGGCTGGTCTCTGTGCACCTAAGCCTCTGTACTTGCATGGTCCTTCTGTATTTATGGGCTGCTCCTTCTTTATTCTTCTTATTTTTAAACTGGCAGAGATGCTGTTGTGAAACCAGAACATTGTTTTTCTTATGAAGTGGTACACTGTTGCCAATTTAGCCAGAGAGATGCCCTGTGTTTCTAACCCTTATACTTGAGTCCCTTGGTCTGAGGTCACAGGCTTTCAGAGTTTCCTGTCCTGGCCAGCAGCAGATATGTTTTAGGACTAACCTAGAGGAAGACTCCCATATGTAGGCAGGAAAAGCACATGGACCTAAAAGAACAGCCTCAATTTCCCTTTTCTGGGGATTCGGTGAGCTCCTGGGCCATTCCCAGCATGGAGGCTTTTCAGCCACAGCACAGCTGGCAGCAGCACAGTGCAGGGACATGAAATGTCCTGGGAATTTCTTCAGAGTGCTTGTCAGCTGACAGCCATGACTCAACCACTGAAACTGTTCTTCTTTCTGTACTAAAGGTTTAGGCACTGTGAGTTTTCCAACTCAGCTTCCTAGGCGCAGTAAACCGAAATGTGAAGTTAATTCCTGCTTCCGGGGAGTGAGGTGCTTGGAGACAGCAGAGGGATTTCAATGTGGGCCCTGCCCTGAAGGACTCACGGGAAATGGAGTTACATGCTCAGATATTGATGAGGTAAAATAGTTATGTTCACTAAATTAACAAAAAGGCTAAAAAGCAACTGTTTCATAAATATCAATGGGTTGCTAATACTGCCTTCAAAATTTACTGACTGCTTCCACAGTTAATTCATTCTTATTGGATTTGATGTCCCTGTTTTGCTGTTTCTTCAACTTTATCAAGATTATTTGTGTGGAAACTTGAAATACTCTGGTGAATTGAGAAGTCATTCAAAGGAGCTTAATGTTTGGAAAAAGAACCCAGAACCTAAACCCAGCGAAAACATACTTTTGGCATTGTCATTTCTATCCCACAAGAAGATGCTGTAGCTTCCATTACAAGCTGCAAAAGCACTTTATTTTTATATGGGCTTTGTTTCTTTAAATTATTGTGTTCTGAACCAGCCATGGCGACCAAAGTCTACACTTCAACACAAACTAGAATCATGTTTGCATCCTTACCTTAGCAGTCTACAAAAGAAAATAACCAATCATTGTCATTATTCCTTTTCCTTCTTTGTGTTTGTGTTGAAATCCAATAATGTTGACTTAAATCTAGTTGTTTGCTTGTGCTATATGTTAGAAATTCAGAGTTTGCTTGTATTGAGGACTGAATTAATAAATTTACAATATCTCAAATGATTACAGAAAACCTGTGCTAATTGTAATGTGACGCTTACTCGGAACAGAAATAACAAAACCACTTACAGGTTCACTGTATTTTTTTCTGTGGGTTGATTTCTACCATTACTCTTTAGTCTTTTTTATAGAAAAGCACCTGGATATGGTAGACCAAGGAACCAGCAGAATTAGGTCATAAACTGCACCTGTGAATAACACAGTACTACCAGTGTACCTGTTTAATAATGTAAAACAGCAAAAGCCATTCTCTGTTTCTCCTTCTTAGCCAAGAGGAAGTCTGCTTTGACTGCTCTTTTGATTTACTCCCTCCTGTAGACCATCAGGAGTGGATTTGATGCGCTGGGGAAAGAAAGTGAGTTGAGTGTGGCAGTTCCCTGAGGCATTGGCAATGTCTCTAGCTTTGTCTTAGGGGGCATGAACTGTGTCTGCCGCAACAGAAGGCGCAGAAAATGGAAGTGAAGCTCTGAAACGTGAATGCAAGTGGTGGATCCAAGACAGCTGTGGTACATGTTTCATGGTACAGACAGGCATGGTGTGAGGCTCAGGCCAGCCTAGGTGGAGTCTGCCAGTACAGATGGGTTTCAGCTCCTGAGCTATTTTCAGACTGAGGCAAAGCACGGCAATAATCTCCTCTCTGCCATTTTCAGGATGAGAGCAACTCTACCCATTACAGCAGTGGTGGAAAAAGAAATAGAGCCTGGTTTATGATGGCTTGATATTAAAGTGGTTGTCTGTTAGCAGTCAAGCTCTAATCACTAGAGATTCATGTCCCTTCCTCTTCCTGCCACCACTCAACATGACAGACCTGCTTTCACTTTAGAAACAACAAAGAATTTTTTTCCAAAATTGTATCATAGAAATACAGTCTCGCTTACTATAAAGTCTTTATGTGGACCCTGCCGTTAAAATGCCACCTTGTCAGAAGCAGTCTTGTTCACAAACAAATACCTACTTAATCAGTAGATTTGCACAGGGAAATAGAGAAGCAATAATTGGCAATAATTTTGAATTGTCTAATGAGAGGGGATGTGTGTCATATTATTTGTTTTCCTGAATTAGCTGATATGCAGGGAAGTGGTTTTTGTTGGTTGGTTGGTTTGGTTTCGTTTTTTAAAATTTATTTAAAGCCTTTTATGAATTTATTTGTGCACTTCCTAATAATAGGCATTTTAAAATAAGTTATTGTACAAATTCTGATAGAGACAAATGTGGAAGATTCCTCACTAAGAACTGCCATAATCTTTCTTGAGATTGTTAGCATCTCTGCAGTATGGTCCCTAATTCATTACTATTTTGAAGACATTCCTTTGGTATGCTGGCGCCCATTATCTTGGGAGCTGCAGCTCTGCTCTGTGTGTTGTGTAATTTGAGTGCCCTCTGCTGCCTACAATGAAGAATCCACTGCAAAATAGGGAGACACAAAATGTCTGTCCTAGGTCTGACGTTTTTCTTGCATTACTGGTTAGCATACTATTAACAAATCTTTCTGTCAAACACACTTTGATATTAAACATACCTTTTCTTGCTTCTGTGTGTGTTTGGTTATGTGTGTATGTCTCTTGTAGATATTGTCAGGTTTGTTCTCCCTCCATCTTGAAGATGCTTTTCTGTTAGTGATGGGAGGAGAAAAAGAGGCATATTTTAAAAACTCTCTAGTATTTCTTTCTCATGGTTCTCATTTTTTGTAGCCTTTGAGTCCCGTGCTGCAGTATGGCATATTGATGTTTTTGGTAGCTAGTGTTGATGTTGAAAAGGCAGCAGTGGGGCTGTGTTTCCCAAACTGGCATCCTCAAGACCTGTGAAATTGGTCACAGCTGTTTTGTAAAACTGCATAAGGCAATGAACTGAACGGTGCCTTCAGGCCAAGAGTGATTTTGTGGACATGTGATATTTTGGGAGAAGTTCCAAGGATTGTCTCTGGACCTCCAGTCTAGAAATGTGTGGATGCCACTGACACATCCCTGCTTATCTGGCTTATGTTTGGATTCCTTCTGGCTATGAGATTTGTCCAAATATAAATGAAGGAAAATACAAGGGGCGTTTGGAGGCTGGGAGTTATGTGGCTTTCCTGGTACTTTGGTCTGGACCCTTCCAGGAGCCTTTCAGCCTCCAAGGGATCTGAATCTGCCCAGCTAAAAGAAGGATTCAGGATGAAAGTTTAGGACATCAACTACAGGCTGAAATGGAAGGTTCCAAATGTTATTTAAATTGCAGAGAGAGCTGAAGACTTAGGTCAGAAATACCTGCAGAGACGGTTTCCCCTCTAAGCCTCCTCTGAACAGAGGATGTACAAGTGTTGCATGCAGCATCACCTTTGGTGAGAGGTCTGCACACACAGTCACAGTCAGAGTCTCGATGTTACTGAAGCACGAACTTGTGCTTGGTTGGTTTTTTCTTTGCAGTGTCGTTACAACCCTTGCTTCCCTGGGGTGCGATGTGTGAACACTGCTCCAGGTTTCCGGTGTGAGACCTGTCCTCCAGGATACACGGGACAAACCGTGCAAGGGGCAGGACTCAGCTATGCCAAGAACAATAAGCAGGTGAGTGGTGGCACCTCCGTGACAACTTCCATTGCAAGGTGCTGGTTTTGTATTAGCAGTGCATCTGTATTGAATTGTATTTAGTTTCAGTCGTTCCATAGTTGTGTTATGCTGTTAGGCAGAGCTCAGAATATTTCAGCTAGAGATCTGAATTGTGTTTGCAGAGCTTTAATAGGAGTATTAAAAGTCTAATACTCTTGACTGGCATAAAGACAAGAAAAAATGTCATTATCTTTGTAAGTATCTCTGATCAGCTTCAGGGGGCTCTCTTGATTTCTGTAAACTGGCTTTGAACTAGGAAGAAAAATATATAAAAGGCCTGTAATTTTTTTGTGCGTATTTCTCTAAGCACCCTAGAATGTGAACACAGATTTTGTGTAAACTCTTCTGCGTGAACCAGAATACATCCTAAAGTTGAAATTTTCTGTTTCTTCAGGGTTTGGAAAGTTAGCCTATAGATATATCTGTGACATTTTGAGAGAAGTTTCAGGAAGGACTACATCTATTTTCTAGTCTTATACTTTGGTGTTGTTTCTTCAGTCTTTGGTCTCAATAATAATCTCAATAAATTGACATTATTTTTATTATTTGTGGATTTGGTTTATTGCTAGGTCTGCTTAGATATTGATGAATGTCAGAATGGAGGACTTGGATTCTGTGTTCCAAATTCCCATTGCATAAACACTTTGGTAAGTGTCTTTTTATTTATGCCTTTAAAAAATTGATTGTTTTAAAATTTCATGGGGCTAGGATTGGATTTATGGGTCTCATGAAAGACCAATTAATAATACAATTTTTTCTTTGTCTTCTTATAAATCAAAGAAGTTTTTCCTCTTTTCCTAGCTAATGATAAAAAAACCAACTTGATTTGTCATGAACACATCTCCCCTGACCTGAGATGGCTTGATGATCTGAGGCCATTTCTTCTTCTCCTATCGTTTCTTACTTAGGACAAAAAACTGCACACTACCCACCTACAGCATCCTCTCTGGTACTTTTAGAGTGATAAAGCTCCCCCTGAGCCTCCTTTTCTCCAGGCTGAACACCCTCAGGCACTCCTCACAGGACCTGTGCTCCAGACCCTTCACCAGTTTTGCTCTGGATTCAGCACCTCAGTGTCCTTCTTGTAGTGAAGAGCCCAGAACAGGACACAGGATTTGAGGCGTGGCCTCAGCAGTGCCCAGGACAGGGGGACAATCCCTGCCCCGCTCCTGCTGCCCACACCATTGCTGGCCCCTGGGCACACCCTGGCTCATGTTCAGCTGCTGCCACCAGCACCCCCAGGACCTTTCCAGCCTCTCTGTCCCAGCCTGTGGAGCTGCCTTGGGAACAGCACGCGTGGCCACCAGCTGAGTGTAACTCCACTCATCACCACTCCCTGGGCCCAGCCATCCAGACAGTTTTTTATCCCATGAACAGGGCACCTTCCCAAGCCATCACCTGCCAATTCCCCCAGGGGATTGCTGTGGGAAATGGTGTCAGAGGCTCGTCCACAGAGCAGGTCACCCTATTACAGAAAAAGTAGGACCTGCCTTTCATAAATCCATGCTGGCTGGGCCTGGTCTCCTGGTTGTCCTGTACATGCCACAGGCTTTCTTCATAGCAGGAGAAAAGTTTAAACTATCCTTCAGGAGTAAAGGTACTTTCTGCAGCAAGGCATTGTTGAGTCTACCATTAGCTTTCCTTGAGAATAAACTTGTTTTCTTAGGGCTGCTTTCACTGTTCAGTATGTTTGTATCTTTTTTTTTTTTTTTTTTTTTTAATATCTAGAACATTTGCTGTCACACTTTGTATCTTACTGCATAACTGGACATGCAGCCTCTTTGGCAAGTCATCGGGCCCTGTCTGCAGAGGGTAGGCACCAAGTGTCCTGCCAGCTGCCAAAACAGAGCACTGTGGGATTTCTAATCCTGCATCCCTTCAGAAACAGTCTGGTCTGGAATGCTGCTGTAGAGGCTATTTTAATGCACACCAGAGCTTGATATAGGACAGAATATACTGAGCAAATTCAGCAGATTCCAGAAGACACTATCCTGGCATCCATTGGGATAAATTGCACAGGGTGGTGTGTTTTAAATAAGCCATGCCATTTGCAAGGCCCAGGGATTATTTTACTCTTCAGTCATCCCGAAAGTATGCAGACAGAACAGTTAAAATTTGTCACAAAGTTAGGAATAGAGCAAAAAAATAATGTCCGTCTGAGCAGTAAGTAGATTTGTCTGTGATGGTGGACTACAATAGCCCTGACAGTTCTTCCAATGGACTTTGTACACGAAGAGTGAAGTCATATGAAGGACCTCACTTTCACCAATGGTTAGATGCACATGTTTGTCAGAGATTAGCCCACTTCTGTCCCTTGAGACATCAAAAAATATTCTCCATAAGATAAAAATATTTTCTCAGTTAACTTTTTTGTCTTAAATTACAAGTCTACAAGAATGTGAGACAGAGACAAAAGCCACATTGGATGCCTAAATAAGACCTCATCTTATTGGCATTTTTCTGTTTATGTCTCATATGGTGTTTGGCCCAGCACATAATGAGATTCCTTGGCTTAGCTCTGTTGTATTTGTTTACATAAGAGAGTAATAAATATGAAATACTTATGCATGTGTCATGGTAAATCATAGCAAAAACTTACATGGATGTTCTTATTGCAGTGTAAATGAGGATGTCTGTCTTCAGATATAGATTTCTGAAGAAGATTTGGATCAAGTTGACTTAAAAACATTTTAGCTTAAAAATAAAATGGGACAAAGATATGAACTTTCTTATCTCTCTTTGGTTAAAATTTGTGCCCAGTTACCTTTTAGATAAACTGGTAGGTGTGCTTTACAGTGAAATAAAATCATCCAGCCTGATTAATCAGCTGCTGCTTACAGTTTTGCATAAGGTTTCAGCCACCTGGAAGCAGCGCGGGGTGATGCTGGCAAGGACAAGGCATCATGAAGAAGCTTTTTCTGCTACATGACTTTTCTCTGGCTTATCAAAACAGTGGTCTAAACAAGCAAGAGTTGAGTATGTTTTCCAGCATGCACTCTGGGAGACAAATATGTGTAGAAAATAAAGTTTGTTCACAGTACATGAAGCCTCAGTGCATGACAAACTACACTTGCACAGCATAAACAGTATGATTTCAATCTTGCTCTTGTGCTTGCTTTAAAAAGGAAAAAAGTACCAATGAAAGGCTGGCTGGTGACTCTTTGTTCTTACAGGGGTCTTACCACTGTGGCCAGTGCAAACCAGGATATACAGGAGACCAAACCAGGGGATGCCAGGCTGAACGGAGCTGTAGGAATCGAGCCCTCAATCCATGCAGCATTCATGCTCGTTGTATTGACGAGAGGAGAGGAGAGGTGACATGTATTGTGAGTTCATTAATTCATGCATTTTTACAGTGAAATCCAGCCTTTTTTAGGCTGGAAATGAGAAAGGCTTTGTGGTCATTTTATACATTGGATGTTTTACCAATTGTGATGCACTGGCCAAGACCAGCTGTGAAAGTTGCAATTGTTTGGTTCTTGCCACATGTCTGTAAAGCAGCCGTATTCATGTATCATATACACTGTGTCTGTGTAATTAGATCTTTAGGAATCACTTTCATAGACTTTTTGTAGTTTCCTCAGAAAAGAATGTCAAGTGTCACTCTACAGAAGACATCATAAGGACAAATTTCTCCTCTGGTGCTCAGCTTCATAGCTGTGAGTAAGGATCCTCTCTGCATACCCAATGTGTCTGTATTTGCTGGCTGATAGAGATGATGTTTTTTTAAAGTGAGATAGTGAGGTTGTACTGTGCTTACCAGCCAAGGGAGCAGAGGAGAACAAGTAGCATATGAACTTCAACTGTAAGAGTTTACTAAAGTGTATTACTTAGATTTTCCATCTTGCAACAGAAAGCAAGAGACTAATCCTGTGTTCTAATTTTGGATACAGTGCATGCTTTTGCTGGCACTTGCTTTGGTCTCATTTTTAAGTACATCTGTTTCAAAGATAAATTATCTAGGATATTTTAGGTCCATGCTGTAATGGGAAGATGCCTAGATACTTGTAGTAGTCAAGTCCTGGTTTTAAGGGAAGGCCAGATTTTGACATAAAGTTCTTTGCACATGTCTTCAACACAAATGATATGTTGGTTTGAAACAGTAGTAATTCAATTGGCTAGGAGAAACTTGTGTGCAGATGCATTTGTTTTGCATATGCAAACTTTATAATTGCCAACGCAGTTTTCTCTTAAAACTTCCTCTAGTTGCAGGCGTGTTCTTCAGATACTGAAAAAAATGCAGTCATCCCATCTAACCATGTGCCCCTTGCCAAGATGCTAGGTGCATACTCTACCTAGGTCTCTTTTACTTAATCTGCCAGTGAGGAGCCAAAAATAGTTCCTGGTCAGTGTCTATAAGAAATCTATAGCTCCAATAGCTAAGACTAAAATCATGAGGTGTGGCAGGCACACATTCCATCAAGTTGTAGTTCTTTCTAGCTATGTCTGGATGCAGTGCAGCATCTCTTGGTATGGAAAGAAAACCTTTGTTTCAAGCTCTCTGTGTCTCATTGTACTTCATTATGTGGCCATGTCTTCCATATGCTGCTGTTTTCAAGACTGGTGTGAGTTTTCCTTCTTGAATATTTCTACAGTGACTCATTAATCATTTAATAGTATTACTGTGATGTTTTATTGATAGTGTGGTATTGGCTGGGCTGGTGATGGTTATATTTGTGGAAAAGATGTTGACATTGATGGCTACCCTAATGAAGAACTCTCATGCTCTGCTGAAAACTGCAGAAAGGTAAGAAATGCTTTCTTAATTCTATAAAAATTCAGAGCATGAAGTGGCAAAGAGGAAGACTGTAAGAAACATGACTTAATGTACTCGTCTTTTATTCAGGTTATTAAATTCTATTTAATTTGCTTCTTAATTCCCAATTAATTAATAATAGGAAAAACTCATTCAAATTATGAAGGCATACAGGTTACCTATAGAACACCAGACTTCTCTCCCTTTTTGTCTAGGACAATTGCAGATTTGTCCCAAACTCTGGACAAGAAGATGCTGATGGTGATGGGATTGGAGATGCCTGTGATGACGATGCAGATGGAGATGGCATTCCCAATGAGCAGGTGCTGTGTATAGGTCATGATGCAGGGGTCTGTGCAAATAGAAAGATTTCCCATTGCTGCAATGGGAAGTGATTGTGAAATCTGACTAAATCTGATTCACTGCTGTTTGCCAGAGATTGTTACATAACCATCAGTGTTAATGGCCCCTTAAATCCTATATATGTATCCTTTCCTACTAGCTTTTATAATTTAATTCTAGACCTTTCTGTGTACAGAGCTTGTGTCCTTCTGTCACATTCTCCCATAACATGACCTTCAGGAACGTTTCTTGCATCAACATCTTTCTATTTAAAGAGCAGGTTGACCTGACAGCACATTTCATCAGGGATCCAAAACACACATTAATGAATGTATGTCTTGCCAATAACTTGAGAAAACTTTGGATCATGTCATCAAAGCAGAAAAGGTTTCCAAATGGGTACACACAACAGAATATATTAGAAGATACATTCAGATTGGAAAAGCTGTTTTGTTTTCACCCTGTATTCTTACAAGCCGACTGTTGTTCTGTGTTAAGATTGACTGGTACTGCTTAGTGTCCTTCCAAGCCAACAAGAACATGTTATCCAGAGTACAAATGTCCACCTGGAGCTAGGGTAGGCTAGCAGTCACAGAAGATCTTTGTCAGGCTGTTTTGCCACTGAGTTTCACACTTAATTCTGCTAGCTTAAATCAACTGGTTTTATTAATGTTCTAAAACGAAAAAAAATTAAATCCTCCTGCAACTGTAACTCTATTTGCAGGTTCAGTACCTCCATAATCAAGTAACATCTATATTGTTTCTAGCATCTGTTCTTCTTCTTTATGGGTAATAGGAAATTTTATACCACTTTGAAATAAAATTTTCTCCATATACCTCCTGTGGACTTTAAAAGCCAAAAGCAGCTGGCTTGAAACAAATCCACCAAAATCAAACAAAAAAAAAAAACCTGGTACCTTTGTACATCAAGTTCTTTCCCCAGTTTCCAGCTAGTCTGTACCAGAAGGGGGCAATGGCCTTTCACTGAGAGCATCTGCAAACCTTGTCAGTCTCTGAACTGCAGCTTTTGAGAAGGACCACGTGAGAAACCTCAGGTACCAAAACAGGTTCTTCACCACGCACCCATGCAAAATGACAATCAGAAACCAAGATTATGGGTAAAGCCTTATGGTATTGAGCGTATGTGATTAGGGTTCCCACAGTGTAGTTCAAAGCAGAACTTTAAGTGAGCAAGTGAAATCTGATCCAGGGCTAACATTGACATAAAATGTCAAAACCGCTCACACTGTTTTGTTGTTTCAGGTTGGTTTGTTGTGGTTTTTTGGTAGTAGAAATAAATATAAGAGTTTTATAAATGTAGAAATTAAAGATTTGTGGCCTGACTGACATCTGATTCTGTGTCTGTTGCAGGATAACTGTGTCTTGGTTTCCAATGTTAACCAGAGAAACAGTGACCAAGATATCTTTGGGGATGCTTGTGACAACTGCCGTAATGTTCTGAATAATGACCAGAGGGACACAGATGGTGATGGGAAAGGGGATGCTTGTGATGATGACATGGATGGAGATGGTTGGTGATTTTTCACTGTCAGCATCTCTGAAGTAATTTAAATTTGCCCAGAGTGTGCTGCGTGGTAGGAGATTTCATGTCACCAGTTATAACACATAGTCTTCATTAAACCCATGTTTTAAATAATTTTAATTTAGTTCATACATATCTTAGCCTGCATTGGGAGCACTGTACACTGTAACAGAGCAACCAAGCCATGTTTCACGTGGAAGTTATGGATGTTGATCATTCAGTTTTTCCTTAAAGGTACAAATGTTCCAAAGCATCCAGCTGCGGCTGGTCACATAATATATTATTTTCATTATTGTAGGAGGCTTGAAAGAAGTGAAAAAATCACATCCCTTCAAATCTAATTTTAAGAAATGAAATGTTCCATCCTGTAAATTGTGATACATGAACAAGATAGAATGAAATTGTGTAAAATTAAAGGGTGTGATGGGGTGGACAGCTGTGCTTTGGCAAGATGTTCATAACTACTATTAAATGAGTGATGCACACATAAGAAAGATTAGCTGTGCAGTCTTATAATTTCATTGCAGTATTAAGTAGTTGGTGAAAAGGCATAGTCTTTACTGTTTTAATATTTATATTGTCCAAGATGGACAAATATGGGAATTGTCTTTAACACACAATCCACTTTACTCTAGGTGTTAAGAACCTTTTGGATAATTGTCAGAGGATCCCTAATGAAGACCAGGAGGACACAGATAATGATGGTGTTGGTGATGCCTGTGACAGCTGCCCTACAATCAGCAACCCAAACCAGGTTAGCAGGCAGAAGGAAAAATTAGTCTTGTTTAGGGAGAGGGACTACTGAGGCCTAAAAGTGTGCAAGAGAATGAAGCAACCCATGCAGTTGTAGTATGTATATTTTTAAAATACAGTGTATTTCCTGGATGATATGATATGTGATTGATATATATCTAGGTATTCAGGAGTTTTACAGACCTGCTGGCTCTCCTGATGTGAGAAGGGGGAGCCAAGCTGTACTCTCATGGTTTGGGATGTTGTTAGGACCTCTGCCCAGCATGTCTTCTACTCTCATGCTCTGAAATGGATTCCAGTCCCACAGGGTTCAATGCCAGACTCCACACAGGGGTGTGATTTAGTTATACTTGGTATTTCTTTAATTAGGATGACATCCTGGTCTCCTTATTTATCAAAACTTTCAGTGTTTCTAGGAGAGAAGTCATTGTAACTTTTCATATGTTGGAATTCTGATTCACCCCCTGTGACTAATGAAAACTGTTGGAAACTATAGGGAAACATAGTACATTTTTAAAGATGCTTAAGAAATAAACCTTGGTGAGAAATGCTTATTTTGCTTGTACTCTTCAATTTCATTTAGCCATGTTTATTCATTGTCTTTTTTCAATATAAAACTGAATTTTTGCTTAGATGGACGATGCAAGAAAGAAAATACATTCTGTAAAACAAGTGTCTTTTCATGCTGCTATTTTAGTTGTACTTGATTTGGTTGTGCTTTGATTTAATCCTGCAGTTTAAATACATGCTCTTGACAGCTGATACTTGAACTTTCTCTCTTCCCTTTTGCAGTCTGATGTTGACAATGACCTGGTTGGAGATTCCTGTGATACCAATCAGGACAGGTATGCTGTGAGAGAGGCTAGTCAAAATTTTATTATCAAGTGTAAGACACTTACAGAGCAACCCCTTTGCTTTAGCACAACAAGACTGGCAAGTATCCTCCAGCTATGGCTTTTATATGCCTGGAACATTCACAGGAGCCCATCCCACAACAAATGTCATCACTTGTCTAGAAGCAGGTTCTGTCTAACCATCTTAAGGTTATGTGCACCTCCCATGTGCACTCACTTACAGCAAGAGGCTAGGGAAATGATAAATCTTGTCACAAATGCTGTCACAGCATTTCTTCAGCCACAGAGAGCTGCACGGTTTCACCCCAGGGCCATTGGTGGGTGCTGCTCTCTGTGAAGGGACTTGCAGGGAGCTCACTTCCATGTCTCTGCAGGGATCATTCCCACTCTTTGGCTAGTAGCTGCCAAGGCCATCAGCATTTTACTCTTAAGCTGATATGTCTTTGTTCTTTTCCCATTTAAAAAAAAGGACTTTCTTCCCCCCATAAACTTCACTAATGTGTGCAAAGCATTTCCTGTGTGAAGCATGCTTAACCTTTCAGTAGATATACCTGTGTGGTGGGAAATATAACTAAAATTAAAGCACATTTCTTAAGCAGGGAGTGGTATTTGGGAATATTCCTACCTGTAAACCATAGCATGATGTTAATTTGGCTGCAGATCACTTCTGCTCCACCTGTGCTGATAAGAAGCTATAGAAGGAGAATGTGCCTGCTAATTGCTAGAAAGCAATTTGGTTTTGCATACAAAACACATCACACTTCGGGGAGTTTTTCTTCAGGGCTGCACTTAACAGTTGGGATGCAGAACACCCCGTAACTTCTTGAACCCTCTTCTGTAGTCTGTGTCCCTGTAGACAAAAGAGCCTGGTGGCTCTTCACTGCAACCAGCTGATGCTGCCATGGCCCAGAGGGAGCTACAGACTTTCTCCTCTATTTCTTACTGCATGTCCCCTCTGCAGGATATCAATCATTCAGTTTGGAAAATACCTTCAAGACCATTGAGTCCAAGCACTAACATAGCAGTGCCAAGCACACCATGAAAAAGTTGCTGTGCAGGAGGGTGAGAACAGTGCTTGTTTTTAAATAAGTCTGATTTCAGGTGCTCATGTAGAGTCTCTCATAAAGTTTAATTCCCACTCACACCTGCATGTTCATGAGAACCAAGACTTATGTGCACATGTGCACATAAGACAAGGGACACCAGGTGTCCTGCTCTTGCTGTCTCCTGAGTGCTTCTTGATTGGTGATGCTGCACCTGTTGGATGTGCCTTACACACCCTTTAGGAGTGGTCGTTGACTGGGGTCTTGGGCTCCAGTATGTTCCCCACACCATATAAGGCTTATCTTTCTCTTCCCTGGGTATTTTTATAGTTCCTGGATTGGTCTTTGCTTTCCTGACACCTTATCTTATCTAAGCCTCTTTGTTCCTGCTCTCCTTTGCAGTTCAGCACCTGAGAAAAACCAGGTTGAATTGCCCACTGGTCAGCTTCCAGCTCTAGAGCTGCCACTGGTGTGTTTCCCTCTCAGGTGTCCATGCTGTTCCCTGTGCAGAGGCAGGAGCTGATGCTGGTATACCATTTCTTTTTTGTTTCTGTTCTTGCAGTGATGGTGATGGGCACCAGGACAGCACAGACAATTGCCCTACTGTTATTAACAGCTCCCAGCTGGACACAGATAAGGACGGGCTGGGTGATGAATGTGATGATGATGATGATAATGATGGCATTCCTGACCTCTTGCCCCCGGGCCCTGACAACTGCAGGCTGGTCCCCAACCCAGGGCAGGAAGATGAAAATGGTAAGATGGACCTTCAGAAGCCATTTTGATTCTCAGGCACTGCATTCATCTCCAGACTATGTGCACCAGGATGTAGCACAGTCATTACCAATCCATACACTCATCCCAGGAACAACAGCAGGACTCAGAGCCCTTTGGCCAAAACAGAGGCACTTTCTCAGGCACTACAGCCAGCAGGGCTGATGCTCTGCCTGCATCTTGGACACCCTAATCCTATGGGCCTGCTTGCTGCACCATAAATCTCCTCTCACTTCTCTGATGCATTCAGGTGATGGAGTTGGTGATGTCTGCGAGTCTGACTTTGACCAGGACACAGTGATTGATCGGATTGATGTGTGCCCTGAGAATGCAGAGATCACCTTGACAGACTTCAGGGCCTATCAGACAGTGGTGTTGGACCCAGAGGGGGATGCACAGATTGATCCCAACTGGGTGGTTCTGAACCAGGTAAAAATGTACTTGGTCTTTCTTACCTGTCTGAAAAAGACCATTTGAAAACCACAGTAAAACTGGCTCTATAATTGCTGGACTCCTGGCGGACATGAAAAGTGGAAGCTGTTGGTTAGTAGACTACTTCTAGGAGAAATAATGAAGGAATTTTCCTTTTGACAGCCTTCAAGCTATCAAAATTGATGCTCCTAATAATCTAAAACAGCTACGTGCTGGCCAACTTATTCTGGGTGGATTGCACTGCTGCCAGAAGGCAGATGTGTGTTACCCTGCTGAAATATTTCTGTAGCAAATAAATTTCATTAATCCTTCCAATAAGTTAAAAGTCTGACACACTAAATAACATAGCATTTCATAGAAGCATAGAATGGTTTGGGTTGGAAGAGACCTCAAAATTAATTTCAGTCCAATCCCAACCTTCCATGAGCAAGGACATGCATCACTAACCAGGTTTCTGTGAGCTCCAGTCTTGAACACTTCCAGGTTTGGGGCATCTCTGAGCAACTTGTTCCAGTGCCTCACAAACCTCACAGTAAAAATGTTTTTCCTCATACCTAATCTAAGCCTACTTGCTGTTCCTTTGAATCCATCGCCCCTTGTCCTGAAACTGCATGCTCTTGGTAAAATATCCCTCTTCACTTTTTACACTAACGAATTCTAGCCTTCAGGAGGCTAATGTGTTATGAGTCACAGGGCTCATGCAGTTTTTTCCCATTGCAAAAGTCTCTGCCAAGCCAGCTGGAATATATACCTTCCTTAACCCAGTCCTGGCAGTCAGTTTAATTCTGAACTCTGTGATCCAACTGTATGAGCTAAGCCTAGGAAAAGCTCTCTTCCTCCCACAACCCTCTTCCCCTGTACCCTAGTTTTGGCAAGATTCAGATTTCCAGAAGGTTGTAGTAGGGAAAGAAAGTATGAAAATATTGGTATAACTAATTCTGCACTAGGAAAACCGACAAATCATTCCCGACTCAGGCTATGCAAGCGGTTGAAACATTCATATTTGATTATAGTTCCCAATGATTTTAGTTCAGAGCTACAAGCGTCCCAAATATGTTGTGAGCAGAGAGAAGAGAGGGATGAAGGCGATGCTAGAGGGAGACCAGAAAAGGCTGTCAGGCTTAGCCAATCCAGCATGCCACACATACTAACCACCCTGAATTTACCCTTACAGGGGATGGAAATTGTGCAGACTATGAACAGCGATCCTGGCCTTGCTGTTGGTATGTAGCCTCTTCTGAGTTTCAAGTTTTGCAGCAGAAAATGCACAGAATATGAACATGTGTTCTGCAGAATTGTTTTTAACTTGTGTCTATCCTTAGGTTACACAGCTTTTAACGGCGTTGACTTTGAGGGCACTTTTCACGTGAACACAGTGACAGATGATGACTATGCTGGCTTTATTTTTGGTTATCAAGACAGCTCTAGCTTCTATGTAGTAATGTGGAAACAGACGGAGCAGACGTACTGGCAAGCGACTCCCTTCCGAGCTGTGGCAGAGCCTGGCATTCAGCTAAAGGTACCCGTGGTGGCTCCCAGCTAAGGACACAGTGCTCTCTGCAGCCTGGCTATGCCATCTTGCCCTGTGCTGGCCATGGGCTAGGTCACCATGCCATGTGTAAGCCAAGCCATTGCACTGCATGTCAGCTGTGCTGCTTGAGTGCTGTTCTCTATCAGCAGCTGCTGTCAAAATGGTTAAGTCAGGCAGCTGCTGCACAGCCCTTTTAACAGCATTGTTTTTAAGGAACTTTACCTTGCCTTTTTGATCAGCTGAAGCACTTAGCCTCTGCAGTGATTGTGCTCTGACTCTGACTGTCAGATTGCTTCCTTTTCCTTTGTCCAGGTACCCAGCTGGTTGCTTTATCCATGTAGGCAGTGGCTGTGGCTGTAGAACAGAAGTATAGGCCTGTTAGCAGCAGAGAGGATGCTTCTGCAGACCTGCTCCTCACTAAAAAAACCCGTGGCTCCTGAAAGTGACTTTTCTCTGTAGTCAGTGCTGGGAAATTGTATTTTTGCAGGCTGTGAAATCCAAGACAGGTCCTGGCGAGCACCTCCGCAACTCGCTCTGGCACACAGGGGACACCAATGACCAGGTCAGGCTGCTGTGGAAGGACCCCCGAAATGTAGGGTGGAAAGACAAAGTGTCCTATCGCTGGTTCTTGCAGCACAGACCTCAGATTGGTTATATCAGGTAAGAGAGGAAAGGATGGATAATGTGAGTACGGATACGGGTCTGCCTAAACTGTAGTTTCTCAACACCTGATTCAGATGATAACCTGAGAATTTGTGTTATGTCTGGGCTTTGTACTGATGAAGGCTTATAACAAATTAGACTTTTGGAACTCAGCCTGCAGCTCTTTTCCTAGACAATTCCAAGTTTAACCTCTTCATATGGACCATCTGTCTCTTTTTAACTGTGTCATACCCTGATGAGCTCTTTTCTGGCTTTAAAACCTTGTTTTCCAAGCTACTGCTGGCCACTGGTATGAAAAGCAATATATTTAAAATTGGCTTAATTTTGATATTTTAGAATATTTTTGTTGGAATTGGGATAGCTCATTTATGTGTTCTATGATAACAGAATAAAAGTTGTCCAATTAAAACTAACAAGTAATAATCCTCATGTGATAGATTTGAGATTACTCAGCATATAGTCAGAAAGTTTGTGAAACTTTTTTTGGAAAAAAAGTTAATAATATAAAAAAATCACCATTCAGGATGAAACATTTTACCCTGCAACATTCAGCAGAGAAATCAGCAGGAATTATACTTGTAGATCAAGGCTGATGTTAAAATGCAAAAAACTGACTACCCTGGCATGATCATCTTAGGTCTTTCAACCTTCTAATAGAACAGAAATATGAGTAAGTCAGCTTTTCCACAAGAAAATCACCACCTTGCAGTTGGGATGTAGTACTTTGATGGTGTAATTATTCCACTTCTCTAGTGCAGAGCATCATATTCAGTGGTAATTGGAGTGAGCATGATTGACTTTTACACTAAAATGGTTTATACAGACAATTATTGTGCCCTAGTGAATAGATCTTGGGTGGCAACTCACATTTAGCCAAGAAGTTAGTGAAGGTGCTGCATGAGCAAACATCTCCTATGGCTGCAGTCTCTCCAACCAGCCAAAGTAATGTTCCCTGTAACTGGGAAAGGTAGTCCAGTCTGTGTCACAGAATGCTTTAAAAGTAAGGGCAGCCAGGCCTGAAGCAAGCCTCTGTCAGCTCTCTGTCCACTCTCACTCTGGTCTGGTTAGGCCAAATGCCACAGACCACTGTGTGTCTAGCAAAGGTTTTCCTTGGCTTCTCGGGAGCCTAGGAAAAAGTCTTTTGAGCCAGCCTCTCCCATGGAAATTTGCAAGACAACAAGTTCTATTCATTGTATAGACACTTCTGAACTGCCTCAGCAAATTAGTAAATAAAATCAGAAACATAGCAGGATTTGGGGTTTTTCCCTGATTTTATAAAAATATGTAGGAAATTCCATTCCTTTAATCATTTGGTCTTTTCTTGTATGCAAAAATGTATCAGCAGCATCCTCATCCACAACAAGGTCCTCCAGGTTCATTGTCCTCTGGGTCATTTATCCAGTATCCCATAGGCTGAGGGCTTGATGTGGGCACTGCTGCAACAAACAGCTCAGCTGGCTCCAGTGTGGTCCTGCTCAAGCCCTCAATACAGAGCACACACTGGGAAGCTGGTGGGGCACAGCTTTCACTGGGCTATTTGAGAATTTGCTGATGAGTTTTCTAACAAGAAGATGTTATAGATCAGCAAAACAGTTTCTGGAGTTAATCATATTGACATTTTTAAAGAAATCTCACAGACAAGTTTAAGATCACAATGGTTTGTTTGTTTTCCTATTACAAAAAAAAAAAAAAAAAGTTCAGCTTCAAACCTCAAACTATGCAAGACAATATCCATCTAGCCCTCTTCAACTGATCTAGTCTGGTTCTCCTGTCTCTATTCGCTGTGGAAAATTTCAAGAGCTAAAGCCCTAAGCTGGACTGACTACAGGAAAAAAAAATTCCTAAGCTTTTTTAGCATATGCAGAAACCCCTCACAAAATCCTCCCTTGTCTGTCTCTTGCCAGCATGCAGCATTGCTCCAGTTCCCAGCCTACAACAGGAGCTACTTTAACTGCTTTTTCTCCCCTGGGCTAGATGGGAGGGATAGCATGTCCAAGAATAGAGTCTCCATGGATAACAACATTACGTTCAGGAATGTTGCATTCTTAGAAAAGACCTAATAGAGCTTCTGTTTGCTTTCATTAAGGGCAAGATTTTATGAAGGCTCTGACCTAGTGGCCGACTCTGGTGTAACTATAGACACCACAATGCGTGGCGGACGGCTTGGAGTTTTCTGCTTCTCTCAGGAAAACATAATTTGGTCCAACCTGAAATATCGCTGCAATGGTAATGTTCCTCTTACGCCATTTTAGCTAAGAACTGGCAAGTGACAATGAAGAACTGGTAGTAAGACTGTTGGATTAAGCCATTTAGTGTTTTTTTCCTTTGCCCTTCCTTTACAAGTTATTCACAGCTGTGAAATGCTTCCCCTGACACCAGCAGCACGCATAGCCCAGCCTGACAGGAACTAACACCTCACAGCTGCTCCTCCAAGAGCAGTCACTCTGCTACAGAGAATGTGCCATCTGAGGGGAATAGCTGTCATCAGAGAATTAGGAATGTTATATAAAACCAACTGACTGTGAGAGCTGTACACACACAATAAATACACCGACACCATCATGTATGTAGATGCCTTGAGCTTTAAATACAAGGTGAAATACACCTGGAGAGCCAGTGAGCTCAGGCATCAGGCATCACTGTCTCTTGTGTACTTGCTGGTTGGTCCTGTGTGTGGGGGGACAAGATCATGGAGGAATGCTCCTGATTCTGTGGGAGTATGCTAGCTCACTTCTCTTGCAGCAAGAGTGTTTTAGCTTAGCACTGATCATCCACTGTCTAAAATAACTCAAACTTTCATCACTTACACAGAAGCTGATCATTTCAGGGTATTTCTGTCCCAGCAGCAGTTCAGGTAACTGTCTCTCCTCTCAGCATCCATACCCAGCTTTTGGAAAATAATCTACCAGCCAAGTTGGAATAGTTTCTTTTTCCACTTTCTGCGGATCTAAGAAGCCCAGTCCAGGACTGCAGGGGACATGGCCACTCTGTGCCTGTTATGTTGATGGGCTCTGATACTTGGGCACTTAGTATACTTAGGCTGGCTCTTGAAGGTCACAGTTAATTAGGGAACTTCTAGACAGTAGTGCTTACAAACAAAAATTACTAGGTAAGTATTTTCCAAAGTATTGTGGTTTCCAGAAAGCATGTATCAAAACTGCCACTGAGTCACACTTACATGGCAATGAGCAGGCAAGCAGCATTGCTGCAGGAGCTACATGAAGTCAATGAAATCCACTCAAAAAGACTCTGAAGTCCCACAGTATCTCTGTTTTCATATCAGAGAAATTCCTACATTATGCAGAAAACTTCCTTTCAAGCCTTTTAAAAGTGCTCAACAAAAAGGAGATTACTTAACTCCTTTTTCTACATACATGTGTCTTTTTTTTTTTTTTTTTTTTTTTTTTTTAGTTTAGAGCTACTTCTCTTACATCAGGGTGAAAATAATCAGAGTGAAGTTGAGGTCATGCAGCTGAGCTTTGTTGCTGTGGCTCCATTGTTGGCTGCAGCTTTAACTCTGTGGTTGCTCTGTGGTTGTCCAGATAAAATGTTCTGGGATCTGGAAAAGGCAGACTGTAAATAACACTTCAAACAGAACTGTAGCTACTCTTATGACATTGATCCATCTCCAGCTCCTTTGTTCAAGTCTCAAGTCTTCATGTCTGTTGCTATTGGTCCTGGGGTTAATGCTTTTTGTCTCTTCTTCTGGCCTGGGAAACCATCACAGGAAAGTTGAATTAGGACACATGAGAAACAGAGATGCTGATGCTACAAATGTGTCTGGCATCCAGAGCAACACAAGCACTTGCCTTTCTGGTTAGTGTTTATTGATAAAAATTTAAGAGTGCTAGTCACAAAGTTTTCAGAGATCTGTGATTTGAAGATGGTATTCCTTTGTGGGCTGGCACTGTAGCACTCACTGCCTTGTAAGCTTTTTGTGTTTTTCAGTGGTAAACAGCTAAAACTGAAAACATTCCCTATTCATTCTTAATGTGTAAACAAAAGAGAAGCATGTTACCTAAAAAGAGAGTAGTGGGTAACTTAAGTGCTTCTTAATTTTGTGAGAAGAGATTAAACTTTTGCATATTTTCCTGTTTTCAGACACCATCCCAGAGGACTTCCAAGAGTTTCAAGCGCAGCAATTTGGTGTTGGGGATATTTAAAAAGTAAAAGCAAACTAACATTGCTATTGCAAACAGTAAAACAATGTATTTTAAATCCTTATATGATTTTTGTTGTCAGAGTGCACACCGCAGCTTTGTTCTCATTGATGTGACTATGTCAGACTTTTTTTTTGTATAAAAGTGAAAATAAAGAGGAGACAAAATAGACTTGGGCCTCACTTCTTTTCAAATTTGCCCTAAAATCTAGAGAGCAGAATGTGAATGGAGTGATAAGTTTCTTAAAACATTCTCAAGAAATGTTTGAATCTATTGCTTTTTTTGATTCAGAATTAAACTGGGTGGGGAAAAAGTGAAATTTTCTCTACCTTGAATGTGCTGTAAACAAGAGGTTGCAAATGGCAATGAAATGGTTTGGAGCTGTTTGGTTGAGCCAAGTAGTACCTTTTCAGTTCTCCTAGGAATAAGCTGTATCTCCTTTAGGACACTTTAAGGTCTTTGAAGACTGTTACCTGTGGCAGACCTCCTCTTAAGCAATATATTAGACCTCCCACTCTCAAAAATTGTGGACATCACATTCTGGAAAAGCAAAAAAGCTGACAGCAGAGCATTGTAGTCACATCTTATAACTTGCATGTGAATAAAATAAACAAACAAAAATTCTAGAGAGATAATAAATGCAGAATCATGTAGATAAAACAGTCCTAACTTTCACATACATAAAGCCAGGCTTTGACCTGTCGCCAGAGCTGAGCTCTCTAGGCAGGTAGTGCAATGTTATGCAAAGAAGTCACCGAACTAAAACTTCCAAAACATTGCATTAAGCATTAGTAACCATTAGGAAAGGACTGAAAACAGAAAGCCAAAAGAAACTGTATCACAATCTAAGCTGAAGTGCAGAAAGGTGTTAATACAGTGTGCATTTTTAATATACTCTCTTTCAAAATGGAGCTAGGAAGGGAGAACAAGCTCCAAGGACTGTTGAATAGATAGGATAGTTACTTCTAAAACAACTGTAGAACAATGACTTTTAAAAGGACAGTCAGAAATGGCACTTCAGCTTGGAGGAAGAGGCAAGGAGGAAATACAAAGGGAGAGAGTACAGTGAGAGTTTTAAATTCAGAAGTAATCCTGGGAAAATGAACATGAAAATGAGTCATAGCTCTTTCCCAGCACAAGGATATAGGGAGAATGCTGAGTTAAATTATCAGGTGAGAGGGTCAAACAACAAAAGAAATTTCTAGTTCTCAGTACAATAAAAATACTCTTAAGGATATTTTACAATATATCAGAGGCTTACAAGCTATTGGAGGCCTTGACTACTGGCAGAATTTTCCCATGGGCTCTTCCATCATTGCCAAAGCTTCTGGAAGCAGGGTGGCCCTAAGAGCTGTCCCACAAGGATCCCAGAGTCCCACTACAAAAAGCACGATGCAGAAGCATTCCTTTGCTTCAGTGCTTCATGAGGAAAGGCCCTCCAGTTTCAGTCCTCCTTTGCCCTTGGCATCACTAAACCAAACCACTCACCAGATGTCTGAGGACTGAAAGGCTATTTATTTTGGAGTAACAGAGGGCATTGTCAAATGATGCTTAAGAGATCACAAAAAATATCTTTTATAAGCTGAGCATGGGCTGTAACTGCAGTATTGTTTATTTATGAAGGAGCACACACACTTTAAAACAAATTTACATCATCCCATGATACATTTGCATTTCAGCAGAAGAAACCCCTTCTCCAGGCAGAAACCCTGTGAATGGTCTGGGCAAAGCCTGGGCAGAGGGCAGTCACTACACTCACCCACACCACTGCTGCAGAACACGTGGGGCATGCAGGGCTCACATTTTGCACAAGTGGTCTCCTTGCAGTGGATGCAACAGGCCTGGCCCACCATGACCTGTCTGCAGCATGGACAGCACACACCAGCTCCATCAGAAAATATTGATTGCACTTGGCCTTCAGACCCTTGCCAGGCTCCAAAGCCCTGCTCAGCCCCCCTGTCTGCAGCCTCTCCTCTGCTACAGTCGCTGGGAGGGAGCAGCCTGGCCCTTTGCCTTATCAGCTGGCTTAACACCATAGAGCTTGCCTGCTTCCAGGCTTTGTCTAGTCCATGGCCACTGGAGGCTGGAAGGTGAGATACAGGCTCTGACTGTCATGCTGTTGCCAAAGGTAACTGGGTGAAGCTCTGAGCCTCTAACTGCCCCTGACAGAAAACCTACTGCAGTGCTGACAGCCACAGACAGAAGTTACACGTCAGACAGCCAGAATTTCCATTTCAGAAGGTGCTGTTGGGACCTTATGATGGGATGCTATTGATACACCAACTTCTGGGCAGCCTATAAGCTCAAGAGTGAAGCCAACTGTAGTAAACATTTGTCCCAAGATTACAGTCTGGGCTTGGGAAATCTTCTGCCTCTCACATTCTCATCAAAGATTGTGCAGTCCCTGTTCAAAAGTGCTTAAACAAGCTTCTTTAGCACTACAACCGTTTTCTGGACTATTGTGCAACTCAGACATAGCTCCATGTGTGGCCTTTGGAAAGTGAAGATGCTGCAACCCCACATCTTTAAAAACTGAACATGCAGGTTGCTCTTGACCCCACTGCCTGCACAGCAGGGCTGCACTCAGCTGGAGCAGCAGCTGTAACTACTTTGGAGTTCAGACTTCTGCAGCTTCTCCACTAGGATCCACCCTCTCAACAAAGGTTAACCCTTTCCTGTGTGCTGCTAACACCATGGCAAACACACTTCAGGTGCTCCTGTTCCCTGAAGACCATCCAGATGGAATCTCAAGGAGGGAACATCCTGCCAGGATGCTGCGGTGGGCAGACTGGTGGGAGGTGGAGCACAGGCACTTTACTGTTTCAGTGCCAGGGCACCACTCAGAATCCTGTTTCTGCCTTGCTCTTAGGTTTAAACACACACCCTCCCAGCTCCATGCACCAGAGCTCTCTCACACCAGGACCAGCAGCCACCACTGGAAGCTTGGTCAGCAATTTCTCAAAACCACAGGGAACTCTGTCCTGGTGTGGCACTGGTCAGCTTCCCATCACGGGTGCCACCAGTACCAGGAGGCAGCCTGCAGCTGGCACAGGACATGGACAGTGAGAGGGGAGGAACCACCCGTGAAGACAAAGCACTTTCCCTGCTGTGGATCTCAGCATGTCAAATTGAACAGCTGCACACCCCACCATCTGGACAACTGAGGGGAAAAACCAAAAAAATCAGAGATCTGTGTCTCAAACAGCTGCACAGGGCTTCAGTGCTACATCAGCCTTGAAGATGTTTTGTTTGCACTGCCAGGATATCTTACACATCTCAGGAGCTGGATGTACAGAACAGATGCCACAGACAAATCTGTGCAATCTGCTGTCATGCAGTATTACACACCAGAGAAATACAAAAACAACACGGACATTGAAGGACTCTAACATTTCACAGAGCAGCATTTTTTTGTTAAGCAACACTGAAATTTAGTGGGAAAAAAAAAAAAGATTAACCAATTTACTTTTACTGGCTCAGTAACTGCATAGCTCATATATTTATTTTTTAAGTTTTTTAAGTTTTTTAAGTTTTTTAAGTTTTAAGATTATTTTTTAAGTTTTTTCTAGAATGAACTGACTTTGCAACTTTAATGTATCACAACAGTTTCAAATGTAAGAAAAATTTTATTGGTCCATTAAACATTAAATCTATAACAATACATTCACTCAGTATACAAAAGGAAGTGTCCATAAAAACCATTAACATGCTAAAAAGGCAAAGCTGTTGACTATTTTACAAGTAAGATCTTACAATTCTGGAATCTTTACCAATCCTTAAAAGTCAAACTGTTACATTTACTAAAGACCACAACACTTGCAAAAAAGTTAAACAGACTAGCAAACTTCCACTTCACTGGGCTACAGCTTAATAAAATAAAACCACACATACACACCAAAAAGTTCCCTTGAGATATTAAGAACCTTGAAAAAGACTAATTAAAATCCCCTCACCATTAAGAAAATGTGTTTATATTTTGACTATTTTGCATCCAGTTTATGAACATGGCATACATGAGACTGAACACCACACATCAGTGGTGAACAAAAAGCAGACACTGAACCCATATGTTCCTAGTAAATATTTTCTCAGCTTGTATATTACAAGTAGAATGATTTTATCTGGAAGTTAATTCTCCTCACTTTGTCTGCATGGATGTCCAAAGGACACCTAAGCACCTGGACTTGTATTGGTAAGAGGAAAACTAAAGCTATTGCATGTCCAATGATCCATTACTTCCCCGTAGTTTTCCAAAATTCTTGGCTTCACACTTTCTTCTTGGCTTCACGCTGAGGCTTCTTTGGCAAAAGCACGGCTGCAGTGCAGCACCCTGCAGCTCTGGTGAGCAAAAGCCCTGGAAGCTTTAGGCTGCTGGAGTGGTTTCAAAGCTATTGAATGTGGCTCTGAACAAGTCTGCAAAACTGTCTGTACACTACACACTGGGAACTATCATAGACTGGCAGGCAGCGGGGAAGCCAACGTGGCTCAAATCCGAAATAAACTCCAATTTTTTGAAAACAACATTATTGAACAGGTGTGGAAAGAATCAAATCCGGGTTTGATAAAAAACCCTGAACAAATGGGATTTAAGGCCTGCTTGAAACCTACAGAATTCCCTTGGGCGTTATAAAGCAGTCATTATACCAGCCTCTCAAAGCTGCTGCTTCAAACTCTGTACAGTGTGTCTACATCCCCATCCTGGGGCACTTGGGCACTCTGCCATGAGGATGTAGAAAATGCAGACACATACCAGTTCCCAAGCTATGTATCCTGTTCCAAGTAAAAAAAGCTAAAGCTTTTTAAGCACTTGACCCCCACCATTCAATTGCACAGTCATGTGAAACACTGAATTCTAACAACTGTTTACAAAACTGAAAACACAAGTAAAATGTCATGGTGTTTATTATGTGTTTCCCTCCCACAAGAACTCGTAGGCCACTTCAGAAAACAAAGAAGCAGTTTTCACAGAGGAAACCTGATCCATGTAATAAACTATGTTCCTTGTCTCTGCTTAAATGCTGCAGGTTGTCTTCCCGTGAAAAGAAAAGGATCAGTAAGAATTGGCAAAGAAGTCTTTGCTAGTTTCTAGCACCAAAGACATCCCATTTGACAGGCAGCAGGTTGTCTGGGAATGAAGGAGGTTTACAGTGCCTTTAAAGAGAGAAAGTTTGCCTTTAAAGGAGATGCTTTTAAACGAGAAAAAGGCAAGTAAAACGAGGAGATACAGCATCCAAGCAAAAGACCTTGCTTCTAAAGCCCAAAAGGAAAATGACAGCAAAATTTTAGCTGTGGATAATCTAAACTCATCTAGCTGCAAAGGTACGGTCTTGTGGTACTTCGTTTCATCAGCTTAGGAAAAAAACCTAGCAGTTTATAAAATCTTTACAGCGCAGTTTAAAAACATTCAATGGATTACTTTGTTGCTGATTTGTTCAGAGTTGCCCACATACTGTTGGCTTCTAGCCAAAGTTCAAGCAGCGCTATCGTAAGTACCCAAATTTTCCTGATGCCATCATTCAAAGCCAAAGAACTGTTAAAAACAGCTTTTTCACAAGTGCAATGGTTGCTTCATTAATAGCAATGTTCTAGCCCAGAAACGGCCGCAGCAGTAGCTGACAAAGCAATTACACATGCATAATTTATAATCTCAAAGCGTTTAAAGACTTGTAAAAAGGTGCTAAAACACAAAATAAATAAATAAATAGACATGCAGTGTTTATGATTCTGCACGGGGAGATACCCTCTCTCTGGACGATGCATACATTGGCAACACAATTCTGCATTTCAAAGGAAGGCAGCCGGGATTTACCACATTAGCTAGGCACATCCAAGCTGTTTGAACCTCATGGAAATGCTCGAAGGAGAAAGCTGAGAGCAGGACAAACATGCAATACCTTTGATGTGCGATTGCAGGGGAGCCCCTTACTTGGCATCCAGCTGCAAGGGCTGCCTGCACACTCTGAGAACTGTGTGGCAAACAGCAAACAAGCATACCCTTCTGCTTTCCACACATCCTCAGTAAAGTTTCATTGTCTCATTTGTTAGTCCAGTTACTCGGATTTAGACACTTGCTCTCTGAGTCTGTCCCACTTATTTTACCCCAAACACAAACAGTCGTGACTGTGGCTCTTGGTTCCCTTCATGAGGAAAAAATTGTTCCAGTCTCAGATGATAGCGCAGCAGCAAAGCCCCATATAATCTTTACAATAGCAAATTTGAAAAAGTAGAAAAAAAGTCAATAAAATTGTTTCACCTTCCCAGCAGGACTCCCGTGAACACTGTCTGTTCCTCCAAGAGTCTATTAAAGATAGCATTAATTCAAATTTAAACAGAGGAAATCTAGTATAGGACATGTCCTCTGATCCTGCTGTCTTTGTAAGCTTCCTCACTTCACACACCTCAAAACCAGTAGGAGCCAGAAGTGCTGCACTGCTTACGTCTGGGAGCAAATTCAATGAATAATCAATGTACAAGGCAGAATATACACTGTGCAGTGAACTGCCTCAGCAGTCACCTGCACTTTCAGGTACAGGGAGAGAAAGTTAACTGTTTACAGATTAAATGTAAAACTAATCATTTATTTACAAAAGCATCAGGCTACTTGTGAGTTTTCCCACCTAATTTTCCACTGCACAGTAACACCTGAAGCAGTCTTATCCCCAAAGGTTTGTCAAGCGCAGATTGTTTGGTCTTCCACATGCACCTCAGGTCTGATTGTGCCTCATACACACTGGTGTAAGGTACAAGGCAGCATCACCCAGTCACAGGCTCAGTCCAGGTTTTCCAGTTATAGTGCCACCTGAATTCATAGTTATCACAGCAGTAGGTACCAAGGCACTTCTTTAAAAAGTTTTTTTAAAAGCCCATTTGCATGAACTGTTTGGAATCTATGGGCTGGGAATGTGATTCCTAGACCCGAGCCAAGGATTTTATTATGTAGTTGCACATGGAAGTTCACAGTAGAGATGTTACAGCAAACACTAAGGCTGTAATGTTTACCTGGCCAGCAGGAAGCCTTGTCTTGGTGAGGAACTAGAGTCTTTGCACACCCAAGTGCTACCAGTTACTGGTTCCTTAGAAAGGCCTGGAGGTCCACAGCTGGATCTGGGGCATTGTAGACATACAGGCCCTCAAAGTTATTTATTTTGGGGGGTTTTCCCCCAAACATGTGCTCGAAGTAGACAAAATTGTGTAAACAGGCGCTGCCCTATTCCCACTCTATGCATACCTACAGACCTAGATGCTTAAGGTCAATAGTTGGTGGTAGGGTAGGATGAAGGAGCAGCTCATGAGGCAAGTGCTGGGTAAGAAGGATGGACTCATACCTCAATGTGGACTATCTTTTTACAGCCTTGTTTCCTCTGCGCAAAAGCTATTTCCCTAAACACAAAGTGTAAAAAAACAAGAGCACAAGGAAGTGCAGAAAGCCCTGATGAAAATACTACATAAAATAAGTTTCTGTAAACAAGAACATGCAAGGTCCAAGATTGATATTAAGATCGTCCACATTTGTGACTGGCATGCTTGCTATCAGAACCAGACAACAGGAACATCTCCCTGCCTTGTAGCTTGACATAGTGCATGCCTTCCTCCATAAAACTCCTTTCCACAATTGTTCTGTTACAAAAAACCATGGCTAATTTAGGAAAAAAAAAAACAAAACCCAACCAAAATAAACTTGGTTTCTCATAGTACAACATATATGGCACTAGAAGGCAACTCTTGCATGCCTCTTAGGATCAGCCAAGGCAGGAGCCTGGACTATTTAAGTTCCAGCACACAATTACAGCACTGGATCAAAACTGTTTGTCACATTGCTGCTGTGAGTTAGGTGGGACAACTGTTAGTCATCATTGCACAGCCCATAAGCTCTTATTTTAGAGATTGGACAAATAAATGCTTCTGGATTGGAAAAGCATTAATAAAGGCCTTTATAAGCTGCAGCAGTATCTGTGTAGCAAGACTCTAAATGCAGGCAGAAATGCTCTGACAGGTGCCCACAGCAGCAGAGCTCTTGGCAGGATCAGAACCTTCCAGCAGAAGCAAAGGGAAAAAGAAAAACCTGCCTCTCTGTCCAGAGCTATTTGTTGCTTTTCTAACTCAGTGTCAAAGCCCAGCTTCAACTGCTATTTTAAACTCTTGATGCAAACAAGAACACCAAGGCAGTCACTGTAGGAGAGACTCCTCCTTTCCTCAAATCTCAGATATGTATTTTGAGGCTCTAATCACTGAGATAGGCAGCATAAGCAGACAGGACTGCAGGCCTGAATATTTAGTTTCAGGTAAGAGTGCACAGGGTGGGGAAGGTAACACCCCTAGAAAGCTCCAACAGGACAGAAGCCCTGGGATATCATAACAACAAGGCAACTAAAAACAGTAATGAAAACAAGACCAGAATTAATATCCAATATGTTAAGATTATTCATCAGATGGGCATTAGCCATTAATTATTACAACAGAACAATTAAGGCATGCAAATCTTTTGGCCAACCCATTGGCCTCCATGTTGTGCTTTTCCTTGATTTTGAGAAAGCAGTGGATGAAGATTTAAGGCTCAATAATTTTTTTTTTTAAAGAGAGATGCTAAATTGGTTGATATTTGTACTGTACATGTGTGAGAATATACATGTCAAGAGAAGACAAAAGCCACCAGGACTAGCTCAAGTCATAAATTCATCCCACCAGAATGCAGATATGAACTGTGGGTGTTCAACCTTTTTCAGCATTCAGGGCATTTAAGCTGTTGTTTTACCAGGAAATCATTTGCTTAAATTGATATAAAAAAGGTGACAAGGTAGGGTTTATATCATCAAGTCATCTGTACTAAGGCAGCTGCTTGTTATATTTGTGTCTTCTGGTTTTGCTTTTCTGACTGCTTATTTCAGTGCTTGGAACTGGAGTTCTATAAAATAATTTCCATCTCCATTAATATATTGGTTGGCTAAATCCCATCCCAACAGCAAAACTATCAACAGAGGAGTATAAAAATATGGCAGTTAGAAAAACTACCTCCCAACCAACACTCAAGCAGAAAAGGATATATTACATACCACAGTCCTTTTCTGACCATCAATGCATCTAAAATATTATAACACTAGTCATGGAAACAGAACTGAACAGCTGGGACACCTTTATATATAAACTGAAACAGCAGGGCAGAAAAGTAAATGAGCACCCCTCCTTTAAATTTAACAGCAACTGGCAGTGCTCCCTAAACTATTATTTTCTCAACAGCAAACAATGTGAATAAAGAATGTACCTTATCTTACATCCCCATGCAGTACACTCAACTTTTGAGTGGCCTGGCAAAGCAAAATTGGACAAAATTCAGTTTAAGAATTTGTGTGTAGAACTCCCCTCCAGTTATGAACTGGACTAAATCTGAATTGCATAAAATATCCAGGTGCCTTTAAAGTAATAATAGAATAAATACTTTACTATCATTGGTACATTCCTTTCTCAATCTAGGTATAAAATAACTTAATATATTTAAACTTAGATAATTTTTAGTAGATGCTTTGGCAGTCAAATTTTATATATTCTCTTATTTCTACAGAAGTATTTAGATAAGTTTTTGGAAAAAGGTTATCTGGATACTACTTACAAGAATTATATGCTGTACAAAACAGCAATCCAAATCATCACTGCAAACTGTAAAAGAAACAGTTAATCAAAGAGTATAAAAAGGAATTAATGCGTATTTGCTGGAAGATACATGGGAACATTCATGGGAAATAAGAAGATACCATCTGCACCATGAGTTTTTTTTTTCTTGTCAATGAAGCCAGAGAAGGTTTGTCAGTTATTTGAAGAGTATTTCACTTGTTCCAGTTTATGCATGATGCAACAACTGTGTTTTCTACACACCATACATATGCATTGTAAAGTTTTGAAACAGATTTGTTCCCATTTGTTCATGATAATAAAAAACGGTAAAATAGTCTTCAATCATTTGTTTTGTCTGACTAAAAAGATTATAACTGGTACGTTATGATAACTTGGTAATAGGTGTTTCCTAATTAAAAAAAAAAACAAAAACAAAAACAAAACCAAGCCAAGAACCAAGAGAAACTTAAAATGACCTTTAAACTGTTCACACTGAGAACTCTCTGGTTGGGCAACAGAGCGGAGCAATAAGAGTCCATAAGTACAGACAGACACAAACCCAACAGGAGACCATCTTAATCCAGAAGATAGACCAGGTTCCAGTGAAGAATTTTTCAATCTGAGCACTTTCGTAACTGTTAAAGGGAAAAAAAAAAAAAAAAAAAAAGACATAAAATACTTTAACTAGGTTAATACAAAGGAAGCAAGGGAGAGCAGCCCTTTATAGAGCAAGATCTTGCTCAAGAATGCCCAAGAAAGATTTGTAATGTCTCTTCAAAGTTCTACCATAAGGATAGGAAACACCCAAACACCAGAACTTCTTATTCACATCTTCATTCTCAACACAGCGAGCCATTAATTTCTTGGCATTAAAGAAACACATGACAGAAATATACTTACTGGAACCAATGGGTTACTGTCATCATCACATAGAGAGAAGCCAGGAAGAAAACAAAGTGGAAGTAGGCATAACTGTACACTGTGCCCTTCTTCTCATCATAAACCACAGTCTGGCCTCCCCTTTTCTCAACATGCTCTTCAGCATCAGCTGTAAGAGACAGAAAACAAAGGTTGAAAATGTAATGAGAACTGAAAAAGGCCCCTGATCAGAGAACAGCTAAGACAGCTTCTCAGAGAACACAGCTAAACATTCATGGTGTTATTCAGGAAAGAGTGACTGAAACACAGCAACACTTGAACATTTCCTCAGGGCATGGGCCTAAACCCTGAGCCAAAAACTGAAATCCTGCCTTGTATCAGCTTCCTGGTTTACTGAGTAGATTTTGAGCGTTGAGGGCATTTAAATTGTTCTACCTGTGTAATACTTTTCTGGCAGGTCCAAGCTGATAATCCTGATTGTACCAAGTCTGCAAACAGGACACTCCCTTCTAATCTCACTCCTGAGCCACAGTCCCTGCAGAGCTGCTGAGCCAGAAGTCCAGCAGCCAGTTACACTCACAGGCAGGCAAAAAACAGAGATTACTCTTTGTATGTTGCAGGATGAAATGTACTTTAAAGAATTATTAACTAGTCTAGTATTTTTAAATGGTGGTGTGACATCTCTTGCTTCCCTCTATAGCCTAACTTGGAGCACTTCATCTGCTCCAGTTTGCATCCAGTACTCAATTGAAGGAGGGTATGAGCAGCTCTCCCTCCACAGCTGTGTCCTTCCTCTCTCAGCTTTGGTCCAAAAGCCACAAATAAGGTAAATGGTGCAATAAAAACATAATTACCATCTCCATCAGGTACACAGCAAAAGCAGCAACGAGCTACCTATGGAACAGAAAATAGGAACAGGGTAAGGGCTTGTACTACAGCAAAGCATATCAGCTGGGGAAGGAAGGTCTGTTATGTCTAAACCACAGAAACTAATTTAGAAAAGTCTGGTTTGTATTTCCAACTGGCACAAAACTTAAATTAAGATTTGCCCAGTAGCTCAGAACAGCAGTTTCCAAGCTCTGGAAAAACCTGCACAGTAAATCTGAAGAAACAAGCCAGTCTTCAACAATTCCTCTACCCATTTTATATAACTCTAAGTCTAACACAGATGCAAATAATTATGACAAAACAGTGGAAAAGCTACAATGAAGCACACTTTTATTTAGGGGACTTATCTATTTAGATGTGCATACAACTGTTTTTTAGGACATTTCTGT
This sequence comes from Erithacus rubecula, assembly GCF_903797595.1. Taxonomy (NCBI): domain Eukaryota; kingdom Metazoa; phylum Chordata; class Aves; order Passeriformes; family Muscicapidae; genus Erithacus; species Erithacus rubecula. The sequence goes on from NC_136661.1 coordinate 11,398,521, forward strand.
AATAAGAAGAAAGCATAAGGAACATTTAAGCTCTGATGCATGGGTTGGAAATCACAGCTGTACCAGTGTAAGTCTGAAATGTACTTCTCTGCAAGATTTTGCTGAAATGGAGCCAGAATGAGCACAAGAAGAATGAGTAAAAACAGAAACCTTGTTTTACTATTTTATTTAAATGAAGATTTAATTTTTTTTAACCTGGTCAAGAAAGAAAAGCTGTAATTGACACTTCCTGTGTTGAAAGGTAATGCAAATGGAGAGAAGATGTTGACCAGCCAATAAACAATATAAGTCCATTTCCTGCACCAGACTACAGTACAAATCAGCACTTTCTGTACTGCATCTCAAATATTATTTTAGTGGTAATATCCTTCTCTGGGATTTCTTTTGCTTGTGGCCTGATTAAGATAATGAACCCTGTTAGGAAAATTCGCTTCCCTATTACATCAATCAGTCTTTATAGTACAAAAGTGTATTAACTTTCTTTATTTGTATTAGTTCACAGTATACTGTACAATACAACAAGGCACTGGAATTTTACTGGAGACTTTGGTATTGTTCACGCTTAAGTGAAACAAACTAAAGTACAGCCCAGTCTTGTAGGACATTGCTTCTTGGAAGCTTAGAGCTGTCCATGAAGGATAAAACATGGCCCTGGACAGCCAAGCTATGGCCAGCATCCTTTAAAACACTTCTGAAACCATACTAGCATTATAGATAAGCAGCTGTCTCAAGACTGACTTAAAGGATGACTGAATCAAGAGATGAGCAAAGAATCAAAGATTGCTGCAGAAATACAGCTGCTTTGTGAGGTCTTATTACGATTTGTAATGATGGTGTGGGTGCCAGTGATTAGTCAAATCACGCTGCATGTGAATGCCTGAAGAGTAGAAGACGCTTGTGTAAAACCACATTTGGGGTGGCTCAGTTTGGTTTGGACACCACATACACATGAATAAATACTTATGCTTTGCACTTCTAAATTTCATGTTTTAGGTTATCCCATCTTACTGGGACTGGTTGCACGTTTTCCCAGACAGAAAGTCTTTAAAAGTAGAAGAATCAAGTGGAAGATTTACCCTGCATATCCTTGGTGACCTACACTCACTGGTTTCATAAACTCATGAAAAGCCAAAAAGCTCATTCTTTTTCAAAAGACTGAGTCTTTCAGTGAACCACTTATTCAGCCTTCAACACATGGTGGAAAATCCACGTCAGGACCTGCCTAAGCCAAGCAAAGCCCTCTCCCAGTGCTCCATGCCCTGTGCTGGTGCTCCACACCATGTCCTGGTGCTCCATGCCAGGTCACCTGGTCCATGCCATGTCCTGGTGCTCTGTGCCTGCTCCTGCTGCTCCATGACACATCCCGGTGCTCTGTGCCAGGGCCTGGTGCTCCATGGCGGCTTCCCCTGCTCCATGGCTACTCCCAGTGCTCTGTGCCCTGTCTCGGTGCTCCATGCCCTGTCCTGCTGCTCCATGCCCAGCTGGCAGGGAGGGCTGGGCTGTCCTGCCACAGGGAAGCGCCCCGGGAGCCTGGCACTCCCACACTGGAACATGCAGTGCTGCCCTATGCCCAGCTATTGCCAACACCAAAGGCCTCAGCAGATACCTCTGTGGTTTTGAACTCCCACTCTGGTTAAAGAAGCTAAAACTGCAGATGCAAGTAACACCATTGTAGAGAGAGCTAGGGATGGAGACTTATCTCCCAAACACACACATGTATTTGAAGAGCATCGCTAGCAAGCCTAAACAAGGGGAAACTGTTACTTAGCAAAATCCCACTCATTTCCCAGACCTTTCTGGGTGTTCCTAGGACAAGAAAGCCAAAGAAACAGACAGATGAAGAACAGACAGGAATGAAGAAACTTATACAGCTGAAACAGGGACAAGAAATACGATCAGAGATTAAATTACAGGCAAAAAGAAAGTAACTACTTATGTATGGAAACAAAAATAAGATATAAGAACCGGAGATCATAGTTGCTTTGAGAACAAAGGCAATCAGGACTGAAAATGTTTAAGAATGCCTCGACTTTTTCTTCTGGAAGCTTTCCAGTACACTCTTCCCTTAAATGAGACGACATGAGCTCATGTCAAACATAAGTTTTACAGGAAGTCTGCAGGATGCTGAATAAACTTGAAGAGCAGCAAATCGCTTCAGTACTTAAAGGCATCTCCACAGAACCAGCAAGACCTACAGATGGGTCAATGTGGACAAAAGTTCTGATGTGCCCAGAGGCACATAGAATACATGCTCCCAAGAACAGCTTCTGTTTACAGATTACTGGCCACAAAAACAACAGCAATAAAAGCATAGGAAAAAGTCTGCACAAAAATCCTGTCTGAAGAGGCAAGAACTCACTTCGGTTTCAGCTGTTGCATATATTCCTCGCAGTGCCTCCGAGCTTGCACGTGTTGTTGAGGTCAAACTAGGAGGAAAAGAAGACAGTGTCAAACCCCTGGGCATCAGCTCCAACAGGGTAACTCTTCAACATCACAGCAAACACAAATAGTCTACTCCAATGTCTCAGCTAACCATTCGACTGGATGCTATCATCAAACACTAAGTATATGAGAAGTTTGTCCTGCACTAGGTATAAATCAGCCTGGCAGATAGCCATTGGCCAGCTCAGACTGAATCATGAGTTTAAAAACAGGTCACTCCTGAAAGGTGATGAATTTACCACCATCTGACAGCAGCAAAATCTAAGTGCTCCAATTTGAAAACGAGATCTCCCCTGCTGTGCACAAACCAGTACTTTTATACTCAGTTCACAGCCATCACTTTGGCTCAGCATTTCTGTAAAGGCTTTGCCAGCAAACTCGTAGGTCTCTGGCAGCAGTCAGTTTTCAAAAGTAACTTACCAGCAACTGTTGTCAGTGTACCAGTTCCTAGAAATTATTTTCTTGCATGACTGTACTTTTTTGGGGGCAATCCTTTCTACTTTCTTCTGACAGGAAACACTTCTTGCCCAGTCCTGCCCTTTAAGATGTGAAATGCCAGCTTCCCATTACCCACAGGAAGGCTTTGGTGTACACACTGAGCCTTGGCAAGCAATGCTTTAAAACACTTCCCTTGAAAGTATTCTTACCTCCCCAGCTACATGGTGCAGCTCAGTGGCAGGCTACATGAATATTGTCTGCATGCTGACACGCCTTCCTGAGCCACTGGAAGTGCCCTTCTAATGTGAACTAGATCCATAATATCCATATTTAGGTGTTTTATATCAGAACAAAACTGAACACATATGCATATTTGACAAACAGAAGTTTCTTGTTTTCACTTCTCAAAAATATGAAGGGATTTCTGCATGTGAATTTGAAGTGGACCGATTCAGAAGCAGAACCTGCCCAAAAACCTGCAGCAGACATGCAGTACTGCTTCTTGGCAAGCTGCATAGCCAAAATAAATGACACACTACCTTTCAATCACTGGTAACTCCCTGTCCCAGAGCACAACTTAATTTACTGAAGTGAGCTGCAATAATACAAGATGAGCATCAAAGCTGAGCATCATGGGGACAAGAAGGGTTTTTCTTAGAGCAGATCAATGGCAAATCCTGATGGCAGTACTGTGCTCATCATTTGTTCCAAGGAAGCCCTAAACCCTCCCAAACAGTTTTTTTGTTTCAAAGACCTTTAAGGACAGTCATAGCCTCTCTCAAGAGGTAACAAACATTTCAGATAGATTTTTCAGGTGAATGTAACTGTACAGAGTTTTAGAGTTTAGCACTGAGATTATTTGGGATCATCGACAGGTGGAATTCTTTTTCCTCTGCCTCTAGATCTAAATTGCCCCACTTGCTTTTAAGGAGATGCATTTGTTTCAAAAATCGTATTTTTAGCTAGAATGTCTACAATTCTGAAGCTGAGGACAATATGAACCTTCCAGCTCAGCTTTATTCCACATCCCTCTGTGACTTTTCATGAGGCCTGCTATCAGCCTTCACTCTTTGCACCACAACACTGCATTTACAGAAAGGTAACTGCAAACTCCCAGACTTACCAAGAATATAAAATGCAGCCAAACAGAATGGTAGTACCCAAGCCAGTAACCAGGTTTTCATCTCTGTGCAGGCCTTGGCTGAATTCAGGTACACAGATTGTGATATTCCGGTTGTTTTCATCCAGGACTTCACAAAATAGAACAAACAAAAAGAACAGTTTGCAGATCTCATTTCATTGCATTTTAAAGTCATCTTCAGACTGAAGGTTTTCATTGATTTTTTTATTATCTGACAGTAGGTAGATAAATTTCAGTAGTTTCTATCTTTTGGAAAGATCACAGAGAAAAAATGGGCAAATCTGACCTAGCAGATTCTGTGTTTCAGTCAAAACAAAAATGCAACTTAGCACGGTACTAAAATTTCCTGTTTGACCACAACAGACAAACAAAGAAAAAAACCCAACAAACTGTTTTGTGAACTAAGAAATAGGAAGTTGGAAGTCTGCCACTTCACTCAAGGATACAAAACCATGTGAGACCAAGATAGGACAGACCTCAGAACAGAAATTTCTTTGACAGCAAGGGTGCCTTGAGGACAAGTATGAAACCCACACAGTAAAACAAATGTGGTCAGTAGTTGCCCTGTTCTCAGACTGACTCACAGAAGACCAAGGATGCACTAGTTAGAGGCAAGTTGGCATGTAAGCAAATCCTACTTCTAGGTCCCTGAAATGAAACCTATTCAGTCCTTGATGATCCAAGTTGGATCTGGCTTTTTATTATCTCCCTGGAGTCAAGGCAAGGCATAGAGCAGCCTGCAGCACCACCCCAAAGTAAGAGATGACAGCTGCACCTTAACATCAAATCAAGAGCTTTTTGAGTCAATGCTGCTCAAGGCACTTCCCTTTTCCCCTCCAGCAACCACAATGCATCCCTACTGAGGCAGCACAACTGTTTGTAGGGGCAGAGGGAAAAATGCAGCAAAGACAAATGAACTCAAAGTCATGAACCTCGACCCAGGGGGAGAGGACTTTGTACAGCTCTGCAAAAACAGCTTTATCAGCACGCAGCAGGGACAGCACCAAGGGGAGAGCAAACATAAGGATTGACAGAATTTACAGGATTTACAGCCTTTACAGAATACCTTGGCCAGAGATGTGCAGATTCCCCCCACCTGTGTCCATTAACAACATGTCTGCAGCCAGGCAGGTCCACAGTTTGGCAGGTGTTTTAGCCAACTCTGGCACCAAGAAGCTAAGGCAGACTGTAATTAGCATAACAAGGAACATCACTTTCTGTTTGCCCATTCTTTCTAGAGACATAGGCAACTCTTTTAGGGTGTTGGAAATGCCTGTAACTTGCATTTTTTTCAGGCCTTGGATGCAAGATGTGCAATTTGGAAATCCCTCCTTGACACACGAGTCAATGTTAGGTAAGTTCATGGCAAACCTGAGTTATAGGGCCTGGGACACCATAGTAAGTGCCAGCACCTCACACATTCCCCAGCACATGCCACTGTGAAAGCTGGCAAGCAAATGTGGAGTCCTTAGCAAACAGACACGTGAGGAAGGAGCATCTCTGAGAGCAGATGACAACTATGAAAATTCTTAGGCATGGGAAGGCAAGAAGATCTAAGAGTGTGCTTGATGCATACTCTAACAAATGCAATAACACTTGCAATATATACAAGAAAAATTAGAACATTCACTTAACTGCTGAAGACTTTGTGACAAGCATAAAGCAACATAAGACAAATTATTTAATTCCACCTAGCACTTTCTACCCCTTCTTTTTCTTTTTACACTGTGGCAAGACTTTTGAGTAACTCAGATGAACTCGGGACTCCTAAATTAAATCCTGTTAATTCAAAACACTGCTAAAGTTCCATAAGTAAATATTACACCTAAATACTGTCTGGTTTACTTCCCAACTCTAGAAAACTCTCGTGTGTATGTCTGTTCCTACACAAGTAGATATACTTTTTCAAAACCTCATCTCTCCCCTTAAAAGTCCATAAAAACTTTTTCTTCCTGTCACTGAACTCATTTTTCTCTAGTTATTGTTGTTTCAGCTGTTGAACACTAAAAGTTGGGCAATAATAAAGAAAGGGTGCTTTATTACTAATTCAAACTATCTTTTCATTTTGCTAGTGAAATGAATGCTTCCAATGCAAACACAGGAATCTGACATTTATTTAGGTAAAGGAAAGTTTGAATTGTGCTCTGAAGTCTTGCTCTGGTTTTGTAGTGCAAAGAACTTAAAACTCTAGTGAGTTCCATACTTCTGAATTGTAACACCGGTGGCTGAAAGGCAAGTGGAGTTAAAGAACTCTGCTGAAGAACAGCATCATCTCAGCTGCATCATAACTGAGACATAACTCCAAGTTCTTTCTTGGAATATTTCCTTTCAAAACAAAATACAAGTGATACTCAAATTTTTGCTCCATTAGGAGTCCAGGGCTACCAAGCAGATTAATTCTAGGAGAAAAAAGTATCGTATTAGTATCCACTTTGATGGCCAGCACTTACTACTTGAACCTTGTAAACTTTTAGATGGAGCTGATCACCCAGCTTCTTCCAGAGGAATCCAGGAGCCATTTGTTCCAATCCTTTCTTATCAGGTGATCTAACACATTATGCATTTTGTCATACTCTATTTTATGAGAACGTGTATTTGTTACAGGACAAACAGACTACAAGACTTTGGGAAATGTGTTCATAGGAAATGGTGCAACAGATGCAATTCACCCAAGGTAAATTAAGCACCCTTAGACCAAAGCATTTAAGACACCTGGAGACTGCCAATTGCAGTCTCTTGGCTGCATGGATTTACTTCTAACATTTGCATTTTTTTCTGTGAAGAACAAACCCTGCATTTCTATATTCCTGAGTCTGTTAATCCAGGTTTGATAAATTCATGCTTTTAATACACATCATGTTTAAAAGAATTTACACAAAGCATTAGATAACTTACTAGTTTCTGGTGGTTTGCTGGATAGTGCTGAGAAAGTGAGGTACATGACATAGCAGCTGATAACTCCTGACTGCAGCAAGCCAGAATGGGGCTGGCCTTTACAAGAAAAACGAAAATTAGTTATTTTTGTAGACACTTGAGCAAATTGAAAAAGAAAACTATATCCTTTAAACAACAGCACACCATTATCTTTTATTTTTTACTTAAGGTAGTTAATAAGTGTTTGAGGCGGTTTAGATACAGTTCCACCATCCAATAAAGAGAAAAATGTCTATCCTTTAGCTCTGTGGGCCGTTTTAGAAAGGCATTAGAGATTCCTGTGTAAGTAAAGAATCACCTCTGTTCTTTTGCCAAACACAGCAGCTTTTTGAAAGCTATTGACAAGCCTCCACAATGATTTTATTTGCCTGTAAAATCTCTGTTAGAGTCATTCTCCAATTTTCAGCAACAATGTATGCAAATACTAACAGCACACATAGTATAAAATCCTGCTGGCAACTCCACCAAGCCCAAACTTTACAAATCATAAAACTCAAGAAGTCAAAAGCAAATGGTAGAACAGTAGTGACTTTGAGATCTTCCACTGCCAGACTTAGGTAAATCTCACAACACAGTGACAGCCACCAGCAGGCAGGCCTCTACACCCCGTGCCTGATGGCACACCCAGAATGTCTCACACTTCAGTAGTTTCAGCAGTCAAGCTGACAATAAGCAACAGCACTTCACACTGTAGTAAAGAGTCAGAAGCAGCACCAATTCAGAACTATCTTTAGACTTTCTGCCCAGACATGGCTTACACCTCCAGGCACACAACTGTGGCAGCACCGAAAACCCAGGAGGAGAAAAGGTCAGTGGACTCACGGTTCTGGACACAGGGTGATATGGCCACCAGGGACACAAAGAGGCACAGGCCACCGTTCACTCCAATCAGCACCTTGTTGTACATGCAGCCCTCTGAGCGTGTGTAGAAGAGTGCCATGAGGACCAGAGCAGCCACAGCAACGGAGTACAGGAGGAGAGTGACCAAGGCAAGCAAACCATTCCACATCTGCTTGTGGTTTGCACCTGCAGTCCTGCCGAGACAAAAACAAGCATCTTATCTTTGTCTTCCCTTACCAGAACATAAAATTATAACAGCTGAAGAGTTCACATCCTCACACACAAAAGACAGTGTTTACTTTCCCAAAGTATGTGTGCGTCACTATGCCAGCACAGACTCTTGCAAGATTCCTACCCATGAAACAGAGGGAAACATTCCTTAGCACCAGTGTTTATGTTCTGTACTATCACAATCAGCTCCTTCTGTAATTATAGCCCAGTGCTGACTCTTAGAATTCCCAGGAGTTCTCTGGGATCAGCCCATCAGCATATCTCAGCACAACACTTCAGGGGTTTCCTCAGCAGCAACTCCAAGTGTCCCAGGCTGGGCTAACGAGTGGTGCTCTCCACACAATAAAACCAGAGGTTTATTGCTTGGCATGGCCTCTCTTCTGCTCCTTGTACTACTTTGACAGTTCTACTACTCTTTCACTCAAAAAGCCTCCTCTCCATTTGGGTCAAACCACCAGTCACCCTCAGCTAAAGAGTGGCTCACCTTGTTTTCCTTTCTTCACCTTACAAACATTTCTTGCAAAGCCCACCAGAGTTTAAAAGGAGCAACTAAAACAGTTGTTTTGAAACATTGGCCTGTTTTGTAGATGGAAAGTCTTTTAATTTTTTTTTCCTTCCTGTTGTTTTGTGGAAACAGGACATATTTTAAAAAAATATCATGTAAAGAGAGCTGAAGTTAAATGCTAGTGCTAGAAGCCTTTCATCCACAGAAAAACAGCTACAGTAATTAAAACAAAAAATATCTGCAGTGTAAGGAATTGTCACCTTTTCCTCCCTGAAACTGGAATTTAACAAAGCCAAAGGTTTGCTAAAATTCTTTCTTAGGAGGTAGTACTTTAATTGGAACAAGAGATAACTACAAGAGTTTGTAGAGGAGGAAATGTGAGACAGGAAGGGTGGAGGTGCAGGCAGGAGAATACTTGTGGGAGGACAACTTAAATATTTTAATTTGATGAGAGGTGAAGGGCTAGGACAGTAATAGAAAATATACTTGAACCAAAAATGAAGTAAATGCTCAAATACTGTTTATCCAGGTTGATAATGGAATCTTGCATATTTAGATGGCAAGAAAGAAGCTGAACACAAATTAGCAGTTCTTAAATTAAGAAAAAAATGTATGTGCATTAAGCTGACATAGAAAAAACAGGATTTATCAGTTCAAAACATTGAGAACAGTCCCACTACTACATTTTGCAAATCCAGTTTTATTCTCTTGCATTACTCTTCTAAGCAGATGTATTTTCATATAAAATATAAAATAACTTAAAGTAAGAAATTTTTGCATCCCAAGATAATAGTACTTAATGGAAGCCGACCAGTACAGGTTAGGAATAAATCAGCAGAATAAAAGTGAGAAATGAGCAAACACTTCTGTTTGGGGAAGGAGAAAGTAGATGAAGCAAATATGAACAGCTATGTTCATAGACTAACATTCATGCATCTTCTTTCAAAAATTACATTCAAGACACTTTACATTCTTTGTTACAAGAAAGGTATTGGCCAGAAGTCCATCAGAATTTTAAGCAAATAACTACTTGCTCGACACATACCAATTTTTATTCCACTTGTGTGCAAACTCAACCAGCAGGATGAGCTGAATGGCAATGAAAAGGAACCCTCCTGTCGCTCCCACGTAGCGCCAGGCTGCAAGGCAGAGAGGCAGAAAATAGGTCAAACGCCTTTCCCTTGAGATAAAATGGATTTATTGTCTATGCAGAGAAGCTGGTAATGTGGTATGAATATCTGAAGCTCACAAATGTAGCAGGAGATGAGAGATATCAGATGAAAGGCAGCTCAGTTAACTCAATATTAGCTCCCTGATGAATTCAGCTTGCAACCTGCTACACTTTCAGTGGACAGCTACTGAGTCTCCCTAACCTAGAAAATTTTTGTGGAGACTATGAGTTACTATATTCAGACAGAAAATACTGAAACCTTTATTTGTGACTGGCAGGAGGGAGGTTGTGTGAAGGCATTCCACAGGAATCTAAACCCTGAAATTGCAAGGTACTGGAACCCAATCATTACTAAAAAGGGCAATTTCTTCTCCTCCAGATTCCAGTACCACAGCAAAACAAAGGTGGGGTTTATCTATTCACAAACACTGTTTCGAGCCACTCCCAAGGAACACTGAGTATTTACTGACTGGTTTTAAGACAGGTTATTTGGGTAGTTAACTGTTGACCTACATACATGCACTGTATGTGGGTAGCTGCTTGGATGTTTTGGACAACAGATTTCTTAAATTTCTTAAACATCAGAAGTATTTGAGGAAATATAGATACCTATTTTAATTTTTAGCTGTATATACAGCTTGTGCTACTCTGAAGAACATAGCCTACAAATTACTCCAGGTGTGCAGCTGATTTCAGTGAAGAAAAGACCAAGGAAGTGCATCAGCAAAATTCAGCCATACCCTTTCACTGTGCTTTCCTTTAGAAAAAGGAAACATGTAATTTAAGTGGAAGAACAGAACAGTCAGGGCTCATTTCCATTAGCAGCTGATGTAGAGGTTATTCTTTTCTTACTCTATCATAAGCTCATTATTTAAAAGCAAGCAAAAATATCATTTTCTGGTTTTCTAAATGTGTACACTTGACAAGCATTCTACTCTTCAAATATACAAAAAAAAAAAGGATTAAATTATTCTGTTAGAAAGTACATAAAAATTAGGCAGCCACAAAGTGGCATGTATATTTGGGAGAGGAGCAGCAGGAAAAGTCAGACCACCAATAATAATCAAATAGACAGACTCTCATGACCTCCCTCTACCACATTATAGTGCAGGACATTTATGGATCAATCACAGATAAGGTCAGCATAGCCAGTGTGTATTTAACACTACAACCCACAGAAACCTACTGCTTGCACATAGTCTTCCTTTTCCATGATTAACAAATCACTTGGGAAACTTGGCAAGGTATTTTATTTTTCAAGGAAAAAAAAAGCAGTTGGGAGAATGACCCCTCCCTCTAAAAAAAAAAAACCCAAAACCAACCAACAAAATAATAGTGTAAGTTTCATGAAAGGAGGGGAGAAAACCCCACCCCGCAAACATACTATACCCAAACCATCTGTAGTCCCAATTTCAGGGGCAGACTAGAAGTCAGTTTAGGATACAGCTAAGGTCAGTTAGCAGAATACAGCTTTAGAGTGAAAAGTCATAAGTTGGTTTGGGCTTGTTAAGCTGTATCTCAAGACTACACTAGACTGGTGTTGAGAATCAGAACAAAACTTTCTGTTTCTCATTTTCTGCAAACACATCAGCTCCTGAGGAGGTTTCACCATGAAAAGGGTCACTTGCAATGATGACAGGCAGTCTCACCTGCTCACGAGTACAAGGCATTGTACTGCTACATCTAATCCACACAGAATGGCTCCTAAGGACAAAGACATACAGCCATCCCACACCTTCACAGAGGAGATGGAAAAGGGGCCTCAGAGCCAGGACCAAACAAACAGACAGCAGGAGCAAGATGAGGAAATATACTTGTCTATGGTTTACTTGTAGTGGTTTTTACTTCACTTTCCCAGAGTACTGTGCTCATGGTCTGTCTGTCCACTCTGCTCTCTTCCCCATGTTACCTCTTCCTCCTGCCCTTTTGAACACCCTGGCTAGAGCAGGTGGGTGTTAAGAACAAGGTAACCAAGCAAGTCTTAGTGGAAGCAGGCAGCATACACAACTGCTCCTTTGCTCTAATGATCCCATCCCTTTTCAGCTGTCCAGACCTACCAGCATAAAGGCTTACAAGTACCTGAAAGATGTAGTTATTGCAAATGTAAGAGTAAAAACTCATCTTGGTATCACCAGGATTTTTGCTCCTAGTCCTCAAGACTCCTGTGATACACTCCCCTCCTAGCTGGCACTTCAATACTGGGCTAGTACCAGCATACCTGTGCTGTGGCCAGCATTCCTTCCAAAACAGGAAATGCTTCTGACATGGCATCCTCAGCAAAGCACATGTACCAGGCCCAAGAACTCTAATTTTATCTTACTGGATGTAAGCCCCCAACCTGAAAATCAACATCCCAAATTCTTTTGGGGCACTGCAGGTTACTGTGTCTCCTGGAGCACGGGCACCTCTCCACTGTGCAGCCTGACTGCTGCACTATGCCAGAGCTACCTGCACAAGCCAAACTAATATGCAGCTTGGTGTTCTTGAGTGAAAAATTCCTTCTGCACCATTATAGTTCTCTATTTCTTAATGAACTGGCAATAATTCTTTAAGAATTGCTGCAGTGGTATTGTTACCTACCACTTTGGCCTGGTCTTGGTCAGAAAAAAAAACATGCTGCTTTTTTTCCTGCACATTCACATGAAGACCACATAGTTTGCACACAGAGTGTTCCCACAAACAGCTCCAAATACTATAGCTGCATCTGGCCTACAAAGGCTTTACTTGAAGAAACAAGGCAATATTCATGTTGATCAGACCACTCAGATTTCTAACCACTCAAAAGAAGCATAACAAAACAAGAGGACATACCATTGAGGAAAGTGTCCTGATCAGGAATGAAGAAGGCTCCTGAGCACATTGCTGCCAGAACTATAAGTTTAATAAGCCAGAATCTGTATGAGAGGAAAAAAAAAAATCTGGTTATAATAGGAATTAGAGATTTTCACTTTTAGTATCACATGAAATCTGTTTAAAGTATAACAAGAAAAAAAACCCATCCTTTGATGACCGATTACTACTTTATTTAGTTTGCACTTGACCACATTACTTCTGACAATAACACCTAAGTAAAGGTTTTTGGGTTTGGGTTTTTGTTTTTTCTGCCTAGTACTACACCCAAGTGAAAAGTTTGTGTCTCAAACTTGTAAAGAGATGTGAAAATTAGGGAATCAAACAAACAACTCACCCATTATGAATATATGCTCGGCAGCTTTTGCTGTTGTTAATTTTGATGGTGAACAAGAAGAACAAAAAGAAGAAACAGGCCATTCCAAAACAGACTTTGTACACTGCAGAGTATCCCACCAACTTCTCACACATCTCACCCGCCTGAATACCCTTGCACATCTGCTCGTAGAAGGGAATCTAAAAAGCAGAGCACATTATACAGGAGCTGTTAGAAGGGACACAAAGCACACATAACCAAGCATGTCTGTGCACAACTGACTTTTCACTAGCTTCACTTAATACCTTTGACTTTTGATACCTCTTCAGCCTGGATTTCAGGGTTTAGGGGATATAACAAAATCTAAAACATGAGGGACTGAAGTGTTCCAGAGCCTTCACTCCACTCTTTACAGATCCCTTGGGGTACAAGTCCACCTTCTATCAGCTCTCCTGCTTCATGCCATTCCTGCCCATTACTGCTGATTCCCTCCCTTCATCCCACACTGCACAGCAAAGACTCAGATTGCTTCAGTAATTCAGCTGATATGAGACATACCAAGGGCTTGTGCTGCCCTGGCTGGAAATGCAGACTGAAGCACACCCAAGTGTCACAGGGGCAGCAACCACCCAACTCTTCATCACAGCTTCTGAAAGGGAGTTGTGCCAGTTGACCTGATTTTGTTTTAAATTAACAGAAAGGTGGAATAGTCCTACCTCTCTTGACTCATTAAATATTTGCCTTTGAGGCCTTTCCCCACAAAGGGGAATACAAACAGCTGCACATTTTGGCTTCAGTTTCACCACATGAACATGATGCTGGGTGCTCAAAAAACAGGTCTGTGGCCACAACCCACTGCTGTGAGGCACCTTTGTGTAGACATCTGCCTCTCACAGCCATTTCACTGCACAGAAACACAGGAACTTAATTAGAAAACCACTGCCCATTTCAAAGAAAAGAAAGGCCTCCCTTGTGTGCTTACAGCCTTCAGCTGAGGCTGGTAAGACCAGTTGAACAACATTATTAAACCCTCTGGAGCTGACTGCTGCTATCCATACAGGTGACTGGAAGACAGAAAACCCAACATGTAGCAGGACACAACATGCACAAATCAACAGCTATGGCAAAGAAAACCCCTTCATTGAAAGAACAACTGGGCATGGGTGCTAGCCATCAGGCAGGATTCCCAGCTGTAGAAAAGCCTCTGAGAGGCAGGAAACAAGTGATAAACAAATAAACTGCCAGCTTCCACCCACCAGGCTCTGAAAGCCTACCTGTCTCAGCAGGGTATGCAACTCCAATCCCTGTTCCAGGAATCCAAACCAGTCAGGAGATCAACAACACTCTTAAGCAGTTTCTCAAGAAGAGGAGCTCACAAAAACAATGAGCTAAGATAGCAAACCTAACTACAACATGGAGCTAATCCTCAGTGGGCTGGAACCAGCTGAGGAGATGAAAACTGGTCTCAGTTGTGTGGTGTTACGAGAATGGATTCAAGCTGGGCCACTCCAAGCTGCTCTCTCAGCCACAACTCAGAGATTAGTAGCCACTGCATAAAGAAGCTGGACATTAAACAAGTAGCTGTGGCTAAACTGCATCCAAGAGTATTTGGAAAGCTCCTGAGAAATTGTCTGGAGCAACAGTTTTCCCAGGTCTTGGAAAGCAATGAAATGTCAGACTGGGCAAACATGCCAGCATACAAAATGAGCAATGGATTGACTGGAATAATTATGAGAACTATTAATGCCACAGTGATGCCAGGGCAAGGCAAGGGGCCTCAAAAATGCCAGAGAAAGCAACTGGGCTATCAGTTAACACTTTTCTGTTCTTTCCTTATAATAACCATCGATCAGGAGAGGATAGAAAGCAGCATAATATTGAACTAAAAATATTGAGAAAATTACTTATTCGACATAGATGATAGTACTCACCAAGGAGTCAGATTTCTACAAGATCTGTTTCACTTCACTTACAAGACATTCAGAACAAAACACAACAAAACAAAAATAGCACAGAATTTGATTAACTGTCTAGCTAATTAGAAACAGATCTCTGGGTAACCATAAATAGGCACCTTCATTAATTGCATAGGTTTCTACAGAAATCTTGATGGGATTTTTGAACTTATACATTCTTTCCTCCTGTAAGTATTAGCTTCATTACAGTTCTGGCTGAGAATAAAGAGATGGATTCACAAGAACAATAGCTCAGTTTGCCCTACATAAGCAACAAAGAGTTTAGCCACCATGTAGTATTCACCACACTATGCAACAAAAAGAGATGGCCACAGAAACAGTCCCGTGGCTCTTTTAGGAGACCCATGGTCCCAAAGGAACAAAACAAAAACTCTTGGAGACCCTAACATAAAATACACAAGCACAGTGCTGGAGACAATAGGACTGGTGTAATAAAAAGGCCATGTTTTTGTGAAAGGATGGCCTACTGCTGCAAACAATTTATCAAAGCTTATGTGACTTCAGTGATAGACAAGAAAAGACTTTCTTTTCAATGTATCTCTGAAACATGTTCAGCTGCTGAGAAGGCTGCCCACCTTATGTGCTTTACCATGCTAACCATTTGCTGGATATTTTTGATAGCTGTTAAGTCACATACTAGTTATTTGCCAAGATACAGTAAAATAGCTATTTTGTACATTTAAAAGCTGCAGAAGCTAAATTCTTTGGTCCTGGAGTAGAGGACAAAGCATTCTTGTTGCAGAAACTCAGTATCAGCTGCAGTAAGGCGCCTCAGCTGCTGTGCAAGCAATGATGCTATCACAGCAAAGCTGGCAATTTTCCAGAATGCACTGAAGCCCTCAGAGATGTTGAGAATTTGAGCAGCATCTACAGAAGCAGGACACCCCAAATTTGCTCTCCTGTCACAGCAAGCTGCAAGCACACAGAACCCCTTGGTGCAGGAAGCCAGCCCACAGAGGCGCTGGCACAGGAGCATCCAGGGGAACAGGAATGAGGAGCAGTGTGGAAACAGCCCTGGAGGACCCTGCTTTCACCTGGATGTCCTCTTCCAAGGAGGAAGAACACAGCAGGCAAACTTTGTTATAGAAACAGAGTGGATGAAAATCTGTGTAGGTGGGAAAGCAAGGGCAAAAAGCCCCACCTATCCAAAATTTTCCTGCAAATAACCCTCAACTTCTTCCCTATCCTCCACTGCCTCTCGCTTCTTTCCTCAAAGATCTACTACTCTAGAAAGTTGGGAACTTACAGGAAAACAACCAAAGAGAAAAAAACACCTCTCACTGACAAAAGAGAGATTCCTTCCATGTAAGATCAGAATGAGTATTTGAACTCAACACTGGTAAAGGAGACACACAGCTCCTTGCCAAAATTGCAGTTCTAAAAGGGACTACATTAGAATTTTAAATTCTTTGCCTAAATGCAAAAGTTTTTGGTTTTTATTTTTTAATCTGATTGAAATTAATCAAAATCCATCTTCTCTTAAAAAAAAAAAAAAAAAAAAAAAAAAAGAGGGCGAAGTCCCAAAAATATCATGCAAAGTATTTGCTTACAGTCTGGCTTCAGGAGCTGGGAGTGTTCCACGACTGAGACAAAAGCAAAGGAATCACTAAGTGCACAGCACTTTCAAAACACAGCTCACCATTGGGAAGCTGAGACTGCTTAGTCTGAATAAGCATTTTCAAGGTGCAATCTATCAAAACTGTGCTGAATTAGCTTCAGGGGACTTTGAACTTTTAATAACCCTTAACATAACAATTAAATTAGAAAGCAGATAAAGAAAGCCTACTTTCAGATGGTCCATTTCGCATTCAAAGACCCCAAATGTTCCAAACTAAGAGAGTGATTATCTTTCCACTTCAAACTAACAGCTACTCTTTGTGCCACTTCTTCCCACACTGAGCTTTCAAGACTATGAACTGGAAAAGAAGTTTGGCAATACTGAAAAGCATGTTGTTGAAGGCTTCTTGAATCACTTTTCTGTTGGATAAAGAGTATTTTTTGTTAGGGATACAAGCTGCATTAAAACCACACTACTGATGGAAAAGAACTTTATGAAATTTGGATATGAGCACATAATTTGTCTCCCACACACTTAAGTTCCTTGGGTTATTTGCTTTATTGCCAAGCTAAGCATCTAGTAAGTCAAAGTAGTTCCTGGCAAGCAATTTCAGCACGCACATGTTGAGAAGTTTTTAAGTCACAGTTCACAGGCAAACATCATGTCTGTAGTGGGTGCCCCTACAGGGTGGTGATCAATTTCTGGTGGCCTGGGGTAAAATGTGGCACTAGGATAAGTCATGTAAAATGCTATTAAATGAAAGAAAGTTAGGATGGAACATACAAAGAAGGTACAATGGGAAGAAAGAGAAGTGATAGGCAGCAGAGCACAGAAGCCCTCAAATTAGCCTGCTATAAACCCACTGGTTCATCTGTGCTGCAGGAAGGGGGTGCTGCCACCAGCTTCTGCCTCTGGGATGATCTGGAGGGAAGTGTTCCAGAGAAAACCAAAAGTCAAGTGCAGAATGTAACCAGGACACCAGCTTGTTCAACTGGTTCAATGAGGAAAGAGGCCTCACTGTGCAACCTCACTCTCCTGGGAGAGGAGCACAAAGCAACAAGATACTCACACTGATGGAAGCCTTCTGAACCTCCAGAGCAAGAACACACACCACCCCAAAGCAGGCCCAAGGATGCATTTGGAGCAGAACCTTCATTTTTATGAATTAAGCAATGCAGTCTTTGTTCCCTCTAGTTCAAAGCAGAGTTTTATTATTAAGTTTGTAGTGAATGCGAGAGAGGATTTGTGCTACTTGGGTGGCTTATGAAGCCAAACCAAATATGTGGTACAACAGGACCAGTGTGTGAGCACAAGCAGGCTGGTGAGCATTTAGCTTAGGAAAGTTATATTAAGACTCTGAAAGAAACTTGAGTTTTAAAATCTAGCTTTAGCCACAGCTCCTTTAATGTTTTTGAAGCTCTCTAATTAAAAAGACAATTAGAGATGAACAATATTTGCTGTGGTGAGAGGCCACGTGAACACAATGACTCACACACTGAAGAAAACCCCTCGCAGAGACTCTCCAGCATTGTGCTTTGCAGCAGTCTGTCACACCAGGAAGGCAGAATTAAAACCGTAACACTTGAAGAGTTATTTTCTAATTTGCTGCTTCTGCTGCTAAACAAGCTGCTAGAGACAAAATCAAGGTTAGAGGGAACTGATTTGTTCCACTAAAACAAGTTCCCTAATGCTTCCCCCTCTAGTGACAATGCCTGCACAGCAAACCTGGGGTGGGCTCACTGCAGCGGATTTCTGCACCGGAGAGGAAGGATGCTGGGCTCTTCCTGCTGTGAAACATACTCAGTGGGTGACAGGAAGATGCTGAGCATGGAAAAAACAAAGGACTGAGCAAGGAAAATCATCCCATTGGGTTTAGAAGTGGATAGCTGGAGAAAATTGACCACCTCTTCTGAGGGAGCACCCCTGTAACAAAGAGCTGTGGAAGGAGCCTCCTTTTCTTCCAGGGGCAGCAGTGACCACATCCCTGTTACTTACATGAGTTTTCATTTCATTAGCTACTGTTGTAGACATCATGACACAGCAGATGATGGTCACCAGGATGAAGTACAGCGCGTACATGAAGCGGGTGCTGGTTGACTGCTTTATCTTGGGGCAGCATTTGCAGCACAAGGAACAAGCAGCAGTACCACAGCAGCAGGCCAGCTGAAAAGGAACACAAAAACACAAGTCAAAAACCCACCAGAACCCTCCATCTTAAGGTTTCTATTGCAAAAGTTAGACAGGGAAGCTGGGAGACTCGTTGCAAAACTCCAGAATTTCTCAAGTCCTCTTTCCCCAGCTGAGCAGCATTTAAGTGGAAGCAGACTGTCTTGTTTATCAAAACTCACTAGTTTTAGGCACATCAGTGTATAGTTTTCCCAGATTTGCTAAGGATGAGTGACAGATTTCCCTGCATATTTTAGCCTTCTACCAACAACTGAGGGTCCACCAAGATAAAATCCATGAAACACAGCAATACCCATGTACTTATTTTATTTAAAAAGGAAAAAGGTACTGAATAAATCCTGAAAGAGATCTGGATTGAGGTTCATTATTTTCTAGCTGTCAACAGTATCACTGACTTTCAAAGAACATAGATTCACCCTTCCTGCCTTCTACTTTTAGAAAAGTCATATATAAAATACAAGGTAAGCCTTACTTATATACATAAGGCAGCACTGCTTATGGACAGGCCCTTACTTGCAACAGGCAGCAGCTCCATATGGTTCCTGTCTGTGCTTAACCCACCAGCCATGACCACAGGAGGGGTTTTTGGACATCAGCAAGCAGCCAGGAGCAGGGAGCCACCCTCACACATCTCATTGCTGCCAGCCCAGAGTAACCTCACCCCCCTTCCCCCCTATTCCAGGGCCTCCCTGAGGCTAGGTATGATGTGTTGCCAGAGTCTGTCACTCCAGCACACCAAGGCTGCTTCTTACTGGTGTTTCCTCAGCTTTTGGAGGGGCCACGGGAACATTCAGAGGACCTTCTGCTTTCAGCCAGCAGCTGTACAAGGTGGATGCTTGCCATAAGATTGAAAATTCACAGGTGCCACCTCTGAGTCATCCACAAAAACGTCACTGGTTGTATGTGTCTCCAGGCACCCAAGCACCATGCACTGTTTTCCTCCCAGGAACTTTCTCTTCCAGCATCAAAGACTTGTCTGATAAAGGAGAGGGGGTTTCATTTGTGTCTGGAGACACATATATCCAACTCCACAGAATCTCACAACCAGACTAGTTCAAAGAGCCTCAAAACATTTTGAAGAAATCTCCCAAGAAGACTTCCAGTTTATCACTTCCCAGCCATGACTATCCTTGCAACACCCAAGGTCACACTTCCTTCAGCCCAGGAAGGGGGTGGCAGACAGGCCCTTCCCTTTCTCAACAGCAGCTCCTCAGCTGCAGGAGACATAAAATGGGGACAGTCCAACCCAGCCCCCACGCTGCTCTTCTCTCACTTCACCACTGGATCTCATGCCAGAGGAGATGGGGCCTCAAAGCATGCAGCTGCTAAAACTGCTGCTACTGCAGAACAGAAATCCTCCCCAAAACACAGAGCTCCAGATACGGGGAATAAACACAGCGGATTCATGTTGGCACCAATCTGGAAATTAAAAATACTATGTGCAAAAGCACATCACGCAAGTATACTTTCAAAATAGAAGGCTCTAGTGGCTGAATGGCAATTTTATTTTTTATAGGCAGTGAAATTACATTACCTTTCAGAGCATCAATGCAAGTCCAGGAAAAAGGGAAGCTATGGCAAGTTACTGACTCAGCAAACAAATAGGATAACATTTCAACCCACCCCAGAAATGTATCATTCACCCACTTCAGAATTGTAACAATAACAAAAATTAAAATTAAAGGTCCTTTTAATATGAAAGGATTTGATATCAACCCAATCCAAAGTACCCAGAACGAACTTGAACCGTTTGCCTTAGCATAACATTAAAAACTACAGTATAGAAGTAAAAAGGTATGCAGCTTTGGCATCTGTAAGGAGAAAAACATTTTCCTACACCAGGTGCTGGAGAGCTCTGCCAGTAAAATCTCATCTACATCCAGCAACGTCTGCTATTCTACTCCTGGGTCCCTAGAGCTGCTACTTAAAGTAACAAATGCTTAAACAGAATATGTAAGTCATTTATGTACTTTTCCACATTTCTTAGACTTTAATGATAGTTTCTAATACTGAGCACATACCCTATAAATAGGAAATGTTTGTGAAAAATACTAGTATTTCCATCTTTTTCCACATGCACCTCTTCAAGCACTCTGAATGCCATGGAAACCATAGAAAGTTGGTTAGACTATTCAGCCACAGCCCCAAATTTCGTGGTATGGAGGTTTTTTTTGTGAGGTTTGCTTTTTTTTCTTCTTTTTTTAACTGTACTTCTAACATTCCAGAGAAGGCCACAATGAAAAAGGTGTTATCCGAAAGCAAATGAGAACAGTCTCTGTCCCAAAGACTAAGATGCTGGCCACAACCTACTGACCCAAGAGGTTTCAAAGATATTATCTTTGAGTGACAAGACTTCAAAGCCCACATGTACACAGAGTTCTCTGTTAAGTTTTGGCCAATGTGCAGCTAAGCTCCACAGATGCTCTGATGCCACATCCTTTACTGCAGGCGTGGCCCATCTCAGCTCTCCTCTGCCTTTTGACTGCAGCAATGGTCTGCACAGGGCCTCAAAAACCACTGCAAGCCAGCAGCAAATTTTTGTCATGCTATTGAAAAAGAGACTAAGAAAAAAAAGAAAGTAATGTGAAAAATCTTTTACAGATTTAGATTATGATTAAAAGCTCCTCCAAAGAATGGGGTTGTGCAGGAGGAAGATGCTGTGTAGCTTTTAGGACAGAGACAGTCCAGACAAAAATGAGGGTCTGTGACCACTGCCAGCAGGCAGACCTTGTATGTACAGATCCTCCAGAGTCTCATGATCATTCCAAGCCCAGCTTCTCCAAGAGTCCAGCACAATGGCACCTGAAAGCCAGGCTGTCTACCTGGAGTTTGTCATCCTGCAGCAGGTTCTGGCTTCAAGTCCTTCTCAATCCAAAGGCTCCCAAAAGTCAGGCAGCAAGTTTACCCAGCCCAGCTCTCATAGCTTTACATCTCCTCACCGGGGTGAACATCACAGCCTGACAATAATTACAGACACTGGGCAAATACTGATGCTTTCCACAAACACTCACCATCAGCCAGCTCCCTCACACTCACCCCACAGTGCCACAGTGCAGAGCAGCCACCTGCTTTGCTCAGTGCTGATCTGTCTGAGCTCAGAGTACAGTGCCAGCCCACCTGAGACCCCAGAATCTGAAAGCCTAATATACTTAAAAACAGACGGCACCAGGATTTGTACCAACAGGATGGTGGCTGATTTGACTGGTTTCACAACAGCAGCTGTGGAAAGCTGCGTGGGAAGTATTTCTGTTAAAATATATTCAAAGTTCATTTCGGGTGCCAGGCTGGCTTAACAACCCTGAGCTTGACCCAATCTTTCTCCCACTGACACCAGAGTTGTGGGTATGATCCCCATGTGTACCATTCACGTAAGAGCTGGACTCAGTGGGCCTTGTAGGTCCCTTCCAACTAAGACCAATCTGTCACCCTCTGCCAGCCACTCACTCACTCCCACCCCTGGCACAGCACCTCATGAGCCCTGACAGTTCTTTCTTCTGCTGGGGGTGACCAAATAAAGCAACCTCATGGCAAGGTGTGAAAATTACATATCAACCCTTCTCAGCTGCTGATTTATTATGCAACAGCAGGAACAGTTCTACCACTTCATGGGAGGACACAGTGCATGGGCAGGAGGGGAAAGCAGAGATGGATGTTTTGCAGCTCCCCTACACACCTTCTCCTTTCTCTGAACACATGTTTCCAGTGGCATTTTCCTACCACCTCATTCAATTTGAGTGCTGTAGGTGCTTGCCAACGCCAGGAGCAGTAATTCTGACATTCACCCAGTAAAGAGCAGAAGTAAGTAGATACATAACATCCCCAGCCTGTGCAAACCACTTTTCCAAGTACAGGCAGGCCTGGACATTGAACAGTCCCATCTTACAACAGCCTGGGGAGCACCTATGGTTATAACAAGGGTTAGGTTAACACAACAGGGTAAAAGCAGGTTTACCAGCTTGCGCACAAACTGTGGGTTCCCTACAATAAATACTCCACTGACACACACTTAACATCTGCCACACACTCAACTCTTGATTTTTGCAAGCTGTGCTGCAATCTGATAAATCAGTGGAATGGGGTATGAGAGAAATGTTAAGCACATGTAACTGTTTACATACAAGACCAAGAAGTAAGAGAACCTATCTTGCCTGCTGCTTTTATAGAGACAGTGAGATTTTAAGAATGTATTTTCCACATATGTTTCCAAAAAGATCTCAAAGGGTTTAGAAAATACTTTGTGTAGTCATTAAAGTGAAGAGTTTCAGGATCGCTGCCCAAAATAGTCTATGGTATTTTTAAATTATACAAACCATGGGCAAGTATCAAGCTTATCACAACAAAGAATTTCCTTTTGGGAGACTTCAGCAGAAATGGTAAAAATCAAAGGGGATAAGAGCACAATGAGGAAAAAAAAACTGCATTCTTTAACGAAATGAAGACTTAGAAACTTTTCATTTCTTCCTTCCTAACTGACAGCCTGGTGAGAGCAGTGGGGGAGAATGCATGCCTTGCAGCCTGTCCACAGAGGCACAGGAATGTGCCTTGCTGAAGCTTCTTTTCATGGGGGCCTAGAGCAGCTTAGTTTTTCATGCACTGCTTGATTACTTGACTACCAGCATTATCTGGGCCATAAGATCTGCAGATAATGCAGTCACTGAGCTGTTAACAGCAGTGTCTATGAAAAACATCCAAACATTTACTCTCACAGCTACAGACAGCATCCAAGCAGGCTGGACAGGCAAAGCAGCCAGCCTTGCATGAAGAAGATCCTGAAGCGGCTACACACCTGCCCTTGCTTGGACTTTTGGTTTCAGGAAAGAACATCTAGAAGCAAGTATTTTATTAGTGCACTGGCTCATGAAAACAAGAGATGTCTGATGCCAGGTGTACTGAGTGTTAGCAGCTGGTCTCATACTATTATTGAGAACCTAGTGCTGTTATGCATATGCATTTTCCAAAAGCTTCTTCAACAGGTCACATGATTGCACAGCTGTTTGTCCCTCTGAAGTAACTAAACTTACCAAAAAGGAGGCTTTATTTTGCCCTTTGTCTGACTTAACTGGCTTTCCACTGCTTGTTATTTAATATTCAGACTCACCATGTGACCTAAGCCAAGAGGCTTTGTGAACCAACATACCAGTTAATCAACTGACGACCCATTTTGAGGAGCACATCTCACACTGCAAACTGTGCAAAACTAAAACAGATTTCAGAGAAAAGCCACACCAGTCAGACGCTGCCTGAGTCACGCATTCTGGTGAGGGTTTCCTGCCCTCAGCCACCACGGGGCAGAACTGCCATACAGCACCAAGCAGCTCGAAACCTAGGCAAGAAAGCTGTGCTCAGAGTTAAACCGTGGGTGAGCCACTGCCAGGCACTGGCAGAGCTGAAGTTAGGCTGGACTGAGGGCAACTCTGTCTCTGCACAAACGTTACTGGGTGATGACTCAGCTCAGCATTAGAAAACAGCACCACTGCAAAATGTCTAAATTCAAGACTGCTCCACTGCTCCTCTCCCGATGGTTTTGGAAAATTCATGTCAATTGTTTAGTCTGACCTAAGCCTCACAGTGTATCATATCACCCCATCTCCTCTACTGAACTATTTTCCATTAGCATAGACCATCTGGATTTGACAGCAGTATGAGGCAGACTGCCCATCCCTGTGGTTACTTAAATCCAACACTGAAAAGAGGAGGGGGAGAAACCTTCTAATTTGTCTGCTACAGTTCCCCAGGCACTGGTTCCTGGGTGAGGCTTTCTTCACTAGCTTAGCCAGCCTTTTAATTTCCTCTCTCCTCATCAAAGGAAACCAAAACATCTATCCTCAGTTTCATTTAAAGGCTTTAAGACTTCTCCTTCCAGCATCTAAGTTGTTCAGGGTCCTTCTTCCTGAAAAAAATTCAAATTTGCCCAGTCCCTCCTACAAAATCATGGTAGTCCAACTGCAAACAGTCCAGCAAGTCACTTGACTCCTCTCTCCATCATACAGCCACAAATGGGGTGGGATTCAGCCCTGCAGCACCCCACATACAAGGTGGGCAACCAGCTACATTATTTTAAAAATTGTATTTTATTTGCAGTGGTATCATGCCATGTGGGTTACTTCTGCTTCAACAGTAATCTCTGCTCCATCAGTCCTTTCATCCTTTGTGCTTCTGGGAGCAATTTTAAACATCCTCTCAAGTCACCCAGGAAAACAGACCTGATCCTGAAGCTTCTTTGCATTGATGCCTTGACATTTTTCACTGATAGCTGCCTCTGCTGGGTGACAGGTTCAGCTGTCCTTTCCAATAATTTCCTATTTCGCAGTTTTCCCACCTGCAGGTAGTTTAAGCTCACGCTGCAGTCACTTATTAAACTTTCACAGCAGAGGAGACAATAACCGAGCAATTTAAAGGTGAAAGAGAAATCAGCAGTGGCAGTCTCACAACTGAGGGCATCACTTCATACAGAGAGCAGATCTTCTCCAGGTTAGCTCTGATGTTTGAGACCAGGACTCCAGAGGTGGATGGCACGTGGTATAACATGCTACATCACCAGGTACAGAGAGCAAAGTGCAGGGCAGTAACTGCCTAAATCCATGTACCAGTGGAGTGAAGAAGCAGTTAAAATGCAATTTTCATATGCATTGACTTAAAAGCACATAGCTGGAACAGCTGCTCTGCTTTTGAATGAACAGACAGCTTTGAGCTGTTCCACAAACATGCTGTGTCTCTAAAAAATGGTTTCAGTACTGAGTCCAAGAGGACTTTAGGGTGGGGAGTACAAAAGGTATTAAAAGGCATAAACTGGTACCAAGTCTTAACTCTTTCTCATCCCTTCACATCAAAAAACAAAACTCTATTTGTTCAAAGCATTGCTAAAGATGCTTCAGTTGACATCACTGTCATTAACATTCACACACTTTTCCAGACTGGCAGGTTCAAAGCAGAGGCTGCTTACATCCTGACATTGCTTCTTGATGAACATTTTTAAACAAAATGCCTATATTTTCCTGACACAGGAAGTATTCCTGAACCACTGTTTTG
The DNA here is from genome assembly GCF_903797595.1 of Erithacus rubecula. Taxonomy (NCBI): domain Eukaryota; kingdom Metazoa; phylum Chordata; class Aves; order Passeriformes; family Muscicapidae; genus Erithacus; species Erithacus rubecula. The sequence continues at coordinate 11,424,139 of NC_136661.1, forward strand.
CCAGTGACTGTAATAAGCCAAGAGAAAATCCCTTGAGACAGGTCTTTTCAGAAAACATGAAGAACAGTTCCTGTTAAAACTCAGTAGCAGAGATCACAGGTTGATGTATTTTGGATCAGCACTACTGGACAGAAGGAAGAGCAAAATTTTATGTTTTCAGACTGTTAACATATTTTTAAATACTTGAGCACACACCATCTTTAATTGATGGAAGATCCAATTACTGAACTGCAAACACTAGCTCCTGTGTAGCTATTAATGATGATTAATTAAAATGATGATGAGATCGCTGGTGTGTAGGTCTCCGTTCAAATTGGGCACAGAGCCACCTCCCCCACATGCCATCACCAGCACACCCTACAGTCCCCCCACAGCTCAGTCCCTCACTGCCTCATGCTGTAACATGCTGATGCTGAAGCTTATCTCCTGGATGAGTTGAATGAGGCAGCAGGTCAAATCCCATAAAGGTCAGTTGCAGCCTAAATATCTTGGAGGCCAGGCATTTAAAATGCTAAGACAGTTGAGAAAGAAATGGAAGCACCCTTGACTGGGGTCCTTGAGAAGGACACAGGAGGCAACCTAAAGTCCAAGCATCTTCACATGGATTACTTGAAAACACCATGTTTGGGGTGAGAGCAGTCACTAGCTCCAGCAAGATCTTCATCTTCTACCATAGTCACAGCTCAGACTTTCATCCCTGGATTAAATATGTCTTGTACCCACAATTGTGAGTGTTTCCATTGCAATGAAAGCCCCAGTAACAGGAAAAAACATATATATCCTGGAACAAGCACACTGGTAAAAACTAAAATAAAACCAGCAGTAGTATTTAGATCCTTGGGCAGAAAAATACACCCTTGCCCTTAAAAGTGAAGGCTCTGCTCTTATACTGCATTCACTCCACAGCTCTAGAGCTATGGGTATTTAAGGCATTTCTTTAAACCCACAATACAACCAACTCATGGGATGAAAAAGTCTAAAAAAGCAGAGAGCAACTGGGAATCAGGCAGGAATGAGAAAGACTGTCTTCTCTTTCTCATGCAGTGACAAGAAAAAGATTCCGACCTAGAAATGCAATGTCAAACGATACAACACTTACAAGATTTCCCCATCTTTCGGTCACTTTTTCTTCCCTTTTTGATCATGTTTGAATCCAGCAGTAACTTGCATCCTGCTATGGCAGGCAGATGGAACCTCAAAGATAAGTTTTTAAAGTCCCCTTGAAAATAAGCAAAAGCTTCAATGGAGAGAAAACTATCTCTCAACCCTAGGCAAGGAAAAGATTGCAATGCGACTCTGTATTTATTAGATAGGGAATCAGCATGAGATAGCAACTTCAGTGGACAAAGCTGCAGGAAATCAGGCTTTGCTAATTCAGTGATTCAGGAAACCATTTATTTATGGCAAAAACTCCATGTTTCTGTGAACAAGGAAAATAGTCCTTCACCACACTTTTTTCCTAACATGTTGGAGTACACTACAATATTCTCCATCTGACCTCAGTCAACTATTTTCACCTTCTATCACAATTAATCATAGCAATGGCAGAGGTGTGGAAATATCTGCAGCTAAATGTTCAGGTCAAACACACTAAACGAACCCCTCTCACCTAGGAAGACCATCTGCAGACCAAGAGATGGTATTTTTGGGAGCACTGTGTGGAGTGAAGCCAGAAGCACTGACACCATCCCACAACACCGTGGTACATCACTCCTCACACATCCTGCAGTGCTCCTGTGACCTCAGAGGACACATGTCTGCATGAGGGTGACAGAACCACACTTTTCACCACACAATGAAAAGAGGAGACCGTGGGGACAGGACTGCAAGCCCCCTTCTCAACCTGCAGGTGCAAACAGGCAGTGCCAGAGAGGCAGGCAGTCCTGGAGTGCACAGGGATCTCCCTCCTTCCCCCAAAAGCTATGACTCACAGAAGTCATAAGATCAAGGTCAACCTTAAAACCATAGCAGCACTGTTTTGCCCGCTTTTTTTTTTCTTTAAAATACCCCACCAGAATTAGAATTCTGGGTAGAAAAATCAAACTATATTATATGATTTCTAAGTGCAGAACAATATTAAGGACATCTCTGAAGATTTAGCAAACCTACAAAAACAGCTTCATAAGTTTTAAAAGCTACGAGCTTTAACTGAAAAATTCATCATCTTGAACAACCCAGCTACAACACACTGTCCGCCCAAAATGAATGTTAACGATCTAAATTACATTTATTTAACTCTGGAAAAAACGTATTCATTGTAATAAAGATTTTCCGCAACAGCTGCTTTCTTTAACCATGATTTCAACTTTATTCTCTTGAGAATCACTACTGAAGAAAAGCCAAATATAAAATCCTGTTTCCTGTCAGTTTGAGCAGAGTTTTTATGTAATCAAAAGCATTGTTGAGGCCCAAGCCAAACTGTATTCTCACTGCATTCTCAAAATAGGTCTATCAATGAGACAGGAGCAAAAGAAGAAACATTTAGCAAGCTTATTAAAGCTCAGAAACCAAAATATCACGATTGTCTTCAAAGCAAGGTTGTACATTGCCCAATAAAAAAGCAAATGCAGAAATTAAAGTCTATAAATGGCCTAATTCCTTCAAAGAAAGTTTCCACAATCCACTTGGCAAGGATGCAAGTGACACAGTAATGTCCACTAAGATGATTTTAAATAATTTTGCAAATGCAAGATCAGCATAACCGAAGTACACTGAAGTCTGTCAGCCTGCTGCTATATCCTGTAACAACAGGAATCCAGGCTGCAAAACCTGAATGCATTCATTCTGACAGCCACCATCAACTAGACATTTAGCATAGTTTGACTAAGAAAGAATACCAGTCACTCATCATCTGCTTCACACCAGGAAAATTTTTAGGAGTGAAAACTAATCGTCATGTTAACTCACAACAAAATTTTGGTATCAGCTGCAGACAAACAGCAATTACACACAAACGACAACTGCACTTAAATAGCTCAGAAAGACAATACCAAAGTTGTCAGTCAGTTCTAGGAAAGCAGATCCACAGAGAGATGTATATATAAGATATAAACAAATACTTGCCACAAAAAATCCTCATGCTACAGGACATCATGCACAATAAACTACTGTATTTCAAGAAAAAATCAGGGACCTAACATGAGTGTTGTTTTGTATAACTTTTATAAAAGTCTCATCTTTCCTCAAGCACTTAATCTCTCTTTCTGGACACACAGTTAACTTCATCTTCAGACAGAGGGTTAACTTAATCTTCAGGGAAACACTGAAGGAGAGGCCAAATTCCTTCTTGATTTTCCAGCTTGATTAACAGTACCCACAAAGTGCCTGAGGAAGCTTAGATGAGACAGAATGAAGAACTTCTATCCCTTTTGTTTTTCTTGTGCATTAATCATGTTATACAAACATGTCCTCATCCAAGGTTGGAATAAATCAAGTAAAAAAGGCAAAGACCATTTTTCATTTAAAAAATGTGACACAGCATGCTATTGAAACATGGTTTATGCTGTTTATTATCTTAGCCTGAAAAAAGGTTATCCTCACTATGTTTGCTGGTGTACCTCCAGCAATACATCATATTTAGCATAGATAAGTCTTAGATCAAGATTAGTGCTTGAGCCAGCAGAATAAGTCTTCCCAGGGATATCTGGCACTATGACTACATCACCTTAAGGCTTTCACTTCATCTTCAACAACACTAAGGAGTTCAGTTTATTTACAGACTCCAAAGTGACACATCAGTGTCAATGAAATTACATTACTATCAGGGATTACCACATGCAGCAGGGAGAGGCTTTAAGAATCTCTCAAAGGTTATGCACGCTAAAGACGTGCAATTCACCACTGAGCATCACAACAGTTCCATCCTCTTGGTAATTTAAGTTACTTCTCCAGAAGCTACACCAAAAAAAAAAAAAAAAAAAAAAAAAAAAAAAAAAAAAAAGTGCAAGGAAAATGCAAAAAGCCATGAACCACTGTAGCAACAGCACCTACTAACTGCACTTTGTTGAGTTGCTCCACAGTTAGTTTCTCATGCTGCCAAAATGGTTATAAAGCAGCAGTGAGGCACATAGAAAATGTAGTTACTGCTGTCCTCCAGGTCCACAGGACTGTGTGGAGAAGCTCAAGGCAGCTTCCAGAGGGTAAGCCTGTGGATGCATCCTCAGTAATCCTCCTGTCTCACTGAAGATTGAAAGAACCACAGACAAAAGACCCAGTCTAGCCCAGGATTTCAAACTACAGGAAAGATGTAAGATTTTTCCCAGAAAAATCACACAAGAGCAAGAAAATAATCAGATTCTAAGAGTGGGCAGAGTGAGCAAAGGAAAAGGAGTATCAATAGAATTAGGCCCATAACATGTTTAAATATGTAAAACAGCAGGAATAAGCTCACTGACTAGTCTGTTGCAGACAGAAGTAGTAAAGGGCTTCTATTGAAGAAACAGAGATTTGTGAAAATAAAATGCCCAGAGAAAATGTCTAACATCACACCAGAGAGGCAACTATTAGGAATAGGAGTCCTTCCCCTCAGTGCAACCACGGAGGAGATCTGGAAAGGGCCCCACTACTGCCTATCTCCTTCCAGCCGTGATCCTTCATCTATGGAATTGATTTAAATAGGAAAACAGGTGCACCGTGGCAAGATGAGGAGTAGTGAATCCCCACCCCAAGGACACCAAACAGTGTAGGTCCTGCACTAGCCAACACCACCAGTTGTTCTTATCTCTCATTTCCTCTGCGAGCACCTGAATTTACGCCGAATTTAAAGGGGATTGCGAATGGGTCTGAGGACTGATAGGCAGCCAGTGGCTATGAGATTAGTAAAGACCACTCCAATTCTTATACCATGTGGTCTCATCTCCCCACCGCCTGCAGCCAGTGGCTACTACCCAACTGCCTCCCGCAGCTCTAAAGGATCTGTTGCCCTTTTGGGAACTGCTCCTTGCCGTGCAGGGCTTTGGGAAGGCCTCTCTCCAGGTCGGCACCTCCCCTCTCACGCCGCTGCCCTGCCGCGGTCCCGGCCGGTCCGCACGGCCCTCGGGGCACATCCCGCGTCCAGCCTCCCTCCCGAAACGCGACAGGAATCCACCCGGGAAACTGGCAGGAGCACCACAGTGGGCACTGGGAAAGCCTGGACAGGCACCCCCGCTCGCTGCGAGGGCTGCTCGTCCTGTACCGCGCCGATGGCCCGGGGAGCGCGGCGCACAGCCCGCCCGGACCGCCGAGCCGCGGGCAGCGCGGGGAGCGCCGGCCGCTGCCCCGGGCCCGCTCCCGGGACACGGCAGGGACCGCCGGCCGCTGCCCCCGGGCCCGTTCCCCGAGTAGTGCCCGCCGCCCCGGGCCCGCCGTCGCTCCCCGCACCGCGCTCCCCGCCAGCCCGGAGCCCCGGCCGGGCCCGGCACGGTCCGCCCGCACCTGCCGCGCTCCCCGCGCCCCCGCCCCACCTGGCCGGCGCAGCAGCGAGCGGACATGCTGGCGGAGCGGGCCGGCGCGGCTCCCTCGCTGCTCCCGCATGCAGGGCGCGCAGGGCAGGGATGCCCCGGGGTGGGGAGGACTGTCCCGGGATGGGCAGGGCTGGGATGTCCTGTGCTGGGCAGGACAGCGAGGAGCGCCGCGGGCGGAGCCGCACCGCTTCTGCCCGGCTGCCGGCCCGGCCCGGCCCCGCCGCCCGGCTTCCGCTGTCGTCAGCCGCGTGTGAGCTCCGTACCTCGCTCCGAGCCAGCGGGAGCGCCGGCAGCTGCGGGGAATCCCTCCTGGGCAGGCTGTCCTGCTCGCAAGGACGCTGCTGAGACCACTTGCCTGCTAAAATGCTCACTAAACCATCTGGTTTTGAGTATCTGGAATCTAATGAATACAGTGAATAGGGCATTTAAACATGCGGATCTTACGAGGCCGGGTATCAAATTGAAGTTTAATGCTGTAACGCACCAAGCGCGGTGCAAAGTGCTTTGCCGCATCGCACGGCCGGCGCACAAACCCGTTCCTGCGTGGAAATGCCAAGTTTGTTCAACAAGACAGCCGTAAGGCCCTGCTTTCCTAACAGGACCTCTCCTCGGTCTTTCCGAAATACGTTCTCCAGCCTCAGTCGCTAAGAATCATGCGCAGTGCTAGGCAGTAGCCAAAGATTTCTGTTTCCCACGAGACGATAGGAACTTGCAAAGCCAGATTCAGATATGACAGGCGTCATCATATCCGACGAATGTGTCTTCACAAACACATTGCCTGAATCTGCTTGTTGATAAGGCCAGAGATTTCTACTTAAGGCAATAACGAGAGAACCCATTAATTTTAGAAAGCTTTACTGACACAGACTGCCGTTCAGCCAAGGTCGTGCTAAACTCCTGAACTTTGTAAAGAAAAACAAAAACTTAATAGAGTTATGAATATTACTTTCTCTGCCCAGGGTGGACTTAAAGCTAATTTTAACAATCATGTATATTGTACAGGAGGACTACATATTAGGGAGATGTGTTGATGATGGGAAAATCTACTTCCACAGGACTCCTCTGTCTCCTTTGTGGACACTAACCTGTAGCAACATGAATTTTCTGCACAGATAGGAATTACTACTGCAAAGCTATGAAAAGTAGAAATTAAAGGACTCTATGGAAAGATTCTCTGGTCTTGACTTCTATGTGTCCTTCTGCATGTGTGTGTGTGTATGTTGTAATATTTAATATAACTATTTTAATTTTTATTTCTAGTCTTAACTGCTCTTACTTTAGGAATTCAGTGCAACTAGAAGCTATTATCCTGAATAATAGATAGATAGAATAGGGTGTAGATAATGTAGCAAAACCTTCCAGGGAAATTGGGATGGATTGCAGGATGTAAAACTCCTTCCTCTTTCCTCATATATGCAAACAAACGGAGCTGATGCTTCAGAACGTGCATCATATGATGATGAATCAGCATCACATAATTTGGTGTTATACGAGGGACTGAAGAAACCAGTTACTATAGTGGTATCATTAATAAAAAATCAAACGGTGTTTCAAGAGCTGTATATACTCAGCTAGAGACAAGGCATTCAGCACTCTTACAAGATTAATTCTGCAATCAGATGGTAATTAAACTGCAAAGTACACTAGTTTGTGGGCATCTGAGAGGACCCCAGCACAGTTCAGGCACTGATGTGGCTGATGCTCCTGCTTTATACAAGCAGCAAAGATCCTAACCTCAGGTGAAGACTCCTGAAGCCAGGACTGGGCTGGGAGGCTCAGCACACCTTCTCTGATTTACAGCTCCTTTCCTCAAGATTCAGGAGTTGAACAACGATCAGGAAAGCAGCACAACCAGCCAACAGGTAGTGGAAAACCACTGATGGGTTTAACTTTGAAACACAGTCAGCTTCCCAAAGAATGTGGTTAAGACATGGGAACACAAGGATCACAACACAGTGAGAACTCAGCAAAAACTGCAGTCACCTCCTATTTCTGTTCCAGATGCTTATACAATTGCAAGAAGCTGTCTGATCAGGCTTTTCCTAATTTCCACATCTGCAAAACCATGGAGAATTCATTTAAATACATGGAGAACTTAATTAAATCTCAGAATCTGAGATTTAATTTAAAAATGAAAATGTCTTATCAGACAGAGTGGTGAAGGTGATATTTGGGCATGATGGAATAGTGAAAGGGGCTGTACCACAGATCATCATGGCTGAAACAGCAAACAAACATTCACTGCATGGGGAGCACCATTAATTCACTGCTCTATGCAGGTCTGTTAATGCCAGCCAGTGCTATTATGAACAAATCCAGCCTCTGCACTGAAGAAAACAGCAGAGCTCTATAATGGCTTTCCAATCAGTTAGAGCACCCTAGAGCTCTGGGATGTGTGCCTTGGCTTTTTCAGTAAAAAATTCATCACCAGAAAGGACTGAACTTCCCTGCTGTGCTGCTGGCAAACATTATGCAGACTAATAGCAAAGCAATGTGCAGATGTTACTACATAGAAAGAACTGTCACTCTCAAACTATCAGTACATTTAGAATAAGATTTATCCATCAAATACACATTCTGAAATTGAGAAGGCTGATCTGACTTACGGGGCAGGAATCTTCAACCAGTAGTTATTCCTGCCTCAAAATCTCCATTTTGGCAGGACCTCTTTGAAGAGATGCTAGGTCTGATTCAGAGCTTTCAAGTGACAATATCACTAGGGAAAGGTAAGATGCCTTGGTCTTGCTTTGTATAGGGAATTTTATGCATGCAGACTTAGAGAGTTCTAGTAAGTCAGGGAGAATGGAGGCATGGTGTGTCCCTACAGACAAAAGACAGCCAAGAAGTACCCAAGAACTGACTTAAAATTCTGATCTTCATTCAGGTGCCAGGGAGCAAAGAAGAAAGGAAAGCACCGGGTTAGAAGTTGTAACCATGGGGCAATTCTCAGGAAAACCCCTGGCCACTTGTGCCCTAGGAGCAAACCATTCTTCTCACCAGAATGTGTGCAAGTGGAGCAGCAGAACCTGAAGCTTGTGACTTTGAGGCACCTTTAAGCAGCCCACAAAGATAGGCAACCCATTTTTAATCATACTAGTGACCTCTGGCACATCAGCTTTGTTCAGATCACTGGGACAGGTGTTATAACCCTCAGATGCCAACCAGAGTTTCAGTTGCATGTGTTGCACCTTTACACATATCTGCTTTACTCTTCCCCCACTCATTTCTACATGGGCTATTGTTACAGAAACAGAGGTTCTCACCATCCTCCTTCACTGTGAGAATGCAGTATTACCACTTCTACAGAGAACTCAGGAGATGTTTGTGGTGAAGCAGAAAGCTTTTTGGCATAGCATAGGGAAATCATAACTTACCAGCTCAAAGACTCTCTGCTTCCTCAGTATGAATTAACCTAGTGTATTTTAGGATAAGAATATTAGGAATTGCATTGTTTTGTTCTCATCTTCTGAAATAAGACTACAATTCAGAATTATGTTTGCAGTGTTATGTAATTTCAAGTTTTTTCAGTAATTAAACAGTTTTGGTTTGTGTCAATTGGCAAAAAGAAGAGCACAAAATATCTGCATCTAATGAGAAGGTGAAATATATAACTTGGCTGTTTTTCAGGTGAAATTAAATATGGAATTTTTTTTCTAAATGTAAATGCAAGAAGAAAGAAAACAAAACCAGATTGTTACATATTGTGCTGGTCATTTCTGCAAATTTAGAACTTGTATGCCTGTTGAAACCAAAAAGGCTTGAAATTGCTTTTTAAGAAAAAGTGTATTTTGCTTGAGCCTAGTAGATAAGAAACCAGGCAAAAACTTGGTTATGGGAAGGAGAAGAAATGTCTATACATTGCACGCACATGTTCTAGAAACTAAAACTTAAATTCCCAGCTGGAATCTGACACAGCCAAAGACCTCACTGTTTTCTACAGTTATTTCCCGTGGAAAAGATATTCCAGTTAAGGGAATCACTGTGCAAAGGTGTGATCAGACAGCAGAAGCAACTTATCACCTGTAGTTTCACTTGTGTGTCACTGCAAGAACACCAACATCATGCAGTCTGGGTGGCTAAAGACCATAATAAAGTTGTGGCTTTCTCAGTTTGCTCCTAAGTGTGTGCCAGCATCTGGATTATGGACCACATCTCTCCACTTACTTGTAGGTAGCCAAGGGTTTCCAGAAGCCCCGGCCTTTGGACATCTTCCAAAAGCCAGTGTAGGAATCACGCCAGGAGCAGCTGGAACAGCACAGTATGTCCTTGCTGTGGGCCTGACAGAAAGAGAGTTGGAATATCCCAGTACTTGTTACTGCTATGGCTGGATGACCACCCTTATGATGACTGTGTGTGGAAATTGGGGAGGCACAGTGAGCAACCACAACAGCAGCATGAACATCCAAAGATCTCCAGTGCAAGGCAAGAGCAGCCTCTAACTATAACTAAGGGCAGTGATCACAGAGACTATCAGTGCATGTGGGGCCTGACACACAAATGTAACTGCTCCTTTCAGAACAATGGGTTGGTCATAATGCTAAACAGTGGTATATTCCTCTGCAACTTTATTAGTGTTTTGTAATTCACACACACACACAAAAATTCTAGCTGGTAGCAGTTACTGATTTCTAAAAAAATAACCCATGCATTTAAGTATTCAAATTGGTTGGATTCTGGTCAAATGAAATTTACCGGACTTGAAAGTAAATACTGCATAGCATTTGAAGAATTTAGTTTTTAAAAACCCACAAGGCTGGTACTTCCAGGCAAAATTGCTTTAAAAACCTTGTTTTTTGAGAATGACAGTTTAATAAACTGATTGCTTAGCTGTTCTTCCAGTCCAATGTTAATTTAGAATGGATTAAGATCCGCATTGTCTATTAAGAAAATGCATCAATTACACCTTTCTGAGGAGGTTAATTTTTGTAAGTGAAGCACAGAAGTGTGACATTACACAGGCTTGCACTGAACTCTCCAGTGTTGCATTTGCATGCTCCTCATTGCCCCTTTTTAGCACAATGCCATGAAATGCCACACAAATGCTACGTTATTCTTTCTAAGCTCCCTGCCACTGGATGCAGTACTGGATGCATTCCCTTCTTACTCAGAATTTCATTACGTGATGTCTTAGATTTCTAATCACAACTAATACCTTTACCTTAGAAACAAGTTAAATGGACATTTAACTTAGGTGATGCTGAGGAAACTGTGTGCTGGGAGAAAAGGAGACAGCAGTGTACCCCCACATATTTCACATTTCAGACATGACAGGTAACAAGCCAACAGCAGGTGGTGCTGACTGGGAGAAACTGAGTCTTACTGAACCTAATGAGTGACAGATGGAAGAACAGAAGCCTGATATACCTGAGTTATAGGATAAGGTCAATATAAAGGGTCTTACTAAAGCAGCTCTACAAGAATATGAGGTTAAATAGGTTCAGGCTGGTAATCAACCTGGTTCTCCATCCTTATAATGGAACTTGAAGCTTGAAGAGTGATGACTCTCAGAGAGCCAAGCAAGCACTAGGTTAAGATCAGACAGTTGTTACCCTATCTGACCATCTGCCTTATTTCTCTATCACACACAGCCTCTAGCAGCAGGAAAAGATGAGATATTGTAAATCAGAATTTCAACTCCTGCAATTAAGTCTAATAGACTAAAATCAGTTTCTACCACCCTATATAAAGATGAAAAACCCGGTGGCACTTTCTGTTGACTGCTGACTTCTTTGGGATGCTAATGTGAGAACACCAGAGGAAGTTCCTGAACCTACAGGTAAATTTAGAGTAGCAAGAAAAGGACAGTTTTATATTTGTCAACTCAGCAGCAGACTTCTTCAGGACTTTCAGATTGCAATAACTATTAATTATCTGTTAATTTTGACAGTGAATGTTTTCCGTAAAAATTAATTCACAGATGATAGTCCATGCAGGACACCATAAGTATTGTACCTGCCTCACACCTTGGCCCAAAGAGGAGATTTCCCCAAAACAAAGCACATAGCTTTGATATATACCTGTTGTATAAATGAGCTTAGCATAACTATCTGTGCCAAAGGAACAAATCTCCTGTGGTAGGCAATAAACTACACAAAAGTAATGCATTCTAATTAAGAGTAAAGCACCTCATCTCCTGCTTCCATCTCTGCAGATCATTCTGCTCATATCACAGTAATGAATACTGTCACTATGAAGCTTTCTGGGCACAATTTGAGCCAGCAGAATAAAAAGTGGTTACAATGCTAATGGTCTCTGTACTGTCCACACAGCAAGACCCTGGAAAAACACTTGTACAGGACCTGCAGGCCATGGATTTGATTCCTTGGAAGGAAGAGACAGAACCCTTTCCCCCAGCCTGTCCCTTTATTTGAATGAGTTTTTAAAAAGAAATAAATAGAAAATTCCTGAATAAATTGGCAAGAAGAAAAGAAGATTGGAAACACCAGAATGAAGCACAGCGCTGATACAATTCTAGTTCAATAGCATCAAAGTTGTACTTTAAAAAACTTGAAAATGAGAAATTGGCATCATGTGATGAAAAAAGTTTGGCCAAATAGTTCCCTCACTAGCAAGACCAGAGATGCTTCAGGAATATTCCTGTTAGTGGTGGGCTACAGGAGTCAGTCTAATTCCCAGCAGGTTTTCAGGAAGATTAGGATCAACAGGTTTTCTTAGGCAGTGCTGTTTTGCAGCCGAGAGACTGCAGCTGTGCACATCTTTTGCAGAGGCACTCAGTACTGGATATCAGCAAGGTATACGGCAAAATACAGTCTGCCAAAAGTGTTCAAAGCACTTAGTTTAGTTCTCTGTGTTTTTCTGTCTCAACTTGATGAACCATATGCAGACGTATCTGTGGTTTATCCTGTAATTTTATTACAGGCTTGTGGAGAGAACAGCTTAACTCAAAGCTAACATACCTGAGTATAAAATGCAAGGGGAAGGAGAGAGATTAAAAGAAAAACAGGCCCAGTGATAGCTTTTCTTGTAATGAACCCTTCCTTCTCTTGCAGTATGAAAAGGCCACAGGTGAAACTCCTCTGTAAAAGAATTACACTGGAGCACACGGAGCATAAACATTTGTGCTAAGTGAGCAGTGCACATGCAGTAATTCAAGAGAACAAAAACAGTAACAAAACCCAAGAATGACTGGTAAAAACAAAGAATTGGCAGTGCTGCCTGGAGCACATCAAGGCCACACCTTGTACAGAAAAATACCAAAAATGCAATACAGTAACTGTATGTTACAACTCAACTCTGAACCTTCTTTGCCAAAATAAAAAGGATTATGAGATCAGCACTGGCATTAATCAAGAATCAGGGAGAGAGAGGAGGATGTGATAGCTAGCAGTTCTTATTCTCCATGCCACCACAAGTAAGCCTAGCATCTACAAGAAAAGGAAATCAGTTTGGTTTAAAACAGAGAGTACATTTCTGTATGGTGTGCTCATACAATGATTTTTACTACATTTACTGTGGCAACAAAGTGGAAAAAGAAAACAACACTCTAGTTCTAATTACAAACAATACCGGTAAAATACATAGAGGTCATTCAAATTCCAACAAGTTTTGAGGTAAAAGCCATCATATTTGCAAAGAGGAGAATTAACTTTTCAGGAAGAAACAGCAGTAACTCATGATAAAAAGATGGCAAAGGCAGAAGAAACATCTTAAGCCAAGGCAAAAGGCATTTACATTACATTCCCATTTGTTCAGGTGTAAAGCTGAGAGTTTTGCACAAGCATGCACATTGCATGCTCCAGACAAACTGTGCTTGATTGATGTGGCTCAGAACAGAAATCAAATAGATTGCAGCAGCTGCATATTCAGTAACTTGGTGTGATTAGAGACAGATTGTCAATGCTAAAGCATGATTAACATGATATAAAGCTTACAAATAAAACAATTAAAAAATTAGATGACTAATTGCATATTATATTCACCCCAAGTCCCAAATATTTTTTCCAGAGTTCGGACCTGTCATGAAAGTTAAATGAAACCATCCAAAGGCCTGAGATTAAGAAAAAAAGGTTCTGCTGATCTATAACCTTATCTTACTCTGTGATGCACATACATTTTATCTGTGCACACTACCACTAAGAGCAAGGCAATTTTAATCCCTGGTGTAGGTAGCTTTACTCAGCTCCATCCAACTGAAAAAATTCAGCTGAACTCAACTGAAAACAAGACTAACTTCACACAGTTATGGTACAGAACAGGGCCCAAAAGTGCATACAGGGTACAGCCCAAATTGCTGTATGGGAGCTGGAGGCAAATATGTTCTGAACTTGTATTATATAAAAAATTGCACTTTGTGAGCATCTACTGTAGCACACATACATACAAGACAATAGTACTGGTCACAAAATATCCTCTCACTTTGTTTTGCCAGTTGATGGGGGCAATTTAAAGGACACAGACACCAATGAAAAAATGGTCTTATTTTACTACAAGAATTAAGGCAACACAAAAGTAAAATGATACATTCAATAAAACAATAAGTTTACTATGTGATCAGCTTTAGCAACATGCAAAAATAAGCAAGGTAATGCATCTAATCATTACTACACAAGAGGAAGGATAATGATTTAGAAAGATATATCACTAATTGCCTAAATACTTTACCATCATCCAGAGTACGAAATTGCCAGGGAGCCCCATTTTGCAGTGAGGACCTGGAGAAACCTCCCTGGCAACTGGGAAAATCCTATGCAGGGCATCCACTTGTAGATGAAATCTCCCAATTCACCCTGAAAGGGGGTCCAGCTTTTATAGGCCCAAATCAGCAAGTCAAAGTGTCTTGATTACATTTTTAGTGCAGAAGCACCTGGGTCTGGTGGCATACTTCTCTCCCATTTGGGGCCAGGGCGTGGCCAGAGGCCAGGCCTTGGCTGGGGGGATTATCTCTAAACTACACTACAAATAAGTCTCTATTAATGCCAGCTGGGAAAATTCCTTAAAATGATACATATCTTGCAGATAGTTGCACAAGGTTATGTGAAAGTTTCTAAAACAGCTAGTTCTAAAACAGCTAGCACAAGCATCTCAGTAATTTGTTTTTAGCTAAACAATACTGATGGTGTTAGCCACATAATGCCCAGGATTCATCTTGTAAGTCAATTCTAGCTGAAGCCTGCTGCTCAGGCCTTAGCACATCACACTTCAAGCCCACTCTTACAGAGGACAGTAACCACACTCTGTACATTAATATACTGACTGCGCATCTAATTCTATACCTTCTTTACAACTTTTGCCAGTGGGAGCTTAAAATATTGCTACTTGTTCTAGTGGAAAAGGTTTCCTTCAGGGAAGGGTATAATCTAGACAGATACAGTTTTTTTACAAGAAAGAAACTGTGCTCCTCTCCCAAAGCAGAACTGACAGAATACTTTAGATTGTCACTGTCATGGAAACCATATCTGTTATACTTAATAGTAGGGATACTGCATTTTTCAGTGACTATATCTGTTTTAGGGGCTAAAGGTTTCCAGGCTTTTAGCACCAGTTAGATAATCAAATGCAAAAAAGTTTACAGTGCTCCTAAATCCCTCTTCCCTATTCAGATTAACATACTTTTGAACCTGTACCAGTGAGAATTAAGACTTTAGTTATCTTAATCCTCTAGCCTGCAATGAGGAGGGTCATGTTTGATTAGAAAGATAATAAAACCTAATACAACTAATGTTAATGGATAAAACTTTCCTCTACACTGGAGAGATCTTAGGAAATCTGTTTACTTCTCAACAACCAATACAAAACACAGTAGGGTATTGGGAAGATGCTAATTCTTCTCCCTTACGTGGCCTAATACTTTACATTAGCTCAAGTAGCAGCAAAATGAAGGAGCACAACCAAGAAGATGGTTGCTGTTCCTCTACAAGCCTCAAAGTCTTGCACTACTACACTTACCACAAAATTAGAAAAGAGAACATTGAATGTGGTTCAAAGGCAGAAATATGACAATGGCTCAGCAGGGATCCCCGAGATTCACTATACAACAGCAGTGGGCACAGAGGTAAGATGCAGCAACAGCATATATAAGCTTGGTTCTCTCCACTGCAGAAGTCTGGTTACCCAGCAGAAACCGTGCTACCTCTCCATGCTAGAATTCAGGCAAAGCTGAGTGCAGTGTCTGCACTATAGATTGTTCTACAGACACAGGTTGACAGAAGGACTAGTACAGTATAGTTTCCCCAGCTGGATTTTCCCCCTCTGTCTCTCATGGCCATCTTCAAGGCTTTGAAGGAAACAGTATTTCTATGTTCTAAAGTAATTTTCTTGCAAGACTGGAATAACAATAAAAACAACAAAAAACAAAACAGAAAAAAAAAAAAAACAAAAAAACCCCCCTCCAAACAATTCATATTCAATCTGCACTATTTCCTGTTTTTAAGGCACTCGATGTATCTTTGGAGAAGTCTTAATGCACAACTGCTGAGAGAGAATATGCAAACTCATTTGTTAATACTTCAGCCAACTAACTAAATACTTCAGCCAACTAAAAAAATCCTCAGTATTCTTTTCCTTACAGAAAAACATTTTTATTATTTATATATCTTCACCTAAGTTGCATGTGAGAAGAAAATGTTATTTGTAGTTTTCACCCTTAGGATATGTATCTATACAGGATAGCGTGTGATTCAGACAGAGGTTCTGCAAAACTAGTCTGTTTACACCTGTAGCCTGCAGGCAGTTCTAGCAGTTATTGTTTCAGAGCACGACTCAAAGAACAAGACAGTAAAACAGATAAAGTAATATTTTTTTCTCAATAATGTTTTTATTTTTAAAAAGGGGTTACTGAAACTTTTGTGTCAGTAAGGAAATAGTATATTAAAATTTTACATATCAAAATATTAAAAAATAACCATCCAGCGACTATTACAGCATTTTATCAATGGCTGGGAGTTGGCGCATTTTCACTCATTTTCATTCACCATCCACAGCAATTAAAATATCAGTTTTTTTGGTAATCCTGAAAAATGTAAATCACATTATTAGCAAAGTATAGAAGTCGAGCCCTCTCCTCAAGGTATTCTCAAGATATATCTAATCTTAACTGCTACATGCTGTTTATAACAACAGCAGTACATGATGACATTTTCTAACAAATCTATAGGAGAGTGCTAGAATCAAAGCTCACTTCCATCAGTATGTATTTTCCAAAAGTCACAAATTATGTTTTAATTGCATTTAAGATATATGTAAATATTTCTCTTTGTTCACATAAAGAACAATCAACTGTTGGTATCCAATTCTACTTTGAAACCCAAGAAAAGCAAGCTGGTCTAAAGCTTCAACATGTCCAACCATACACACACACTCTTAAGGATTTTTCTTATGTGCTGTCAAATCCAGGACAAATTCTTAAACTTAAATATCAATAGACTGTTTTTGGGTTTTTTCCAATCCAATAGTTTTGATATTGGATTCCTTATGCTGAAGTAACATAGGAAAAACTTTAATGTACCATCCTTTATAATCCCTGTTCCGTGTTGCTACAGCTCCGTAGGAATGCTTATTAATAGAACTAGAAACAGGTGTTCTGGGGAAGCAGTTTTGCTTTAGTTTAGTGACAGAGAGGAGATAGGCAGTTATATCATCACAGAGTTGGTATCTCCACAAACCTCACTGATCAGAAATAAGTGGTAGCAGTAGATGCAAAGCATGCATGCTTAATACTTTTCACAGGCAGTCACCCATCTAGTGGTAGGTTTCCTCTGAGAACAGAGGCTGTTTTCTAAGAAGTAGTTAAGTTTGGTGAACACACCCCACAGGCTATAGGGGTTTGTTCTTGTGGAAAAGCAGCAATATGGGGATGGCATGAATCTTTAACCCAGCAGTCAGCTCCTGATGCCAATATTTTTGAAGAGGGTACCTATCAGTGAGCACTCAGTCTATTCTGCCAACCTCAAGTGCTACCTCAACAGGGCTAGGGGAAAGAAATGTGCTCTGCAGGAAGCAGGACCATTCTAAGAATTTCAGGGAATGCAACTTATTTGTTTTCAAAATTACACTTGCACATTTTCACCGATATAGCAATGTTGTCCTTCCAATTTTTATTTAAACCAAGACTGGAAGATTACTCTTCACTATTCAGAATTTACATTTAGATGGTAATGCTTCGTAAGAATAGCAAATAAAATCCAGGATAGCAGATTTGCTAGCTCTATCATTGGTTCTCTCCTTTAACATTTGTTGGCATCAGAGGAACTAACTTTGAAATGTTTCATTCTGCCAGCCTAACTAAGGCAATAACAGAACATTATGGAAAATCCACATTAGAAAATATATCATGTCTCTATTTCCACATGGTAAAAATTATATTACTCTTCAAACCAATATACAAAGGTCTCAAAAATTAACGCTGACATCCTTAATTCCTCATTTAAAGCCAATCTCGAAACGTCGAGCATTTATACAGAAGAATGATTTCCTCTTTTTGAAGATGAGACTTCTGGAAAGATGTTAAAGCAATTATTGTTCTAGCATGATACAGCTCTGGGAACTCTGCTCATTGTCAAATGCACGAATTAAAATCATTAAGTCACAGAAATCAAGGAAACATTTCTCTCTTTTTCCTGTCCTTTAGTTAAAAGGTGTATTTTGGGGCGTATACTTTCAAACACTTACCACAAACCCCCACATGATCTTTGGAAGAGGAGCCAAAATGCTTAAATTCATTGCCTATGCTATTGTAACTTGATAAGTTCCCACATGCCAGGTCACCTATGTTACTGGGGTCAGCAAACAGTGCACAAGTAGTCAGCCAATTACTTTTTTTTTAGATAGAAAACTTAAAGTAGTGAACCTAATGTATTTTACTTCTAATTTGATGAAGACTTAGAAATAACAATTCAAAGTGCCTATAAAAGAAGATGAACCATAATAACGGAGATGTCTGTCTGAAGTCAAGAGGAAATACACTTTCATGTGCATTTCATGCATAAGTAGGTCCATTAAAAAAAAATAAAAAAATCACTCATTAAAACTGAGTCTCATACTGGCAATAACAGAGCTGATGCTAACCTGACAGCTATCATCTAGCATACTCTATATTCTATATTCTGCTGTTATGCATAGGTTAATACGGCAGACCAACTCCAAGTTTAAGAATAGTATTTGCCTCCCTAATAGAAGGCCTGAGTAATTTAGTGTCAGATACAGGTTTTGAGTCCTGAGCACTTCTGTTGCCACAAAGATATGAAATACATGCTACATGCTGCTCCTGTATGGGGAATACAGGAGTTCAGTCAAAGAAGTATCCTTAATGTTCCTTACCCAGAGTGGACTTAACTGTTAACTTCCTTACCTTAAGACAGAGTGAGCAGAAATCTCTCCTCTGAATCTGATCTACACTCTCCAGCCTGTCATTTCACAGAATATCATGCTGTATTTCAGACTCTCCCTCTTTTTTTTAAAGTGATATGAAGTTAAATTACTTCCACCTGAGTAAGATGTCTCAGGAAAAAAAAGTTCATCATAATAGCCTATAATTTACTGATACCACTCTCCATTACAGAAATTAATGGAATAGGGTTACTTCACCTAATAGACTTCTAAGCATCATAGAAAAGCTATTTTTTGGTGCTAATTCTGTTAGAACACAGAACTAAGACCCCAGACCATATATCATTAAAGGGCTTCAGCCAGTGCCCAGGAATTAGCTTATTTAGAGCGCTCTTCTAAAATACTGGAAGCATCCCATTCTCTCTGAGCACATAGCTCCTATTTAAAACTGGTGACTTATTACAAAGTTACCTTGATCTATTCCTTCCGTTCTTTTCCTTTTTAAATTTAAAAGTGCATTTTGTTGCTCCTTTGCAGCTTCTGCAGGACAGTTGGGTCTTGGCAGCTGATTACCTGGAGTGGGCCCT
The DNA here is from genome assembly GCF_903797595.1 of Erithacus rubecula. Classification (NCBI taxonomy): domain Eukaryota; kingdom Metazoa; phylum Chordata; class Aves; order Passeriformes; family Muscicapidae; genus Erithacus; species Erithacus rubecula. Next base: position 11,443,451 of record NC_136661.1, read on the forward strand.
GGTCGGTTACTGAAATACCTCTGTTTCAATGCCTTAATGACAATTGAAAAAAAAGAAACAAGTAATTAGTGAATGAAATGCCATTTATAAAGAGATTATAGTAAAATCAAGCACTTTTAATTGGGACTTAAAAACTACTTGAACACATTTATACTACAGGGGGGCCTTGGGGTAAATAAATGTTGTGTTCACAATTACTATACATCCCACAAGGATCTGTTAAGCAAGGGACAATTGTGTAGTCCTATTTTTAACTAATGCTCAGACATCCTGACCAAACTAGATTATTTTGCAAGTCTTGTATAAGTGGCTACTGGCTCTGAAGAATTTACATTCTGAATAGACAGATGAGATAAGGATAAAAAAGAAAGCAAGAATAAAGAAAAATTAAAGGAATATTTTTGAAGTCTTGATCAGGTTCAAGATCTAGACACCATCTGTTTTGTTAGCTTTTAAGATGGGTATTTCCCCCATATTTCTTTAACTGCACTGTTTCCTACCCCGTAAACTGAGAGAAAGACATCACTCATATTACAGCAGGAGACAAACAACAGTCAGCAAGATTGGTTACATGTAGTGGAATGAAACCTTACTTTAAATTTTAGAAACCGTGAGGCATGTTTAACAAAAAGTGGCTGTCTCTTAGGTAATCATTACTCATGCCAGTTACATGATATTCAATGTCACCTATAAATCAAGCCAATACATTAAGCAAGCAGGAGTTGTTTCTTGTCTTAAACTGTGGAATTGTCAGTAAAAAGTTTAGACTAGAAAAGTAATATATATTCAAGTTACTATCCTACAATATGACCCGAAAAATTACTTCATGAACTACCACAACGATTTCTCAAGTATAGCAGAACTAATTATCTGGAAACTTATACTGAATGTTCTTAAAGATGGTGGCTAAAACAGCCTGAATATGTTCTGAAGAAGTCTTCCAGTAAAAAGATACATAACACATGCACTAATTTCCTGGATTCAGATCTAACCAGTGTAAAGTGACATACAAAGAAATACAGTTTTCTAACTGCCAACTGGAGTATCTTCCTCATCACAGAAATCCATATTGCAAACTAGAACATTCTGCAAGATTTTTTTCTCCAAAGTCCTTCATTTCTCCTCATCAGGGAGTAATGAAATTAAAAGTATCATAGGCAAAGATAACTAGAAACGAATGATGGTTAATCACCACAGAATTTTATGTTTAAAAAGTACTAGAAGTTTAAAAAATATTGAAGAAGAGACTAGATGAAGTAAGGAGAAAAACCTTTCAAACCCAGGGAGAAAGATAAGCTATGTTAAGATTAAGCCTTCAAGTTTTAGGTGACTGAATTCAGCATGTCAAATATGACTATTGGAAGGTTGTGGTTCATACACATTTTAGTTGTCCACCTTAACTCTACACTGGGAATGGAGATGGTCCATGCCTTTCACAGTTCTGTCTATAAAACAATAGCATTATGTTTCTAGTAATGTATGTGATATTTCATTTCAAACCTGGTTTACTGGCTTCAAAACACATTTATCTGATATTAACAGTAATGTAATGAACATTAGGGGATAACCCAATTTACTTTACCTGAGTAGCTGTTACTCTGGTGCAAGGATTAAATGTGAATAAGCCTTGAAGCAGACTGAGTAGATCATCACCAGCTGCACTGAAGATATGTTGAAGTGGCATTCCAGGGAAAGGCTTAAATGCGACATAATCTGGAAGACTTGTCATCCCCTACAAAAACCAAAAATGGAGCATGTTTTTCCCTAAAAAAGAGTTCAGCTTTTCACAGAAAGGGAACTTAATATGGCTGTCTTTTACCAGAAGCAACTCATCTTTCAAAACATATTGCTAAGACTTGGTCACTGAAATAAAATAAATATAGGAATAGTAGGTCATAAAAGCATTTTAAAAATAACTGTTACAGAGTAAAACAACTTTTCAAATGATCCGTCCTTCCCTTGCTTTACTTTTGACCAGTCAAAAGGTAAAACTGTTAAAGGAAGTATGAAAAATTTTAGACTGGGTCAACAAATTAAATATAACTTCTTTTAGTGAACTGACATGGAGGGACAGAAAATATTTACCAAAAAATTAGTCTTCACTTTCTCTACATTAATAAAAGTTAGCCAAACATCATATGCATTTTTGATTTTAAATGCAGAACTGAAATTTTATATGGACAATGGGAGGAGGGAAGGAAGATATGCACCTGGCAGTTAAATAACAAACTAATTGTGTATTTTTTTTTTGCTCTCTAGGTATGAAATCAATCCCATTGTGTTCACATTCTAGCATAAAAATTATACAGACAATTGTGACAGACAATTACACAAACATAATGCTTTTGTAGCATTTTAAGTATCTAAAGCCTTACTTGTCACGCTTCAAGTTTGTCTAAGTAAAACATTAACGCAAAGTCAAAAATGGGTTCAATCAGCTATAGTCTTGATAGTAAAAGTTTCAATTACTGAAATGTATGTGTTTGGAAATCTGCTTGGGAAAGTATAGTCTTTGTTATGTTAGCCAACCTCCTATTTTCTCTTTTCCCCACATGTATCTTAAATCTTCCTGTCCAAAGGAAGCAGAAATGTCATTGCAAAAACCTTCATGCGTTCCATTTAGAATCCTGGAGAAATAGCAGAACTGTGGGTGGCCAGCAGTGCCTCACACAGCAGTTCTCCATTTGTTTACAGCTCCATTTTTTCATCACATACCATAGCATTCTAACACCATTTACTTTAAGGGAGCAGAGGTGAACAAGTCCAGCAAGTGTTTCGACAACTCAACAACAAAAGACAACAGTCAGACCAGGGAATTCAGGGCTTCCTGTGCCTGGCAGGTTGTTGCTGCAGCAAGTTGCTCATCAGACATTATGTCCCACTTCTGGTCACTCCATTTAATAACAATGGTTAGGTAGGTCATTGTGCAACCTGACAGTAAGTTTGGCCGGGTGTTAATTAATTTGCCATCACGTCAGAGAAAATTCTACTACTAATTTGTATTTGTTTCAGGATCATTGTTGAGGCAAATTGTTTATCCCAAAAGATGTTGGTCTGTATTTCTTACCATCCCCAAACCATAATTTTCCAAGGCCAGCTTAGGTCCCTACAAATGGTTCTTATTTCTGAAAGTGATTAAAGTCCTCTAGGTTAAAGCGTGCTAATTAAGCAAGCATCTCAAAAACATTAAGCAGCAACAATAATCTCACACCAGTAGCCACGGGAAACTGTGCACTCAGAAAGAAGATCAAGAAATGTTGATACTGTTGGTATTGACCACAGGTTTGCCAAGAAAAAAGCAAATCTCAGCTGCTTTATGAGATGAAGCAACCACCTTCTAAAAAATTCTGTTCAAGTATTCTGGTATAATAATTTAATTTCAAGAGCTAAAAAGAGAGCATCGAGTAAAAGCAATGTCAATCCATTAAACAAAAAGTCTCACAGGCCATTGTTCTTCCGTTGGAGTGCCCAGTGTTTCAAATATCCTTGTCAGCTGGTCAAGATCAGAGTCTCCAGGCAAAAATGGAACCTGAAAGAAGGACATGACATTTGACTGAATTAACTTCTGAAATTCAAATTTAGATAGAAGCTTTGAGTGATACCTCATAATTACAAGGCAAAAATCCTCTGTATACTATCTCCCCACAAAGAGGTACAATGGATACTTGCAGCATTCTACTTATACTCAGGTATAAGGTATATACTTATACCTTCAAATTCTGAAGGTTTCCTGAACTCGGGCTTGGTATCATTGAGTTGATAGCAGACATCTTAAACATAAGATTACACCACAACCACATTAATGTGAAATTTACTAAACTCAGAATTAAGATTTTATATTTCAGTTGTCAGCCTGAAGTCCGTTGGTCATGGAGTTAGCTTTTAATATATTTAAAGTGAATCATAACCGGATTACACAAACTAGCCTTATGAAATGAAATTATGAGGAAGAATAGAGACCCACTAGGATAGAAAAATCACGTGTCATTTTAACAAAGCAGGAGACTGAAAAGGGCATATCTACCCAGACCAACTTCTAGCTCACATATCAGGCACACAATGCAAGTAAAGAGTAATTTGGTGATGAAAGCAAATTTATGAAGAATTAGAGGCAGTGTTTAATTGATTAGGACAGAAAAACCATAATGGATTATCCCTAGTAGAAAGCATATTAATTGTGGCATCATGAAAGCCCCTTGCTTATAAACTACTTTCATAAAAAGCTCCCAGAAGTTGCATTGTCCTGAAAAAGGATGCATTTCAAAACATCACAGCAATAAAAACTGAATTGTAATACACTTACTGTTTTGTGACAAACTAAAGAATCAACTGAATTCAAGAATTATTGGCTTACTAACTTTGCTTATATGTATTCAACTTTAGCAGGTCTGATGCATATTTATGTATCCATCATCAATGCTGCTTAAAGAGCCATTGTACATTTCCATATCCAACCTGCCAACCAAATTAAGCCAGCACACCTATTTGGTGTGACAAGTCAATGCAGAGAGTTTCTTTTAAGGTAGGTGCTTTCACACAGAAAGCTCTCCCATCTGGTTATGATATGGCCACAAAAGCATACAAAGGTGCAGAAAACAAGTAGAAGCCACTTAGTAATGCAAGATAAACTACACTGCAGGCTACTTCATGCCTTCAGCTGTGTCTATACCCCAGTCCTCCACTGCTCCCCTCACACTTTAATGTCTCCACCAAAGAGCTGTACATTCTATGTCGGTAGAAAATACTCAATGACCACTACATTTATGTACCACACTGAGGAGTGCCATTGGATTATCCCAATGTTAACGTACAGCTTCATTCCAGAATTGTCAAGGAACTGCAGTTTAGAAAAACATTAGTCTTCCATTCATTTCGAATAAACCCACGATTAAGGTACTGGTGATTATAGTTGAGGAACAGTGTATAAGGGACTGCATGTATCTATGATGTTACATTTCTAGAAGAGTAGTGAACTAAAACAGCTGTCTGCAAGAGTTACCTACTTAACCTCTCCCAAGGCAAGACTGTGACAGTTTGTTGCAACTTTTTTACTCAGCTGTTTTTAAAGACTTCCAGTGCTTGTGACCTTTATAAAGCCTCAGTCTATTCCAAAAATCCTCTTTCATTACAATCAACAAGCTTTCGAAATGTTTCTTCAAGCCTGAGCTCCCCTTCTGCTTTCAGCAGGAAGAAGAAACCCATAAAGAGCTGTAGTAAATGGAAGGGCAAATACAGAATGTTTACATTTCAATACTTACTCTGAGGAGCAATTCAGCTAAAATACAACCAACAGCCCACATATCAACACCAACACCATACATTCTAGCCCCAAACAATAGTTCTGGGGCTCGGTACCACCTGAAAAGAAAACACATTTTGGAAGAATTACCTGGCTTTGCTCATATCAAATGCTATATATTGTAGCAATGCGAAAGTTAAAAAAAGGATATTAATTCTGCCTATATACCTTCAAGATACTGAAGAGCTGAATTCTGCAAAGTGTTTTGTCTAAAAAAGAATGAGCAAATTTTTGCACATCTCACCGTAGGGTCACATACAATCACAGATGAACTGCAGTTTCAACTGACCTGATTACAAGTATTGAACTGCAGACATGCAAGGAAGAAAGTTCTTAATATGCAGATAAATTGAAATTTTCTTAAAATTCTATGTTGACTGAATCACAGAAAGACAGAATTCCTTCTATCTTCCAACAATCTCCATATCAACAGACCTAAGTATAGAGACTACTTTCATGCAAAATGAGTCTGTTGTTTTGAAACAACTACTCACACTGCCTAAGAACAATCAAGTTTAATGAAACAACACTCCATTTGACATGGTAGTATTTCTGTCTTTTGAATAAAGATTAAACCAGATTCGCCTGAATAGCTCTAGCATCACAAGTCAGAAAGCAACATATTATACATATTACAGCCCCACTTTTTATAGCGTATCTTAAATAAGCATGCCATAAAAATGTATAAATATTTTAATTGGTTCACGTGTTTGTCTCAAAACAGGTAATGTGACTAGTTCCAAAAATGATTCTAGGTTCTTGTGATTAGCAGAAAATAGCAACAGTCTTGCTCCAAAATCCAGGCTTGTAAGCAGATAAATACTATTTCCACACACTTCAAAAGAGTATAATTTTGACAGATATGAGAACCACCCTCACAGATGCATAATCTAGAAGATCTTATGGAGACTTCATTAAACAATGCTTCCTCATGTTTTTTTAATGTGGCTCTTGCCACATCACATGAGCAGATGTGATATCTGAATATGTTGATTTGACATGACACATTTCAAGAAACACCTATAAAACAACTAAACAATCTCTATATAAGAAACAAAATAGAGTATGTTACCTGGTTACTACCTGGTGTGTATAAATTCTATTTGGGCTTCCAAAAGATTTTGCCAAGCCAAAGTCAGCCAATTTTAAAACTCCATTTTCATCTAGCAACAAGTTATTTGGTTTAAGATCCTGTAGGTATAGAAAACAAAGAGATTTGTCAGTACTGATAAAAACAGGAATAAAATGAATCTCCTGGCAGACACATTGTAATAGTATTATAAAGCAAAAGATTTTATTCTATTCTAAAACGTACATTGTGAGCAAAAAATTTTACAATCTCCAGGAAAGAAGTATTTCATCATATATGAAAATCATAGCGAGACAGATCCATTTGAATATTAACATATTTAAGCTGCAGAGTTTAAAAAAGCCTCTTGATAGGGTTTACCTTTTCTGCAGGTATAGCAGTTATCTGCATAGCTGCCTACCGAATAATAAAGAGACTGGGCCAATGTTTCAAATAATGGCAGAAATCACAGAAGTCACATAGTTCAATACAGGGGGTTGACCTCTGACCAACAGAAAAATACCAACATAGCCATCTGCTCTTTCTATTCTCATCCCATCCACTATGTTCAGCAGTAAAGGGAAAAGAAGATTAAAAGCAAGAAAACTCTAGGAGCAGTATAAAGGCAGTTTAACAGTTGAAGGAAAAAACTAAAAATCAAGCAAATAAGCAAGGCCATGGAAATCTTTCATCACCTCCTACAAAAGAGTGATAAAGAGTCTCCAAACACTAGCCAGCTTGAAAACCAAAATTCCCCTTTTTCTCTACCCCAGTTTTTACCACTGACCAAGGCATTACACGGCATGCAGTAGTCCTATGGACAAATTGGGTCAGCTGCCCCAGCTATGTCACCTCCTTACTTCTTGCCCCAAGCCTATTTATCAGGGCAAGAGCAGAGTGAGAAAAAGAAAAAGCCTTGACATCACTTGATAGAAAGGAGAGAGGCTCAAGAGTTCAGCTGCTGTGAAAAAAGGCCAATCCATCCCAGGCAGATCCAGTTCACAGTGATAAGGAAAAGTCACATCAAACTGGAGAATCTTTTGTAAGTAATCTTCTGTAAGTATCAAAGACATAATCACATCAGTTAATCTTAACATTTCTGGTACTGCTATTATGTCTCCGAAACAGCAAATATGAATGCTTATGGAATGAGAATGTCTGAATTCCAAAACTACCTTCATTGGGCTTTAGACTCTAAATCCACCCAATGTGATTTTTGTTGCAGGATGAAGGCTGTCAATTTAGAACATTCTTACCCTGTGTAGAATCCAATGCTGATGTAAATATTCTAATCCTTGAAGTGTCATCAGCATATACGCCTTGATGTGAGACTGTGTCAACACAATGCTTGTATCCTTTATAATAACCTGCAAAGTGTTAAAGTCATGGTAAAACTCAGCACACAAGTAAACTTATTTCTATTCTTTCAGCTCAAGAGTTATTCCAGCCTTTAAGACAGGCTTCAAATTGGCAGTCACATATTCTTTACTATTTAATCTTTTTTCCAGAAAGGTAGGTCAATTCTGGAGATCAGAAATTGAAATGGGGGGGTCCAGATAGCCTTGAACTTTGCATAACCCAACAATGAAAAAATGTGTGGGAAACAAAAGTTTAGTATTTAATCTCAGTTCCATGCTGATGCTCAAACTTCCAGAACAAAGATGTACACATACAAAAGATAAATGTGTTAGTAAACTTGAAATTATGTTTCCACTTATTCTTTCTTTCTCTTTGCAACCTAAGCAACTAATCTTATATACAATTGTCTCCTCGTCTATTTCCAAAAGGATCAGAGGGTACCCACTTAACTGTATTTTTAAAAATCTACTTAAGTTTTCTACATTCTTTGATTTTTAATGTTAAAATTCAACACAAATGCCCCAAAGCTTGTTTAAATACTATTGTCCTGTCCAGTAATAGCCTTCCATAAGTTGAGTTACAGAAGAGCTAAGACTGCACAAATTTCATGTACGCAGCATATGCTTAATTACAACAGGCAGCAGTCTCAGAGGCAGTCTAAGTGATACCACAACATAGTTTAAAGACTGCACACCACTGTATCATGCAGTACAGGAGTATTTAATTTTTCTGTGTACACTGATCTTCTTCATCTCTCATAACTACTATCCAAACAGAATGAATCCTCCAAGTCTACTCATTATTAACTCCTATTAGCAAAAACCTGACCTAACCTTCTCAAGTCCTGCATTCATAAATTTCAGCAAGCCTGTAAGGTACTGATTTGCAATAACCTAGCATTGTTACATTTGAAAACATGTTTTAAGTGAATGTGATGTGATTTTAGTATCAGCTCATTTCTTACTATATTTTAGTGTTACGCTTATGTGAACACACCTATGTCTGATATTATGCTTATCAACTGCATCCCAAAAGCAATGATCTGTGCCAGGAGATCTACACCCAGACTGGAGTTCCAGAAAACTAATACAATAAACACAATTTGTTTCTTTAAAATCATGCTGACAAGTATTTAAAATGAAATGAAAACTCAAAAAACTGAAATTACTCAAGCTACTTTTAAGACAAGATCTTCAACAACTGACATAATAAAAGTCGCCTCTCTCTAATATGGGCAAATACAAGACTGTTAAAGAAGAACTTTCATAAACCATCTTAAGATACTGAAATAAAAAAAAAAATCTTAAAAAAATCTTACCTCTAGATCTGTCTCCATAAAATCAAATACCAAACTAATATTCGACTTGTGTCCAAATGCATCAATAAGCTGCAAAACAAAATACATTATGATTAAGCATGTTCTGATTTTTCTGTTTCAGTATTCTGAAATTCAACATCATTGCAGTCTGCATGTGGATTTTCAGCTTATTGAGAAATGGTCTAAGTTTTTTACTTGTAGAACAAAAATTCTTACTTGGTTTAGCTTTTTAACTCAGTTTCTAAACCACGAAAAATCCCTATTAAGTATGGAAGTAACATTTTACATGATTACCCTTCCTTTCTGGAGATAGAAAAAAAGAGAAATAATTAACTTTATCATGTTAACTACAACACATAATGTAATGCACACCTTGTTTTCAAAACTTTGCTGTTCTATGAAATTTCTACCCTTTACTGTGATAAGACTAAGTTTGACCATGGATTCAGCTTTGTGTATCTGTTTCCTGTAAGCATACAGTATTTAGAAACTTTAAGTTTTAAGTTTCTTAGCTTCAGATATTTCTAGATGTGTACTCATTTTGGTAGCTAGCTTTCTAAGACAAGTAAAACTCTTTGGAGAATATCCAAACAGCCTTTTCATAGGATGAAGCTGTGTAATGACACAATCCACTTCTAGTTTGAGACAACAAAATTGTGATGTTGAGCAAAAGCGAGAGATTATCTAGCCTGGTATTCTTCCCTCAAGAGGAGGAAGGTATGTTCTCCCTGGTGCAGCTCATTCCTTAGTCTCAGTGTGATGACCACATGAACTGGCCAATTGCAACATATCTGTTTGAATAGTTCATAACAGCAGTGATTGTGCCCCTTATAGACCCAAAACCCACAGCCCATGGCAACACACTGAGTGAAGCAGTACAATTTCCACCCCTGCTGCCAATAGGTTTTAAATGCATCTCTTATTTCTAGGACAATGGAGTTTGGAAATAACAGTTCTGCACGGATATTATCTATCATCATACCTCCCCATTCCCAGCCTTTTCCCATCCAAAGTGATGAATTCCTCATTTTTTCATACAGAATATCCTCCATCCCTTTGTCATTTTAGTTGTCATCCTCTGCATACTCTCTAACCTCAATAACTAAAGCAACCACTTTGAAAGTAGGTTCACAATCCAGAAGAGGAGCACATTTCCACTTTGAAAAGTATATGGAAAATTCATCTTTCATGTACTTAATCACAATTGACATTTTTTAACTATCCCTATAAGCTAACTTTAAAATGCTTTTATCTCCAGTTGGGTATCTGCAGGTGTAAATCTACCAAAATGCAACTGCAACTGAAAAGATACTAGTTTTACTCCTTCCAAAAGGAGATTTTAAACATCATATCTGTGTGCTAAAAATAAGCATATGATTAAAAAGCCCCATGACTTCCCTTTTACCACTGCTTTAAAAAGCCTGCTTTTTGACTGTCACCCATTCCATATGAAGAAAACAATCAGGTCAATCCAGCAGTGTTCATTAGGAATTCTATCAGAGATGCAAAATCAAGTGATCTGCATTTTCACAATTGTTTCACCATTATTCTTTCATCACTATGTAGGCCCTGGCTGAAAATTAAAAGGATTTTAAAAAATACTTTGCCTTTGGTATTGAAATATGCACTTTGCCATAATAATTGTTGAACTACTAAAATTATTTGAAGATTGATTCTAAAACTAGCATTTATTTTACTTACACCAATAATATTTAGATGGCTTAGCTCCTGTAACAATTTTATTTCCCTGAGGGCTGTCCTGTTGATTCCTATGTGGATGGGAAGAAGAAAAGATGAATGAACAAAACAATGGATCAAACTCCAAATAAACCTGTCCTTCTGCTACTCACAAACTATTTACTACTACAAATTACATTCTTAATGCTCAACAATTTGCTAAATAACAAGGGTACTGCCATAACTAAGTGAATTGCTGCAAAATAGAAGCGGGCATACACTTTCTTCCACAGTAAATTAATTTCACACCATACTAATCAGACTTGGATTAAGAAGCAACACATCTACATTTTGGTAAAAAGGGAAAGTCCTAGCCAAAAAAAAAAAAAATCACCTTTTTCAAGGTACTGGAAGGCTTGCTTTAATTTTAAAGAAAAGTTCCATTATGCAAACATTTGTCCCTCAACAAGTCTCACTTCCAGAAGGAGGTATACTGTCAAACCTCATGAATAAATCTCTTTTCTTTTTGATACAGCATTAACTAACAATGCAAGGCACATATTTTTCTATGTTCATACTATAGCATATATAAGGCATAAAAGAGAGTGACTAAAGCACGCTTACTATTGCTTGAATCTTCTCATAAGCAGATTTTATTGAGCAAAAAATTCAGGGGCTAGCAGTGAGAAAATGGTGCCCTTCAGCAGTCAAACTGATGGCACTCTATCAGACCATGACTCCTGCAGGGTACCAATTCCTCCTTCGAAAATGCAAGTATGTGCAGCTTGTATGAAAACCGGTAAGCAAATGTTCCTGTGGTATATAATGCAGGATGCTGCATAAGAGCTGAAAAATAGTGCTCTCCTAAAACCCAGTATATGATTCAATGCTAAGACTAGCAAAGTTTTGGGCTAAGCCACATGGATTACTTCACATTCCTGCTTTGCCAGTTTTAATTACCTGTTTTGGAATCAAATGAACAAAGGCTGGTTTTGGGTGGGCACAGTGTTAGAGGAAAACCAAAAAGTATGCCATGCTATCAGATAACACAGAGAAAGCAGATCTGATCATTACATTTAATAATCTCTTTCATCTACAGCTAGACAAGGTAGAGGCCAAAAGTAATACTGTTCCCAAAGGTCATTAGACCCACTGAAGGCCAGGTGGATCGTGACTCTGGCAGCTGGCTCAATTGTGAAACACCGGGATCAGTGACCAGTTTCTCTTTAAAAGGAACTGGAGAGTTGATAGCAAAGACTCTTCACTTGAAAGCTGGTAACCTAATGAAAGAGTCCTGAAGGACAGCAGCCTGTACACAAAATTCAGCTGCACCACTCAGGTGATGAGAGAAGACTAAGATTACTTGGTTTCAATTTGCCATATCCATGCCTAGAGGCACAGGGCTGGTCACAGAAAATGCTCTACCACGCTGAACATATAAAGGACACAGGGACAAGAATTTTGATCTTGTTTCAATCCATTTTATCCTATGCACATATCACAAAAATGGAACAAAGGAAACATTTGAAAACAGACACAAATACTCTCGTCCTAAATATTTAAGGCATAGAGATGTACTGATACAAAAACAAATTCTAAACTTGGTACTGTTGCAATTATTATTCTATGCTACGTTCATGTTTGAATTCCATTAAAAATGGGAAGTTATATACCCATATTCACACACATACCATGCATGCAGGTATCTATGTTGCTTTTGGTTGTCCCTGCAGTTTGTGAAGCAAAAGCCTTATGGCAGGTATTGAGCTCAATTTTACCAGCCAAAGGTATGGGAAATTAATGTATTAATTCACAAAAACAAAGCAAACAAAACACAACTTCTACAGCATGAATTTATTTTAAAACTCACCATCTTTAGCTTCTGATCTATGTCCCAGTTTAATCTGAAAATAAACATTTAATGTTAAGTAAAATTAAGATGGTGATAAATACATTTTTTAGTATTTCTCTTCCAAGACAGAATGAGTTTTAGTACAATGAAGCATTTACAGCTGGGCTGAATTTAGTTGGTGTTTATTTCCCCCTTAAAAGATAATTGTCTCTACAGCATTAGTTTTTACAAAAAATAGCCACGATGGCACTACAAGCAGACATAATGCAAACTGACAGTATAAAGTGCTTTGCAGCCATGAAGCTTTATTATATCACTAATGAGCTTCTCCTCAGGGAGAAATGAGAGCTAAGTAATTGACAGTTATCTTAAAATGACTCTAGTAAAATTAGCATAGGCTGTAAACTTGGGCTGACTCTAGGACCTTTGTCTCAATCATCCAATGCTGAAATATCAAGTCCAGAATCCTACCATCGATATTTCCATATGATAAAAGAAAATATTCTGATGCAACAAAGAATGCTCTTCACCACATCCTCTACCAGTAGCAGCCATAAAAGTATTGCAATGCTAAAAGAGATTAGTGCATTAAACAACATTATTTACTATTGACATAATTGAACTCATTGAGTCTTTAACTAGAGAAACAACTAATATGCATTCTCATCCCTTAAAAAGAACCACTGAAGACCCATTTTGAATACAAAAACTTCCTGCAATCCCTTCAGATGGTAACAAGTGAAACACTTCATGACAACATAAACACTTTCATCATTTGTATGCAAACAAACATTGCTGGAGATCCAAGATCACTTCTGTCATATATTTTATCAAAAAAATATCATGCTGGATAAGAGACATTACTGGAAAACTCTCCAGTCTAGTAAGGCCCTCTGATTATTTTCACTATTGGTTTTTCAAGCTGGCAGCAGTACAGCAACAAATAAAAGACTGAGGGCACTCAAATTCTGGGCAATTGACAGAAGGATATGGAGCACAGATAGTGATTTCCTTCTGGTATCAAGAAATAATATTGACAGGAACAGGCAGACCCATCAGACTGACATGTGGCTCTGAGGTTGGTGCCATCACAAAAACTTTGGGGTCTATGGCCATGGGATAATCTATTCAGCACCTGCTCACTATACCTGATGGGCCGTATCTTTCTCAGAGTGGAAAAAGAGCTCTAGCACAGGAGCTAGCAGGGCTCACTGACAGAGTTTAAACTGGCTTGGAAGGGAGAAAAGGAAAATACCCAGCTCACCAGTGGTGATCCAAAGGATGGTGTGTCAAAACTCGAGGAAGTGAACACTAAAGGGTTACCTCAATCTGCCTCCTGAGGTGTTGGATACAAAATACAACACCTGAAATGCTTCTCTCTCAAAACATCCAGCACGAGGAACAAACCAGTGCAGCTGAAAGCATTGACTCAGTCCCAGAGATTTGGTATCACTGATTTAAACGAAATCTGGTGACTGGAGTGCTTGTTGGGCAGCTACAGGCTCTTCAGGAGACCCACACAGGATAAAGAAGCAGGGGGGTGGCATCACATGTAATGGAAGGGCTGGAATATACAAGACTCACAGTTGGCAACGGTGCAGTTGAGAGCCTCTGGATAGGAATCAGGGACAAACAATGTGCATGTCATTGTATGAGTCTGCTACAGACCTCCCAGACAGGACAACGACCTCAATGAATTTTCTTTAAGGAATAAAGGGATGCTTCCAAACCAACTGTCCTTGTCTTTATGGGCAACTTCAGCTTGCCAGAAATCAACTGGAAGCATCACACAACAGGTACAGTCTGGGTCAGAAGATTCCTGAAAACTGGACAACTTTGTGGAAAAGGTCGTCAGGGAACCAACTCAAAAAGACACCTTCTTTGATCTGCTGCTTTCCAACAGAGAGAATCTCATGAGGAAAGTGGAAATTGGGGCCTTCTTGGCCACAGCAATCACACAGCCATTGAGTTTAAAATCTCTATTGACAAAAGGAAAGTGCCAGCAAGACTTCAATCCTGGACATGAGGAGACCAGATTTCAAGCTTCTCAGGAGCTAGTAAGCAAAGTACCCTGGGACAACATTTCTACAGGTGCTGGGCTCCATCTGTGCTGGCTACTTTGTAAACCTCCTAAGGGCACAAGATGAGGCAACGCCCAAATGACACAAGTCAAATGGATGAGGCGGAAGGCCAATTTGGCTGAACAGGGATGTCCTCTTGAATGTAAGGTAAAAATGGAAGCAGGGTCACGCAACATGGGAAGAATACAGAGTTGCTGCTTGCTATTTCAGTATTTATTAGAAAGGGAGTCAACATGAGATGCCAGCCTCATGGACAAGGCTGCAGGAAATCAGGCTTCGCTATTTCAATTATTCAGGAAACCATTTGTCTAAAAATAACAGGCCTTGAGGTAACAGCATAAAGCTGATTCAGGGGAGGTTTAGGCTGGATAATAGGAAAGGATTCTTCATCCAGAGGGGGTGGGCACTGGAACAGACTTTCCAGAGAAGTGGTCATGGCATCAAGCCATGAGGAGCCAAGAGATGTTTGGACAGTGGTCTCAGGCCCAGGGATGAGAGCTGGATTTAATGACGTTGGTAAGTACCTTCCAACTCAACATATTCTATGATTCTATAAATTTTAAGGAACTTCATAAAGGATAACATTTTGAACTGAAGGAAATTGGGAACAGCAACAGGAAAGATATAAAACAAAAGAAAAAATCCACTCTCAAGGTACAGTAATGTCTGCAGTTTGGACATGTGTGTGTGTTGGTTTGTTTGTTGAATAAACCTAACAAATAACTAGAATTTCAAGTCACAGACCATACATCCCTTCAGAAACTCAGAAATACAGCAAAGCCACTCCCTCTTGTGGGGTGGGTGAGTATTAGAGACAGGTTAACCAGATAATTTAAACAAACTTCTCTAGAAACAAAAATGTGCATTATGACATTTCTCATAAGGTAGCAAAAAAAAAAAAAAAAAGAGCCGTTAGGTAGGTCAAGAGCAACCAGACACTTGGTGAGACACTGAGAAGACATTCTGACACTTACCTTCTTAATAGCCACGATCTGATTGTTCGTTTTGTCCTTAGCTTTATAGACGGTGGCGAACTAGGGAATAGAGAGAGATGCTGTCGTGCGCAGGGCCTGACAGATCACGCGAGACAGAGGCTACCGAGCCCTCCTCAGGCCCGGGGTGCGCACCACCCGGCCCCCCGCGTCCCCATCGCGCCGCGGGCGGGCGGCGACACGGGCCGGGCCCAGCTGGGCAACAGCAGCCCCGCGGGCAGCCTCCGGCGCAGTCGCTCACCTGTCCCTCCCCAAGAAAGTCGAGCTTCTCGTAGCGCTTGGCGCGGGTCCGCGCATCCATGCCGGCGGGATGCGGATGGGAGCAGCCGGCTCAGCGCTTTAACCCCGCGGCTCCGCCGCTTCCGGCCGGCGCGGCCCCGGGCCAGGCGCATGCGCAGTTCCCGCGCGGATCGCGCCTCAGTTCCGGAGCGGCGGGGCGCGCACTGCGCATGTCCGCTGAGGCGGGCGGCGGCTCGTCCCAGCCGCTGTTTCTGCATTGAGCCTGCCCTCGCGTCTGACATTCGGGGACACTTCTGTATGCTCTCTGCGTAGAGAGAAAGGTTTTAATTAAATAATTATTATTTTCTAGAAAGCGTGCTCTCAGGCACTGTGTTAGATTCTACTGGAAATTCTTAATTATACTTATATAGTTTCTTCATTATGAACAATCACCTACAGTATAGTACTTAAAACTACCATTCAATAGCCATCAGAGGTAAATACTGGAGAAATTCTCACTTGAAAATTAATTTCCCTACATGCCCGTTTTGCTGTTATTTATTAAAGTAGTCTCTAAGATCAACAAAACTGTGTAACTGTTTAACTGTGTAAACTGTATAACTAAGAACAGCCATCATCTCAGAGCACTTCAATGTCTCTTTCCTGCGTGTAAAATCATTGCCAGTGAAACACTCAAGTGAGTCAGTCATACCTAAATCCCTGGAAAAGTGGTGGCATGCCTTGTACTGGAGGCCATCTCAATGTGGATGACAAGGAGGTGATCAGGAATAGTAGCATGGCTTCACTAGAGGTAAGACTTGCCTGACCAGCCTGATTGCCCTGTACAAGGAAACAACTGCCTGGATGGCTAAGGGGACAGAGTGGGTATTGTCTACTTGATGTCAGTAAGGATTCCAACAATCTCTTCCCACCATCCTCATAGAGATGCTCAGGGTGTGGGCTGGATGAGTGGGCAGTGAGGTGGATGGAGAACTGGCTGAACAGCAGATCCCAGAGAGTCAAAATCAGTGGCACAGGGTCTGGCCACAGGTGGAGTCTGTCCCTAGTGCTATCCCTCAAGGTTCAATGCTGTGCTGTTTAACTTACTCATCCATGACTTGGGTGAAGGGGCAGATGCCTGCTCAGCAAATTCAGAGGGCACAAAGCTGGGCAGAGCAGCTGATACCCCAGAGTGCTGTGCATCCCTTCAGAAGGACCTCAGCAGGTTGGAGAGATGAACAAAGAACCCTGTGATACTCAGCAAAGGCAAGAGCAGGGTCCTGCAGCTGGGGAGGAACAGCCCCAGGCACCAGCACAGCCTGGGGCTGACCTGCTGGGGAGCAGCTCTGCAGAGAAGGGCCTGGGGCTCCTGCTGGACAACAAGCTGCCCATGAGCCAGCAGCGTGTCCTGGTGGCCAAGAAATCCAACGGGATCCTGGGGGACATTGGCAGGAGCATTGCCAGCAGGGGAAGGGAGGTGATCCTGCCCCTGCACTCAGCTCTGGTGAGGCCTCACCTGGAATGCTGTGTCCAGGTCTGGGCTCCTCAGCACAGGAGAGACATGGAGCTGCTGGGGTGGGGCTGCAGGGGCTACAGAGATGATGAGGGGTCTGAAGCATCTCTCTTATGAGGAAAGCCAGGGGGAGCTGGGGCTGTTCAGCCTCAAGGGGAAAGAGCTGAGAGGGGACCTCATCAATTTCTATTAGTACTTGAA
Organism: Erithacus rubecula; assembly: GCF_903797595.1. Classification (NCBI taxonomy): domain Eukaryota; kingdom Metazoa; phylum Chordata; class Aves; order Passeriformes; family Muscicapidae; genus Erithacus; species Erithacus rubecula. The sequence goes on from NC_136661.1 coordinate 11,461,031, forward strand.
GGGAAATTGCCAAGAAGATGGACCAGGCTCTTCTTGGTGGTACTGAGTAATAGAACAAGAGGCAATGGGCAGATAATAATGTCCAGGAAGTTCCACTTAGACATGAGGAAGGAGTTTGTAACTGTGCACATGACCATGCACTGGAAGAGATTGCCCAAAGAGGGTGTGGATTCTCCCTCACTGGAAATACTCAAGCACCATCTGAACACAATCCTGTGCTGTCTGCTTTGGGATGACCCTGCTTAAGCAGGAAGGTCAGAAAAGATGACCCACTGTGGTTGCTTCCAATCTGACCCATTATGTGGTTTTGTGATCTCAACCAGTGGAAAAACAAAATGACTCTGTTAGATTGCTGATTTTTCAAATGGCTAATTAGAAAAATATTTTAATGGTGCAGAGATCATATATGTTCAATTGCTATTAGCCATCAACATAAAATCCTTCTCAGTCACAAATCAGTATCTTGTATGTTGTGTCAATCTTCTCACCCATCATATGGGATTTTATTAAAGCTATTAGTATATAGTAATTTTTAATATTAAGGAAATGCCTTTATTGTGAATATAATAGATCATTCTTCAATGATGGCCAAGAAACTATCTTCTGCATTTATTCTGGACCTCCACGCTGTAAAAGAAAAGCATACAGTTAAATATATTCCATTAACAGAATGGAGAATTGAGATCAAATTATCTTTTGCACTGTTATAGACTAAGAGACATAGTTGTAGTTTTAATTTCAGGTATAGAGCATCGAATATCAGCATATACTAGTCATGGCAACATTTTTTTCAAGGAAAAAAACAAAAAAATTAACACGTTTCCTACAATTACAGCTGCTTCCATGTCTTTATCTAAAGAAACCTGCCTCTTAACCTTAAAAATATCTGACAAACACAATGCTAACAGACACAAATTTTAAAATAATTTCACTGCCTAGATTCCAAGTGTAATGTAAAAACAAATCTAGGCTGAGTCATTACAATCCTAATGAGAAATCAGAAAGGTATTCAGTTGATTATTTTCCCAACGGAATTATTTTACAACTTTCCTCACTGTTAAACAAACTTACACAAAAAGTCAAGAAATGTATCTCTATGGGAAATAACTAATTTTATTTCTACTATATACATGCACCCTACTTGCATGCATGAAGGAAAACTGATTTCCTCTAGTAACATGGTTACCTTATACATGTCCTTACCATTTAGTAAAGCTTTGCAACCATCTTTTCATTTCAAACTCACAATCACCTTACAAATTCTTCACATTTTGTGCATTCACACTTTTAAATCACCAGTTTTTACAACTGAGAATTGTTACAGAACACAAGCAGGTTTTTCTTGCCTTTCATGTACAATGCCATATTTACAAGTATTGCAGAAAATATTTATGTCTAGTTTAATAAAATGTTTCGACTACTAGAAACACAAGAGTTAATTTACTAATACATAACTTACAAAACTAGTTTGAGAAATATTTTGGACTTGGATCACCTGGTAATAGCCTTTCCTGGTGTAAGAACAGATGTCTGTGCTCCTGCACAGCACAGTCAAATTAAACATTAAACAGCTGTTATAAAACAGGTAGTTAATGCAGGTTGTAACTATCACCAGCTTACCTGCACATCTGTTCTAAGTCCAAATCTCTGTACTCAGTGGTACCACAGTGAAAGTTGGACACCTTCTGTATTGGTACATTGGGTATTGCATATGAAAACCACTAAAAGCCCAGAGCACTCTTACACAGAATTACTATCTAATACCACACCAGAGGATGTAGAAAAAAGCTAAAAACTAAAACTTACTTGAATATATTCAATCTCTTCATCTGACATTTGTTTCCTTCTGTATTTCTGAGGTAAGGTTCTTGTTAATTCAGAAGTGTCTGGTGTACCTTGTACTCTACTAACAGGTGAAATATTTTGAAAGGCCGGTGATATGCCTCCTACAGATTCCTGTGCTTTTGAAGCAAGGGGAGATGGCATACTTGCTTGTAGAGATTCCTGTACTGAAACCCAGATTTCAAAACCAGAAATATTACTAGACTGTAAAATTAATAAGCAGCCAATATAATCTACCATTGCTTGAAAATCTTACTCATTATAACAAAAACCTAAAAGTATGAAGTCACTCTACTTCTCACAACCTGCTTTTATTGTTAAATATATGAGGTGCAGAATCAAAAAATTCTAACAGTAGTTTGAACGGCAGAAACACTGATGTGGAAACAGAAGATGTATCAGCACATACCCTAACAATGGCTTTTTCACTCCACTGTACTTAAGGAAAAAATCATAAAGTTATGTAAATGTTTGTGTGCGGGCAGTTATGTAGAAAGATAACTGAATTGACATATTTAATTTACTGCAACTGAAAAAAATGGACAAAATATAAAAGATCTAGAGGTTTATAGAAAGATAAAACTCTAAACCACAGCAGGCCGCAACATGCAATGCAGTGCTGTACTCATTTTTAATATTACAAAATGGCATCCTATCACATTTTGTTAATAATGTGCAGAATCAGGCATCAACAGTCAACGTTAATGAAATGCAAAGAGCGAGGAGTGCATGAAGTTCTTCACAGATGAGGATCAGGAGCTAAGCTTCAGGAATTCATATTAGAGAAGTTGCCTTGATTGTACAGATAGAAGAGATGACAAAACGGCTATGTTGTCACAGTCACCTTAGGTCTGTCCCACTATAGCTGATTTTACAATGGAAGTATGCAATTGATCCACTGGGCAGGACAGAGATCACAGCAATATGTTCATTTCAGCACTCAGACCTAAATATGGGATGTGATCCATCCCAGGGGGATGAGGGAGCTGGCAGATGAGATTGGGAAGCCACTCTCCATCATTTACCAACAGTCCTGGCTCACTAGGGAGGTTCCAGGTGACTGGAAGCAGCCAGTGTCACTCCCATCTACTGAAAGGGTAGGAAGGAGAATCCTGGTAAATACAGGCCAGTCAGCCTGACCCCAGTACTGGGTAAGGTAATGGAACAGTTGATGCTGAGTGCCATCACACAGCCCTTACAGGATGGGATCAGATCCGGGTAGGTCAAGGGTGTAGGAGGGGTAGGTCATGTTTGACCAACCTGGTCTGCTTTTATGACCAGGTGACCTGCCTGGGGGATGTGGGAAGGACTATGGGTGTTGTCTGTTTGGACTCCAGCAGAGCCTTTGACACTGTCTGGAACAGCATTCCCTGGAAAAGCTGCAGCCTGTGGCTGGGACAGGAGCACTCTGCTGGGTTTAGAACTGGCTGCATGTCTGGGCCTAGAGAGGGCTGGTGAACGGTGCTGAATGCAGCTGGTGGCCAGTCACCAGTGGTGTCCCACAGGGGTCTGTGCTGGGGCCAGTTTTTTTTTTTTTTAATTCTTCCCCTTGGAGAAAGAATGGGAAAATGCAAGGCTGCACCTTGAGTGCTGTGTCCAATTCTGGGCCCCTCAGTTTAGGAAGGACGTTTCGATGCTTGAATGTCCAGAGGAGAGCAACAAGGTGAGGGGCTTGAACAGAAGCAGAAGCAAAAATAAAAACCCTGTGAGGAATGACTGAGGGAACTGGGGTTGTTCAGCCTGGATAAAAGGAGACACAGGTGACCGTATCACTCTCTCCAGCTGCCTGAAAGGTGCTTGCAGTCAGGTGGGGGTTGGTCTCTTTCTCCAGACAGAACCAGAGGACACAGTCCTAAGCTGTGCCATGGGAAATATAGTTTGGATATTGGGAAAAAGTTTTTTATGGAAAGAATGATAATGTACTGGAATTGTTTGCCTGGAGAGGTGGTGGAATCACCATCCCTAGATGCATTTTAAAAAAAATTGGATGTGGCAGTCGGTGCCATGGTTTAGTTGAGGTGTTAGGGCATGCATTGAACTTGATGATCCTGAAGGTCTCTTCCAACCTAGTCATTCTGTATAATGGTAAAACACGTAACAAAGAATACTTCCACAGCAGTCCTTCCAGTGCTCCAGAAAAATAAGCAAGACAAGTGCAACATCTAACAGCTGGACAGGGGCTCTATATAACTATAAAATATGCAGCATGAAAACTGCATGAAACAAAGCATGTGACCTGCTACAACACCCCTGTTTTGCTTGGCTTTGTCCTTCCTAGCTCTAGCAAGACCAATCACCACAAAGTAGAGTGAGACAGTTTTAGCTTTAATGAGTCTGATGTAGTTGCAGGATTGGGACAAACAATCAAACACCTGCAGGACTATGACCAAGCCAGCATTGAGAGGCATATTGGGAAACCGTCAGTCATAAGACTGGGTCTGAAAGTCCCAAGGTGGTTCAGAAATAACTGAAGATCCCAAATAGAGCAAGGCAGAAGTGAGCCCATCAGAAGCAGCATATTGTGAATAGGGGACAAAGTATTTTTGTTTCAAAAAATATTACACCTGATACTAAAAAAACAAACAAAAAAAACCCCACAAAAAACCCCACCACAGCACTTTCTCCAAGTTTGTTTCATCTAGTGCAGAAAAGTCTAGAGATTTATCAAGGATTTTTCTCTACTGTATGTTTCAGTCTGAAGTGTAGTCAGAGTAGACTCATTAGCTACTCAAAAACATCAGGAGTGCAGTAATTTGAAATTTTACTACTACTGCATTAGTTCTATCAGTTTCTACCATATCCCTCTCTTCCCTGAGACCATAATGTTGCAGTAGTAATAGGCCCACTAGAATTTGACTGGCCTTTCACATCCCTAGTTGCCCTGAGGCGCCATTTAGCTATGTGAGAGCAACAGTCTGGTACAATTAAATGCAGATTTTGCTACAGCATTCAAGCAAGACAAAGTAGGTTGCAGTTTACTAACAAGATGACAGATCCTATGAAGGTCTAATGTACTTAAAAGAAGATACAGTCACAAGAATGTTCTGACACAGAAATAAACAAGAGGTCAGAAACACATTTTCAGGCTTTTGAGAAAGTAGTTCACTGGCCTGAGAAGTGGTGTATTTGGCTGAACTGTGCAAAATGTATAGAATTTTGACAGAAAGTACTGCAGAAAATAGTTCCTGAAGAGTTCACAGGTAAGTCAGAAGAAGCATTTCTATGAACTGTGAAGGCTTTCAAATGTTAAACTAAACAAAGCTAAACTGCAGGCTTGGTAGTGCTGTGGCAAATACTGTAGGCACAGTATAATGTCAGAAATGAGAATAACAGAACAGAGCTTTTAAAGACAACTCCTACTTTTCTTTCAGCTGCTTTTTGACCCAAAAGAACTTCTAAACTAACACATTGCTAATATAAAAGTGTTATTTAAATATAATAGTATTGGGAATACCATAAATATCAACATAGGTGTAAGAGTTAATGTCAAAGATTGCAATGAAATATTTTTTTTCCCTCAGCATTAATTAGTAACCAAAGAAAATACTTCTTAAAATGTACAGAGGGCTGGATCTCCCAGCTATAATCATGTTTTGAAAATACAACAGAAAATGCATCACATGCTTCAACTAAGAAAAAATACAGAAAATGTGACATAATTTATTCAAATATCAGTGAATAACTAAAGCTGCTTCAAACTGACTCAAGCACAGTCATTTCAGTAAATATTAGTACTTGGGAAAATGTGATTTTACATAAAGTAGAAAACAAACACTGGAAATCTTTGTGAATATTTCTTGAGTAAAAAAATAAAGATGTGCATGCATTATGTGTCTACACACAGTTGTACAGAAAAGAAGTTGTGAAGAAAGTTCAAGAGTTGACTTCAAATTAAATCAAGAATGTTTCAAAATCCACTCCAACTCAGTTCAGTTGTATAGCTGAAAGAGAGAAATTGGATCCTGGGTCTTAAATAAAACAGTCCATGTAGAGAAATGTGGCACAAGCTATATCCCAAAATACTTACTTTTAGGTCTGGGACCACTTTTTCTGTCTGGGAACTTTATTAACGGAGTATGTGGCTTGACTACCTAGAACAAGACCAGGCAGGAGAAACAGACACAGGTTACTGTGAATAATATAATGGAATGTACAATGTATCAAGCAACAGCTGCTCTCTGCACCACTACTCTGATACACTTACTACTTATTGAAATTCTAAGTTCACCCCAGGAAGAATTTTATTTTAAAAAGTAGTGCTGCATCCTGATGTCCAGAGCAGGTACAGGCTTTGTCTTCCTTTTCTCATCAGTGTGTGTGTGTGTGTGCAGAAAGAGCCACTGCCATTGCATGAAGGCAATCACAATGCATTCTGCTCTGGTGAGAACCCGCCCAGACTGCTGTGTCCAGCTCTGGGGTCCCTAAAGCAAAAAAACCATGGACGTACTGGAGTGAGTCCAGAGCAGGGCATGAATATGATCAGAGGGCTGAAGCATCTCTCCTGTGAGGACAGGCTGAGAGAGCTGGCGTTCAGCCTGGAGAAGGCTATGGGGAGACCTTATAACCCAAAGAGAGCAGGTTTGGATTAGAAAGATATGGATTTAGGATGCAATTCTTTATTTTGAGGGTGGTGAAGCACTGGCACAAGTTGCCCAGAACATCTGTGGCAGTCCTATCCCTGGAAGTGTCTAAGGCCAGGCTGGACGGGGCTTTGAGCAACCTGCCCACTGCGGGAGGGGGGGCGGGGTGGGGATGTAGCTAGGTGACCTTTAAGGAGGTCCCTTCCAATGCAAATCATGCCATGGCTCCACAGCGCTTTAGCACACGCAATCGCGAGCTGTGCTCTGCCTGTACAAAGCACTTTCACCTTGGAGAGACTCATCTTAGGAAGGAGCTGCCAGCCAGCTCCGCACCCGCTGCTATCGCAGCATCGGGCACCTGCGACACAGCGTGCACGCCACTGCACGGCTCTCCCCAAGGACATCGACCGCACCGGCGCCGTGTCAAGCCGCGACCGCCTCAGATCTGCTGCTCGGCGGCGACAGCAGGAGAAGCGAGCACCGCGGCCTGAGCCAGGGCTCCGGCTATCTCAGGCACCGCCGTCCCGGGGCCGTCCTTACCTGCACCGCCCTGGTGGCGGCCGCCATCTTGCTGCCCATGGTGACGAGCCCGAGGGGCAGCCCCAGGCCCCGCCCACAGCCCGCCGCGCGCGGGGCCTCCGTCTGTGGGCGGGGCCCGCAGCTGCGGCCCGGCCTGCCGGATAAATCGCTTCATCGCGAATTAAAAAACACCTCCAAGCCAAATAAAACAAGGAAAATAGGCGTTTTATTTTTATCATAAGATCAACGCACCCAGCTAAAAAATAGAAAGTGATCACTCACCAAGTTAAAAATGAAGATCAGAAACAAAGACAACAAGGTACACTACACACTCCCAAAATGTGCTACATCCCAAGAGTCCACTTCCTTCAAACATCAAACAACACCAAATGAGAAAAGCGCAAATGCTAGTCAAGACATATAATTAAAACATTGCTTAGCTGCACAGTTGATGGCACGATTTCACTTTTGCAGATAAGAGTCACTGCTAACAAGAGCACAAAATTTGTGGCGTTTTAAAATTATATAAAATGCCTTAAAAACAAAAATAATCCCAACTCCGGACTTGCTAATAAATTTTCCAGATTGAGTTTTTGACTGGGACAGAGCAGGGTCGTGCATCCTGCTTGAGCTCCACGGCCTGCTGGTCCCCAGGAAAAGGGTACAGCAAAGCCTCAGTTAAAGTCAATTTCTACATGAAACCTTGAAACCTTTATTGTGTTATTGTTGCCTTTTAGAAGAAAATGAGCGCTCAGACAGGACATGCTTGAGAAATTAGTCTTCAGGTAGTTTCTTTTCATCAGCTCCACCACCTATTCAAATGTTTGTTGTTCCACCAGAAGATAAATTTAATTTCAAAGAATGGCTTCGACACATTTTAGTTCTCTAGAGAGAACAACACCTTTCAGAAAATTAAAATTTTAAAATTCTTGTGCATCTCAAAAACACTTCAATCTATTGAGTTCAATTAAAATGCATACACTTTAAAAATAAACCTATAAATATAACATGTCTCCTGACTCACTGAAGATAGACATTTTTTTCAAGCTGTAGAACAATTGCCTTTAAAGATGGATCTTCTGCCCAGTTAACTGTGCTTCCAAATATGATGCTCTATAAATGAGAAAGAGTTACAGGTTAAAATAAGACCTTGCAAAGGACAATTCCTAGTAAAATATTTCAAAGAAAGTCTCCTTTTAAATTTTTAATTTGAAAGGCCTTGAAATTCACAAGTGTTTGAAGTAGGATAGGGGAGAAAAAGGAGAAAGGGAAGTATTGGTTTAGATCATATTGTTGATAAATAGGCAAAAAAAAACCCAAATCCATGTCTTCTGATTTCCTAGAGAGGCTTGCATACTACCTCTATTTTAAACAAAGAAACCTAGAGAATATTTAATAAAGTCTGCCTCACACACAAAATAACAGAGTTAACTTTCTTACCCAGCCATTCTGGATTGAAAATGGGAATTTACATTTAACCAAAGAGGATTTGTTCTACTTAGGGCTAAGAAAATTTCAGGAATACAAAACCAGGAGGAGGTAGTTTTAGACTCTAATCTAAACCCCAGTAAAATGTTCAATTTCTCATTCTGAATTTGGTAACAGTATTACCAACACAAAATAGTAGCAGCCATAGCATGCAGAGCAAGAGGTCAGAACACTCCTTTCGTCCTTGACATTCCTATGCAGCCGGACAGATCCTTCTACCTTAACCCAAACCATGAGGTTTTCTTCCTCACTTTGCATGACTCCACACTCCAGGTGCCTATCATCAGCTGCATGTATACAGACCAGTTAGCAGGCCCTGACACATGGATAACCAAAAGGGCAAACGCTAGGCTGCTGAGAGGATCTGGAGACTGGCTGTGGCTGCAGGCCAAGGCTTTCACAGGGCTGTAGGGGGTGGCACAAACAGAGAAGGCCTGTGGTCAGAAGGGACAGATGGAGGCTCATTGGTAGAATGGGATTAACACCCATTTGTTTTTTCTAACTATGAGATGGGGAAACTGATTTGGTAGGGTGCAGTGGTGACTCAGAATAAAAAAAAAAAAAATACAACCACTACTGTGACAGACATTCTTCAAGAAAGATGCATTATTTTTTTACCTTTAAGGAAACAAAGATTGAAAGATTGTTTCTAAACCCTGCAAAAAATTAATGCAAAGATGCTTGTGATAATTTCGTGCTCCTCGCCTTTAAAGCAATAGAAGTCTTCCTTCTATATACATTCTTCCATTAACACTGTTAAAGGTTTTGTGTTGCTAAGTAATTTTTGCCACATAGTATGCTATCTTGAGTATAATGAAAAATTGTAAACTTGGCTCTAAAAGCCACACAACCTTACCTGGAGCACATTTTGGAGTATTGTAGTTTTCTTTCTTACTTTCTCTAATGTTTCATGCATCTCCTGTGTTGCAATGTCATTCACACTTTCTTTTTTCTCCTTTTCCTTTTGCATCGTGGTGTGCATTTCCTGTAGTTTCTGTTCTTTGTTTTTTAGTACTGTTACATTATTAGGAAAATTAACCTTTGTTAGGTGAACAATAGAGCTGAAGATATTCTTTTTCCTCACAGCCGCCTAAAGCACTTCCAACTGAAATAACCCTAATTTCACACTCCACTCCTTCTCTCCAATATACCTCAAGATATTTCTTTTGTGAAAGAGGCAACATATGGTGTGTCTACCTGGTATCAAACTATATCAATTGGCTCCTTGGCCGACAGCAAAACAGAAAATACATATGATATGCTGCCTGCATTTCCCTCACACAGGGACCAATTTGCATCTCTGTCCCATACCCTGTTTTCAAGTGCCACAACTTTTGTAGATCTTTTTTCATACCTCCCAAAGACCTTTACTCCCTTTTCACTGCAACTAAATTCCAAAGTTGTACAAAGAGCATATGGACATGACCAGTGAATATTACTATTTTTATAGGAAACCAGGCTAAAAATTAGACTGATTAAAAGTGTTTACGAGCAGCTCATACGTTGAAAGAATGCTAGCAGGGCATTCCTTCTTTTATTTGCAAAGATATTGAGATATCAAACATGTCCATTTTTCCCATGTGAACAGTTATTTCAACAAACTGTGTTTGTTCATTACTGTCAGGATATACACAAATCCCTATCTTGAATCAGCTGTTAAAATTGGTGGCAAACCTGGTCATGCAAGCATTCAAAGAACATATATGCCATATGAAGTTCTGAATACTGATGTCACATCTAAATTTGATCCACTGTAACAAGAACTAGTGAATACCAACATACATACACTTCTTTGTTAAGCAAATCCCCTCCCTATTAAGCAAACACCTCATAAATGTGCAATATGACAGAAGAGCATTTTTTATGTGCTGTAGGGTTGATTTAAATGACTAAACAATGTGTAACTTTCTGATGAGCTTACATGAAATAAGAAAATGCTGCCACATTGTTTTTGAGTGTTGTCTTGCATCTCATTCCTACATGTCAGTCTCACCTTCAAGTAGGGAACACCCCAGCTCATCTCTACAAGTGTTTTTATCAAGTGTTATAACTATGTTGAGTTTTGTTACTTCCCATGTAAATTAATATTGCTACAAGAACAACTTCAAAATATGAACTATAGGTATTCTGCATTAAAATACAAACCAAAGTCAGTACAGATAACGCACTTACAGTGTCTTTTCTTTTTAATGTCAATCAACTCTTGTTCCTTCTCATGTGCTCGCTGAAAGAAAAAAAATATTTTTCAGACTCTTGTCTTCAAAAATACTGAAAGATGCTAATTCAATAAACATAAACAGGTAAGGGCAACTCTAAAACAGACTTACTTACATGCTCACTTTAAGTAATCCACTCAATAGTTTTGACAGCAGTAGGAACTGCACCCATGTCATCACATATTTAGCTGTGAATGACTTGTGCAATCCTGCTGCTTTCAAAATGCACTCCTGCCCAGGCTGAGGTTGGTTGACTGGCATAACAGTAAGAGAAGCTACAACTGCCACTTACCTGCTGATATTCAACTATTGTCCGGCTAAGCAACAGTATGTGTTTCATTGTTTCCAAGATCTGCCTAAGAAAGCAAACAGTTGAATGTTAAGGCATACTAATATAAGTAGGTCTTAATCAGTTTTACTTAATTAGTTAAGACCACTAATATAAGTCAATATCATAAATGTTTAAATCAACCCTATTTGGGTTAAATAAAGAATTTCTCATTTATCCTAACAGCAAAATAATATTACATGTCTGCACACTTCTTTAATATACCCAGTATCGTTATAGAGGCCAAAGAGTTCCCTTACTTATCTCTCAGTTTCCCTAAGATTTCATTTACATCTGTCCAGCATTTTACATCACAGAGTTTGTAGGGCATCAAGAAAGCCTAGCCATCTGGAAATGGCTATGAATTAAAGCTCCTCAATCATAGAGATGCAATCTCTTAGCTGTATTTCTGACAGAAATTAAGTTTCTCATATTGCACTTCATACGCATTCACCTGTTAATAATGGGTAGGAAATTAAAAGCTACTTTTAAATATGTTTAAGCTATCAGTTCTTTTTCAAGACAATTTGCTCCAACACAGCTAATTAATAAAGGCTCCAAATCAGAGACAAGGCCCTGTTACAACCCTGTAATAAGTGCTCAGCTATTATAAACACAGGTAACTCAGGCAGAAACTAGGTAACTAAAGACAGAAAGCTCTCTTAGCTACAAGCAGTTCTCACTAGTGAATCAAGAGTTATGATTTCTGTAATCAAAGATAGGTGACTTCAGAGCCCAACTGTGAATCTACCATGGGTGTATGAGGTGTGATCATGCTGATTTGAGCCAGAACGTAGACAGTGTATGATTCTGTCAAATCTAGAAAAATGAAGCCTGCTTTCACAAGAGGTAAAATGAAATAATCTAGAAATAAACTGTGCAAAGTTCATTCCTTTCTAGCTATCTGACCTCCAAGAACACCTTACCGTGAATCCTCATCTTTTTGTTCCAATTTCTTTCTCAGGGCATCCATAATTTGGATTCTGCGTATTGTAAGAAATAACATGTGACTGATGAGAACTCAAAAGAAATGGAAAGAAGCAGCAAACAGAGAGAAACAGATTCAAATAAGTAATAGAAAAAGATAATTTTCAGGATTCCACTTTCACACTGGAATTATATAAACAAAACATACAGTACCTTTTAAATATCACTCTTCTTAAATAATGGCGCTTAACTCTCAGGACAAGGAAGAATAATCAATAATTATTTGTGAGAGTGACAACTACTTTTCCTCTTGATCAACGTATTTTGACACCATTAATCACAGAGTTTGCAGAAAGGAAGCTGGGCATTTGGAAAGTACTGTCGAGAAATATGCTTACTCATCTGTACAGTCACTCTTTCCCAACTGTAAAGGAACTTTCAGGTTTACACATTTCAACAGTTAAGTCTTTAGTTTTGGTGGGCTTTTTTTTTGTTTCATTTTCTACAGCATATCCATCTGCATTCCTATTGTTCAATGGTACTTATAATCTCCCCAATCTTCTATATAATTTTATAATCCTGTTTTAATCAGACCTATGTATGTATGCATCTATGTATGCACACACAGAGAGGAAACCTCCAAATAAAGGGTGAAGAAAATTCTACCTTTGCAAGGCCAATGTCTTGTTCTGGAAAGAGACTTTTACTTCCTCTATATCTCTTTGCAAATCTTCTGTGGCACTGAAAGAGAAAAAGCAGTAAGGCAGACAACCTGAGTGCGAAGATAACCGATTTTAAAAGCATCACATTTTAATTGATTTCTACATATCTAATGTAAGAATTTTTCAAGTGAGCCACAAATAACTAGGGCCAGGAGTAATTTAGCATTGGAACTATATTAGTGAATTCTAGCCATCACATAAAGAACTGCAAATTTAAAAGACACATCAGATACAGAAGTACATTGGGAGAATGAATAAAGCATTTCTTCCCCACATTTTCTTTTACTTTCCATTATTTTCACCAATCTTCTCCAAAGTACTGATTGTCAATTCAGCAATTCACAAAGAAGGAAAAATTAGAACAGAATTTTGAAGTTATCCAGTGACATACCTCTGGATAAAATTTTCTCCAACTGGATAATCAAGGAAATTTTCTTTTTCTGCAAAAGAGAATGCCACTAAAACAAGCATAATAGAGACTTTCAAATACAATCTAAAAGCATAAAGGATTAGCATTTTTGGTGTGAACAAGTTATTTCTTACTCCTATGTCTAAGCTTTATTATCTTTTACTGTTAATTATTACAGCTGTATCAGAGAAATAATCAGGCTCTAAAATATTTTAATTTAGCCCTTTTTAGATGAGCTAGAGCTGGTTCATGACATTTGTCTATATATGCCACTGGATGGCTCAGTTGGAAGAGCATGTACCCAACTGTACACTGGGCTGTATCGGAAATGTGGCCAGCAGGTCAAGGAGGTGATTCTACCCATCTACTCTTCTCTTGGCAGACCCCGCCTGGTGTGCTGCCTCCAGGCCTGGGATTCCCAACATAAGGACATAGATCTGTTAGAGCAGGTCCAGAGGAGGGCAATGAGGATGATCAGAGGGCTGGAGCACCTCTCCTATGAGGAAAAGGCTGACACAGTGGCTGCTCACCTTGGAAAAGGCTGCACGGTGATCTTGCTGAGTTCTTCCAGTCCCTGAATGGAGCTTATGAGAGAGCTGGAGAAGAACTTTTCACTGGGGTATGTAGTGACAGGACAAGAGGGAATGGCTTGTACTTGAAAGGGGGTAGGTTTAGATTAGATATACTGTAGGGTGGTGAGGCACTAGTAGAGAGATTGCCCAAAGGTGCTGTGGATGCCTCATCCCTGGAAGTGTTCAAGATCAGGTTGTCAGGTTGGAAAGGGCTCTGAGCAAGATTGTCTAGTGAAAAGTGTCACTGTGCATAGTGGGGGGTTTGGAACCAGATGTGTTGGTCCCTGCCAACCCAAATCATCTCATGACTCTACAAGTAATGGAAACACCTTAAATCAGTATTGCTCCCAAACAGGAGCAATACTGGCAGGCTTTTGGCAATAATTCTATACCAATGACCAGATTTCTGAAAACCAACACCACGCGTCATTGGAGTCTAAAGTTCACACATAGTAAAGAAGGGAAACGGCAGTGGCCAACAACTCTATGGCATATTTGTAAACATTCAAATAAATCTCAAGAGCTGCCTAGAAAACACGTTAAAATCTACAGTCAGGAAAGAAAACATCATCATCGTAAGGAGCGCTTTTGATAAATAATTTAAAAATATTAAAATATACATATACATCTGTATATATGTATATACATGTATATGCCACTTCGCATTCTTTGTTAGGGCAACATCCCAACATCCCACTGCGAGGAGGGATATGCTTACCGGCAAGAACAGAAGTGTTGCACTCCATGAACTGCTCCTTCAATTGGTCTCTCATGCTGTGGTGGGAGTAAAGAGACAACGGTCAGAGGCTGCGCATCCCTTCATCCCACCCCTCAGCTGCTATCCGTCCCGTCGGCACTAACTGGAGCAGAGTGAGGATATTCACGTCGCCGTCGCCGTCACCGTCGCCATCGCCGTCGCCGTCGCCGTCGCCGCCGCCCCCATGGGCGCACGCCCGAGCCAGAGACGGCTCGAGCTCCCGGGCCGGTGATGGTGACGGCTTGAGCTCCGGGGCCGGGGCCGGGGCCGGGGCCGGGGCCGGGGCCGGGGCCGGGGCCGGGGCCGGGGCCGGGGCCGGGGCCGGGGCCGGGGGCTGATCAGGGAGCACAGCCTCTACCGCCGCCATCGCCGCACCTTCAAACTGCGCGGCTCCCGGCGGCCCGCGCGCCCCGCGCCTGCGCAGAGCAGCGGCCCTGGGCGGGAAGGCGCAGCCCTCAGCGGCTCAGCCCCCAGCCCTCAGCGGCTCTGCTCCAGTACATGAAGGGAAAAAAAAAAAAAAACTTTGGCAGGGCACTAGGTAAAGCGCAATAATACTTCCGTCTGACCTAGTGCTTGCGTGGAGATAGAAACAATAGGTGCAGTCTACTAACGCGATTAAAAAATAGATTGCAAAATGGAAGCACTAAATGCAGAGAGCCACTGCATGGACCAAAGACTTATGGGGTTTAAAAGCAAGTGCAGCTGTCAGCCCAGCACAAGGATTCTGTTTACCATTAAACCATGATCTCAAAATATTCACACTTTTTTTTTGACGTGCCATGGGATGGTGACCCCCGCACAACTCTGGACAGCATATTCCAACATCTGACTGCCTTGGGCAGCCTCTGTAATTGTCTAAGGGAGGGGAGAGTACAGCTCCACAAGCCAGTCTCTTGGAGTCCTCAACAGTTTCTCCTTCCTCTTTGAGCTCTGCCACCAGGCTGAGCAGATACCCACCTCACACAGCTGCCCCCAAGTCTAATCAGTCCACCACCAGAACAGGAGGGCTCATGTCCATACAATGCTCCTGTCCGTACACCACCCTGCGTGACCCGCCACAGCACTGGAGCTGCCCCAGAGCTCACCAAACTCTCAGCACTAGTCACAGGCTCCGGGAAGATGCCTCAGCTGTGCGAGCAGGGTAACTGTGCTGCCCTCCCCACCAAAAAAAGACAAATCAAAAAATTATAGTAGCTTTAATAAGTTTAATACAAATAAGGTACTTTGTATATACAGTGAGCAGCATTCTGCTTAAGTTCTTAGAGTTAAAAATTTTAGCCAGATCCTATATAATAGGAGAGTATAATGGTGCTTATCTTGGGGTTGGTGGTGGTGATGTCTTAAAGACTTAGAAATTAATCAATACACTTTTGAGGAAATGTCAGTAAAATATTAATAATACAAAGGACATAATATAAAGGCTTATCTTTATTGAAGACCTCCAGAGGCACACATGGAAAAATGTGCCTCCACCCTGCCCCAGGGTGTATACAGTTTTATAAGTTTAGCAAATTAACATAACTGACAAGAATTCTCAATTAGAAGCACAAGCTATGAAGTAATTCCCACCTGTTCAAACTTCTCTGAATCCTCTCCTACTCCCTGCTTTTAGATAGGAGCTAAATTTTCTGTTCGAAAACATGTCTCAAAGAGCTAGTTTCAACCTCAGCTTCCAGGAAGAACCAAGTTAGGATAGGGGCCTTGGACCTCCAGGGTTTGGAGCCTCTGGAATATGTTTTGTTTTTCTGCCTATCAAGGTAGGGAGAAGTACTGGGGGTTAGCTAGGAACTATGTACAACAATAATCTACAGAGCTATGAATGTATATGAAGGAAGTATAACAGCAAAAGTAGTTCTGGAAATAGTGGCATATTTCTTCATGATTGCCTGCAGAGAAATCAGGTTGATTATCTTTAGTCTGTTGACTAACACTGTTTCAGCTCATCTAAGGCTTGGTGATCAAGCCAGGCCCATCCTAGTACACAAAGGCTATTCTTGGATGGTCCACACCCACCTGAGCAAGATGAAGGTCTTCAGCTCAGAAATGAGCAGTTCTTATTTAAGTCTGTCTCCAGTGACTCAACTGAACCAGCCTCAGTGTGCCACATAACTACACATACTGCCCCCACATCCCTACACCCTAAGATTCTTACATTTTCTTGGCAGCACACTTGTCCATATTGATGACATTCTTGGTCATATACTGTATAATTGAGAGAATCTCACTCTCAGTGTAAGATGTGTAGCACTGCAGAAGTGATAACTGAAAGGAAGGGACTCCATTAGATAAGCCTATTAGAATACTCCAAGTACACTGGGCTCTTCATCTTCAGTTTTGCTTGGACAATTACGGCCTCTTGTGTCACAGTGGGAGGATTTCAAAGATACTGCCCTACTGCTGCACCCTTTTAGTGGTCCACAGGAAGACAAGAACATACATCAAGGAGTTTCAGAGACAAACAGAAGGCAGCTGCTGCAATCATGGATGGAGGGAAGTGAACCATGCCATAATTCACAATGCACAACTCCATCAAGCCAGAATGTTTTGTTTAGTTTATCTGCACTAAGTCAGAGTTGAATATTGGCTATCTCCAGGGCAAGAGCATCCTGTCAAGCCTTGGTTTAGGTAAACAGGAAGAAATAGTTCCTTACAGAACACTTTCAGAGTACAGAATTGAAATTCAAGTGGCTTAATCACAGAACACTTCTGTGTCATATTGGGCTGCACATAGTCTAGAATCACCCTTTCAACGGCAGTCTAGCAGTTACCTGCAGTATCAGTGACATTCCACTGTGGGAAACTGCAAGGAGTTCTTTTAAAATTAGATGGTGAAGAACAAAATTAAGTCAAACAAGACAAACACTGAATCTAAGAATCATTTATTCACAATGAAAAACAAAATCAAAGGGAGTGACACTGCTAAAGAAAACTAGAAAAGATAGAGCAAGAGGAAGAAAAATGGGAAAGGAATGGAATGACAGGGGGGCGAAGAGAGAGTGAGAAAGAGAGGAGGCCGAGACAAAAAGATACCACTGGAGGTTGGGAAGTGCCATCGTCATCCACGGGGCGGGGCAGTGCCCACTGCATGCCAGGCGGCAGGACACAGGTGAGGGGATGGGGCAGGAGGGACTGGACACGACTGAGGGGATGGTGCAGGAGGGCCAGGGCTGGACAGGGCTCCAGCAAGGATCTCAGTGGGCTGGCTCGGAGGTGGGCAGGGTTGGACCCTGGTGGCTCAGCATTTCTGTGACTGCCTCCTGGATAGCAGCGGGACCATTCTGCTTTCTGGCGTCATCCACCAACCAGGAGGACAGTTGTTGTCCTGAGGACAACCTGTCTTTCTAATGAAAACCAAGGCAAAGAAGGTCTTAAGCACCTCTGCCTTTTCCTTGCTGGAACTGGATGGGCTCCATCCCTCAGTTAAGGGCAAAAGGTTTTTAGCTCATGAACTGGCAGATGAGCTTGTGAAGCCACCTTCCATCATTTACCAGTTTTGGCTCGCTGGGGAGGTTCCAGGTGACTGGAAGCTGGCCAATGTGACACCCTTTCACTAAAAGGGTAGGAAGGAGGATCCTGGGCCAGTTAGCCTGACCCCAATACCCAGTATGGTAATAGAACAGTTTATACTAAGTGTCATCACACAGCCCTTGCAGGATGGCCAGGGGATCAGACCCAGCCAGCAGGGGGTGTAGGAGGAGTTTAAAACCCTCTCAACAAGGTCTGCCAGTTCATGAGCTAAAAACCTTTTGCTCTTAACAGAGAGATGGAGCCCATCCAGTTCCAGCAGGGCAGGTGCCATAAAAGTTTCCCCATGATCAAAAAATCCGAAATTTTGCCGATGACCCTCAAGCCACTTGTTAATGATATGAGTTCTCCTATTCCTTTCATTGTTTATCTCAGCCACTAAGGGGACTGAGAAAGGAAAAGACTACCTGTGCCTCTGTCCTATCAACCACTTGACCCAGTGCCCTAAAGTCCCATTTAATTGCCCTGACACTCTTTTCAATCTCATCACTGCCAACCTGGAGTACCAGCAGTGGGTAATAATCAGAGGGCTGGATTGTAGGAGCCCAGGGCATACCCCTGGCCTCCTTGGGGGTCTCAAAACCCCCCTGGAGAGGGTCTCAAAGACTCCTGAGTGAGACCCTGGTGTCTCAGGTGCTGAATTCTAACCCCTGGGGGAAATTGCCAACACAGAGGGAATGGAAACAAGCTACCAAAATTAGTAAAGTGTAAATTAAACCTTTAGAATGTAGATAAATAGGTTTTTGGAATGTTTAGATAATTTCACTAATACCAAGTTTGTTCTTATTATTATGGTATTCAAGAACCACTGAATACCAGAAAAAAGAAACCAGTATGACAATAATAGAAGGGACGATCAAAGATGTATTCGTTCTTGTTAACCACTGAATTAATTTCTTAAATTCCAAGGAAAAATTTGACATGCTACAGACAAGTAGAGGGGGCACTAGAAGCCTATAAACAGATGCCAGCACAACTACCTCTGAAGATGTATTTTATTACCTCATGGATAGATTTTCACTAAACACAGAGATTTGTTTCCTTTGCAGTATTAAGTCCTCAACATCCATAATTCTTACATAAGGGCACTCTTTCACTTTCCAGTCAAGAAGTCTCAATTTACTGTTCATTTCAGCAACTTGTCAAGTCCAAGACTACTGTCACAGTTTATAATTCTAAACCTGAGCTTCTTCCCCAGGTAATACATGGAGGCACAGTTGGCTACAGTGCACCTGAAGCTGTCACGGTATTACTAAAAAAAACAAGCAAAGTACAGGATAACATATCTTGAAGAGATGAAGTTTAGTTGAATGCTAGGGTGCTTACTGATTTATTTCTAGACTTCAAATACTGCATTTGCAGTTATTCATACAAAAAGTACAAGAAGTTTTATTTTACAGAGTGGTTTGAGTTACGATTCTGAGTCTTCCCAGGAAGAAGTGTTTTCATTTTTTGCCCCTTCCCTATTTCGCATTGTTAGATCTGTGGATTTTGCTTTTTAAAAAAAGTACTTTGATACGAATGTAAAATGGTAACATATATTTGTTCTGGTACATTTAATGTAGAAATCAGATTTGTATGCCGAGACATAATATAAAAACTGTATATTTCTATTATCTAACAAAGTATGCAAAACACAGGACTTGATGTTTTTTACTTCCCAAATAAAGTGGTTTTTTTCATTCAATTTCAAGCTATCCTTGGAGGAAAGAAAAACAGTGCCTAGTTGATTATGTTTACATTCCAATATAAACTACTTCTATTTCCCACTGCTAACAAGAAATTACAATACTGATGTTCCCCACTTTAGAGAAAATGTGGAATATATCTGTGCTCATCTACAGGTTTCAAGACTTCTGTTTAATAAACAAGTAGTATATAAGATTTCGATTATTTTCACATTTACAGTAAGTACTCAAGTCCTTATTTCCTTTATAAAAGCATCTCAATCCAATTAACAAGATAGTATACTTACAAAAATTAAAATATATAGTTCATTTGTTTCTGTACATGTATGTGCAAGATCTCCCGGCAAAAATACACATATGGAATACAACAGCTTGACCATTTACATCTCCTTTGGCAAATACAACTTTCTATTACATGATGTAAGTACCATCTTTGTAGTATTTCATGGATTCTAGCTGCTGAGTCATTGCAAGGACATCCTGAAATCCTGTACTGAGTCCCGACATGTGTTGAAAATAAGCTTCCTTCTCCACTTGGACAGTTAAGTTGTTTACACCAGCATCTTTCAGAATTGCTGTGACCTGAACAGAATGGTACAAGTAACATTAGTACTGCACTTCACATGTATCTCATAGTAACTTGCCATATGCTGGCTCTGCAATGCTGTAAAAAACCCAACATATTATTGTGAAGACTTCAATTCTCTGGAAAGCAAAAAGTAGCTTAAGAGGGTATGGCTTTGCAACTTCTGCACACTGGGTGATTGTCAGTGTCTAACATAAGGAAATATGTACCTTTTTGAGGAAAAGAAAAACACATGGCAGATAGGTAGTGGTAATCCAATTTTAAGATACGTGATTTGCATCCAGATACCTCTATTGTTTATTCCCTGTTTTGTAGGCCTTTTTTTACACCTCTCCTTTTCTCAGAGCAGATGTAGTGGCACTTTCAGTCTGTGTTTTGGCAGATGTTCTAGCAAACAACTCTTTACACTTTACACTCTTTTTTTCAAGCTAGCAGGCAAGGGGCAGTACAGCGTTAGAGACAATACAGCTCTACAGAGCTGAGACAAAAACAGACAGCTACAAAAAAAGAATCATACATGTCAACTTAAAACTTCAGTCTGTGGCCAAAAGGGAGATGCCAAGTAGGAAATTAAGAAATTAAGAGTCTAAAAACATTGCATTTTACCTGCTGTACAATTCTCTGTTCCATCACATCGGATATCACTTGCACATGTATTGTGCCTGCCACAACAGTTGCTGAGTGACACCAAAAATGAGGATCTCTGTAGGATATAACTCCCTCTATTTTTTGAATCTGTGAAGAAATTTCATTAGCAAAAATTAAGTAATTTTACACTTGTACATGCACATGGCTACTGGTGGATAATATTTCACAAGGAAAAAACCTGTAGCACAGCAGCTTTCCAACTAAGCTATATTCAGAAATATCTTGTATTGAAAGATTACCTTGATACTACTGTAAAATTCTAGAAGGCAAAAGTCAAACTAAATGAAGACCTCAGAAGAGCAAAACTAAATAGGATGAGGAAAAAATCCCTGATTTAATGAACAGATCACAGAAACATAAATGGATAGACCAATCAGAATACTCTTCTGGCACCTACCAGGGCACTTGTTACCTAATTGTTTAACAGCTATATTTAGTTATCATAGCTGAACTTTATTCAGAGACACAATTTCTTTTTCATAATATATAATTTTTTCAAACTAATCTTTGTTCTGAGTTAGCTGTGATGGTTTTTCAGAGCAGCTGATAAGGCGCTGTGCTTTGGATTTTTGCCTGAAATAATTTTGATAACACACCAATGATTTGGCTGTTGCTGAACTTTTCAGGCTTTCTCTTTTCTACCAGGCAGTGGCAAGTTTTATATTTTTCCCACTTGCGCAGGTGGGTAGGCTGGGAATGGCCAAGAAGCAGGGAGGTGACACAGCCAGGGCAGCTGATCCAAGCTCTACAGAGGAATACTGCATACCATTGTAACATCTTGCTCAGCAGTAAAAATTGGAGTAGTGGATGAAGGACATTTTGGCTTCCAGGCTGGCCATTCTTTGGGGACTGCCTGGGTATCAGTTTGCTTGTGCGAGGTGGTACATTGCTTTTTTTTAAAATTTTTTCCACTGTTCTTTCTTCACCTGTTATATTACTCTCAGAGTTTTCCTGCTTGTGCTCCCATCCCACTGGCAGTGGTGATGGTGGTAAAGGGAGGGAGCAAGTGGCTGTATGGAGGGAGCCTGGCTGCTGGATGGCGTCAACCTACAGCAAGCATATTGTTGTATTGCAATGTAATTTTTAAAATGCTTTTGCTATTTTAATCAATTGGTCTTGGATTGTTCTCAAAAAAACCACTTTCTTTTCCCCCAGTCTCTCAGAATTACTGTCTTCCTCCATCAAAAAGTGAAATCACACTGCATGTTACTTTCACTACATGAATCTCTCCCAGACTTCCCACTTGTTCTCTTCTTTTGCATGCAGACAAGAACACATTTTCCTGTCTAGTATCTGACAGGACACCATAAGTATAGTCTTCCTTGAAGCCTCTAGTTGATGACACCCTCAAAGAACTTTTAACTCATTCTTTTATAGTGAGGAGCTCTGCATATGCAGGTCCACAATTCTGGGCAGGAACTTAAAATGAGGCAACAGCAAAGACTAGGTACAGCCTCAAAGCAGATGCCATACTGCACCAGACAGGAAGAGAACAGTCTAGAATGAGAAAATAATCAGAAAAAAAATCTTAAGTTTTGCCATCCCACCTGTGAACTGGTATACCCTTCATGATATGGATAAATCAGAAAACTTGGAATCATAAGCTCATTATATAATCCTGTAGCCTGAATGTTTGTAACAAGTTTAAAAGGGCTGCAGGTTTGGGGACTGCTGTATTACTTTCTCAGTACCACAGTGTGGTACATTTACCAAACTGTTACCATATGTGTCTGAAATTATGGGCTACCCATAAAAGCAAAAAACCAGTGGAAGTCTTTTTAGCTGCAAACCAACTTTTATAGTTAGAACTAGTCATCCTGTTACTTCTCACAAAATAGATTTTAAACAACTTGAGACATGAAGTTGTGTAAGACAACAGAAGCTATCTGACTGAACTGCTTGAGTCTAATAATCATTAAAAACTGTTACAGCTTTTTATGTTTGCATACAAAACCATTTATAATTGTACCTTTTCTAAAGCAGCATGCAGATCTTTCTCCTGTTCTGGAGGTATCCTCAACAAAAGCACTTGACAGGCATCTTTCAACAGTGGGATAACACTAAGAAAAATCAGTGTAGCAATGAAGAGAGAGCACAGCGGATCAGCTATGAGCCATCCAAACTGCTGAATAAATATCGTGGATACGATAACACCAACACTGCCAAGAGTGTCTGCTAACACATGCAGAAACACACCTAAAATCAAAACAAACAGAGTGATTAACAGTTCTATCTAAAATGCATGTATATATTCCATAGCAGAAACTTAGTGCAGCTTACTAAATCCTCAAGCTAAACAGAGATGACTCTTTGCCCTGCCTGGGACAAAATACAGTAAATATTTAGCCGGTCTAATATTTAATTGCAAATCAATATTAAAAAAAATTTTTAAACTATGGGGCAGTGATCTAGGTAGGCATCCACAGACTAAAGTATATGTGAATAGTCTTTAAATTGTTAGTGGGAATTTGTACAAAATAGCATAATTATTTAACTCTGTTTATAAGGACTCATTGATCCCTAACAGAGAGTTAGAAGATCAGTGTACATGCACTGACTTGCTAATGTGGACACACATGAATGTACTGGTTGTTCTTCTGTATGCTAATTTTACTCCAATTTTACAAGAGAATCACCTTTGTTTTACTGCTATGATTTTTTTTCACTTTCTATTGGTTTAACTGTGGGTTCATTCTCAATGGGCACAGGAAATACTCTTCAACTTTAAGATTAGTGTTAGTTAAGTGATTAGTGCTAGCTAAGAATTTTAAAGAATATTGAAACATAAGTATAGGCAGACTTAAAAAAATTACAGATGTAATTAATATGGAAAACCAGAATAACCAACTGAGTTAAGATATAAAATAACCTATGAAAGATGAGACTATTCACCATATTCTGACAAGTTTACATAGAAAACATTACTTTAAAGGTCTTTTTTTTTGTAATCCAGACAGCTGGTAAATAATAAAAAATTCTATGCTGAACTTTCATATACAGTGCCCTTCTTAGTTAGCTTATTATTTCAGAATTGAAAGGTTTTCTTTACCACTTCATCTTCTGAATCACAAATAAAAGCGTATTTTATTGCTGGTCTGTATTTGTTCTCCTGATTTTTATCCCCTTCCTATTGTTTTTACAACCTGCTGTGACATGGCACCTAGAAGAACAGTAGTATCTTTATAGACAGAGACCTTGTACTTTCACTTCCAGTTTGAACTTAGAAACAAGGGCTTAAAGCTTTTTGAATAAGGTTTACAGTGACCTTTATTAATATAACTGAGTACTATAGATTATTGTTTTTATTGTTCCTTATGCATTACACACATATGCACAGAAATATTCCATGTTTCTTCAAGTTAAATTCATAAATGGTTTGAGCAATTCCTGGGGCCATTTAATTTAATAATTAATAGGGCATTTAATGTCTGTCACACTACTCCTTGAGAGCATTTTTAGATTGAGGCATAATACTGCATAAATCTGATCCTGAAAATCTTCAGTCTCCTAGAAATCACATACATCACTAGTGATTCAACAGTGTGTACTTGCCTCTCATGTTGGTGTTCATGCCTCCTGCAGAAGATCCATGGGAGTGTCCATGGCTGTGGCCATGGTCAGCGTGCGAATGGCCGTGCCCGTGGCTGTGGCTGTGGTGAGAGTGGCTGTGATCATGAGTGGGACAGCCTCCCCGAGAAGCCCCGTGGGAGTGAGCGTGGCTGAAGGCACAGATACCAACAAGGTTTACAATCAGCCCTCCAACAGAGACCGGCTGTGACAGGGAGAAGAGTCTTTAACTTCACTGCATCCTCACACGTATTCAAACTTATTTTCTAGAACATGGTAACCAAAAATGCCGTGCATGTAATTAAGGAGAACTGTGGAAGCCCACAATTTCTCTAGGCAACCTGCTCCAGTGCCTTACACCTTCACAGTAAAGAATTCCTTCCTAATATCTAATTTATTCCTAACATCTAACCTATACCTACCCTGCTTCAGTTTGAAGCCATTTCCCCTTGTCCACTAAATGCCCTGGCAAAAAAAATAAATTAACCATTAGCTGCAAAACTACATTGAAACAGAAGGGCAAAACTTACAGTTAGCATATTGGTGTCTATGTCTGGAGGATCTACCAGTCTTGCCACTGATTCCATGAAGACAAAGAAAGCAATCACCATCAGAAAGAGGCCATTAATAAATCCAGAGAGAATTTCTACACGTCCATATCTAAAAATAATCATATATGCTTTTAAGAATGAAGAATGGCTACTCTGAACAAATGTCAAAGTCATAATAAATAAGTTTATAATTCTTTCAATATAACGTTAAGATTGTTGTGATTTTTCTCCTCAATGTCACAGAATCATGCCTCAATTTCTGAGTTATTTTGTTCTGATCAAGAGATTGCCACTTTCCAACCGTCCAAGCTCCAAACTCCATTATAATAAAACAATATAGAAGTATTCTCTTATATATACTGTCCATTCAGGGCTTCAAACTGCTAAATTAGCATATAAAGTTTAATTGTATCAGCCAAATCTAAATCTTCATATGGACACTGATTTTTAACATAGATTTTTGTTTGACATAAATGCCTAGCATGAGGTAATTCTAAAGAATATTCAGTGATAAAGGTTTTACTTGTAGAAATAAAAGTTACAATTCAGACACATTTTTTGCACAGGTAAGCAAATAATAGCATGAGCACAAATGGAACAGAACAGACAAAGCAAAAAACCTACAGAAACATGCACTAGTAAAATATCCCACACATACTGGGACATTCTGAAAATGAGCAAGAAGAGTTAAGCTCTAAATGGTCCTTAAAGAACCCAAGATACATACCCATATGAAAATATACGAGTTGCTTTCCACCTTGTCATCAGAGCTGCAAAAAGCCCCATCACTAATGCAGAACAATCAAAAAGCATGTGAAATCCATCAGAAATAAGACCAAGGCTATTGGTCCATACTCCATAAAAAAGCTCCACAAAAGTGAAAGCCTAAAACAAAACAGAGTTTCAAGATTTCCTTAAACACCAACTTGTGTACTAATGTTTTGGTAGATGGAAGGATATTCTTTTCATAGAATACTAACCAGTTTTCAAGGATATTGTTCTAAGTATTTCTAGACATTTTTTCTCTCCTTTCTTTGGTGATACATTCCAAGTCTATAAAGAGACGTTTTTGAACCTACTGCTTTAAAGCCTCACACATAAAAAACCAGTTCTTTACAGGAGTAAATTTTTTGTTTTGAATTTTGAAATTACATTCTACAGACAAAATTCCAGGCATTTTATCATTAAAAATGTAAGATCTCTGATCTGATACATAATTAGTGTAAAAGTAATGCTGTCTATATATCTGTTATGCTAACATTTTCTTCACCAGTAAGTTGACTGTTTAAATCTTAGGAATTGGCTCTGAGAAAGGTACACAGGGAAACATTTTTAATACCTACATTTACCCTGTTCATTTTACTATTATTAATCCAACAGCCTAAAAACTTTTTTCCAATCTTTAATATTCCAACGTGGAATTCCTTACAGTTAATACAGATACTTCGAGTTTCTCCCCTTATTTTTCTGGAGATATTTGTAAATGAAGGTCTATCAATTTTACTTACTGCATCATCTTTTCCTATTCAAGAAAGAGAGAAGCTAAAAATAAAACTAACCTGCTCCAATATGACACTAATCAACCTCACACCTTCTATTTTGTTGTCCCAGTCCTTATCAGTTTAACTGAGGCCTTATCAGTTTCACCTTATCTGCTGGCAACATTGAGGTATCTCAACCTTAAACATACTATCATACAAGTATTCAGTTTTTAATATAACCCTTACACATAAAACCAGTGCTGCACTGTGACAACAAATCAGTGACCACTACTTAAATTGCTCTGGCAAAGGTCACTTTCAAACCAATTGATTATAGGAATCTTTCAAAGAATAACTCTTCTTTCTGTATTATATATGCACTATTGTAATTGGGTTTGAAGAAAAAAAACATGCACTTACCAGATTTAGGCACAAGAAATAGAAGATCTGCCGAGAATCATACTCCTCAAGGATTTGTTTCAGTGACTCCTTGATAAACCGGGGCAATGACTGGGAGCTTTGCTGTAATGCATCACCCATGAAGTTATAGAGAGGAGTGCCTTCAGGGGAATAGCCAATAAGGGTACCCTTCTGCCCTTTCCTGGAGGGGGAGGACAGGATATTGGCAGCTGCAAGGGAAGTATTGAAGTTTTTGTTGCTGTTTCTAAGCTTCACAGCTATTTTAAAACGTGTCTAATCAGCAATCAAGGTTTACATGAAATGTTCAGGCAGCAAATTGACTGTCAGCTTCATCTTGAGGTTTATTATTAGATCATCCCTTCCACAACAGATCACATTCCCTTTTTTTCTGTAAACAAACAGTAGAAAAGCAAAAACCTACAGGCTGCCTTACTCAAAATAGTCCACAAAAGCTCATCCAAAATAATTCCACACACCTCAATTTTCTGATTGGCCTCCCAGTTACATAGACTACAGATTTACTACAGTTTAGACAAGAATACGTACATAAAACAAAGAAGACTGCACTCACTACCACCCCTCCAGAAAGAACATGCTCTGTGCTTTCATGGTGTGGTGGCTTGTTCATAGCTCGAAGCTGGTCTGTTATTGGATGTGTCCAAAAGTTTCCAAAAAGCAGTGCGCTAATGAAAATGAGAAAGGATCCATATCGAGCACATGTGGAAGCCTCCATCTTCACAGAGCATATGGACTCCACATAGAAATCCAGGATCACAACAAAAAAGATGACTGTTGCGAAAGGCATGATGAGAGAAGACCAAGACTCCACCTTACTCTGCAACAAAAAACAGATTTCAAACAGGACTGCTTACTAAAAGAGTATTCACAGCATTAAATGTAGTTCACTTGGATTACAAGTGTTTTTACTGATCTATAAAACATAAATACTTTTATACTTTCAATTTATCATAAAAACACATCATTCCAGATATAAAGAGACATATATTTAAATTGCACTAAAATACTGTATTTTAAATACTTTAGTGTTTGTAAAAGGAATTCCATATACAATGCCATGGTTGCAATGGCCTACAATCCCTATGCGCACAAGCATAAAGAGCATTTTTTAAAATTACAATAAATTATCTACTTCTTAGTGATAAAAGAGCACTGTATTTATGCAATCATTAACCCCTGTGCAATATTAGTAGATTAATCCAAGAAATAACATCTCAGCTAGAAGGATGAAATACAGTTATCATACAAAAGAAGAAATTAAATATCACACAGATAAAAAAATACAGAAGAAAAGCATAATGGAAAAATTTCAAACAAAGCTTACTACTATTTACAAAAATAAAGACAGCAACATTGGTAATTTTAGAGATATTTCAAAGGAAAGATTTAAATTGCAATTCACAGGCATTACAGAAAAAGATTTATCTTCGTACTTATTATCTTACCTCAGTTGTCAGAGAGAGAACAATAACCCATGGGCACAACAGAAGGACAGAAACAAGATGAGACAAAGCTTGAAGACGCTTGGCTCCACCAACATCTACAGATAGTTTTCGGGATGCCATGTGGAAACCAACCTTGCAGCACAGTGCCAGTACCAGAAGCAGTACTCCACCCTGGAGATAGAAAGGGATTCCATTAGCACTTCTTAAGTACCAAAAACCTAACTCCAAACACAATAACACTTAAAAGGAGAAAATATTAATGTGCTTTTCTTAAACTGGAAACAAAATTACAATGGGACTATCTCTCTGAGAAGTATCAGAATCTGTGTCTTCAAATACAAGTCTAATGTAAAGGAGAGACTGGGGAAAGCCAAAGATGCAGTAACAAAACATCAATCCCAAAAGAAGCGGTTGTTGGCAAAGCATTATATACACCCGGAACACTGATGACAGAGTATTTAATGGTAATTTTAATGAGATTTGTTAATTTGTTAATTGCATTACAGCAAAGTCCTTATCAGCTATAGAGGTTGAACATTGTATGGTTTGGCTTGCTGTATTGAAACTCCTATGATGTCAATCAGTGTGCAAAAATTACAGTGCTAGCTCCATTCCAATATCGGGTGGGGATGTTCAACCTTTAGGTTTTGGTTCACGCCTGGATTAGCTCTGAGCTGGTGAATTGGTGTACTTACCTGCAAAACTTAAGATAAAGATTCTAAAATACATATTATTTACCTTATGATCTGCAACTCCCAGGAAAGCAATGATTGTATACAGAACATGAGTAAGAGCACTGTCATGATGCCCCTCAGCTAAATTAAAAATTAAGGAAGAGTTTCAATAAATTTTATTTTATTTTTTTAACCAAGAACAAGAACAGGCAAAGGTAGCACAACATAGAAAGCAGAGGTAAGCAAACTGAGCTTTATGGTGTGTTGGCACGTGCATGACAACCAGGGTATCAGGCCCAGCCCTCAGCATGGATTTGTGTAAGGCAGGCTCTGACTGACCAACCTGATCTTCTATGATGAAGTGACCTGCCTAGTGAATGGAGGAAAAGCTGTGCATGCATGGACTCCAGGGCTGTTTAGTATCTTTATCAGTGATTAGAATGAGGGGATCAAATGCATCCTCAGTCAGTTCACAGGTGGCACCAAGCTGTGTGGGTTATTGATCTGCTGGATTGCAGGAAGGCTCTGCAGAGGGATCTGGGCAGGCTGGATCATGGCTGAGACCAGTGGTGTGAGGCTCAACAAGGCCAATGCTGAGTCCTGGCCTTGGTCACAACAGCCCCAGGCAGTGCCACAGGCTGGGACAGAGAGGCTGGAAAGGACGTGGGGGTGCTGGTGGCAGCAGCTGAACATGAGCCAGGGTGTGCCCAGGTGGCCAAGAAGGCCAATGGCATCCTGGCTGGATCAGCAATAGTGTGGGCAGCAGGAGCAGGGCAGGGATTGTCCCCCTGTCCTGGGCACTGCTGAGGCCACACCTCAAATCCTGCTCAGTTTTGGGGCCCTAAGTACAAGAAGACACTGAGATGCTGAGCTATGTTCAGAGAAAGGCAACAGAGCAGGGGAACACTTACAGGGAGCAGCTGATGGAGGTGAGTGTTTAGTCTGGTGAAAAGGAGGCTCAGGGCAGACCTTATTACTCTCTACAACTATCTGACAGGATGCTGAACCCAGGTAGGGGTCAGTTCTTTCTGGACAAGAAGAAATGGCTGTAAGTCACATAAGGTATTAGAATTAGCACTCAGTAGATTGAATATTAGGAAGAATTTCTTCAGAAAGGATTATAAAGAATTGAAACAGGCTGCCCAGGGAAGTGGCTGAACACCCCGGTGGTTTATAAAAGACATACAGATGTAGCACTTAGGGATGTGATTTAGTGGTGGGCTTGGCAGTGCTCGGTAACCAGCTGGACTTGATCATCATCTTATGGTGCCTTCCAACCCAGGCCATTCTATGATTCTATTTTAGGATTCTACTCACTGAAAACTAAGCAAATTCATCAATAAGGTTCCAGAATATACTATTTACATCTGTTATTCCATGTTTCTATTCTTCCTTTTAAAAGTTTACTTTCTCCTTGTTCATTTTTACTGCCCATCTATAAATGTACCACTTTTTGTCAGTACACTATGATGAGGTGATCAACTGAAAACATACTTCTAAATTACTTCTAATTATAATTTTATTCAGTACACATTTCCTCTGCTCCAGTACTAAGAGTCACTTGCTCTTTCACATAACAAGAAAGGATACGATGTTCTGCTACTTTAGCCATGAGGTCATCATTATCAAAAAGCAGTAAGCAGATGATAGCTATGATGAAAAATGCAGCACCTCTTGTCTGTAAAAGAAACCCAAACAAACAAACAAGAAACAACCAAACATCAAAAAACCCCAAGTATTACTAAACTACTACAACAGATTACTGTAAAAAAATTTAGGAAATCATTCCCCTCCTTCCCTGTTTCCTGATCAACGTACTTCAGTAAGAAAATCATGAAAGGAACCCCCATTATTTTAAAGAATGTAACCTCGAAAATATAATTTCATATTTTTCCTGGTTTTCAGACTACCACGTAACTTAGAACATATCACCACTGTAGCAAGCTAGATGCCAATATCTTATAAAATGTGTGATTACTTTCTTCATGGTGTATTTCTGCCTGTCAGAATGCACTGCTATTTCAGCCAGATGATTTAATATTTTGTAGCATCAATGAGCCACAAACAAGATCTGTACAAACTGTTTAATTTTGTCTTACAGGACCCTAAAAGCTAAAGAACTATGCAAAGATATGAGAAAAAACACCTGTGCTTTTGTGGGGAAAAGACAGAGGTAGCTATGAAATCCCAGCTCCTAGAGCTTTTACTACCCAGACTGCAATTCATCATCTTAGCTAGATACTGAGTTCTATGTCCGAAAAATACTATCACAATTGATCTTTTAAAGGCAAACAGACCTATCACATTCTTGTTGCAGAAAGTCAGTTGACCAGTTCACTTCATAAAGCTGAAACATTCAGAGGAAAGCATTATTGCTCCCTTGCTTCTGCTGCTATAAGATATGCAGTTTAATTGCCAAATGTGGCCCACTAAGATAGAGAGTGACAAAGAATCTCTCTGAAGCTTTTTTTTTTTTTCTATCCTTTTTGAAATCTGATGGCGAAAGTAACTTGTCTTCTTCAGTATGATGTTCATGCTGGAAGCCTTAAGCTTCTCAATTTGCAGGGGGTGAGCACATAGTATCAGTACAGATGACTGACTGTGACTTTACTCCCAGGGCTGCCTGAAAGTGCTTAGAGAACTCCAGTGCAGTGATGAGATGCAGATTTCAGAACTCCCAGCCTGAGATGGCACCAAAGTGGGACTTCTCTTCTAGGCTTAGCTATATAAGAGGAGGCATTTTCCTCTATCTGTTACTCTTTTTGAGTGAAAGTGCTCAAGAGTGCTAGATATTGGAATAAGCTCATTCCATATAGGGCAGATTGGGCACATTTAGAGAACATCTTACAAAAGTATGTGCAATGGGACTTGAGACAGAGCATGCCTCAAATACAGGTCTACAATTAAATGAAAGGGCCTAAGTATTCAGCACACACAGGATTCATACAGACATAGAAGTACCTAGAAGACTTTCTGGCAGAAAGAAACAATGTATGTGAAAAGCTAAATGCATTGAAGATTCCAGGCCAGGAACTGGAGACAATGTTGCTGGACTTCCATATCTGAGGTCAGAACCACTACATGCACAGGTATTCTTTCACCAGTTTGAATCCAAAATCCCATTACAAAGAATGCTGAAGTGCAAAAATAGCTCTCAAGGTTATTCTATGCCTATAAACAGAAAAACTTCTCAGGTATCTGCTGTGGATATTCAAAAGCTTCACCTACTGTTTCTCTCTCTCAATGCTGTATTTATAGTTTCTAGTTGTACATCTTAGAATTTTACCACTAATTAAACTAAAAAACCACATTTTCTCTGAATGTGGATCCAAACCACAGTTTGTTCCAGGCAAAGACATACTTGAATTTATAAGATACAGAATGTTTTACATTTGGTAAAACATATTTTTACGTACCTTTGCTGGTCCTCCACCTGAGCTTGTGAACAAGACACTAAGGAGTGACAGCACAACCACATCACTGTGCTCAAACAGCAACAAGGTCCTATAAAGAATGAAATAAATACTCCATTTATGATGAGTTTACCTACAACCTTGATATACACTACTTCAGCAGAAACTAATGACACAACAAAGATTTATCCTGTGATCATAACACCAGAGTTAATTTAAAAGAGAAAATACAAATCAATTTGCCTTCATCAGGATAGACCTAGCTGCAGACAACTATATGTTATAAAATAAGAACTTCCTAATTCAAGGAACAGATTAAAATTATTCATTTATAGATAACTTTAAATTGTATTTTCTTCTAGCAACACAACAAGATACCAACTTGCTCAAGATGGAGTTATTCCCACTACAATATTTCCTCCAAACCAGTTTCTGCTCCCAGAAAGAAAAGAAGATGTACTGTTCTGTAGTACAGCGTCCTGTTCACTGAGGTGCTGATCACTAAATAGCTTATGGCATTTCAAAACCTCTTAATTGCTGAAAACAAAAAATTAGAGCTTACATGCTACCTCCTTCAGACAGCAAAGGCTAACTAAAAAGCTGTATTCCTGAGCAGAACATGAAAGTTATTATTGCTCTCAAGTTTACCAAATGCTTTTGCAATCTTCGCATAGCAATAGAACATGCTGGGATCCATGTAACTGGTTCTGTTAGGGAAGACTGCCAGCATCCAAAAAGACATGAGAGTATTAACCACATTAATATAATTAATCACAGTATTATTAGTCTCAGGTATGCCTTCTCTTGTGTAGATGATAAAAATTTACCTTCATAAAATGTATCATTTAAGGCTTTACTTTCCTCTCTCTAGTGAAGCATGCTTTCCAGTATATTAACTTTCATTTCTGGAAGTCTAGGTACTCCAGGCTGTAGTTAATCAGTAGTACTAACACACAGCACAAATGGTTTTACCTGGATATGCACTAACATTACTCAATTTCAACACAGAACACACAGCAAACCAGATAAAAAAGTACTCTGCAACAAGTGCAGAAATTGCTTCTAGTCACCTATCAGAGGAATACCAGCTGCTACCATTAGCCATCAAGCCATGGACTTCAAGCAGGTAAATAAACAGTTGGCATTATATTAATGAGAGTAGGGAAGCAAAAAAAGTGACCCTGATGTATCACTCACATCAAATCTTCAAGTGCTATCAAGAATTTCACTGGCATCTCATAAAAGTAGTTCTTCTGGTAGAAGAAAATTACTATTTCTACAGAAATTATATGTACTTTTTTCTCAAGCACTAAAGATTTCACAGGAAAGTTCATAAAAATTCAGTGAGTTTTTGGATACACATCAAGTGGCTAGCAGCATTGTCCGACAAACAGAAAACAAACAACAAAGGAGCAAGACAGGGGAGAATCACAAAAGGAAAACAGTATTTACAGTAGATACATATTTACCTCAGTGGTCCACAAAGAGTAAGGCCAAAAAACCACAAGAGTGAAATGATACATCCAACAACAGCATGCTTAAAAATTTTGATCCACTACAAAAGAAAGATATTTCATTATAATTTTCTATGGAGTTTCAAAATAAACACTCTATTACTAGCATTGTTTTAGTGCAATAGCTGAAGAAACTGAGGGGAAAGCATGTGCTTTGCAAGTCCTATAATTATAATTTAAAGCATGATTATCTTTCTAGACACTTTGCCAGGCAACTAAGACTTATTTGGACATACTATGAACCAGATTTTTTTATACCTTTGTACTAGGTTTTGTAACATCATCTGAGTTCTCTCTAACAAATTGCCTGAAAATGGTTGAAAAAATCTGGTGTTCGTTTACCTATTTTGTAATCTATTGTATATATTGGATAAACATAAAAGGAACTGGATAAAATGTACAAATTCAGGCAAAGACCTTATGCCTACAAATATTTATGTATTATATTCTTTTTTCAGGAAGCAGGCTTTAACTCAGATATTCAATACATTATTAACTTCAGATGCAAGTTTTAGAATAAATTATTTCTGGAAATATGCTAAACAAGGTGCAGTACCTACAACAAACACCTTCAAAATCCAGAACGTGATATTTTTTAGCAAAAGTAAAACCACACATATGAACAGATTTTTCTGAATTCAAATCAAATATGCCATTTATTGCCGTTCACATTTTTAAAATTCTGCTACACACATCTAGGTCATGAAGGAATACTTCGAGGCTATCCTTCAGATTCTGTCTAGTTAGTGCATGCACTGGATCAAGTTTTTGTGCACAGAATTACATAAACCCAAGATAAGTATGAAGCAGGTGAAGAAAATTTATTTACTACGAATCAGTTCCAACCTGGCCCTACTCTAAACTCCCTGGGATAGTGGAAACTCACAAAGGTCTGATGAGCAGTTAGCTTAGGCCCTCATTAGGTGCAGAAGTGACTATTCTGTTCTGAGGGACAAGACTGGAGCATTTTGCCATTTTGGCAGTTCAGAAATTGCCCATCTAACTGTTCAAGTCAGCTAAGTAGACAGTTGTTTTTGAAAATCCACTCCTTACAGCAGATGCTTGTCTGGCAATAAGGACAAGCTTCCTCACTACACTCTCAAAAGAAGCTGAGAAAAACTAAGAACACTGCATGTTTTAGCCCACAAGACACTGAGTTAGCTGTATCCTCTAGAATCTGTAGCCACATCTTCTAACTGGCATAATCTTTGTTTGCCTTTCAATTCTGGCGAGACTCATATTGCCAATAATATTTACAAGGATGTGAGTTATTCTTTACTTATATCGACTCACCTGACGCTTGGTTACCACTTTTCCAGACGAAAATGGTTTTTGAAACAAAACCATGAAAAAAGCAGACCTGTCAAAAGGAGAAAGTTTTCTCTATTAGTTTATTAGCAGTCAGCTTTTTATTCAAACCAGATCTAAACAACTAGGTATCTCATATCTGGTTCAGTTTAATGGCTTCCTATACATTTTATTCATTAACAGGCAATACTGACACAGTCACTGGTTTTATTTTTCCTGCTGCATTACCAGTGTCAGATACCAGTACTACAGTGATGACAAATGAACTTTAGTTCTGGTGTACTTCAAATGCCAGTACTTGAGAGAATCGCTAGCGATAAGTTGACTTGTAATTTACAAAAATCAAAATAGGCAACCTCAGAAGTTTTGAAGAGAAATAATATCCTGATTTTTATTAGCAAGATAGGTATACAAAAAGGCTTACTCATATATACAATGCTGAATACACAGTCCTGTAGGAGTAGAAGACACATAACTTACTCAAGTGAGATCAAAAGTGATGGACAAAAAAAAACTATGGTGCTTGGGAACATGCAAGAGAGAAGCCCATAAATGCACATGAATATGAAATAAAACGAAAAAATGAAATTCCAAATGTTTCAACTCTGTCAAGTTTATTACATAAATGCTCTTTCACATCTCATCAGGTAAACAGGAAGCAGGATTTTGCCTGCAAAGACTGTTTCTGTGTATTTCATATCCCTTTTTGTAACTCACCCCTCAATCTGGGAAAAACAGCAGCTGAACCACACAAGAACTTCAGGAAAACAAACTGTAGAAATTAATGAAAACTTTTCTTCTACACCCTTGTTAACAAAATTTGGACATTTCTGAGAATCCTGGTTTCAGCTTGAAATGAGATAAACTTTTTTTCAGTAGCTGCTACTTCAGTGCTACTGCTAGTGCAGTGCTGTTGTGGATTCAGAGTGAGAACAATGTTGATAACACAGTTTTGGCCGTTCCTTAGTGCCACTTATGTGATGTCAAGGACTTTTCAGTTTCCCATGCCCTGGCAGCAAGCAGATGCAGAAGCTGGGAGGCAGAATGGAGACCTGGAGACCTGGCCTGAAAAGGCCAAAGGGATGATCCATACCAAAATAACATATAATCAGTATATAAACTGAGTCCCCAGAAGGGGACTGATTGTAGTTTGGGGATGGGCCAAGTATCATCGTGTTGATGCAGCTGCACTGTGCATCACTTGTTTTTATTGTGTTCTCTCTCTCCCTTCCTTTCATCACTATATTTCGCTTATTAACTGATCAATAATTTATTACCTTATTAATTTCAATTATTAAACTCTTCTTATCTCAGCCTGTGAGTTTTATTTTTTGTTTTCCTCCTCCTTCTCCTCCCCAGCCCCCTGGGGTGGGGGAAGGTGAGAGCACATTTGTGTGGTACTGGATTTCCAGCTGGAGCAACAATCACACCATGAACAATAGCACTATCAAAACAGGCCCAACTTTGAAGCTGGAAAAACACTGAAGTTTCTTGAGGGCAGAGAGGCCTTAGAGAAACATGTGGAAAGACTACAGAGCTGGACAACTGCCAGTGATATGAAAAGAACAAGTGCTGGATTCTCCATCTGTTGTGGGGTAACCCTGCTTATATGCACAAAGCAGGGGACAAAAGGTTGGATGGCAGCCTCACAGAAAGAAATTTGGAAATCTGGGTCGATGGCAAGTTGAATATGGGTCAACAAAAAGGGCCAGCTGTGTCCTGGGGTGCATTTGCATTCAAGCACAGCACCACCAACTGTTCAAGGAAGGTGATTGTCCTGCTCTGCAATGCATTGATGCAGCCTCAGCTGAGGTCCTGTGTGCAGTTTTGGGTGCCTCTGTATCAGCAGGATATCAAACTGTTAGACTCTGTCTGGGGCAGGCAGCCAAGATGGTGTTAGGTCTCAAGGGCAACAGGAGCATCTGAGGCTGCTTGGTTTGCTCAGCTTAGAGAAGGCTGAGGGGTGACCTTGTGGCACCTTCTACAGTAGAGGAGCAGGGGAGAAGCAGATGTAATATCTGGTGACCAATGACAGGGTTTGAGACGGAATGACACTGCATCAGGGCAAATTCACACTGTGCACTATGGAAAGGTTCTTCACTAAGAGGGCGGACAGCCACTGCAACTGGCTCTCCAGGACTGTCACAGCTCCAAACCTGCCAGAGCTCAAAGAGTGTCTGGAC
Source organism: Erithacus rubecula (assembly GCF_903797595.1). Classification (NCBI taxonomy): domain Eukaryota; kingdom Metazoa; phylum Chordata; class Aves; order Passeriformes; family Muscicapidae; genus Erithacus; species Erithacus rubecula. Next base: position 11,498,412 of record NC_136661.1, read on the forward strand.
AACACTCTTGATCATGTTTCAGTTTCAGGTAGCTGTGTGAGAAGCAGCGAGTTGGACTCAACGGACCTTATGGGTCACTTCCAATTTGAGATATTCCAAGATACTGAAATTACACTGAACAGAAATGTGAAGAAAAAAACACTGCTATGAACAAAGCGCTTCCTGGATTCACTATTATGCCTTCTCCTCCTCAATTAACAACAACCGGGTTACAACCCTGACGCTTCAAAGAATACCCAAAGTATTACGCGTGGGGGACAAGGCTCCATCCCCTGCACACTCACCCCAGCTGCACTACGAAGATAAACTGCACGAGGTGGACCACTTTCAGGAGATCATAGGCTTCAAACAGCCCCACGGCTTTCAAAACCTTGGCGAAGCACAGCAGCACGATGTAGCGAGTAAGCCTGCAGAAGGAGAGAGGCCGGTTCGCACCTGCCACGCCGCCGCCCGGGCCCGGCCCCGGCGCCTCAGCGAAGGCCACCGGCCCCTCCGCCCCCGGGAGGCCGCAGGGCGATGCCCGCTGCCCCCCTGAAGAAGGGACGGCGACGGGCCGGAGCCAGCAGGGCGGCCGCTCCCCCCCGCCGCCGTTACCGGGCGCTGGGCACATCCACAGGCCCCAGCGCGCCGCCGCCGGCTAGGGCCTGCCCGCCGTACGGCTGCTCCATGGAGGGACGGAGGGAGGGAGCTCCTGCGGGGAACGGCTGCGAGCGCTCAGGGGCTCAGGCGCGGCCCGCCTGCCCTGCGCCGGGAGCACCGCATCGCCCGCGGGCAGTGCGGCGGGCTGGGAACGAGGGGAGCGGCACCGCGACCGGTGAACGGGAAGTACGTGCGGGGGAGCTCCCGCAGAGCGCGTGCGCGTGCGCGGGGCGCAGGCGGCGCGGGGCGGGGCCGGGGCTCTGAGGGGCGCGGGTCCCTCCCCTCGGGGCGGGGCGCGGGGCGGCCCTAGTGGAAATTTTTCCTCTCTTTAAAGCAAATCAGCTTGCTTTGTTGTACTCTGGCACAAGGCTGTCGGTTAGTATCAGCTCCCAGGAGGCAGTTTCGCTGACGAGGGCTTCAAACGTCCAGTTGAAACTGATGGGAAAATTGAGGCGGAAAATAGGAAATGTCCGTAATGTGAGCTGGCTGCTCTCTTCCAGCCGTGTTTTAAACTCTGGTTTTGGTTCCCAGCACGTGATTTTGGTACATAGTTCAGCACTGAGTCAGGAAAAAGAAATCAAGAATGTACTGATGTATTGAATTAGCTAAGCAATGGTCAGATGCACATTGGATTTCTTTGTAACAGACTTTAGTTAGGAACAGATGAAGGGATAGGAATTCAGAGGCGTATGAGTGCTAGCAAATTAAATTTTCAGAATTCATTGATCAAAGATTTTATAAATTTATTTATAGGTTTTCATATTATTCCCTGTGCAGGTGAAGACCTCGGCATGGCAAGCACAAACCTCATGCGTATTGCCGTCTCAGTGTTCCAGCAGTCTTGTGAAGATCCCTTCAAAGTTTAATCCACGGGTCTTGTCTCCTGTCAACAAACCCTTCAGTTAACAACTTGGGAGTCCCTGAAGCCCGTGGATCCAACACGTTAGTGAGCAGGGGAGGGCAGAGAAGACGTGTGGCTGGTGCCGTGTGCGCTGTGTCCGGGAGGTGGAGGTGTTGGCCAGCGGCGCCGGCCTGCCCGCGCACCGGGGCGAGCGGGGAGCTGCATGGCCCGGGAGCCGTGTGGGAGACCGAGGGCTGCGGGAGAGGGCAGAAGGTGAGAATCGGCACTCTGGGCAAGAAACATGGGCAAAAGGGAAGAGTAAGGCACAAGGGAGCGCTTTCTAGGACCAAAACGGGGAAAACACAAAAAGCGAAAGTGTGAATTAAATGACAGCATTGCCAAGTCCAGAGGATGCAGACATGCATCCTCAATGCTTTTTCACGGTGGGTATATGTGGCATACTGGGTCAGGCTGCTGCCTGTCTGTGGCTTTCCTGCACGTACAAGCCCTGTGGTATTACAGTTCACTGAACTGGTTCCCCCGAGTGCCTCCCCAACATATGACTCAAGCACCTGTGACATCCTCTTGGCTGCTGGGGGATCCCAGGCTGGAGTTAGTGGCACAACATCCCTGCTGAGGCTCTGCACCCCAGCAGGACCCCTTGCTCAAAGGAAACTCCTGGAAGGACGTGTCCTTCCACATCAGCAATCCTGTGTCACCTGTACATACATAAACATGCCTCCAACATTAACTTAGACCTGGTGTAATTTTGACATACCAGAAATCCACTCCTGGCCTGCCAGCCTGGTGCAGTTGGACTTGGTTTAGCCAAGAGGTGTCTTGGTGTCAGGATGTGAACTCTATTATGTGTGAAAACATATAATAAATTCACTAGTTTTGAAAATAGGTTTAGCCAAGAGGTGTCTTGGTGTCAGGATGTGAACTCTATTATGTGTGAAAACATATAATAAATTCACTAGTTTTGAAAATACACCTGCCAGGGCCTATCAGATGTGGATGTTCATACATTCCAGTGGAGCACCTCTGCACACTCAGGTGGTTACTATCCCACTGCAAAGATGGGGGGGGGGCAGATACCTAAAAAAATTGCAGAATCAAAAACCACATGGAGAAACTTCTTAAAGTTGTTCAAGGGAATAATGAAAATGAGTGACTACTAAGGAGAGCAAAGTTGGTGTCTGCAGGAACAGCTGAAGGAGAGAGAAGTTGAACTCCCAGAATGAATAGACCTAAACCTGCAGACTTCACAATTGAAAAAGAAGACATGTGCACGGTATGGGGTTCTTGGATAGGATTTGAAAGGACTCTTATTTAAACCCTGCAAAACATGCAGAAAACATGAGAAAATCAAGACATAAAATAATGCATGCTCCCAAATACTTAAATTGTGAAATCAGAGTATCTAAAAGGTTATAAATCTGTGGAAAAGAGTAGTTGAAGTGTTAGCAGTGGTCCTAAGGTGTCTGTGTTTCTCCTCAGTGAAAATGTGATATTGTAAGGATAGTACAGGCCTAACAGATGTTCTTGTGAAATGATAAAGCTGGTTGTTATTGCAACCTAATGAGACCAGGGGAAACTTGGAAGGGAGATTCAGAGGAATTTGGGAGGATAAATTTTGCATTTTTTCCACTAAATAAAGTCTTGGAGCAAAATCTAAGGAAGTAAAAAAGTTCACTTTCTAAGAAATGTACTACTTTTTGCTACTTGGGGATTACAGTGAACTATAGGACATTAGAAGAAAAAAATTCCCCTCCTTGTGAAAGCAAAAGTACTCAAACTTGAGCTCAATGAAGAGCTGCAGTCATTTTAAGTTTGGGCTTCTGGTCTGTCAAGAGACATCAAGCTTTTTCCCTCTGCACTGAAAGAAATGATGTCTTCATTTGCCACCAACTGCAGGAGTTACCTGGAGTTGGCTCTGGACTTTAGTCTATGAGGAGGCACACCCAGGATAGTGCCAAATGTCCTGGTGAGGGAGCTCTGGTAGAGCTGTGCTGACAATGGGCATTTATTTCAAGTCGTGCTTTTATGAAGAGTTTTGTTTGGAAAATATCTTAATAGGCTTGTGTTTCTTGAGTAATGGTGACACAGATATCTGTTCCAGGAAAAGCTCACTGGAATTAACTGAGTAATTGGAGTGGCAGAAAATGTCTTTTCTCTTTGACTCGGCATGGGAGAACAGTGACTTTGTTAAGACTTGCTTCTGCACTTCTTTTGATTCTAGCACGAGCTGTGGTGCTTCATTTTTCAGCTAGCAGAGAACAACTAAGTAGAAAGTGGCATTATTGGGAAGTGCACATATATCCATGGTTCCCATCATCATACTAAACTGACACAAATAGTTTTGCAGAAAATTTCAGATGGTTTGTGTCTGAGGAAGCGAGGAAAGGAGCACAGCTATCTCTGAAATAACGTTGTGACTCAGATTGCTGTGAATCTCCATCTCTTCTTGTGCTGCTGCTTTTGTATATACATATCTCTATACAAACTAGTGAAATTATAGTGATAGAGGAGAATGTGAAAAAAACCTCTGGTGTAACATTTCAGAGAAAATGATACAGCAAGAAATCCTAATTGTGACTTAAAAGTGTAATTTCTTCTGTTATAAAGCTCCAATATTAACTATGAAAAGGGAAAAAGGGCTGGTAAAAAATCAGAAGTGCCTAAAAATCAGGGTCACTTTAGAGGCTTTTGTGTTTTTCTGTAATGTGACATAAACCACCTAATGTATTTTTCCTGGGAAATTAGTAGCTGAGGTCAATATAGCAGAAAATAAAGGAAACAGATACAAGTGCTAGAATGAGAGTTGTGTTCTGTATCAAACAATTCACAGAGGATGGTGCCTGTTCAAATTTGCATAAAGCATACCAAAATATATGTTAGGCTGTATTCTATCATGTTTTCTGCTGCCTGTCAGCAGGAAGAAGCAGAATCTTTAATTTTGCATCATCTGAATGTTTGAATTTAGATATAAGCAGCCTTTTTTACTTGCACTTGTTAACACAGATTACTACTCTGGCAGTAGTTTTCCCTCTTCACCCTGTGCTTGCTGCAGCCTTACACCATCTTCCTGGTGTGGTTCAGGCTGTGCCATGCTTGGCACAGATGGAGCCACTGGTGGGGATCTGGCTGGTTCCACCACTGCTGTGTTAGAGGGCAGGCAGCCTCTTCCTTCTAGCTCTGTGCTCAGGTGTGTAGCCCTTCTGCAGTTTGACCTGGATTCTCCCCTTGGAAAGCAGGAGCCCCCAGAGATCAGTCCCATCTTATGTGTTTCTCCCTTCAGGGTTTGTCCTTTTGATAGTGGTGATGCATGCAGAGAGCCAAGCATCTACCAAGGTCATGTGTGTGGTTTTATAAATGTTTAATGAAAGGAACCCATATAGCGAGCACCAGGTAAGTGATGTGGTTTCATAGGGATCTCGATGACTACCTCCACTGTAGGCCAGTGATTTCACACACAAAATTATGTGTGTCAATTCCTCATTCATTTAAACTTATTTAATAATGAATCTGAAATAAATACCTTGAATTGTCTTAGATAATTATTTGCAACTTTCTGGTCTGAATTAACTAGGTGTTATGAGTCGAGCAACTGAATCATTAGAAATTATTCACTGCTTTCTAAAGATGTAAGTTAGCACATGTTCTGTTTTGCTGATGGAGTTTGTTCTGCTTTAGGAAACCCATGGAGTATGGCTAGTGTGAGTACAGACAAATACATGGTGCTTCCTGTCTAAAACCAGAAGCTTCAGTTAGCTCTCATTTTATATTGTCTTCCCAGTGCCAGACCTGGGTGATAAGAAATTTGTGTTGCTGAAAAAGGGAACAACATAAACATCCTTTATGGCATTTTGCCTCAAATTTCCCCTTTTCCCAGCATGACTGAAAGCATCAATTATGGGTTCCAAATCTTGTAAACATTAGCAATAAAGCATTGTCTTCTTGAATCTCCAGGAGGATACAGAGATATTAATGGTTATTTTCTGTCGGCTCACCTGTGTTTTCTAAAAGTAGTAGAAAATTGAAGAGAGCTGGAGATGCAGGCAGGGATATGGTGGAGATGTGGTAAATTTATGGCAATAGATAATCCAAAACCTGTGACTTGCTTCACCAGCCTCTTGCCTTCCCCCAGAAACTACCAGGGGCTTAAAAAAGAAGCTCTTTGACACGTGTTGCAGAAAAATATAATAAAATATGGTTTAAACCCCCTATATTTGACTTTGTACTGGTTGACTGTGCCTCACTGCATCTGACTTTGTGCTGGTGCCAGCCATATATGACCCACAAGTAACTGCTTGGACCTCCAGTTCCTGGCCACAGAGGACTACAGATGTATGGACTGGACATGATGTGGATGGTGGGCAAGCCCTGCCTTGAGAACAAGCCTGGTCCAATGCATAGCTCACAGTACAGGAATATACAGAAAGCTATCCATACTGACATAGATAAATGGAAGCTGTAGAAAAGTGATAGAAAGCAGAGTTCAGACTATTCTCTGTGGATGATATTCCTCTTCATGTTTTATTTCCAGTTATTTTAAAATTAAGTCATAAATTGAAGGCAGAATTCACATTACACATTCATCTCCTCTTCTGCAGGCCCCAAGGGGACAGCTGGACTACTTTATCAGGATGGAGGGTGGAAGGTATCTGACCATTGCTGAGCTCTTGTGTGAATGTATGTGTACTGCTTGAACAGGCGGGTGTTTTACATTTTATGTTGTCCTGGGATATATCACACTTTTTTTCCATACTGTTACTAGTTAACATCCATACTGGTATTCATCAGGTCTTGTTTTGACAAGTTGTATAGTAGGACTTGGTCTCTGGAGAACCAGGACTTGGGTTGAAGATGCATTTTTGTTCATATTGGAACATACAGTTTTCTATTTTATTTTAAATTAAAAACCTAATTATGACAGCAGGTAATGTGAAGAGAGGAGGGAAGAGCAATTTAAAAAAGCACTGTGAAAAAAGAAACATTTTTATTGCCAAAACCAAGTGAGTAATAACTAGCAGGTTATCTGGAATGACATTCTAACTAATTAATCATCAATTAACCCTGAATGAAGCTTTATTTATTACTGAAGCATTTAGGATGGTCTTGCTGTGTGTGGATTCTATTTTGTCTGGTAGTTGGGTCAAACTCAAAGTAAAGACTTCCCTCTTGGGACACCAGTCTAGATCTCTCTCCTCCACCTGGATGCATATTTTTACAAATGCTGGGAACTGAATGTCTCTAGAACTCCTGTTGATCCATCAGTAGCAAAGGCTGGCCAACAAGTGAAAGTATCTTAGGAGGAGATGAAAGCAAAGCCACTGAAATTACCTGTACACAATACTTGGGAGAGCAGTCTGGTAGGAAAACACACAGAAGATCATGGATTGGATTGGATTGGATTGGATTGGATTGGATTGGATTGGATTGGATTGGATTGGATTGGATTGGAAGAGACCTTAAAGGTCATCTTGTTCCAAGCCATGGGCAGGGACACCTTTCACTAGACCAGGTCACCCCATCCAGCCTGGCTGTGAAGACTTTCAGGGACCCAGCAACAGTGAGCCTAGCTAGGAAATTAGGCTGTGAGATGGTTTGACTGGCTTCTCGCACATGTGGCCAGGCACTCTTGAGGTATGGGTTTGGCTCTAGCCTCAAGGGAACTCATCAACATGCCTGCTCACAGCTAATTCACTCTGTGAGATCTCATGGGTTCGTATGATGGAGGGTGGCTGGCTGACTTGCTTATGGGAGGGGAATATGTGGAATTGCTGGGGACCAAATGAGTTGTCTTCTCATAATTTTGAGGGAGGAAGGGAGCCTGAGGGGTAAGTTCTTGTTGGAGAAACAATGGAAATGGAAACAAACAGAAGAAATACTGCGGGGGTGGGGAGCATCTTGAGGGAATCAACAGCTGAATTCAAATGGAGGTGCTCTGATGGACTACTTGCTTCCTTTTCTTTCATAATCTGATCCTGCCTACAGCTCTGAAATCATGTTTTTGTACATCTCAGCTTGCTTCTTCTGCTCCCACTTGCTGTTTGGCAAGGCTGAGTGCTTTCATGACTGGGCTACAGAGTACTAGGTTCTTTGGCACAGCTGGTGGCTGGGATCAAGGATTGCTTTGCATTCTGGCTTGGCAGGCCATGCTTCCTCTCATTGCAAATCCTTTTGGCTTTTACCACCCAGACTTGTTCCTACCTGGCTGAGTGTATCTCCCTCCACCCAGCTAATAGTGCAGCATTACCCTTTCAGCAGCGAAAATTAGCCCTTGCAGGAAATACTGCTCAGCACTCTTCTCTCCCTCATGGACCAAGTGGGGCAAGCCTCTATGGGGCCACAAACATTCTTTCTTACTTGACAGTTGACAATCCTTCTCTAACAGAGCTTCCTTGACTTTTGGGGCAGTATAAAGCACTGCAGCTGTATTTCACACAACTCTCTGTGGTACTCTCTTTGTTTCAGGCAGTAAAAAATATCAAGAAAGGGGTATGGTCAGCTGGACAATTCCCCAGATAATTGTGGAAACGTGTTTAATCTTATGTTGCTGTGAGACCACTGTATGTTTTTTGATGGCAGTAGTCAGAACATTTATCATAACTGCTCTGAATTATCTCAGTATGCCATCATGGCGGGCAGAACAAGTGTCTCCCTTTGAAGTGATCTTTCTTTCAGTAGGTGGATTTAGCAAAGAAAAGGAGAAAGGATTTTAGTAAGAGTTATTGAAACAACCTGCTCACTCAGAGTGGATGCTACTGCTTGAACAGTTGCTTTGTGTGTAGTCAGAGAGCAGCAGATGATGGGTGGCTCTGTAGTATCATGGATGATGAAGAGCAGGATCTGACACTGGCATCTGCAAGTGTGGGTCATCTGAAACCAAGGGAGTGGCCTGTTGTGTCAAATTTGGATTTGGTAGTGAGTACAAAACATATAGGATGTGGAAGAAGGAGATTATCAGAACTTAGGAAAAAGCACTGAGCTAAGTAGTTAGTCCTCACTGGAAATAATCAAACTTCTCTGTGTCTCCTGATAAACAGTAACTGTGATTGTGAACCAAGGGAAATGGTGTGTCTCAGTCCTTCTATTAAGAAGGCTCATTTTTCTCATGACTGAACCAGCTGGAAGCACTTAAAGTCTGCCATGACATGGAGAGCTTGAGTGTCAAGCTATAAAAAAACACAGCCACAGGCAGACTGTGGGGATAATGCTACCTCTGCCTGTGCTCAGAACTGGTTGGGTATCCAGCAGCTCAACCTTAGCATGCTGTGGTCAGAGGCTCAGCCAGAGCAAGAGTGTGCTACATGGATGTAGAAGGATCCTTGCTCAGCTAATCATCAGGCTACTGATACCACACCCTTCCCAACCTGTTGCGGCCAAGGAAGATAAAGCAGGCCTGTTCCTCCTTTCAATCTACCCTGTAGACATATCAGTGCTGGTACGACTCTGGCTTCAGTCTTGCCAGCTGCTTCAGATTCCACCGGTGAAGGTGGTGATATCAGAGGAGTATCGAATCTCACCAGGGAGATGTGTTGGTCCTGTAAACTCTGGAGATGTAGCTGCTGGAGAAACATGAAGCTTCAGAGGGGATACAATGATGAGGGTGACAGAGGAGTACAGATATCTGAGCTGCCACGAGAGAGATTTCAGCTCTGATGGCAGCCACATTCCACAAGAGAATCTGAAGAAAAGCTGAGAATGTAACCGGGACAATTTATACATGCTGTAGCTTTGTATCCTCTGCAGTGCTAAGACAGCAATATATGTGTTTCTTTCAGGAACTTTGGCAGTGTTACCAATAATAGCCAAAACCAATCTTTCTTGCACCTTTTCCCCACAAAAATTGGCCTGTTTACCCATGCAGAGTGCATTAATATCTGTATGCTTGCACCTCTCATCAGGACCTATGGAATAATTTCAGCTGGGGATATAAAAGCACCTATTTAAAATAATTTTACTAGAAATGACAGCCAGCATAGAGAGAAGAGATGCCATGGGGGGCACCTTTGAAGGGCCTGTGCTTCTCTGTGTTCACCCTTTATTGAGCTTCATAGAAAACTTACATGTGGAAGGTATATTTTTGGTATTTCTTATAAAATAAATCTTTATCTGGAGCTTGTGTTTGATTGGAAAACCCCAGCCTGAGAGACAAAGCATCAGGAAACCAGACACCAGTAGCTCAGTGATTTCCAGTGCTGCTTCTCCCTTCCTCCTTCCCTTGCTCTTTTTAGTGGGCATGCGGAGCTGAGAGTGAGATTGGCACAATTGTTAAGGATCCTGACCCTGCAGGAGCTGAACTAGGCAGAGAAGCTCACCTCATCTGCAGTACTGCTGCACCAGAGGTAAGCTGTGAGCTGGGCTTGGAAGCAGCCAGGAGGGAGAGGAGGACCAGGATGGAGCAGGTTTTGTTTCTGAAGGCATGGTAGACCCGACCCCATCCTACATTCTTTAGGGTTGCACCTATGAAGTGTAGCTCACTGAAGGGCATTGTTCCGTTTGCCTGCATATTTTGACAATGTTAGTTGCTGTCAGGTTTTATTGGTGCTCTTTGGGGTTTCATTGGTTCACAGAGACCAAGCCCTCAGGGCACATGACAAGGGGTATGAACTAGAAAGACAAGCAGCCTCATACTGCAAGAAGTCACGTTTCTTTATTGTAAACATGTGGAAATTCTTTTCTAAAAACACGGTTTTGGAAAAACAAACTTTGATGGAAACTAGATCAAGGAAGGACTGAGCCAATATAGTTCATATGAAAATAAAAAGTACTCAACCAAAGAAAGACACAAGCTTTCTTTGTTTTAATGCACTGTTTTGAAACATTTTGATTGTGAATATAATTGCAGTTTGTGTTTTTCCTGAGATTTGCAAAATTCTGGGTAGTGCTTTTTTTTTCTCATTTTTTGTGTAACCTTATGTTTCTTGGTTTCAGACATTACCACAGAAGAAGTCAAGAATTATGAGAAAGATTACTGTAATTCTGGCCAAGCTGGAAGAAGGTATTTTCAGAATTTTTCCTGGAAGAAAAGGCATGGGGTGATGTAATTTTTCTAAATTAAGTAGTTTTGGACACTTGAAAACTATGCTTCAGATACTGTTTGCTCTGCAAATAAAGTCACAGGACTCTCTATGATGGAATATTGTACTACCTGCTTTGCTGAGCCATATATTGCACATGCACCTATTTAACATGGACTAAATTCCCATTTACATGACATCCTTTTTGCCACCTGGGCAGTGCAGGGCAATACTTAACACTGACATACGGGCGGATACAGAGCTGCACTCACAACTACACACAATCCCTAAAATGTATACATGATACATGCATATCTAGACATATATTTTACAAAGGAATTGAAACAGCAAGTTAGAAAGAATTTTGTAACACAGAGTCATTGTGGTGTTCTCCTTTTGACACCAGTCAGAGAATGGTCAAGTGAAGAATCAAGGGTCAGCCTCTTTTTTTGGTGTATGTACTGTCAATACAAACATCCTACTCTAAATGCTCATCATATAGAAATCAGTGCCAGTTCTGTCTTGATTCCAGAACAATGAGGAGTTGGCCCAAAATCTCAATTTACGCCACCTTCTTAATGCTTTTGTCTATTAAATTTAAATTGCTGGGGACTATAACATAAACATGGGGGGTAAAAAAGTGTAATAAAATGGTTTAATTTATTTCTGGTCCATCAAACATTTCTGCTGATAGCAATTTGATGTTCTTAGTTTTTTCATTTGAAAATTTAAAAAAAAAACTGTGATGGGTGATCTCCTAATTTCCTGCTAATAGAGTTTAAATTGAAAAGCATTTTTCAGTGGGAGAGCTGCTCATTAAAATTGTAGATAGCAATTTTGTTCCATTTTTAAGCTCTTCTCTTCTGGCTAGAGATTCTTGAGTTGTAAGTTTACAGTTTCCTTACCAATACATAACAACAATATGTGGAATTCACATTTCCACATACATCTGTAAAGATGTTAAAAGTCTATTTTGTTGTAAAAAAGAAGGGCAAAATCAGCAGGTTACAAGAGAGAATCCCAAACACCTGCAACCCCTCCCAAGCCTTGAAATCCATGTCTCTCTCTTCCCTGTGATAGTTCACCTGTGTCAGTCTACAACCAGGCAAGTAGAGGACTATTCAACATGAGAGCCCCAGCTGAACCATGACCCTTGGTGACAGGAATCATACCCACAATCCTGACCACATATCAGACCTGCAGCTTCTGCAGTCCACTTCCCACCTAATTTAAAGTAGGGGGAAGAGAAGACTGGGGGACCAGGAGATGATATCTCTGCAATGTAGTGGTGCTCCAGTATAACCTAGGCTGTGCAGCTGGGTTGCTGGGCAGGACAACTGTGTGAGCTGATAGGTCAGTGGGACCTGTACATATTTGAAATCTTTAATTTATCTGTATACACTTCATCTTCTTGGACTCATAGATAAACATACAGATATTTATGTATATGTTTCTGTTTCCATATACATACATGCATATGTAAGTACATGTGCTCAGTAAGAGGTAGGAATTTCTTGCTGATGATGAAGCTGTGGAGATATCTGGTGGACAGAGGGTTGGGATGGGGAGGTAGTGGGCATAGGTGCAGCGCTCCCACAGGGTCATGGCAAGCCAAGGCCCAATAAAATCCTAGTGTGAGGTCCTGGTCCTCATAAAGTGAACAGAGGCTCTAAAGCTAATACTTCCCTTGGTATGAGCAAGATATTAAAATGAACTGATTAAGAAGTAGAAACCCTGGTAAACAGTGCCCATTGAAAGAAAAACAGGGTGAGTAGATGGCATTTTAATGGGGATTTAGTTTAGCAACACATTTTGTTCTCTTAGGGAGTGATACAGTGTAAAAGTGATTCCTTGATTCCAAATTTATCTGCTTTATTGGTTTTGTGTCACTGTCATAATTTTATTGATTTTTTTCTTTTAACAGTGATTCCATAAGAGGCCTCTTAAGCTAAAACATATAGCAAGTAAAATCTTCTACATTCATTTCACTTTGCAAGTCAGCCTCCTGTGTTTAAATTTGGTGTTTCTGCCATGCACTTTGAGGCTTATTGTAGCTGTATAAATGGCCATTATGTGGGAATAGAAGAGGGAGAATTCTGTCCTTGAGGCTCATTTTTGATGTCTCTGATTTGAGATTATTACCACAGTGGGTTTCATCAGTCATGTTGGATATGTAGTAAATGACCTCAACTGTTTGGAAGCCATTAATCAACAAATCATCAACAAGATAAAAGTCTCCCTTTTCTTGTCTTTGAATGTGAGGGACAGTGCTTGATTGTTCTGAGACAATATAATCAGAAGAAAATTGCTGCTGATTTCCTTAGGAGTTAGTGTGGTTTTCTTGGTATGAAGCTTTCCTGGTGAGCATGTGAAGTCTTGTGGGCTGATATCAAAGAATGTTTTGTTGGCTGCTCACTCACTGCAAGGAAGTTCAGAGACTGGAATATCTTGATTTTACGGATGTGAGCAAGTTATTTAGGAGATTTTGCCTGCGGCCTTGAACTGAAGCAAGTGCACAAGTGGTGTTGCTTGGAATTCTGATTTTTAAGCATGAAGAAACACAAAATCCCAACTTCTGCAAAAACATTTGAATGTTATCCTATCTCCCATTCTGAAAAGGTGCAGGGAGTTAAGGAATTATGTTTTATCATGGGAGACAGGATCTAAGGAAATGGCTGTGTCGGAATAGGTTTAGGTTTGAGTATTTTGGGAAAGCTTTTTTGTCCAGAAGGTTGTTGGACACTGGAATGGACTTTCAGGGAAGTGGTCATGACAGGAAGCTGGCCAGATTCAAGGAGCATTTGTAAAACACTGTCAGGAGTGTGGTTTGATTCTTGAAGGTGTCCTGTGCAAGGCCTGGAGTTGAATGCCTTTGTAGATCCCCTCCTAGTCAGAATTCTGTGATCCTAAAATGTGATTTGCAGTCCATTGGTTTTTGGTGTTGCTGCTTCAGAGATTCCTTTCATTAGGCCTTCCAAGCTCAGCTCAATTTTCCTGGTATATACACAAGTATTTTACCTTTAGTAGAGTAAGGTATTAGTATCTTTTAGATCTTAAAATAGTAATTTGCAATAGGCTTTTATAATGTGTCTGCTGCTTATGAAAATGTTTTACACAACAATTCTGTCTGATAGAAGAGGGATATAGTATCAGGAAAACTTGATGTGAACCATCTTGAAATGTGGTGCCCAAGCCTGTAACATGACTCAGTGATATGCACTCACTCTGATGCATTTTTAAAACCCTTGAAAGTCAAACTCTCAGCCAGTGCAACTTTGTGCAACTCATTCTTGCATTTCAGTATTTATTCCATAAATACCTACTCATCTGTGCCAAACTTCAAAGAAGTCTTATCCATTCCTCCTGAAATCTCTGGATTTTATTCAGTATTGTATACTGTAGAAGTGGGCCTAAATCCCTGGCTTGCAATCAGTTTTGCTTTCTAAATATCTTTATCTCACTTCCTTTATGGAGTTAAATGATCTACAGTAAATGATATGTGTAAACCACTCTATCTGCTATTGGATGATGCATTGCAAATGAGTTAGCAAGTTTTATGGGACTGTTGAACATGTATGTGTGTGCATGTACTATGTGACAGGATGAGCATGGTTTTTAAAGGTTACCACAGAGGCTGTGCATTCCCCATGCCTGGTAAAGCTGGGTATAATAATACAGAGATACAACATCACATCCATAGTTCTATGTTGGAGACTTCTGAAAGAAAGAACACAGCACTGGTAGAGGAGGTATACTGATAAATAAAGTGTTTTGCATTCTACATGCTAAAATCATGACAAACCCACCCATGAAGATGGTGATAAACAGGGAGAGGGACAATTAAGATTTCTGATGGTAGTTTTGGAAACCAGCTGGTAATTCAGCTAAGTTGCAGTTTTGCTAATGCATTCTGTGGCTGATGGAATTCTGCTGAATACATATACATACATATTCATATGTATTTATATATACTGAATAAATATACCTGTAAGTGCATGCATTGAAACCATAAATAGTATTATTGGATTGTCCTACTGAAAGGTAAATGTGCTTCCTTCACTGACTGACATGGGAACTCAAGATCAGTAGGAGACAATAAAGTTAAATCTTGTTCTTCCAATCACTGTTGCATGTGCTGTGCTTTAGGGCTGTGTCTATGTCTATTGCTATTAATGGCACTTCTGAAGTGCTTAGAGATGAATTGTTTATAAAAGTTTGCAGGTATTTAGGCTAATAGCATCCCAGTATTGGACCATAGAAGAAGAAGAAAAAAAGTTTATCCCAAAATGTATCATATTAATTCAACAAATGTATTTAAGTTTTAATTATTTATAATATTTCAGAGTATATTAGTAACTGTTCTGTAACATATTGATAATAGTAATGAAGTCTGAGTAATTCTCAAGATCTGATTACATCATCTTGCTGTTAGGTTGTGCTTAGAACTAGAAGAGAGAGCACTAATATAAGTTTAAACAGCAAAATATGATTCAGCAAAAAAGTGCCAGTTGCACTAGCTTTTTAAAACTTTTAGGAATATTGAGCAGCAAGTATTTTCACTTGTCTTAATATATGGGGTTATTTAAATTAAATGGATAACCTGGAGTCTTGATTTACTTGCAGTATTTGTGGTAAGAAGAGCAGACTATCTTGCAATTTGTATTTATTGTATTCAGAACCCACAAAAATCTTCCAGATTTGCTCCCCATCACTTTCTTCATGAAAGAGTCTTTGCTACCCTATGTTGGCCAGGTTGGAGCAGCATAAACTAGACCTGGCATATACACAGTGTTGTGACATTGATCATCACAATGTCACAGTGAAGACTGGTGCTAGCATCAGTCGTGGTTTTGGCAGGCACAGTGATGGCAAGTCCAAGGATTTGTCTTGACTGGTCTGGGTGATGAGCACCAGAAAGAAAAGATTTCTGCCATAGCAAGCAAGGGCCAGATTCCCAGGAAGGCATCTGTCTTCATACCGAAGTACCAGGGTGGGGAAGAAGGCTCTTGTGGCTGATGGTAGCTGTGTCTGAGATAGCTTCCCTTGCTTGTCTTGTGTTGTCTGCCTCATAGTGCTCTCCTTTACCTCCTCCCTAGTGCTGTTATGAAGAGATCACCAATATGTATCCTTTACAAACACATCAATACACCAAAAACTTTGGTCATTAGGAAGATAAGACTGCCATAGCACATTGCCAGTTGTTTTAAGATGTTTCTGATTAATGATTCTATTTTAGCCATTTCAGTGCTCAGCAGTCTCCATTTGTTAGTGTTGATAGTGGAAGTCCATGCCTTGCCTGAATCTGAGTTATTTTTACCAACAAATGTGGGTCAATTCAAATCAATAGAAATGTCATTAGCATCCGAGTACTATGAAAGATAATATGAACATTTCTCATGCATTCAGTTTATTAAAATTTGCTAAAGTGTGAAATATGTATGACAAGTACTGATGTTTTAATCTTTCACCAAGGTAACAATTGAAAGCTGATTGATTCCATTCAGTAATTATAAAATCAAAATGATGGAAGATTGTAATCAAGAAGGATTCTGTCTCATACTTTGTCATGCCTCCATGCAAGATAAAATTCTTATTTGTAACATCTCTTTTATGTGAAAAGAAATCAAACTCCTATTTTCCCAGTTTAAATCTCATAGCTGGTTGAACTACAAACTTTTTTTAAAATTCTGATGAGAAGAAAAAAGCAGCCTGCATCCACCAAAGTTGCCAGTTTTCCAGGTGAATGCAATGGGAAACAGTATCAAAGGCTTTACTGAAGTCCAGGGAGATAATACCTATTTCCCTTAACCACCAAGCAGGTCACCTGGTTGTAATGAAGATCAGGTTGGTCAGGCAGGACCTGCCTTTCACAATCCGCTGCTGGCTGGACATGATCCCTTGGTTGTCTTCTATGTGCTATATGATCACCTACAAGAGGGTCTTTATTCCATAACCTACACCAGCAACAGGGTTAGGCTGACAAGCTGGATTCCCCAGATCCTCTTTCTGGCCCCTCTTGTGGATTGGAATCACACTGTCCAGATTTCAGTCATCTGGGACCTCTCTGGTTAGCCAGGACGGATAAATGATGGAGAGCAGCTTGGCGAGATCTGCCATCTACCTCAGTATCCCTAGATGAATCTCATCTGGTACCACACACTTACGAATATCTGAATAGCTCACTATTCAAAGCAGTTCACTAACTACGCATTCCTGGATTTCAGGGATCTTTTCTGCTCCCTGTCCCTGCCTACCACCTTATGGGACTGGCTGCCCTGAGAATAGCTGATTTTTCTGTAAAAGACTGAGGCAAAGAAGGCATCAAGTATCTCAGCATTTTTCTCATCCTTGGTGAAAATGTTGCCCCTGTCTAATAAAGGATGGAGATCTTCCTCATACCTCTTTTTGTTTGAAGGATTTATAAAAGCATTTTATCATGTTTGAAAGCAGTGACTAGATTGAGTTCTAGCTGAGCTTTCACCTTTCTAAGTTTCTATCTACCTGTCCTAAAAGCACCCTCATACACTTCCAGAGTTGCCTTTACGTTTTTCCAAAGGTCTAAAGTTCTCTTTATTTCCCTGAATTAATGCAAAAGCTCACTGTTCGGCTAGGCCAGTCTTCCTCCCAAGTATCTTGTCTTTTGGCACATAGGGATGGCCTGCTCCTGCACCTTTAAGATTTCCTCCTAAAGTATGTCCAGCCGTCCTGGACCCATTTGTTATTAAGGATTCTTTTCCAGGGGTTTCTATGACCCAATGTTTGAACAGGTTGAAGTCTGAGGTAGAGGATTTGTTACCCTTCCTCACTTCAACCTAATTATTTCATGGTCTTTGAAATTATACACATCTCCCACCAGTCCTTCTTAGTCTGCAAACAGCATGTCTGTAAGGGCACTGCCCCTGATGGGCTCACTTATAAAGTCAGGAATTTATCTTCCACAGACTCTGGAATCTCCCGGACTGCAGCCTCAGCTGTGTAGAGTTTCCAGCAGACATCCAGCAAGGTAAAGTCTCCCGCAAGAACAAGGGCCAGCACTTGTGGGACCTGTTAGCCACTCATGGAATACTTCATCCGCCTCTTCATTCCGGTTGCGTAATCTGTAACAGACTCCCACCAGTATATCTGCCTTGTCAGCCTTCCCTCTGATTCTTACCCATAGCCACTCCACCATGGAATCACTGTCCTTGGGCTCTGTGCAGTGAAACATTCCCTAATATACAAAGACAGTCCACTGCCTGTGTCCCCACCTGTCCCTTCTGAAGAGCCAATATAACCATCGTGGCAGCACTCCAGCCATGTGAGTCATCCCACCTTTCAGTAATGGTGACTGTCACAGCTTTCCTCCTGCCAATGGCTTTCTCCTGTTTGTTGCTTTGTTACCTGTACTATGTGCACTGCTGTGGATGCTCTTCAGCTGAGCTACTGATTTCAATCCCAACGCTGCCATGCCTGCTCTAGGCTCATATCTGCTGAGCCTGGTTTTATCATATTCCCCCTTCAAACTTGGTTTAAAACCCTCTCAATCAGCCCTGCCAACTCACAGGGTAGAATCTTTTCCCCTCTTTTAGACAGGCAAGTACTATCTCTTTCCAGCATGCCTGGCACCATATAGAACACCCCATGAGGAAAAAAACCCAGAATTCCAATGGTAGCACCACTCCTTAAAGTGTTGATCAAATGTGTTGATCAGGTAGCTGTTCTTTTGACTGAGGGAATTGAGGAAAACAACATCTACACACCTGTCCTTACAACCAGTTATCCCAGTGACCTGAAGTCCTTTCTGATTGCCCTAGGACTTATCTCCACAGTGTCATTACTGCCAACCTGGGCAACAACAGTTAATAATAATCAGTGTGCTGACTCATAGAAGTTCAGGGAATCTACTAGTAACATCTCCCACCCAGCTCCAGGGAGGCAGCAGATTTCCTTGTGGAATGGCACCTTTTGGCACATGGGAGCCTCAGTTTCCCTCAAAAAAAAGTCACCTAGGAAACACCAGGGATTTGCCTTTTACTATTTAAAATGTCAAGAAAAAAAAATTAAAATAAAGGGTGGTTTTTTTTTTTGTTGTTTTCCACTGACTCAGCAAAACCAAAATCTGGCTCTGTGTTGTTAAGAAGAAGAAAATTTTAATTTCTTTTCAACTGCAGGTTCTCAGTGCAACATTTTGCTTGATGCAGGTTAGTAAATGCTAAAAAAGAGGATTTCTCTGTTTCAGTTGTCTAGTGGGATTTTTGGCAAACTGCTTGTTAGAAGGATTATTTTCTTTAACAATATTGCTGGTAGGAATGCATCTTTTAAATAGCCTGCTGCATTATTTTGACATAACCTTCATATCATTTGAACTTCCAGTTTCTGGAATTCTTTTTCTCCCATTAAGAAGTAATGTTGTTGGGTGTACTTTTTCTAATAAATCTAGATGGATATTCAAGAATAAAAGCTGGTGTGTCCAATGGCTTGATATTCTCAGGGTCAAAACAGATTTTATATGTTGATCTTCTTTCACCTGCTGATGTGTCTGTTTAACCAAGCAGCTGGTGCATAAGATCTAGCTGGCAGAACACATCAGGAGAACAAAGGGTATGTGAGATTAAACAAAAAAGAGGCAAGAACAGCATTTCCTCACTGTTCTGCATGAAGGCAGGAGCTGCTCCGAGAGGATGCAAACTCAATTTTCCTATTGGACTTATGGCCTCTTCCCCCCGTCAGATTATTCAAAGGTAAATTTGCTTTTCACTCTCTCAGAAAGACCATTTTCCCTTCACTGGTATATTTATTTATTAGTAACATTATTTGTAAAATGCTAACTTCATTGGCTGCACTGTTATGATCTTATCTCTAGGTGCTTCTGTGAGAATGTAACAATGCCATGAAGAAAAATCATCTAAAAATGATGCGGGTACATAAAATGGGATTGACAAAATGTAATAAATCACTGCTGGGCTGAGGAACAGACCTGCATGTGTAATGAAATACTTCAGCATTACATCATCGTTTATGTAACATCTGGCAGAGCCTTGTACTTCAGTGCTGCTTTGAATCAGGATCATCTTTTTCTCTCCTATCAAAGAGAAAAACAAGCCTCTATGTTTTGCACATAGAAAACAGTAAAGAAAAAAATAGAAAAGAACAACCCTTAAAATACTTGTGTTGGTTTCTGCCTGAGAAGTTCTGCCATCTCCAACTGCATCTAAATAATATAATGACTGAGATGCATACAAAATAGCATTCTAGAGGATGTTCTCAGTTTTTAAGAGACACATATTTTTAATATGAAGGGGATTTTTTGAGATTGTTTCATCCAAACAGAGTTTTTCTAATTTACATCATTATACATGCCTTGAAACCAGACTTTTAGCACAAAAAAAAAAAAAAAAAAAAAAAAAAGGGCAGGCATGAATTCTATGTACTTCAGTGTTTTTAACTTGGTGTGGGGTTTTTTGTTTTGTTTTTGGGTTTTTTTTCCCTTTTTTTTTTTCTTTTAGAGGAGAATTTAATTATCTTTATTATGGAATTCTGATCTTGTCTCATGCAGACATGTGGGTACTAATTCAGTGTGGATTCCATCCCAGGCTGCCAGCAGAATCTTCCTCATCCCTAAGGTGGATTGCTCTACCCTGTTCACCTGTGGTGCCAAGCAAGACAACATGATGTGCTGGTGAGGTGAGGATTAGTTGAAATAGGTGAAGTCAGAAATGTGAGAAATCAGAAATGTCTGCTGCAAAACTGTCTGGATGACACACATGCTCACCTGTATGTAATCAGTAGAAATTTTGCCATTAATTTCTAGGGGTTTTGTCAGTTGCCTTCTGCCTCTTGCCCTTGGGAGATCTTGGTGCAGTGGTGGTGGTGTTGTGAGGGTGCTGCAGGGATCCAGGCTCCCAGCCCTTTCAGCAGCTCACTGTCCTTCCCCAAACTTTTGGTGAGTGGCAGCTGCCCAGAATGCAGCACTGGGGCATTGACATTTAGAACTTGATGTATCTAAAAATAGGCATTTTGCTTTCTTTTTTTAAGTACTAAGAGAAAATAGAACAGATAGTCAAAAAGAAATCACTGTTTATTTAGTTTCTTTTCGTTTATCAAATACCATACAGATAAGCCGTGGTTGCTGCATTCGCTCATCTCCCAGGGATTTTATAAGGTATATTTATACAGCAGTGTAGGGCTGGCTGCTATATACATAGAGCTGATCATTACACCTATTTTACTTCACCTCCATATTTTAGCAAGGCTGTTACAGATCTTGATACACGTCAAGTAAAGTGTTATATCTCAGGTTTTTTTTCTGATGGCAGAAAAGGCAAAGGGAAGAGGATCAGTCCCAAAACAGTAGTTACTAAAAGCCTGATGTGGTGCAGGTGTCTGGAGTGCTTTTTTGCTTTCTGAGCAATAGAGGTACTGAAAATATTGTTTCCTTAATTTTTTAAACTAGCGGTGACTTCTATTGATTTTGTTTGGAGAAGAGAGGTGCTGAAGAGCATGAATATCATTGAAAGTAGTAGTCTATAAAACTGGCAAAGGCAGAAGAGGCATGCAATGGCCGTATGATTGAAGTGTAAGATTGAGAGTCAGGATGTCTAATTCCTATTTCTGATTTTCCAGCAGGTGACTTTGGGAAAAACGTTCACTATCAGGAATGAAAACTGGCCATGTGCAGTGCCACAATGACTCTTTTTGGCAGCTAAGGCAACAGTGGGATGGTCTAGGATGGAAATTGTTCTTTCTGGCACCTGAGGATTTTGGATAAACGTTTCCCTTATAGAAGTGTCATGGCAATGTACCAATGATCTATGGATTTCCAAATGCAAGGAGAAACCTTTTTACATCTCAGAGGATAATCATGACATTTTTGATCCTAGACATTGCAAGAGTGGAAGCAGACTGTCAGGGTAGTGTAAGATTAGAGAACAAGTGCTGGTGGAAGCTAAGACCATACTGAGGGGAAAATTGAGTTGTGCTAATGCCATGCCAACCAACTCCCTCTCCTGCAATGAAAATTAAATGACAAACCTTTGCATGACATGATATCTTCCCACAGAACTTTCTGTGGAAAGAAAATGAGACCTGCAGTGAGTTTAGCAGCTCCTTTGCATCTGCAGTTTGTACTCTCATGCTGTGGAACGGCCACAGTTTGAACAGGTTAGTAGAAGACAAAATTATCTAATGCTAGTAAGATTGTCTCAGTCCCCTGGCAAGGATGAGCTGACAATGCAAGAATATCTATAAGTGTCATTGAGAACTGGCTTTCAAGGGGAAAATCCTTTGCTAAATATTGTCTGAATGGAAGGTCATTTTTTTAATCTCTAGTTGCTTCAATTTCAGCAACCTTCTCTGTGAAGAAACCTTGCACCTCTCCTGGCCTGAGAAGTCTGAGGAAAGGCAGATAGGCAGCTTGCTTTCTCCTCCTTACTTTCCTCTCACAGTTTGATCAGCAGGATCTTTAGTCCTTAGCTTCATCCCTGCCCTCAGCAGACCAGAGTCTCAGTATTAAGGTGTGATTCCATGTCTAAGACTGAGCAGTATGTTACTAAGAGAGAATGAAGAGACACACTCTCTTGCTGTTCTTGACTTTGCCCACGGCAAGGGCAGGAGATGGTGA
Organism: Erithacus rubecula; assembly: GCF_903797595.1. Classification (NCBI taxonomy): domain Eukaryota; kingdom Metazoa; phylum Chordata; class Aves; order Passeriformes; family Muscicapidae; genus Erithacus; species Erithacus rubecula. Next base: position 11,520,520 of record NC_136661.1, read on the forward strand.
GGAGCTGTTGCTACAAGAATGATTACTTTCCTCAAAAGTCAGTTCTTCTCAGTTCTTCTGCACAGGGATTGCCTTACCCACCTAAAAATTATATGGGCACTAGGCTATATGGTCAGAAACAATGTCTAATTCAGTGTAGGGCAAGCATTATGGGCAGTCCATTACAGTGCCAAGCAGGACAGAGGATTTTACTCTGTTGTGGACCAGTAGTGTGTTCAGGATTTAGTCAAGCACTGCAGTAGGTACTAATACAGTAGGAGAAGAAAATGAGAATGCCAGTCTGTCAAGAAGATGAGAACAATTCTGGAGAAGTCAAAGCAGACACTCAGTGGGGGAAAGGGCTGAAATGGTGCCTGGGTGGCCATAGGCACCAGAGTTGGTTCACTACTGCTGCTGACCAAGGCACCTCATTTCCCACAATCCCTAATGTCCTTTGACTTCACAGCGAGGGCAGGTTGCTCCTGTGATTTCACTCTGTATATGAGGAAATAAAGCATGTATTTTTTTCCATTTCTATCAATTTCTGTCTGTAATAACTTTGCAGTCATGCTACCCGTTGAGATGTATGACTACTTTATTCACATTTTCTTGTGTGAAGACTTCGTTGAAATTAAGGGTGAGTTGATGCTGGGATCCAGGAACTTCCAGGCTGGCAATTCCTAAAATGGATCCGACTCTCCCAAGTCCAAGGAATGGCTTGAGGTTCCCCTCACCTGTGCCTGCTCCTTCACTGAGCATGAGCAGCTGTCCACCATCACTGCCAGTGCTGTCCAACTGGACAAAGCACTGTCATCAATTGCTATGGTCACACCAGCCTTTGGAATTGAGGATAGTGACCAGCCTTTGACCATTGCTCAACAATCAAAGCTTTGAATAATCCTTCTGAGTTAATCCATCACCTAGCAAATCTTTTCCTGTTGGTGTAACAGATAAAGGAGCAGTAATTGTTAAGGGGAATTAATTTTGTTTGAGGATGTATAACAGTGGCTTTTCAGATTTGTTTCTTTTCACTTATTGACAGCTGTTTAGCATTTCACAGATGCAGGTATTGATAATTTTTCCTGTCATTTCTACATCATGAAGCTGCACTTATATCCCAGATATTCTATTTAATTCAGTCAAGCAATATTCAGTTACCTATTTAAAGAGGAGATTGCAGACAAACAAGGCTGAGCTGGAAGAAGAATTGATTGGTTAAATGAAAGCTGACTGTGGAAAGGTGCCTCCATCAGGCTATGCTCCCTGCTTGCCTTCCTCACAATTTTGTGGAGCTGTAGGGACAGGGAAAAGCAGAAGGGAGGCAAATCCTTCATCTCCTACCCTGGCCTGTGCCCATGCTCCCCTGTTCCCACTAGACTGATAGGATTCTTTTGGCAGGAGAAGTATTAAAGTGAATTACTATCTCAATCAATTGTTAGACTAAAGATTAACACTGGCTCACCATATCAGGTCCGTGCAAAATATTCAGATGATTTCCAATGCGTAAAGTTGTTTCTGCCTTGTTTCTTCCCTGCCCTGATCACTCAGGGCAACCTTTATTAAAACTACTGGGCTGCTCCTGGTTACTCTTACATCGTGTTTTGTTTCCTTTGAGTTGGTGGTGTCCACATGCCAAATTATTCCACATTTAATGCAGATGAGGCCAGAATCATAGAATTATTTGAAAACAATAGTTTTAGCTATGTAGTTTGGTCATTTTTTTCACTTTGTTCTCTGCTATTTGATGGTTTGCTTCAAATCTTCCTTCCTACTGACTTTCAATAGAGGTTTCTTAACTGAATTGATTTCCAATATAGACTTTTACTTCCTTGAAAACAGATTTTTTCAGGGGAAATTGGCAATTCTCTCAGTATATATTTTCTTATTTGTATTTACTTGGAGGGGTTTGAAGCCCAAAGACAAGATTTATGTCAACAAATCCCTCTTCCCCTTATCCAATTTAGTTGTTTTAACATAATGCAATAATTTTCTAAATCAAACTGATGGAGCGCTTCCTAAAGGCATTACACCAACTGTATATCTGGAATCATGTTTGTCTTCTTTTATTGCATTAGCACTAGGCTTGAACTTTTCAAATTTGCATTGTGCTTCGCAGAAGTTCTCAGGATATTTGAAGCAGTTTATAGCTACAATCTGGCATGTTTTAAACAGAGACTGGAGAGTGAATTGTAGAGCAAAGCACAAGTAGAAATGAAATTTTAGTTTCATAGAGCAAGTAGAAACTGGGATGAGTAAGCAAGAGGAATATTGCATTTTCTGGGTGCATTTGGAGACACTGCAAAGGGGTGGCACTGCTGTGTTACAACACTGATCCTAGGTGTCTCACAAGGCTTTCATTCTTGCTCTTCAGCAACTTTCACCAAGCCTTTCTTAGAGGTTTCATTTCTCTCTTTGAAGAAGGTGCTGATTAAGGATCTGACATACAGCAGAAGTGTATGGGCAGAGACTGCCTGAGTCAATGCACTTAACACCTGGGATATAATGTGATGAGGCCTCTGCACTGGTTTCTGTTAAATACATCTTGTTATTTGAATATTTTCTTTCTTTTCACCATATGATCTGACTCTATCAGGCATCCTTCTCAAGACAGGCTTGTAATAATAATGAGGGAAATTTTCAAAGCCACAAACAAGATTCCCATGTCATCTGTGCTTTTGAATATCTCTTTTCTTGTGTGGTTATTTCCGTGATAATTCTTGGTCACACAGAGCAATGGGTAGTTTGGAACACGCTGGCTAAAATAAGACCAAGAAATGGAAAAAGAAAGTCCAAATGAAACTGGTTCAGGTGCAGAAGTGAGTTCCCCATGGTATGTCTGTGCAACAACCATTTGTTTGAGCAGCACCAAGTATCTCCAGTTCTTAGGAGGCTTGTGTGGAACCCTTCCAGTTTCTCAGTTCTTGGAGCATAGTTAAGCCACAGCTCTGCTAACTCCTTGCATGTTACTGTGATGTCACTGAGATGATTAAAACCCCATCAGCACTACATGGCACTGCTGAAAGTTTGTGGAAGTAACCTGTTCCAGTCTGGTGTCTTTTGGTAACTCATTTTCCAGAGCAGAGGCCAAGTAATCTTGTATAAGTTCTGTCCCTTTCACAAGCATTGGTAGACAAATGGGTACAAGTGAGGTTCTTGGGTAAGGCTGGATACAATAAATCACATTGCAGAAGAGAAGTAGGCCAGCAGTAAGTAGCAGTGAGGGTCCTTGCAATTGCAATTCCTGTACTGTGAGTCTGAGCCTTTTCCAAAGGCATTATTTTCCATTCCCCACCCTCCCAAAATATCACAATCAGCTGTTGGAACAATAGCTTAACATATAAAAAATTAATATCAGATTATGAATAATAAATTGGCAGAATATAGCTGACAGCTTGAAAGCATTCTCTATTTTAAGTGCAAACTTTGGATTTTAATAAGTAAATAAAATTACACTGATAAAACTAATTTTGAGGTCTCTACTGCAATTCTAGGAATAAGATTACTTAAAAAAAGATAGTCCACTACCTGCAAATGGTGCTTAGATGAACATCTGGGCTCCCAGTGTAGGCAATGAAAAGGAGGCTTGTGGTATTTTCCTGCAGCACAGATCCTGTCAGGTGTGGCTGACATTCCTGGAAGACATGAAAACAGCCTTGTGCCCAATTGAAGGATCAAAGAAACTTGTGTGCTGGCCCCTGGCAGGGAGTTTTCATGGTCTGGGGATAATTTCTGATGGTTTGGTGATCTCTTCACAAATCCACTGAAGGGGAAGGTGTGGTTAATGGAGGATGATCAGGAAGGGTACCCTGTAAAAGTCCAGTTGGCAATGACTATTCATGATGTGGGTGGTTTGAGGTCCACTGATACTTTTGCCTCTTTTATCCTATCCTCTCTACAGTGTGAATTAGCTCCTCTCTCTGGAATAAGCTCTGGGACAAAGGAAGTTAACCACTGCTGAATTCATACCTAGTGCACTACATTTTCTGAAAAACCAAGAAGTGGTGCTGTTGTGGTGTTGCAGAGGTGTGTGGCTTAACTGATATGGTTCCTGCTGACACTGCATTAAACCAGCCCCACTGATGGCTGCAGCACCCTCCCTGAGATGTTAGTTGTTACTAAGATATTTTAAACATCCTCTCAGTCTATTGACTACCCACATGAGCAATTTACTTACAGTCCTTTACTATTGATTATATTAGTAAAGATGAAAAATAGGAAACCAGCATTGCAGAGAATAGGTCAATTTATAAAGGCTCCCTCTCCAAATTAAGTGTTTTAAAATTCAATATGTGAACATAAAAGTCTGGTCGTAGTGAGAAAAAAGTCTTCACACAATTTATTCTCACTTTTTATTGCTGAGCTTTGCAAGGAAACCATGAAGCTGTAGAGTGCTTGACCTCTTGGCAAATTATTAATAACATATTTTTACCTCAGATAATTATATTTTGTCACAGTTTCAAACTGCAACAAATTGTAAGTATGTCCCACATGTACTTCTCCTTGCCGTATATCAACAATGTAGTGTTTCTCTGTGTGGTTTGGTTTTTTTTGGTTTATTTTTTGTTTGGTTTTTTTTATTTTTTTTTTTTTTATATTAGTATGGTCTTGTTAGAGAAAGCTAATAGCAAAACCTGAAGTGCAGCATCCTTCACCCCTTTTCATGCTTTTCACTTTCTGTGTCATATGTCATGGATAACTGAATGACCATATTGGCAAAATCCCAGAGAGGATTACGATAAAGCTGTGTTGGGTATGATCCTCCTTCCTCCGAGAGGAACCCCCCACTGATTACCTTCCAGCCACACATCATTGCCAGACTACATCTAATTGTATGTGTGTTGTCCCCTGGGTTTATTTCAATCCTAAATTTTGAAAGGCGGCGCTATTTTCTTAATGGAATGTGCACACTCCTATGTGTGCTGAAATGCAGACGGGGGAAAGCAGTGTTCATACCCAACACTTGGGAGACAATCCGTGTGGCACAAATGGAAGCTCAGATTCATGTCTTGTATGTGAATTTGCTATTCATCATGCACATACCTGGACAATCAGTGTGGGTAGGGAACGGGAAATTTGTCCTCTCCTCTGCTCCCTAGCCTCTTGCAGCACCTTCAAGTGACTTACATTTTAATGTCACCTCTGATGTCAGTGGGTTTTAACTCAGCAGTTAAATCTGCCACAGGAAATCAGTAGCAAACTGTCCTAACTTGATTTTCCTAACCTGGGGGACTTCCTTCACCACTGTCTTCCCAGCACACAGATTTTTAGATGTCATTTTCCCCCTAATATAGTTATGAAGGGGTACTGTTTTGTATGACCTTACAGATCTACTGACAGGGTAAAGAAACCTAAGCAAATGTTGTTTTCTTTTTCTTCAGCCAGAAATTTGTCTCTCATGAGGTTTCCCTCATGATTATGATTGGGAGTATTCCTCTACCAATGTTATCATGAAATTTAAAGTAAAGGGTAAAAATTGCCCAGGATTTAGGGCAGCTGTGGGCTCGAAGTGGGCTTTGGCTCTCTGAGAGTGTGTGGATCTTGTTTCTCTGGTTGGGAAGCTTAGGAAGTCAGGGGGCTGTGCTTGGTGATGGGATCTGTGCTCTCTTCATGCTTTGCCTGCCTGGGATGAACAGCTTTTGAGATTGCTGTTGGGATAGAGAACAGGATTTTGGAAAACCCGCTGTGGGAAAAATCTTTCCAAAGCTGACCTGGACTCCAGCCAGCTTACCCGGGAGAAAGCCCAAGTGCCTCGAACATTGAAGGAAGCGTGAGAGGGAGAGGTGGCTGCTCCCAGTGGCTCATCTGCTAGTGACTCAGCCAGGGGTGCTGAGGGTAGTGGGAGCAGGACTGTCCCCTGGAGCCCCTGAACCTTGGCCCCAGTGATCCTCAGCCTCCCCCTTGACAGCTGGCAGAGCACTGAAGTTGTCATGGGGTCTCCTCTCTCTTTGCCACCCTGGAAACCCAACAGGTGATTACTCCAGCCCTTCAGCTGGTACAGCTTGGACACAACATTTGCACTGTCACAGTAACTACTAATGCTAACACAGAGCAAACACTGCATACTGAACGGGATGGGACTGCTGCAGAATGCGTCTCAAGCTGTTTGTTTTCCAGCATCAGTCTCATTACATGGTTGGGACAATGGGAAGATGCCAACAGCTTATGTCCTGAGCAGCAGCCACAGAATGTGATGTTACAGCACACTTTAAAAGTTTTTTGACCAATTCCAAAAAGCAAAAGCATATTGACAGTATCCAACCACTATAAGTACATGCACCTTCGGTTAAAAAGCTTGCTTATTTCAAATACAATACCTGCTTGTGAGCCTTAAAATACAAGGCACAGCGCTCCATTATTAAGCTTAGACTTCCCTAATATCTTGCTAAATACACTTTTCTGCAGCTTAAGGTGTTATTCCAGTCAAGCTTTAATACATAGACCATTGTTTTATTTGTCCTTGATTTCTACATCTCGTATAACTTTTGTGCTGACAAATCTCTGCTGCCACTTAGCTCTAAATGCAGTTCTGCTGTTTCTGAGGCCTGCTTTTTGCCAACTTTCCCAAAACTTTCTGATTTTAAGGATTCCCACAGTGGGAAGGCTATTTTCCTTGCACTTACCTGCTTCTGACTATCTTTCATACTCTCTTCCACTGCTGAGATACACTGTTTATGGTATATCAGACATTTAAAGTAATTTTGGTCTAATGGTACACTCTAAAAATCTCATGAGTTAATGGCCCCTGGGATACTGTTGTAATCTAGCCGTTGTCCCTTTTAAACTTAATATTTTCATTTGCTAATAATATATTGAAAGTATATAGTGAAAGAAATTTTTGCTCACAGGCACACTTACATAAATAGTTTTCTTCAGCTAACTGATAGCAAACTTTGCATGTACCCCCTTTTCCCCATGTCCCTGCTCCTTCAGGATAGCTGCACCATCAGCTCCTGCTCCCACTCCTGCCCCACCAGGACACGCATCTGCTCTGCATTTTAAACATCCATCTTTACAAGCACAAGCTTGAGAGGGTGATACCAGGGGGCAGAGCTGCTGTGGAGTGATGGCAGCTGGGAGCAGGATAACAGCAGGGCATGGGAATCTGAGAGCAATGTGATCACTGTGGCCACTTAGCAGCTAAATGTTATGATGATTATTAAATAATGTTTGAAGTTGGGTCCTGGGATTTGGCTGCAGAATCCTCAGGTTCTCTGGTGTAGCTGTACATAATATGGGAGGTAACTAATTTTATACTAGTCTTGGTTGTGTTGTGTGGACATTTGGTTTTAAGAATGAATGACAGTTGTCAGTGTGGGAACCAGGCCAGATCTTGGAGGTGGTGATGCCAAAACCAAGTCTCTTAGAACAAAATTTGGGATCAGTACATGCAAACAGATAGTGTTGACATCTTGGAATGAACTGAACATAGCCATCACTTTAATCTCCCCCAGGCACATTTACTCTGTGTTCTGTAGTGGTTTTGTAAGTGACTCTGCCCTTGTGCATACTGATACTGTTGATAGGACAAGATAAGGACCTTTCAAGTGACACCTGCCTTAAGCAAACAAATGAAGTCAAGACCAAATAGCTCTGTTTTAAGAGATGTCACTAGATGTAAGTTTATCCGGTCAGAGTCTCTCTACGGATCCACAGCAACACTTCACAGGCCTGTTGGGGCAAATGGAATGGGGGCTTTGGATGATTCATCCAGCTGTTACTGGTCTTCATTGTGGCATTTACAGTTTCTTAAAGGAAAATTCTAATGATTTTTCAAAATTCTAGCATTTAGTTATTGGAAGCCGTTGAATTGCTTTTGAAAAAAACCCAGAATGTTGTATTTATGAGACCAATCATCAATCAGGCAAAGAAAGAAAGAAAATCCAACAACCCAAGAAGGCAAATGGTGATAAAGATCCCTGATAAAGTCACTCTTCTCAGCTGGCAGGAAGTCTGATGAACTGAAATGGAAAGTCCCTCTCATTGATTTCACTGAGAAAAGTAATCGACTTTGAACTCTTTAAATAAGTTGTAATCTGTATTTAATTTCTTGTCCAAGGAAGAAAATGTTTTGGTTTTTTTTTTTCTTGTGGCTGCTATTAGCCTTAATGTCAGTTGCACAGCTGAATCTCTTGCATCAATCTCCAAATTTACCCCTGATGTCAGTGTGCTTAGGAATAAAGCAAAAATCAGCCTTTCATCTCTCAGTTGCTTAAAGGATCATACCATAATACCACATTTATTAATTCAAAATCTCTCTTGTCTGTACATGCACAAATGGAGCTAAGTATTCTGAGGAAAGGCAGAGAAAGTGTAAAGACTATAATTTAACTTTTAGACATTAATGCAACCTGTTAACTGAAAATATTCTGAGAGTTTTAGCAAATATACACATTTTTTGCCCTTGGACTTCCTGAATGGAGAGATTCAGCACTTCAGGCTGTCTATGTGGCAGATGTGAACTGCTGGTTTTCTTGCAGACCACATTAACTTTTGAATGATATGCATACAGTGCTAAGTTTGTTGTCCTCAGTTTGAACACAGACACAGAGATCTGCATCCGATCCCGGTGGAGCCACAAAGCAGTTTCCTCATGCAGGTGTATTTAGGTAAGATCAGGTCAGTTCTGATTGGCAGAGCCTCTGAAGACAGAGGAGCTGTGCTGGACTTGTGCACCATGTCCTGCCTGTTCCTGTACAAAGATCTGATCCTGTAGGCCTTCCTGGCATAAAAGTCTTACAGGTGTGCTTGCTGTCCACATTACCTGGGTATGTAGTCTGTAAAAGCTGCCATCTTCTTCACCTGTCACATAGACTTGTTTAGGCAATGTTTATGAGGAGGAGAAAACAGTTTTGATAATTAAACTTTAATGATTTACACTTGCAGTCTGGGGACATAAGGCTTTCAATCACCAACACAAACAAGATCAGAAAGCTCATCTAGAGGGACATCTTTATGGAGGTGTAATAAGTCTTTTTAAGGCTCCAGATAGCAATGTGTGCTAGAAAGGCAGCAAATGTTAAATAACAACCCACTTGAAATAGCCTTTAAAATTACAGAAATATGTAAACAAAAGATTTGTGTGAATTGAGGATTGGGGGTTATTTGCTTGCATTTTCAGTCCTTATTGTAAAAATTAAGGGGAAAATGCAGTCCAGATTGTTTTTTAAGAGCTCTGTTAGGGAGAAGCCATGAACTTGAGGCATGGGTGAATGAGGGGGCCATGCCTGAATCTCTGTAAAGGCACTTTCTTTACCCAGGACAAAGCATCCCTCCTATGCACATATTTTCACAAATAAAAAAAGTTTAAGGGAAACTGGAAAAAAACAGATGACAAATATATTTTAAAATTGTGCTAAGCTGTTTTAAGTGCCTCTCCTCAAAGAAAGGGAAAAAATGTGATCCAAATACATCTGCTTCGCAAGAGAATTTATGTTCTTGTGTGCAGAGTAGTAAGTAAGAAGAAAAACTTCTGCTTTTCCCAGAAGTGTTGTTGTTTGTCTGATACTTTCTTGCATTTTTCTGATAAAAACAGAAGAAGAGCAAAAGTATTTCTTTACACAATCTATAATGTGAGGCTAGTGTATTCTAAGGAGCCTCAAGCTGCAGGAACAGTCTGGATGTGAATGTTCATATCTGGCTGTATGAAGTCCAGTGTTCTGTGCTGTTATTCATTGTGTTTGTTTGCCTTTCATTTTCAATATATACAATCAGTATACAGACTTGCTCTACAAATTCTTAATGTTCTTCCTGCAAGAACAGTTTTGTACCAGTGGAGTACCAGTTGTGGTCTTGTTTTTTACCTCTTTCTCAAATACTTTTCTTTTATTACTGTTTGCAAAGTTTTTTGAACTTTGTCATCATGTTTATCTCAAAATTCTTTTTGTCTATTTTCATGGGCTTATAATAAGAAGTTCTTATAGGAACTTCTAGGAACTTATCTTCTATGGCCCCTGAAAATTAATTTGCATAAGCTCTGCTATAAAATTTTTCTTATTATTATTAACAGAATTTTCATTTATCTATTGTTTGTATCTGCTGTCACAGGCCATTTTGTTTGAGAACATGACTCTTATCCCCAGTCATGACAACAATTTTTCTATCACTATTAAAATCCTGTGAATGTCAGAGCAAATAGGACAATCTGGGAAGTTGTGGAATAGCTCCACTGTAAAGGTCAAACCTATAGACACTGCACTGTTTGAATGATGTACAACACTGCAAGGACTCAGGATAACCTAAGCCAATAAGCAACAAAATAAACCCAGAAGTAATTTTTGGACAAAAAGACCCAAGGTGATGCGCCTGAGATCGTTTTTACCAGCATTATAAATTTTACTTGCGTATTATAAAGGCTGCCAGGAACTCCATGTCTTTCTAGCATCT